>NC_140220.1:15959342-16581842 GCF_951802725.1 Rutilus rutilus | reverse complement strand
TCTCTCTGTGTCTGTGTGTGTGTGAGGGGAGGGGGGGATTTGACTATTGCTTTTATATTGTTAATCAAGGTTTCAGGGGCTTTTGGGGTCCTTAACGTGCTCAAAAACTCTTGAAACTTTGCACACAAGTCAGAACCCACGGCCATCAGGGCCGGGCTGAAGCTGGTACCCGGGCGTGGCTGGGGGGCTCAACAGCGCCCCCTTGAACGGGGTTCTAAAACTTGATCCATATATCAAACACGCTCGCATGAATTAATATGAAACTCGGTACACATATAGATCTCATCGGGCCGAACAACTTTCCCCCGGTCAAGTTTTACGCCAGCCCAACAGGAAGTCGGCTATTATGGGTTGTTTGGAAAACGCTTGCTGTGGAATGTGAAATACTCCTCCTAGAAAATTCACCGTGTCCCCTTCAAACTCGGTGTGCATGTAGTCAAGACTTTGAGGATGCTAAATTGCGGACGGATTTTTGATATCTCGAACGGTTTGGCTGTGGCGAGGAATCGAATTTATGGCGAGAAAAGAGAAACACGGAAGTGGAATAACTTCTGCATACATTAACTGATCTTGATGAAACTTCAGCAGTGTGTTCGTGGTAAGAGGCCGATCAGATGGATGTAGCTATTGTGAGTCAAAGTTATAGCGCCACCAACTGGCAGCAGGAAGTGTGTCACTTTCAACATGCTTTTGACAAAAGTGGGGGGGTTACTTTTAACTACAGTAAAGAAAAAATAGTTTGTATATTGTTCTCATCAAGCCGGACAACTTTCTAATTTACATTCAATAGCTCTGGCCATCAGGAAGTCAGATATTTTGGTCTGAATGTGAATTTTTTTGCAAAATCAGCCTCTGAATTTTTAGCCACTCCTCTTAAACTATTTATTTTATTCGTACCAAACTTTTTCAACATGATGAAACTACATTAAATATGCTAAGTTGTGAATGGATAAAAAATATCTCAAACGGTTTTGCTATGGCGAGGGATTAAAGTAAAAATCTTCTAAAAATGTAATTATATACCATTTATTTCTATATAAAAGTATACAAATATCACAACTAAACCCATTTTATTCTGTTTTTGCAATTCAAGAAGAATGAAAAAGTTAAAAACAGGCTATTTAGTGCTATTTGGTTCAACAAAAAAGCAAACACAGGGCTATACTGCCCTCTTGTGTCCAAAAGGACATCAAAATAGTATATAAAACTTTTTACCAGGTAGGCCAATATTGTATTTAAATATACATTTATTAGGTATGTGTCTGAGGATATTTTCCCACCGGTTAATCGACGTGTGACACGAGTGGGTGCTTTTAAATCGCTAATATAATAGTGAAAGAAAAATAATGATAATGTTGCACACACAAATCACACACATGTGGGAAAGAATGATGCTTTTAAACAACACTAAACCGCCATTAGGTGTCGCCAGGCATCCATCTTAATAAGCGAGTCATTGATTCATTCGTTCAAACGATTCGTTCGAATGAGTCGATCATGATTAAGACAGATGTTTATGGATTGATCATTCAATCTTTGAGTCAACCGATTCGTTAAAAATGCTGAATCGTTCAGTTATGAGAAAACACGTGATGCGTGATGGTTCTGCCGTGATCTTTGTTTAACTATTTTCGCTGCTGAAACAGAACAAAAACAGTCAACATTGCATCTAAAATGTAAGTGACTTAATTGTAACTGTTTATTAACCTGTTGTATGAAATCTAGGGGTGGGAGAAAAAATTGATTCTTAGATGCATCGCGATGCGGACGTGGACGATTCTGAATCGATTCACAAATGTCAAAAAATCGATTCTCTAAAAAAATATTTTTCTAATAACGTAATATTGACAGAAGGCAAAAGGCGGAACTCTAAGCGGACGTGCGTGCAGTCTGTGGTGCGCACATAACAGAGAAGTTTCTTCTGCTCACCAAGGCTGCATTTATTTGATTAAAAATACAAACAAAAACAGTAATATTGTAAAATAGTATTCCAATTTAAAACAGCTGCTTTCTATTTTAATATATTTTAAACTGTTATTTATTCCTGTGATCAAAGCTGAGTTTTCAGCATCATTACTCCAGTCGTCACTGTCACATGATCCTTCAGAAATTATTCTAATATGATGATTGATACTCAAGAAACATTCATTATTATTTTAAATGTCGAAAACAGTTGTGTACAGTCTTTGATGGATAGAAAGTTCAAAAGAACAGCATTTATCTGAAATCTAAAGCTTTTGTAACGTTAAACACTACCGCTCAAAAGTTTGTGGTTAGTAGGGGAGAGCGGGGTATGTTGTCACACTTTTCACACTGTCTAACATTTACTGAGCACCATACATCAAAATGGTATAAATCTCATACCAAATGAAAGAAGGAAGTCTTGGGCACCTATGTTGTATTCATAACATCTTTATATCTTATCTCATTACGGAGTTGTAGACTGTTGAATAGCGAGTGTGCACTTGTGACAATTTGCCCCATCGGCGGGTAAGTTGTCACACTAGGGCGGGTAAATTGTCACACTAGATTATCTAAAAATAAGAACACAACTACTTAATTGTGAATATTGATTTTAATTTTTAAACTCAAAACAGAACTGCAAATATAAACATCCGTGCCTGGAGAATCTGGAAAAACAATTATTTCAATCCAAATAATGCACATTTCAATTAAGTGGCAAAACCACTTTACTTTGAACTTTAAACTCAAACGTTCTATGGCTTGCACATAGATCCTGATAACTGAATGGAATGCTGCAGATAACTTAACCTCTGAACAAAACAGATGCCCTGTATCTGACTAATCGGACTCATCTCCAGAGTCACAATTCTGACACACATAAATTGCCTGGCCTGAGGTGCAAGCATCATGGGCCCAATTGTTGCATTTTACACATTTTACGCATATGCTACTCTGAACAATGCCTGAACTTCGTATTTTGAGCACTTCTTGTGGTTTTTTTTTTGCCTCTTCACAATGACTCGCTTAATTTAGTCCTAATTTGTAAGTCGCTTTGGACAAAAGCGTCTGCTAAATGACTAAATGTAAATGTAGCTGCCTTGTTTTTCATTGGTCCAGATTTCTGCTTCCCTTTCTTTTGAAACCGCTTTTTGCTAGATTGAGACTTATTCTTTTCTATTTCTAGTTGCTGCTTCACTGGCGTGTCAGTAAGTATTGCTGATTTACGTCATTTTCTTCCTTTGCTGGCTGGTTTTCGGGGGCCATCTTTTGGATATGGCCGGATGTCCACTGGAGTTGGTAGCCCACTGTCAGCAATAGCATTGCTGGGTAAGGGTGAGCTGGTGATAGCAGAAGCATAACTGGGCGTGCTAGGCAGGGCAGGGTTGGTGCTGGGGCACATGTGACGACTTGCCCCAAAGTCATTGAGACAACTTGCCCCATATTGACATGTGAGCTAATGTTGGCTAAATCTCAAGTTTAACTCAACATATCACTTTAGCTAAAGTACCAAAAGACACGTTACTGTCTCCTCTATTTTGTGCAAAATAATAATTTTAAACATTCATACCTAACAAAGTTGTATTGCATAAAATGTAAAGTGAGATTTTTTTACTTTTTAAGCAGAAAAATAAGAAAATTGTGCTAACCTCAGATTACAGTGATCTTGACCACATGTGAACAGGAAGTTGACTATAGAAGAAGAAGTCACATAAAGTGGCTATTAGATTTTTGAGATAGAGCCTCTAGTGTTGGAGTTATGGACAGTGTGACAACTTACCCGTGTGACAACTTACCCTGCTCTCCCCTAATAATTAAAATTTTATTTTTGGGGGAAATAAATAAAATAAATCAGTACTTTTATTTATGAAGGATGAGTTAAACTGATCAACAGTTACAGTAAAGACATTTATAATGTTAAAAATATATATATTTGATATATATGCTGTTCTTTTGAACTTTACATTCATCAAAGCATTTTGAAAAAAAAAAATCTGTACACAACTGTTTTCAACATTGAAAATAATGATGAATATTTATTGAGCATCAATCATCATATTAGTATGATTTCTGAAGGATCATGTGACACTGAAGACTGGAGTAATGATGCTGAAAACTCAACTTTGATCACAGAAATTAATTACTATGTAAAATATTTTAAAATTGAAAACAGCTGTTTTAAATTGGAATAATATTTCACAATATTACTGTTTTTGTTTGTATTTTTAATCAATAAATGCAGCCTTGGTGAGCAGAAGAGACTTCTCCTAAAAACATTAAAAATCTTACTGACCCCAAACTTTTGAACAATAATATATATATATATATATATATATATGTATGTGTATGTATGTATGTATGTATGTATATATATATATATATATATATATATATATATATATAAATATAGCTGCGAGCAGCGATGGAGGGCCAAAGCCGGTGGCACCGCCATCCCCGGTGCCTTTAGGTAACTAAAGGCACCGGGGTGGCGGTGCCACCGGCTTGGGCCCGCAATCGCTGCTCGCAGCTATATTTATTATTGTTCTTCAAGGGTTCGGGGGCTTTTGGGGCCTTTAACGTGCTCAAAAACTCATGAAACTTTGCACGCAGGTCAGAACCCGCGGCCATTAGGGCCGGGCTGAAGCTGGTACCCGGGCGTGGCAGGGGGGCTCAACAGCGCCCCCTAGAACACAATCTTAAATCTTGGACACATACAAGAACGTATTAGTATGAAACTCGGTACACATATAGATCTCATCGGGCCGAACAACTTTCGCACTCTAAGTTATTAGCTCTGCCCAACAGGAAGTCAGCTATTATGGGTTGTTTGAAAAACGCATGCTCTGGAATTTAATGTACTCCTCCTAGGGAATTGATCCGATCCACACCAAACTCGGTCAGCATGAAGTCAAGACATTGAGGATGCTAAATTGCGGACGGATTTTTGATATCTCGAACGGTTTGGCCGTGGCGATGAAACGAATTTATAGCGAGAAAAGATAAACAGGAAGTGTGTTATAACTTCTGCATACATTAACTGATCTTGATGAAACTTCCGCAGTGTGTTCGTTGTAAGAGGCCGATCACATGGATGTGACTATTGTGAGTCAAAGTTATAGCGCCACCAACTGGCAGCAGGAAGTGTGTCACTTTCAAAATGCTTTGAAATCACCCTCTTATTTTTACCCGATTTGCTTCAAACTTTATGTGTATAATGTAGACACACGGCAGATGTAGACCTGTGAAAGGTTTATTGATATCTTAAATACTGTTGCCGTGGCAACGCATCAAACTTTAATATTCTTTTCAGATGCTTTTGAGACTCTTAACATACTTGAAATTGGATGAAACTCGACAGACACATCACATTTATTAGCCGGTAGACATGTGCAAAGTTTCAGAAACGGGCGTGGTGAGGGGCTCAGTAGCGCCACCTTTAGTCAAAAATGGGGGCTTAGTTTTAAGTAGAGTCACAAAAATCGTTATGTATATTGTTCTCATCAAGCCGGACAACTTTCTAATTTAGAGTCATAAGCTGTGACCAACAGGAAGTGAGATATTTTGGTTTGAATGTGATTTTTTGTAGAATTCTCTCCCTCTCTCTCTCTGCCTCTGCGTCTCTGTGTGTGTGAGGGGTGGGGGGATTTGTCCTTTGAGTGAGATTTGTTTAAAATTCCTGTTTTTCAAGGTTTCAGGGGCTTTTGGGGCCTTTAACATGCTCGAAAACTCTTGAAACTTTGCACACAGGTCAGAACCCGCGGCCATCAGGGCCGGGCTGAAGCTGGTACCCGGGCGTGGCAGGGGGGCTCAACAGCGCCCCCTGGAATGGGATCCGAACACTTGTCCATAAATCAAACACACTTGCATGTAATGATATGAAACTCGGTACACATATAGATCACATCGGGCTGAACAACTTTCGTGCTCTAAGTTTTACGCCAGCCCAACAGGAAGTCGGCAATTATGGGTTGTTTGGAGAACGCTTGCTGTGGAATGCGAAGTACTCCTCCTAGAGAATTCATCCAATCCCCACCAAACTCGGTGTGCATGAAGTCAAGACATTGAGGATTCTAAATTGCGGACGGATTTTTGATATCTCGAACGGTTTGGCCGTGGCGAGGAAACGAATTTATGGTGAGAAAAGAGAAACACGAAGTGGTATAACTTCTGCATACATTAACGGATCTTGATGAAACTTCACCAGTGTGTTCGTGGTAAGAGGCCGATCAGATGGGTGTAACTATTGTGAGTCAAAGTTATAGCGCCACCAACTGGCAGCAGGAAGTGTGTCACTTTCAAAATGCTTTTGACAAAAGTGGGGGGGTTAGTTTTACCCACAGTTTTAAAAATCAGTACGTACATTGGTCTCATCGAGCCGGACAACTTTCTAATATACAGTTATTAGCTTCGACCAATAGGAAGTCAGATATTTTGGTTTGAATGTGGATTTATGTGCAAATTCAGCCTCTGCTTTTTACCCACTCCTGCTAAGTGTTTTTTTTTTATTCACACCAAACTTTTTTAACACGATGAAAATACATTAAAGATGCTAAATTGTGAACGGATATTAAATATTTCAAACGGTTTTGACATGGCGAGGGATTAAAATAATGTCAAAAAAGGAATCAGAAAACATCTCATATATTCTTAAAATTTAATTATACACCATTTATTTTTATATAAAATTATACAAATATTAGAACTAAACCTATTTTATTCTGTTTTTGCAATTCAAGAAGTATGAAAAAGTTAAAAACAGGCTATTTAGTGCTATTTGTTTCAACAAAAAAGCAAACATAGGGCTATACTGCCCTCTTGTGTCCAAAAGGATATCAAAATAGTATATAAAACGTTTTACCAGGTAGGCCTATTGTATTTAAATATAAATTTATTAGGTATATGACTGTGAGGATATTTTCCCATCGGTTAAGCGACGTGTGACACGAGCGGGTGCTTTTAAATCGCTAATATAAAAGTGAAAGTAAAAAAACGGACGTCCGCACGGACATTGATAATGGTGCACATTGGAAAGAATGATACTTTTAAACATAACACTAAACCGCCATTAGGTGTCGCCAGGCGACCATCTTAATGAGCGAGTCATTGATTCATTCGTTCAAACGATTCATTCCAATGACTGAGTCATTCATGATTGAGACAGATGTTTATGGATTGACCATTGAATCTTTGAGTCAAGCGATTCGTTTCAAAATGCTGAATCATTCAGTAATGAGAAAACAAGTTGCTGTGATCTTTGTTTAACTATTTTTGCTGCTGAAACAGAACAAAAACAGTCAATATTGCATCTAAAATGTAAGTGACTTAATTGTAACTGTTTATTAACCTGTTGTATGAAATCAATGTCACAGTTTCAATCGTGATTGTATTCAGGAAATAGTTGCCTACTCGTCAAGTGAGGTTGCTTAACTCTATCATATGTTATAAAATATATAAAAACTCCATATTTGTAATTTTTATAGTCAGTATGTTGTTAACTGGGTTGCTTTTTTGTGTGCTGCGCTCATTTGTTTACAATTCTCCTGGAGAAGCAGCATGAGCCTCAGCAGTGCAACCTTGTTACCATTGATCAGTAATACATTTATTATTAACTGCTGATTGCAACTTAAAATGAATGTAATGAAATTAGAATAATCTCTCGTTTTAGTGATTCCCAAGTTATTTTTTTGTTATTGACGTTCTAATCAGGCTATACTTTGGTCGGGCAAGTAAAATTCTCTTTCAGGTAGGCCTATTGTATTTATATATAAATATATTAGGGATGTGACTGTGATAAAATTTTCCCACCGGTTAATCGACATGTGACACCGCTGAGGGCTTTTAAATCGCTAACTATAGTATACTATATACTAGTAAAATACAGACGTCCGCACAGACATTGATAATGGTGTATATATGTATATATGTCAGGGTTTTTCCTGGGTCAAAATTGGTCTTCGGTGGTGGCTGACCGACATGGTCATCCACACACAGCAAAGAGTACTCTAGTACCCACATGATCCGCAAGCCCAATATTGACAATAAATGTTACATTTAAAATAAATACAAAGAAACAGTTTGTGATTTTTTTTCTTAAAGAAAAGAAAGTAATTAAATGAACAAATATGAAAATAAAACAAAACATAGACTTAACTGTATAAATTATACATTGATACTCATTAAAGCTAAAGTTATCAGTGAAGAGCAGTGAGTGATTTTCTCTTTGCATTTTGTTGTCTTATTAGGGATAGTTCTCCTAAAAATTCAAATTATCATAATTTACTCTCTCAAGTTGTTTTAAACTCGAATAAGTTTCTTTCTTCTGTTGAAAATAAAAGTTATTTGGAAGATTGTGGGTAACCAAACAGCTGATGAACCCCAGTGACTTCCATAGTATATTCTCCTATGAAAGTCAATGGGGATCAGCTACTGTTTGGATAGCCACATTCTTCAAAATATTAATATTAGAAAAATATTAGGACTCGATATAAAATAAGACTCGAAAGATAACTTAGTCCAGTATCCAGACGCTGGTAGACAGGCTTTTAGTGCATGTGAGCTTCACAGCACACGTCAGAACATCGCATCAGCACGCGAATTAAATGTTTAACCGACAAGGCATTAAAGCACATGCAAATTATGAACTGCAGTGTCCCGTTCCGCTGCGTTAACATGTGAACATATGGCGCGTTGTTTAGTATGTTGGGAGGCGCCAGAACAGATATATCTAATGCACGATTCTACGATATTTCTTCAAAAGCAGATCGTGGAGACATTTTAATCGTCCACGATCAAAAATCGTCATTTCGCACACCCCTAGAAAACCACTTCAAACTGGATAGATTTTTTTTTTTTTCGTTTATTTAAAGTTATGTCAGCTGCATGTGCGGAATGCTTGTCACAAGCTGTAAGAGAAGATAATGCAACTTTTTTTGACTGCAATTCACACCCAGCGCTAATTCAGCAAAAATATTCTCCGAATGCACCACGTGAAACATGAATTCGGTCTTCCGATCTTTCTGATCAGTTGATTTTGATGCGAGGGAGAGAGCAAAGACAGAACTGAAGACGGAGAGTGCGCGCGCGGGGGTGGGGCGCTGTGATCGTTCTCTCCGTCACTCCGTCAGTAGCCTGCTTCACTCGCAAAACCCAATTACTGATCAAATAAGGCTTTGGCGGGACAAAAAATCGTTTTGGCGGCCGCCCAAAAATTTTCAATGTAGGAAAAACCCTGTATGTATATATGTGTGTGTGTGTGTGTGTGTGTGTGTGTATATATATATATATATATATAGATAGATAGATATAGATATATATATATATAGATATAGATAGATAGATATTTATATACACACACACACATATATATATATATATATATATATATGTGTGTGTGTGTGTGTATGTATATATATATATATATATATATATATATGAAGAGTTCAGATGCAAAAGCCTCTAAGTGCCATCTGAAATTTTCTTCTAGAATGATCATTTTTATCAAGCTCGTATATTTAAGTTCAATAATTTCACTTAAATGGCATTGCAAATTACCTATTAATTGTCATTTAAGTGAAATTACTTAACTTAAATATACAAGCTTTATAAAAATGATCATTCTAGAAGAAAATTTCAGATGGCACTTAGAGGCTTTTGCATCTGAACTCTTCATATATATATAAATATAGCTGCGAGCAGCAATGGAGGGCCAAAGCCGGTGGCACCGCCATCCCCGGTGCCTTTAGGTAACTAAAGGCACCGGGGTTGCGGTGCCACCGGCTTGGGCCCGTAATCGCTGCTCGCAGCTATATTTATTATTATTATTATTATTTTGTCAACCTTTCGGGCACTTTTGGGGCCCTTAACATGCTCGAAAACTCTTGAAACTTTGCACACAGGTCAGAACCCGCGGCCATCAGGGCCGGGCTGAAGCTGGTACCCGGGCGTGGCAGGGGGGCTCGACAGCGCCCCCTGGAACGGGATCCGAACACGTGTCCATAAATCAAACACGCTTGCATGTAATAATATGAAACTCGATACACATGTAGATCTCATCGGGCCGAACAACTTTCGTGCTCTAAGTTTTATGCCAGCCCAACAGGAAGTCGGCTATTATGGGTTGTTTGGAAACGCATGGTCTGGTATTTGAAACACTTCTCCTAGGGAATTCACCCGATCGCCACCAAACTCGGTGGGAATGAAGTCAAGACATTGAGGATGCTAAATTGCGGACGGATTTTTGATATCTCGAACGGTTTGGCTGTGGCGAGGACACGAATTTATGGCGAATAATGGAAACAGGAAGTGTGTTATAACTTCTGCATACATTAACTGATCTTGATTAAACTTCAGCAGTGTGTTCGTTGTAAGAGGCCGATCACATGGATGTGACTATTGTGAGTCAAAGTTATAGCGCCACCAACTGGCAGCAGGAAGTGTGTCCCTTTCAAAATGCTTTGAAATCACCCTCTTATTTTTACCCGATTTGCTTCAAACTTTATGTGTATAATGTAAACACACGGCAGATGTAGACCTGTGAAAGGATTTTTGATATCTTTAATACTGTTGCCATGGCAACGCTTCAAACTTTAATATTCTTTTTTGATGCTTTTGAGACTCTTAACATACTTGAAATTGGATGAAACTCGACAGACACATCACATTTATTAGCCCGTAGACATGTGCAAAGTTTCAGAAACGGGCGTGGTGAGGGGCTCAGTAGCGCCACCTTTAGTCATAAGTGGGGGGGTTAGTTTTATCAACAGCAACAAAACTTGGTATGTGTATTGTTCTCATCAAGACGGACAACTTTCTAATTTACATGAACTATCTCTGACCAACAGGAAGAGAGATATTTTGGTTTGAATGTGGATTTTCTGAAGAATTTTCTCTCCCTCTCTCTGTGTCTCTGTGTGTGTGAGGGGAGGGGGGGATTTGACTATTGCATTTATATTGTTAATCAAGGTTTCAGGGGCTTTTGGGGTCCTTAACGTGCTCAAAAACTCTTGAAACTTTGCACACAAGTCAGAACCCCCTGCCATCAGGGACGGGCTAAAGCTGGTACCCGGGCGTGGCTGGGGGGCTCAACAGCGCCCTCTTGAACGGGGTTCTAAAACTTGATCCATATATCAAACACGCTCGCATGAATTAATATGAAACTCGGTACACATATAGATCTCATCGGGCCGAACAACTTTACCCCGGTCAAGTTTTACGCCAGCCCAACAGGAAGTCGGCCATTATGGGTTGTTTGGAAAACGCTTGCTGTGGAATGTGAAATACTCCTCCTAGAAAATTCACCGTGTCCCCTTCAAACTCGGTGTGCATGTAGTCAAGACTTTGAGGATGCTAAATTGCGGACGGATTTTTGATATCTCGAACGGTTTGGCTGTGGCG
This sequence comes from Rutilus rutilus, assembly GCF_951802725.1. Taxonomy (NCBI): domain Eukaryota; kingdom Metazoa; phylum Chordata; class Actinopteri; order Cypriniformes; family Leuciscidae; genus Rutilus; species Rutilus rutilus. The sequence goes on along the minus strand of NC_140220.1, from coordinate 16,570,487 downwards.
AGGAATCGAATTTATGGCGAGAAAAGAGAAACACGGAAGTGGAATAACTTCTGCATACATTAACTGATCTTGATGAAACTTCAGCAGTGTGTTCGTGGTAAGAGGCCGATCAGATGGATGTAGCTATTGTGAGTCAAAGTTATAGCGCCACCAACTGGCAGCAGGAAGTGTGTCACTTTTAACATGCTTTTGACAAAAGTGGGGGGGTTACTTTTTAACTACAGTAAAGAAAAAATAGTTTGTATATTGTTCTCATCAAGCCGGACAACTTTCTAATTTACATTCAATAGCTCTGGCCATCAGGAAGTCAGATATTTTGGTCTGAATGTGATTTTTTTTTGCAAAATCAGCCTCTGAATTTTTAGCCACTCCTCTTAAACTATTTATTTTATTCGTACCAAATTTTTTCAACATGATGAAACTACATTAAATATGCTAAATTGTGAATGGATAATAAATATCTCAAACGGTTTTGCTATGGCGAGGGATTCAGGTAAAAATCTTCTAAAAATGTAATTATATACCATTTATTTCTATATAAAAGTATACAAATATCACAACTAAACCCATTTTATTCTGTTTTTGCAATTCAAGAAGAATGAAAAAGTTAAAAACAGGCTATTTAGTGCTATTTGGTTCAACAAAAAAGCAAACATAGGGCTATACTGCCCTCTTGTGTCCAAAAGGACATCAAAATAGTATATAAAACTTTTTACCAGGTAGGCCAATATTGTATTTAAATATACATTTATTAGGTATGTGTCTGAGGATATTTTCCCACCGGTTAATCGACGTGTGACACGAGTGGGTGCTTTTAAATCGCTAATATAATAGTGAAAGAAAAATAATGATAATGTTGCACACACAAATCACACACATGTGGGAAAGAATGATGCTTTTAAACAACACTAAACCGCCATTAGGTGTCGCCAGGCATCCATCTTAATAAGCGAGTCATTGATTCATTCGTTCAAACGATTCGTTCGAATGAGTCGATCATGATTAAGACAGATGTTTATGGATTGATCATTCAATCTTTGAGTCAACCGATTCGTTAAAAATGCTGAATCGTTCAGTTATGAGAAAACACGTGATGCGTGATGGTTCTGCCGTGATCTTTGTTTAACTATTTTCGCTGCTGAAACAGAACAAAAACAGTCAACATTGCATCTAAAATGTAAGTGACTTAATTGTAACTGTTTATTAACCTGTTGTATGAAATCTAGGGGTGGGAGAAAAAATTGATTCTTAGATGCATCGCGATGCAGACGTGGACGATTCTGAATCGATTCACAAATGTCAAAAAATCGATTCTCTAAAAAAATATTTTTCTAATAACGTAATATTGACGGAAGGCAAAAGGCGGAACTCTAAGCGGACGTGCGTGCAGTCTGTGGCACGCACATAACAGAGAAGTTTCTTCTGCTCACCAAGGCTGCATTTATTTGATTAAAAATACAAACAAAAACAGTAATATTGTAAAATAGTATTCCAATTTAAAACAGCTGCTTTCTATTTTAATATATTTTAAACTGTTATTTATTCCTGTGATCAAAGCTGAGTTTTCAGCATCATTACTCCAGTCGTCACTGTCACATGATCCTTCAGAAATTATTCTAATATGATGATTGATACTCAAGAAACATTCATTATTATTTTAAATGTCGAAAACAGTTGTGTACAGTCTTTGATGAATAGAAAGTTCAAAAGAACAGCATTTATCTGAAATCTAAAGCTTTTGTAACGTTAAACACTACCGCTCAAAAGTTTGTGGTTAGTAATAATTAAAATTTTATTTTTGGGGGAAAGAAATCAAATAAATCAGTACTTTTATTTATGAAGGATGAGTTAAACTGATCAACAGTTACAGTAAAGACATTTATAGGGCCCTATTTTAACGATCTGAAACGCAAGTGTCAAAGCGCAAAGCGCAAGTAACTTTGTGGGCGGGTCTTGGCGCTGTTGCTATTTTCCCGGCGGGATAAATGACTCTTGCGCCTGGCGCAAATCTAAAACGGGTTGGTCTGAAGTAGCTTCATTATTCATAGGTGTGGTTTGGGCGTAACGTGAAATAAACCAATCAGAGCATCATCTCACATTCCCTTTAAGAGCAGACGCACTTTTTCCTTGGCGTATTGCTATTATAACGGCGGATTTGCCAGGCGCGCGCCAGGAGCGGTTCACAGCCGAGGAGAGCAACGCTCTCGTCACGGCCGTAAAAGAGAGAGAAGTGACATTGGGGATGGAGAAACACACCCAAATTAGCTTCAGGCGTATGATAATTTGGGTAAATGTGTAAGCTAGATGTATGCTTTTATAATAAATTGTCTATCTGTAACACAATTGTCAGTTTTAAGACAAATTTGAAAACATACTTTTATTCTCTTGCTTTTAATTCTCTTTAATTTATTATGTCTTTTTGCTTTATTTTTTGTTTTGAAATGTTGATACAGATATATACAGTATATATATATTTTTTTTATGTGTGTCTTACACACATTTTTATGTAATTGTAAGGCATATTGTTTCTGCCTTTCCTGCTCTAACTTGTAAAGCACTAGTTTGGGTCAACATGTCGTTCGTTTAAATGTGCTATACAAATAAAATGACTTGACTTGACTTATCTATCTATCTATCTATCTATCTATCTATCTATCTATCTATCTATCTATCTATCTATCTATCTATCGTTTGTAATAATATGATTTGCAAAAATGAAAACTGCTGCTTCTGTGTAGATTAGAGAATCACAGTGTATGAGCGTTGTGCACGCTATACATTATGGTCAAGCATGCGCCCTTAAAATAGCATAATGAACAACGCGCAACGCGCCACTGACTTTAGACTAGGTTTTTTCTGGCCAGTGGCGCAATTGTTTTATGGAACAGTAAAATAGCACCAGGGATTGTTTGCGCCGGAACACGCCTCCTTTTTTGCGCTGAACCGCCCAGGGAGCGCAAATTCATTCCCTAGTTTAGCGACGTGCTTCTTTGGAGGGAAAAGCGCGCTTTGCGCGGGTGCAAAATAGGAATGAAACATGCGTCGGTGTACAAAGTCAATTGCGCTGGGTGCAAGATAGGGCCCATAATGTTAAATATATATATATATATTTGAAATATATGCTGTTCTTTTGAACTTTACATTCATCAAAGCATTTTGAAAAAAAAAAAATCTGTACACAACTGTTTTCAACATTGAAAATAATAATGAATATTTATTGAGCATCAATCATCATATTAGTATGATTTCTGAAGGATCATGTGACACTGAAGACTGGAGTAATGATGCTGAAAACTCAACTTTGATCACAGAAATGAATTACTATGTAAAATATTTTAAAATTGAAAACAGCTGTTTTAAATTGGAATAATATTTCACAATATTACTGTTTTTGTTTGTATTTTTAATCAATAAATGCAGCCTTGGTGAGCAGAAGAGACTTCTCCTAAAAACATTAAAAATCTTACTGACCCCAAACTTTTGAACAATAATATATATATATATATATATATATATATATATATATTATATATATGTATGTGTGTGTATGTATGTATGTATATATATATATATATATATATATATATATATATATATATATATATATATATATATATAAATATAGCTGCGAGCAGCGATGGAGGGCCAAAGCCGGCGGTACCGCCACCCCGGTGCCTTTAGGTAACTAAAGGCACCGGGGTTGCGGTGCCACCGGCTTGGGCCCGTAATCGCTGCTCGCAGCTATATTTATTATTATTCTCCGCATTGAATCGCATTTTTGAGGGCCTAAACATGCTCGAAAAGTCACGAAACTTTGCACACGTGTCAGAACTGGCGAAAATTTACATCTGATATAGGTTTCAGAATTGGGCGGGGCAAAATGGCTCGATAGCGCCACCTATAAAAGTTCAACGGAGTGCGCCTCCTGCTATGTTCCACGTACGTGTACGAAATTCGGTACATACATGTAAGGACCTAATACCTACAAAAAAGTCTCTTGGAGCGTAGCCCTAAACACAACAGGAAGTCAGCCATTTTCTACTTCCTCTCAGATTTTTGTGCAGTTTTTGCCATTTTCATGCCTCGTACTTTAACGAACTCCTCCTACAGTTTTAATCTGATCATCTTTAAATTTGGTGAGTCTAATCTTAAGGCCTTTGCGACGTTAAATTGCGAAGATCTTGAGTTTTCGTCAAAGGGCGGGTCCTCGGCGGCCTGACGAATTTGGATGTTTCGCCATGAAACAGGAAGTTGCTGTAACTCAGGCATGGAATGTCTAATCTGCCCCAAACTTCACACGTTTGATAAGCGTTCTGTCCTGAACACATGACCATGCTCATATTCAGTTACAGTCATAGCGCCACCTGCTGGCAACAGGAAGTGACATGTTTAACACGTTAATGCCGTTCTAGTAACATGTTAAAAATGCCATTGACTTCTTAACATGCTAGAAACATGTTAAAACATGCTAGTAAAACTTAGCTAAGTGCTTAAGCATGCTATTACTGCTATTAAATAGGAATTTGCTGTAACTCAGGCACGGAATGTCCGATCTGCCCCAAACTTCACACGTTTGATAAGCGTTCTGTCCTGAACACATGACCATGCTCATATTCAGTTACAGTCATAGCGCCACCTGCTGGCAACAGGAAGTGACATGTTAAACACTGCTGTGGACTCCTAATAACATATAAAAAAGTGCCAGCATGTGCTAAACATGCTAACAACATACTATAAACATGTTAAAACATGCTAGCAAACACTTAGCTTAGTGCTAAAGCATGCTATTACTGCAATTAAATAGGAATTTGCTGTAACACAGGCATGGAATGTCCAATCTGCCCCAAACTTAATATGTAACATGCAAGAAACATACTAGCAACACATAGCTAAGTTCTAAAGCATGCTAGAAATAATAAAGGAAGTTGTTGTAACTTAAGCACACAATGTCCAATCTACCCCAAACTTCACATGTTTGATAAGAATTATCTCCTGAACACAAGTCCATGCTCATATTCAGATATAGTCATAGCGCCGCCTGCTGGCAACAGGAAGTGACGTTTAACACTGTTCTGGACTCCTATTAACATATAAAAAAAGTGCCACCAACTGTAAAACATGTTAGCAACATACTAGAAACATGCTATCAAATACTTAGCTAAGTGTTAAAGCATGCTATTACTGCAATTAAATATGAATTTGCTGTAACTCAGGCATGCAATGTCCAGTCTACCCCAAAATTAATATGTCATATGCTAGAAACATCATAAAGCATGCTAAAAATGCTATAGGAAGTTGTTGTAACTTAAGCATACAATGTCCAATCATCCCCAAACTTCACATGTTTGATAAAAGTCCTGCACTGAACACATCTACATAGTGATATTCAGATATAGACATAGCCCCACCTACTGTCAACAGAAACTGACATGGTTAACACAGTACAGTACTAACCACATAACTATTGTGTACTAAGCATGCTAGAAACATACTAAACATGCTAGCAACTACTACATATACCTCCTTAAATGCACATTGCCCAACCATGCTCTGTCTTCCTAAAGCCACCGAGTGACGATGGCACGGGTGCGAGGGCCCTTTCATCGCTGCTTGCAGCTTTAATTATTTTTTTTTCAACCTTTCGGGCACTTTTGGGGCCCTTAACGTGCTCGAAAACTCTTGAAACTTTGCACACGGGTCAGAACCCGCGGCCATTAGGGCCGGGCTGAAGCTGGGACACGGGCGTGGCAGGGAGGCTCGACAGCGCCCCCTGGAACGGGGTCCGAAAACTTGGTCCATAAATCAAACACGCTTGCATGTAATAATATGAAACTTGGTACACATATAGATCTCATCGGGCCAAACAACTTTCGTACTTTTACTTTTTACGGCAGCCCAACAGGAAGTCGGCTATTATGGGTTGTTTGGAAACGCATGCTGTGGAATTTAATGTACTCCTCCTAGGGAATTCATCCATTCGCCTCCAAACTCAGTCAGCATGAAGTCAAGACATTGAGGATGCTAAATTGCGGACGGATTTTTGATATCTCGAACGGTTTGGCTGTGGCGAGGACACGAATTTATGGCGAATAATGGAAACAGGAAGTGTGTTATAACTTCTGCATACATTAACTGATCTTGATTAAACTTCAGCAGTGTGTTCGTTGTAAGAGGCTGATCACATGGATGTGACTATTGTGAGTCAAAGTTATAGCGCCACCAACTGGCAGCAGGAAGTGTGTCCCTTTCAAAATGCTTTGAAATCACCCTCTTATTTTTACCCGATTTGCTTCAAACTTTATGTGTATAATGTAAACACACGGCAGATGTAGACCTGTGAAAGGATTTTTGATATCTTTAATACTGTTGCCATGGCAACGCTTCAAACTTTAATATTCTTTTTTGATGCTTTTGAGACTCTTAACATACTTGAAATTGGATGAAACTCGACAGACACATCACATTTATTAGCCCGTAGACATGTGCAAAGTTTCAGAAACGGGCGTGGTGAGGGGCTCAGTAGCGCCACCTTTAGTCATAAGTGGGGGGGTTAGTTTTATCAACAGCAACAAAACTTGGTATGTGTATTGTTCTCATCAAGACGGACAACTTTCTAATTTACATGAACTATCTCTGACCAACAGGAAGAGAGATATTTTGGTTTGAATGTGGATTTTCTGAAGAATTTTCTCTCCCTCTCTCTGTGTCTCTGTGTGTGTGAGGGGAGGGGGGGATTTGACTATTGCTTTTATATTGTTAATCAAGGTTTCAGGGGCTTTTGGGGTCCTTAACGTGCTCAAAAACTCTTGAAACTTTGCACACAAGTCAGAACCCCCTGCCATCAGGGACGGGCTGAAGCTGGTACCCGGGCGTGGCAGGGGGGCTCAACAGCGCCCCCTTGAACGGGGTCCCAAAACTTGGTCCATAGATCAAACACGCTTGCATGAATTAATATGAAACTCGGTACACATATAGATCTCATCGGGCCGAACAACTTTCCCCCGGTCAAGTTTTACGCCAGCCCAACAGGAAGTCGGCTATTATTGGTTGTTTGGAAAACGCTTCCTGTGGAATGCGAAGTACTCCTCCTAGAAAATTCACCGTGTCCCCTCCAAACTCGGTGTGCATGTAGTCAAGACTTTGAGGATGCTAAATTGCGGACGGATTTTTGATATCTCGAACGGTTTGGCCGTGGCGAGGAATCGAATTTATGGCGAGAAAAGAGAAACACGAAGTGGAATAACTTCTGCATACATTAACTGATCTTGATGAAACTTCAGCAGTGTGTTCGTGGTAAGAGGCCGATCAGATGGATGTAACTATTGTGATTCAAAGTTATAGCGCCACCAACTGGCAGCAGGAAGTGTGTCACTTTCAACATGTTTTTGACAAAAGTGGGGGGGTTAGTTTTAACTCCAGTAAAAAAAAACTCAGTTCATATATTGATCTCATCGACCCGGACAACTTTCTAATTTAAAGTCATTAGCTCTGACCATCAGGAAGTCAGATATTTTGGTCTGAATGTGGATTTTTTTGCTAAATCAGCCTCTGAATTTTTAGCCACCTTTATCTAAGTGGTTATTTTATTCCCACCAAACTTTTTCAACATGATAAAAATATATTAATGATGCTAAATTGTGAACGGATAATAAATATCTCAAACGGTTTTGCTATGGCGAGGGATTAAAGTAATGTCAAAAAAGTAAACACTAAAAGGCTCATATATTCTAAAAATGTAATTATACACCATTTATTACTACATAGAAGTATACAAATATCAGAACTTAACTCATTTTATTCTTTTTTTTCAATTTAAGAATGAAGTTTAAGTTTAAAAACTGCCAGAATGGTTGTTTAGTCTAAACAATAAATAAATAAAGTCAAACATAGTGCTATACTGCCCTCTTGTGTTCAAAATCAGGTAGGCCTATTATATCTATATAAAAATATACTAGGTATGTGACGGTGATAATATTTTACCACCGGTTAACTGACGTGTGACACTGCTGGGGGCTTTTTAATCGCTAACTTAAAAACGAAAGTAAAATATGTTCGTCCGCACGGACATTGATAATGGTGCGGAGCAGAGCGAGCGTTTTCAATAAATTCCTATGGAAGGAGGAATGACCTAAGAAACGTTGACTCTGTTCTGCTCGTTCCTCGCTGAGGACGCGCACCATTATGAATGCCTGTGCAGCCGTGAGCATTTTAGTTTCATTTTCGGGGCGGATTGCTTGAATGTATTTAAAAAAAGCACAATGTTGTGTTTTATTGCTACTGTACAAAAATATAAGTTAACACTTTGCAGTTTGAATGATGTTCTGAACAAAATGACAGAGTATGTTTTTATGTGTCCACTGTTCAATCGCGCCCTCGTTTTAGTGATTCCCAAGTTATTTTTTCATTTAAGTTTTTTTCATTGTTCTAATCAGGTCAGGCAAGTAAAATTATCTGTCTTATCCCTTACATTTTTATATAATTATATAAATATATAATACACTACTGTTCAAAAATTTGGCGTCAGTAAGATTTTTAAGCTAAGTTTCTTCTGCTCACCAAGGCTGCATTTGTTTGATTAAAAATACAAACAAAAACAGTAATATTGTAAAATAGTATTCCAATTTAAAACAGCTGCTTTCTATTTTAATATATTTTAAACTGTTATTTATTCCTGTGATCAAAGCTGAGTTTTCAGCATCATTATTCCAGTCGTCACTGTCACATGATCCTTCAGAAATTATTCTAATATGATGATTGATGCTCAAGAAACATTCATTATTATTTTAAATGTCGAAAACAGTTATGTACAGTCTTTGATGAATAGAAAGTTCAAAAGAACAGCATTTATCTGAAATCTAAAGCTTTTGTAACATTAAACACTACCGTTCAGAAGTTTGGGGTCAGTAATAATTTTAATTTTATTTTTGGGGGAAAGAAATAAATAAATCAATACTTTTATTCATCGAGAATGAGTTAAACTGATAAAAAGTTACAGTACAGACATTTATAATGTTAAAAAAAATTATATTTGAAATAAATGCTGTTCTTTTGAACTTTACATTCATCAACGCATTTTGAAAAAAAATCTGTACACAACTGTTTTCAACATTGAAAATAATAATTAATATTTATTGACCATCAATCATCATATTAGAATGGTTTCTGAAGGATCATGTGACACTGAAGACGGGAGTAATGATGCTGAAAACTCAGCTTTGATCACATAAATTAATTACAGTGTAAAATATTTTAAAATAGAAAACAGCTGTTTTAAATTGGAATAATATTTCACAATATTACTGTTTTTGTTTGTATTTTTAATCAAATAAATGCAGCCTTGGTGAGCAGAAGAGACTTCTCCTAAAAACATTAAAAATCTTCCTTACCCCAAACTTTTGAACGGTATATATATATATATATATATATATATATATATATATATATATATATATATATATATATAAAATATAGCTGCGAGCAGCGATGGAGGGCCAAAGCCGGCGGTACCGCCACCCCGGTGCCTTTAGGTAAGTAAAGGCACCGGGGTTGCGGTGCCACCGGCTTGGGCCCGTAATCGCTGCTCGCAGCTATATTTTATTGTTGTGTTTTAAAATAATACGTTATAACCATTAATAAGAAGGGTATGCAGTTAATAGAAGTCCCCTCTCAATTCACTCCTACATAGTGTTCATCGTGGCCATTGAATAGATATAGCAATTGTTTGTTACGCACTGATGTGGCGGTATTTGAAAAAATACATATCGTTTGCGAAATTGAAACCAGTATACCGGATTAACCGGTTTACCTCCCAGTACTACTGTTTATAAACAAATGCCCTTCAGAATAAAAGGAGAATTTGTAGATTGATTATTATTATTACGCATGTAATGTCAGGATTTGAGACATTAGGCCTATGTACCAGTCTTGCCTGCACTGATACATACTGGCTCTTTGTAAAGACATAAGCCAAAATGACATTTAAAAGTAGATTATGACATTTTGATTAAAGACTAAAAATTGTGTATATATTCATTGATACATTGTTGACAATAAGACCAATAACATGCATTAAATGGTTAGTTCCCCCAAAAATTTAGTTTTGTAATTTTCTCACTCTCATGTGGTTCTAAACCTGTATGCATTTCTTTAGTTTGGTGAATACAAAATATATGTTTAGGTGGCCATTGAAAAACCTCAAAATATTATCTTTTATGTTCTACAGAAGAAAGTAATGCAGGTTTGGAATGACCTGATGACAGAATTTTCATTTTTGGGTAAACTGTCCCTTTCAGTAAATAGGTTTTGATCTAATGAAAGCTTTAAGCAGTAAAGATGCATATCGCATGCTTTTTTTTGTATGTCAAATTTCTTCTCAGACTTTAGAAATGTTGCTCAGTCATCACCATAAGCTTCTTTTCTGATGAACCTGTAAGCGTTGTCAAATTCATTTTACTAGATTAAGATGACTTAATGATTCAAACACAACCTAAAGTAAATTGGCCTAATTCTCTCAGGAATCCCTGTGTTTAACTTTGATTGATGGTGATTCCAGGGTGGAGCAGATGCAGATCCAGATGGCAGGGAAAAGAGCGATTCAAAAGAAAAGGCTTCTCCATTTGAGGAAGACAAAAGTCCTGAGATGAAAGTTGGAGATGAAGGGGATGCCTCAATAGCAAATGCCAGAGGATTGCTGAATGGGATGGACCGTGACTGTAAAGACTTCAAGTATGATGGTTCTTTTCCAAGCAGAGTTTTACTTGGCAACTGTATTAACATGAAAAAAAAAAAAAAGACCTAAGACCTGCTTAGCTCTCAAAGACATGTAAAGTGACCAATCTGTTTTTTTACTTGCTGTTGAGGCTGACACTAGCCCATTGTGGATCCAGTTAAAGGGTTGTTCATCCAAAAATCTGCCATCAGATCTGTCATAATTTACTCACCCTTTGTTGTTCCAAACCTGTATGAGTTTGTTTCTTCTGTTGAACACAAAAGAAGATATTTTGAAGAATGATGGTAACTAGACACTTGATGGTAACCATTGGCATCCATAGAATGTTTTATTCTGTCTGGTTACCAACATTCTTCAAAATATCTTCTTTTTTAGTTCAACAGAAGAAAGAAACTCATACAGGTTTGGAACAATATGTGGGTGAGTAAATGATGACAGAATTTTCTTTTTTGGGTGAACTAACCCTTTAATGTTGCTGAATCATAAATGCCCCCAGAGATGTCAGAGTTGTGGTAGCTATAACTTTGTGCTAAATAAAGCACAAAAAGAGCTTTGCCAAGTAGTAATAAACTGACTGGTTTTGTGCATGTGGCTGATAATGCAAAATCTCCCTTAAAGCTTAAAATGTTGAGTATAATTAAATTTCTGATCGGCATCATAGCCAATGATGGAACAATTTGTGATATAATGCTTAACAGGCCGAAATTTAAATGTGTAATTTTTTTGTTTTAAAAATCCTCTAATCTCTGCTTAATATGCCATTCATAAGTTTAATTATCCCAAAATGTGTTAACACTGGATGTATGGAAGCATGAGCACTCTGAAACAGCAAGATTGTCTTAACTAATGACGTGAGGTTATGGCAAGCCGTTTTAACTTTTATTCATTTCCAGGATATGAATCCTTGATATCAACAATTCAATTTTCACTAGTTAAAATTATAATTCTTGATATCAGGAATAATGTTTCTACTAGTAACAATGGCAATTTTCGATATCAGGAATTACATTTCCACTAGTAAAAATGTTCATTCTTGATATCAACAATTGAATTTTAACTAGTAAAAACTATCATTCTTGATATTAACAATTGAATTTCAACTAGTAAAAACTATCATTCTTGATATTAACAATTTATATCCTGGGAATGGCAATAGGCAAGCCGTTTTGACTTTTAATCATTCGCAGGATATGAATTCTTGATATCAACAACTAAATTTTCACTAGTTAAAATGATAGTTATTGATATCAGGAATTAGATTTCTACTAGTAACAATGGCAATTTTTGATATCAGGAATTACATTTCCACTAGTAACAATGCTAATTCTTGATATCAGCATTTACATTTTCACTAGTTAAATTGATAATTCTTGATATCAACAATTCAATTTCAACTAGTAAAAACTATAATTCTTGATATCTGTAATTGTATTTTCACTAGTGAAATGTCACCATAGGCTGCCATTCAAAATCAATTGTTGATATCAAGAATTGATTTCTTACTAGTTAAAATTCCAGTTTCACATATCAGAAATACAATTCTTACTAGTAGAAACCTTTATTTTTGATATCAAGAATTCAGTTGTCACTAGTTGAAATGTCTATTCTTGATATCAACAATTGAATTGCTACTAGTAACAATGTTCATTTTTGATATCAATAATTCCATTTTCACTAGTGACAATGTTCATTTCTGATATCATGAATGTGATTGTTACTAGTAAGAAAGACATCTTAGATATCTGAAATTATATTGATATCAGAAATACATTTTCAGATATCAAAAATGAAAATTTTTACTAGTAGCAATTCAATTGTTGATATCAAGAATAGACATTTCAACTAGTGACAATTGAATTGTTGATATCAAGAATTCAATTCTTGATATCAAAAATGTAATTGTTGATATCAAAAATGTAATTGTTGATATCAACAATTAAATTCTTGATATCAACAATTGATTTTGAATGGCAGCCTATGGTGAGATTTCACTAGTGAAAATACAATTGTTGATATCAAAAATTAAATTGTTGATATCAACAATTACATTTTTGATATCAACAATTACATTTTTGATATCAAGAATTGAATTGTTGATATCAAGAATTGAATTGTTGATATCAAGAATTTAATTGTTGATATCAACAATTTAATTGTTGATATCAACAATTCATATCCTACATGTGTTTTAAATGTTAAAAGGGCAACACAACTATTACAGATATCAAAAATGTATTTCTTACTAGTTAAAATTCTGAATACACATATCAGAAATACAATTCTTACTAGTAAAAACCTTTATTTTTGATATCAAGAATTCAGTTGTCACTAGTTGAAATGTCTATTCTTGATATCAACAATTGAATTGCTACTAGTAACAATGTTCATTTTTGATATCAATAATTCCATTTTCACTAGTGACAATGTTCATTTCTGATATCATGAATGTGATTGTTACTAGTAAGAAAGCCATTTTAGATATCTGAAATAATATTGATATCAGAAATACATTTTCAGATATCAAAAATGAAATTTTTTACTTGTAGCAATTCAATTGTTGATATCAATAATATATATTTCAACTAGTGACAATTGAATTATTGATATCAGTAATTCACATTTTTACTAGTAACAATGTAATTCTTGATATCAAAAATGTAATTCTTGATATCAACAATTCAATTATTGATATCAACAATTGATTTTGAATGGCAGCCTATGGTGAGATTTCACTAGTGAAAATATAATTACAGATATCAGGAATTCAATTGTTGATATCAAGAATTACATTTTTGATATCAAGAATTAAATTCTTGATATCAAGAATTCAATTGTTGATATCAAAAATTAAATTGTTGATATCAAGAATTACATTTTTGATATCAAAAAATGTAATTGTTGATATCAAAAATGTAATTCTTGATATCAACAATTCATATCCCGGAAATGAATAAAAGTTAAAACGGCTTGCCATATGAGGTTGGGGATGGGATTATCTCTCTGACCAATGTTAGTGGCATTAAAATTGATGCTTCTCCTTGAAATCCAGAACAAAACTATGTACGCCTTATTATAAAGCAATAAGCCCCTTGAAGCCGTGATTTACAGTGAATTTAGAAAAACCCCTTAGCTGTTCTAAATGCACAGTAAATCACGGCTTCAAGGGGCTTATTGCTTTTATAAAACGGTTACTCCATAAAATATTCATTTTACTATTTATTTTATTCATAAAATAAACACCAGCAACAAAAAATAAAATGTTATAACACATTTATTCCTCTGCCAACACATGCAGCAACAAAGAATCAGTTGCACAGTAATACTAATGTAATGCGGCCACAGGTGTTTGTTGAGTAATTTACAACGGCTTTGAACGCGGCTCAACCAATCAGAATCAAGGACCGGAACTATCCGTTTTATAAAAACAAATTTAAACTGATATTGAAAACTGTAAACGAATAAAAACTGAGAACTTTAATGGCCTTCAATAGGGCAGTGATTAGTGACACTGCAACAATTTCTTTGCTTCATTATTTATATATGAAGTAAGTATACTTTGATTTAAAACTGATTTCCTTCAGCCCCACCCCAGGCAGTCGCCAGGCATCCCCCACAGAGGCAGTTGAACGGCTGGGCCCCAGTCAGGCCGGTCTGGAAATGATGGTGCAGCATCACCCGCACGCTCTGCAGCCACCCAACGTCACAAACAAACCCCCCACCGAGGACTTCCAGAGCCAGGAAGCCCAGAGCATGGGCGGCATGGAGCAGCAGGTGGGCATGGAGTCACTCCAATTTGACTATGCTGGAAATCAGATCCAGGTGGACTCATCTGGTGCTCCAGTCAACCTGTTTGATTACAACTCCCAACAGCAGGTACAGATACTCATTTAGGGCTGGGCGATATGATAAAATTCATATTTTAGGTATGAGCAGTTTTTATTTTTACGAGAACAATTTATTTCACGTGATAGTTATTTTTGTAAAAAAAATTTTTTTGAAAAAATAACAAAGCAAATTACAAACAATTGAACAAAGGACTGAATGTGTATTTAACATGTAGTAATGAAATACTAAAGAAATTGAATTAAATATTAAAAGTAAAACGCTTTACTGTATGAATTAAATTCATTTCTTATTAAAGATTCAAAAATTGTCAAGAGCAGGGAGGTTTTTTTTAAATGTCATTTGTTGTTTGATTTAACATTGATACAAATGGCAGCAAGTATTGAGATTTCATATGTCACTGCTGCTGTCACTTAATGCACAGATCTGATATACTGACATCTGGTTTTTGCTCAATTGATCCCAAACATGAACAGTATTGTGAATTTGGAGTATTTCTGTATTTTTTTTAGTTGTTCCAGAGATCTGGTCATCTCACAGTTCAGCAGCTGACTGCAGCACAGCAGCAACAGTACGCCCTTGCTGCAGCCCAACAGCAACACCTCGGTAACACAACCTCTTACTGACATTTACTTTCATACAGAGACTCCCTTATCCCTTTTCCGCCACATGGTGCTGATCATACACGTTTTTGGAACATAGAATTCATAAACATGGTATTTTTAACTAAATAATTTTATTTCAATTGGCTGGGGGAAATAAAGTGGCTGGAGTAGCTATGCCTGGGCTAGGTACCTCACTTGAGACTCAATTATGATGCAAGCTTGTGAACTTGCCAAAAGCTCAACTCTAAAGCTCAAGTCTTTAGCAGGCAAAAACTTGACCAAAGTGCTTTTGATCTGTAATATCCTGCTGATTTTTTTATTTATTTATTTTTTGCACAATTTTATTGTGCATGTGTATTTTGTGATGTAACAGGCAGTCTCCAAATGAATCTGTCCTGTGTTATTTTGAATCTAATGCTCTTTTCTTGTCTTTTCTTTTCTTTTTTCTTTTTTTTTTCCGGTAGGCCTTGCACCTGCGTTTGTGCCAAACCCTTACATCATCAATGCTGGCCCTCCTGGAACAGACCCTTACACCGCTGCAGGATTGGCAGCAGCTGCAACACTTGCAGGTATACGCATGTACACACTTTATAAATATCAATCATAGCATAGACAGTCCTGGGATCTTAAATATGGATAGTCCTTAGAATGCAGCTCATTATTTATTCCTGCAGGTCCGGCTGTAGTCCCTCCTCAGTACTATGGAGTCCCGTGGGGCGTGTATCCAGCCAACCTCTTCCAACAACAGACTGCAGCTGCTGCCAGTCATTCTGCCAACCAGCAGGCATCCAATCAGGGACCAGGACAACAGGTTAATGAAATATCAACATATAAGCCTTTTTCATCAAGCTAACTTGTACTGAACCAAGGCTATCAACAAGACCTGTGTCATAATGTTGATTAACACAGTAAAAAAAAAGGGGGAATTGCAGTGGGACGTGCAGTGGGAGCCCACAGGGTTATTTTAAATATTAAAATGCACACTGTTGTATAACATTTCAGAGGTCTTCAAAGGTAAAAACCATAGTGGATCTGTACTTCACTTAGGGCCTGTTTACACCTGGTCACTTCATGTGTTTTTACTGATCAGCTAGCTATCTGCTTTATCAAAATTATTCAATTTACACCTGGTCACATAAATGTGTTTTTTGCAAACCGTATATAAATCCGATTCCCGCGCTATATGCAGATTTAAATGAGTTCATGTCACCGAAAGCAACAGATATGAGCTGCATTTTATTGATCATCAGCTAATTTCAAAATCAGAGACTGCAATAAAAGAGAGCGACAACAGCACTGGTAAGATCATTTAGTTTCTTTACTTTTAATGAAGATTATTGTGTAAGCGTCTGCAACATACTTTCACTTTGATTTGCGATAGTTTGCACGTTGGCTTGATGAAGAGATACTCAGCTGCTCATCTACGGCAGTAGCGCCGTCGTATCTAGCTATAACATGACATATAGCATATAACACTCTCTCTCACGTTTATTTATTGGCATTGTTGGGAGGAGTAAAATTTACAGATGTGGTTTCAACAACCAGATGCATTTACACTTGTCCAGTTTCGTCTGGAATGCGGCCCAGACCACCTCCGGATTTAAATCCATCTCAAATGCGTTTCGGAGGGCATTTACACCTGGGGCCTCATTTATAAAACTGTGCGTAGGAACCTTACTAAAAGTGTACGTACGCACAAAAGCCAAAAATGGCGTACGCAAAAAAATATTCAGACTTATAAAACCGTGCGTACGCCAGAACCTGCGCAGAATTCACTTTATAAATCCCAGTCAGCGGAAGATTGTGCGTACATGCGTCTCCACCCCGAAATAACCATATATGGAGCTTACAACGCCTAGTTTTACTATGCAGATCCTCATCTACATATCATTTGCATATGATTATTCATCCACGTGATAACTTAAACGTTATCACGTGGATGAATAATCATATGCAAATGATATAAACGGTACAAGAAACATTACATTAATACAAATCAAGTAGTTGTCTGTCCTTGCCTTGTTTTTGAATAGCCTATAAATCAAATAGTGTAAAATACATTTCAGAGAAAGTTTTTCTCAATCTTTTCCACTGGCTGAATTGTATTTTTAATTGATTTATATTTTTAATGGAAACAGATAGGCCTTGGGCATTATTTGCACGAAACTATTTTCTCAGACAATCTGGTATTATCATAAGCAATTATCTCTGTGGTTAAAACATTAAAGCACGCCACAGGAAAAGTGTTCAAAAACAATCGCATCCACAACAAATATTTCTATTGATTGAATTGAATATAAAAAAATGTTGTAACTTTTCAGTATGATTTCATGTTTAAGTGTTTAACTCCATAATTTGAATGGCATATTTAATCTAAATGTTTATATCAGAAGTAAAAC
Organism: Rutilus rutilus; assembly: GCF_951802725.1. Taxonomy (NCBI): domain Eukaryota; kingdom Metazoa; phylum Chordata; class Actinopteri; order Cypriniformes; family Leuciscidae; genus Rutilus; species Rutilus rutilus. The sequence continues at coordinate 16,552,911 of NC_140220.1, read as the reverse complement.
ATAGTTTAAATCATTATTTTATTTATTTAAACTGCGTCAGTTTCACTAAACGGCCCAACGCGATCGCTGGCGCGGACATAAGAAGGAATGGATATTTGCTTCAAGTGACAGGCTTGGTGAGTGAAATTATATTTGTATTATCAGAATCAGAATCAGAATCAGAAAGAGCTTTATTGCCAAGTGTGCTTGCACCCACAAGGAATTTTTCTTGGTACTGAAGCTTCCAGTGCACATATACAAATACAAATACAACAAGAACATAGTAATACAAATTCTAAGAATAAAAATATATAAAAAATAAATAAAAATAGTATAAAAGTAAAAAAGTAGGGTCACAGTTGGGTTTAGTCTGAATAAACATTTACAGATTATGAACATATTTACAGTATTTTGAGTAGTATGAATAATATAAATATAAATATCACCTGAATTAGAGAATATTACACTAGACAGTGGGAGTCTAGCGCATGTTACAGATTATAAACATATTTACAGTATTTTGAGTAGTATGAATAATATAGATATAAATATCACCTGAGTTTATTGCACTAGACAGTGGGAGTGTTGCACTTACAGGCATATGCTTTGGGGGGCATGTTAAGTGTTCAGAAGGGAAATGGCCTGTGGAAAGAAACTGTTCCTGTGCCTGGAAGTTCTTGTGGCCAGTGATCTGTGTCGCCGTCCTGACGGTAAAAGTTTAAACGGGGTGTCCAGGGTGAGTGGAGTCCGTGATGATTTTACCTGCTCTCTTCCTCACTCTGGAAGAGTACAGGTCCTGGAGGGTTGGCAGGGGGGCACCAATAATCCTCTCTGCAGTCCGGACTGTCCGTTGTAGTCTCCTGATGTCCGATTTGGTAGCTGAACCAAACCAGACAGTGATGGAAGTGCTTAAAACAGACTCAATGACGGCTGAGTAGAACTGGATCAGCAGCTCCTGTGGCAGATTGAACTTCTTCAGCTGGCGAAGGAAGTACAGTCTCTGCTGGGCCTTTTTCACAATGGAGTCAATGTGATTTGCCCACTTCAGGTCCTGGGAGATGGTAGAGCCCAGGAACCTGAATGACTCCACTGCTTCCACAGTGCTGTTCATGATGGTGAGAGGGGGGAGTGCTGGGGTGTTTCTCCTGAAGTCCACGATCATCTCCACTGTTTTGAGCGTGTTCAGCTCAAGGTTGTTATAACTGCACCAGACAGCCAGCTGTTCAACCCCCAGTCTGTAAGCAGACTCGTCACCATTTTGGATGAGACCGATGACAGTGGTGTCGTCTGCAAATTTCAGGAGCTTGACAGAGGGGTCTTTAGAAGTGCAGTCATTAGTGTACAGGGAGAAGAGCAGTGGGGAGAGAACGCACCCTTGGGGGGCGCCAGTGCTGATGGTGAGGGTCCTGGATGTGAGTTTCCCCAGTCTCACTAGCTGCTGCCGGTCCGTCAGGAAGCTGGAGATCCACTGACAGATTGTGGATGGCATGGAGAGCTGAGTCAGTTTGGCTGTGAGAAGATCAGGGATGATGGTATTGAAGGCCGAACTGAAGTCCACAAATAAGATCCGTGCATAAGTCCCAGGTCTGTCAAGATGTTGCAGGATATAGTGCAGTCCCATGTTGACTGCATCATCCACAGACCTGTTTGCTCTGTAAGCAAACTGAAGGGGATCCATCAGGGGTCCAGTGATGTCCTTCAGATAGGTCAACACCAGTCTTTCAAACGACTTAATGACCACAGACGTGAGAGCGACAGGTCTGTAGTCATTAAGTCCAGTGATTTTAGTTTTTTTTGGGAACCGGAATGATAGTGGAGCGTTTGAAGCAGCAGGGAACTTCACACTGCTCCAATGATCTGTTGAAGATCTGCGTGAAGACTGGGGCCAGTTGGTCAGCACAGGCTTTTAGACAAGCAGATGAGATGCCGTCTGGGCCTGAAGCTTTCCTAGTCTTCTGTTTTTTGAAGACTCTGCTCACGTCCTCCACACAGACCTTAAGCTCAGGTTGGATGGCAGAAGGGGGGAGGAGAGGGGTTGCAGGAGGTGATGGTGGATGTGTGAAGTGCACATCAGGGCGGGTGTGAGGTGTGAGTCTGGGCTTCTCAAACCTGCAATAGAATGCATTGAGAGTGTCAGCCAGTTGTTGATTCTCCACAGATGGGGGGGATGGTGATTTGTAGTTGGTGATGTTCCTCAGGCCTCTCCAGACTGATGCCGGGTCGTTGGCTGAAAACTGTTTTTTCAGCTTTTCAGAGTAGCTTCTTTTAGCAACTCTGATCTCCTTTGTCAGTTTGTTTCTGGCCTGGTTATACAAGATTTTATCCCCACTTCTGTAAGCATCCTCTTTGGCATGACGAAGCTGTTTGAGTTTCCCAGTAAACCATGGTTTATCATTAGTGAATGAAAAGAATGTCCTGGTAGGAATGCATGTATCCTCACAGAAACTGATATATGATGTTACAGTATCTGTGAGCTCATCCAGATCGGTGGCTGCAGCTTCAAAAACAGTCCAATCAGTGCAATCGAAGCAGGCCTGTAGATCCTGCTCTGCTTCGTTGGTCCATCTTTTTACAGTCCTTAATACAGGTTTAGCTGATTTCAGTTTCTGCCTGTAGGTCGGTATAAGATGAACCAAACAGTGATCAGAGAGCCCCAAAGCTGCCCGTGGGACGGAGTGATACGCATTCTTTATCGTGGTGTAACAGTGGTCCAATATATTACTGTCTCTGGTAGGACATGTAACATGCTGTCTGTATTTTGGCAGTTCACGGGAGAGATTTGCTTTGTTAAAATCCCCAAGAATGATTAAAAGAGAGTCTGGGTACCTTTGTTCCATTTCAGCTATATGTTCAGCCAGCTGTTGTAGCGCCGCGCTCACACACGCGTCTGGAGGAATGTAAACATTTGCGAGAATGAATGAGGAAAACTCCCGCGGCGAGTAGAAAGGTTTACAGTTTATGAAATGCACCTCTAAATTAGGAGAGCACATCTTCTTCAGTGTTGTTACATCTGAACACCAACTTTCGTTAATGTAGAAACACAATCCACCACCTCTCGTTTTCCCCGTTAGTTCCGCGATGCGATCCGCTCGGAACAGCTGGAAGCCCGGCAGATGTAGTGCGTTGTCCGGTATGGCTTCACTCAGCCAGGTTTCAGTGAAGCACAGAGCAGCGGAGTTTAAAAAATATTTGTTAGTGCGGGTGAGGAGAAGAAGTTCGTCCATTTTGTTAGGAAGAGATCGGAGATTCGCAAGATGAATACTGGGTAGTGCAGTGCGGAGGCCGCGCTCGCGGAGTTTAACCAGCGCGCCGGCGCGCTTCCCGCGTTTGCGTCTGACCGCGCGTTTTAACAACACCGCTGCCCCTCCAACGAGAATGTCCAGTAAAACGTCTGAGTAATCAAAATCTGTAAAAAACTTGTCTGGTGTGTGTTTCCTAATGTCCAGAAGTTCGTCTTTGGTGAAACTGATAGGAAAAGAATGACTAAACGCAGAACAAACGAACAAAAACAACACAATGACTGGAGAGCTCCACACCGAGGCAGCCATCCGCGGCGCCATCTTGGATGTTCATCTGTCTGTTATCTGTCTGTATTATGTTTAATTTTAATTCTAAATTCTAAAAGTGACCAAAAAGACATTTAACTCCAACTCACCATCGGTGTCGCCAAACTGCTCCGTCTCCAAAATGTGCGTACGCATGGGTCAGAGTTTGCGTGTAGGTGCGCATATTTTCACGTCAAGTTTTTCTTTATAAATCCCACCTTTTGCGTAGGAACTGGCGTACGCATGTTTTCAGCCCCGTTTTGTGCGTACGCAAGCTTTATAAATGAGGCCCCTGGTCTTTTCACAATCGGACAGCTATCCGATCGCCGAAAACGGCCAGGTGTAAACAGCCTCTTAGATCTTCACTCAACCCGGTTTAAAATGGTTAATAATAGAATAAGACCAAATTTATGTAGTCTATTTGCTGTCATCGTCCTCCTGCCAAATACAGTCTTTGGTTGTGGTCGTGTGTATGTATTAGTGCTGGATGGAAAACCGCTTCACCTGATATACCGGTTTAAATTTTGCGAACGATATGTATTTTTCTCTGTGTGAATGAGCGCAGCAGTTTCTTCTAAACACTGAAGCTCGCGTGGTGTTCGTTTTGATTTAGTGTCTGCCATCTCACTTACTTTATCAGGGTATGGATGGACACAAACTTCATCTACAGAGCTACTATCAGAGTCACTTCATGAGCATTTCACAATTTAATTTGATAAAACTATCATATATATATATATATATATATATATATATATATATATATATATATATATATATATATCCATACATACATACACACACACACACACACACACACACACACACACACACACACACACACACACACACACACACACACACACACACACACACACACACACACACACACACACACACACACACAACTCTAAGGTCTTCACTACAACCTGTCAAAATAAAAGTTTGCTATAACTTGAAATTATAACAAATATATTACTATTGCACAGTAGAGGATACTTCAAGTAATAATACAGTTTATTAAAACAGAAACTCAAATGTCTTCATTACAGGCCGCCAAAATAAAAGTTTTGTCTAACTTGAAGTATGTATGTATGGTATGTATGTATGTGGGTGTTTGTGGATAAATGGGTGCACTCTGACCAGTGAGAGGACAGTTTTACTCTCATGTGACATGCATAGCCATTTTGGTTACATTTGAAATGTGAAAAGTGGTTCCTTGTGAAAGTGAACTGAAACAAGAAGAAAATGCAACATTGTAAAAAAAAATCCCTCTTTCAGAAAACAAAACAAAGGTCTAAAAATTCCCTTAGACAGGTTTACAGTTCAAATAATAAACGGGTTCATACTGAAAAGTGAAAACCAAAAGTTTTTATTTTGCCTCAACCTCCCATAGCGTAATCCTGATACCGTTGTGTTACTATAACTATATGATTGTTTCTTTAAAAAAACATGAAGAATAAGTCAGTTATTTTCTTTGGTAATCAGCATTATGCCACTATGCTGTTGACAAATCTGAACTAGTGTTGAACCAGCAACAATTATTTAACAAGCTTTCAAAGTTCAGTCACAATTTAGACCAAAGAGCTCCTTAAATATTGAATGCTGTGACCTTAGCATTGTTTACATGTTATAGTTTCTTGCTATAAGGTATCTTTGCTTAACTCATCCCTCAATTAATAGTTTAAAGAGCTTGTGTTCTGATTTCTGATCCCCTGCACAGTAGAATGCATTAAAGCAGAACTCGGCAACTCTAGCGAACTCTAGTCACTTCTTCGCTGATTTTCCCTTTTGTTGTCGCATGTTTTCCCCACGAGCTCCCCCTACAGCTGTGGGGCGTATATTTCACAACACGGTCGTAAAAAACTCACTTGCGGCTCCTCCTCCCCCTTTCTACCGCTGCTCATGTGCGTTTGTTTTGATCGGAGGAAGCCAACTGTATCGTGTGGAGCTATGTCTACCGAGGTGGGTAATCTGGTAATACATCATATATGCGTGTGTGTTTATGTCGAATTGCTGTAAAGCAATTCGTTTTTCGCGCTCGTTCTCATTCTCGCTTCTCACGAGACTTCCAATTACTATCTTGCCGGGACGGTAGTCCCCAAGTTGCAAGGTTGGTTTTCCGCCTGGGAACGCTGGGGGGAGCGGGGAAAGTCACCAATATCACCAGAACAGGTTGTTTAACCATCCAAATGATTTCTAAGTTTTATTAAGTTAAAAAAGTTACCAAGTTCTGCTTTGACTAATGTTATTGACCATGAATAGTCAATGATTAAAGAACCAATTTGCTTTAGAGGCTAGTGGTTTACTTTAGGCTTTTTTGCAACTCTCCCCCCTCTAGGTAATGCGTGCGGGGAACAATCAGCGACCGTTGACCCCTGGCCAGAGCCAACAGAGTCAGCAGGAGTCCCTTGCCGCAAACCCAGCCCTGGCCTTTGCAGGCATGCCAGGTGAGTCATGCTCTGACCTCCTCTTCCTTTTACTCATACAGGTATCTTGGATTGGGTCAACTTTATATCTTTGCTATGCTTCTTTGGTGTTAATTTACATAGTCTAGGAATCTAAGGTATCCTGTGTATTTAGCTGTTAACAGTTCCAGTAACTTCCAGTTCCTGGTAGTGTTAATTTTGTCAGATATTTTTAAATGTAGTCTTAGTCCTGTCTCAAATGTACTTTTTAGTTTTTGTCATATTTAGTCTACCTTGTCCTGTTTTTGTTTAGTCAAGTTTTAGTTGACCAACCCCTGGTTTCACAGATGAGGCTTAAACCTAGTCCCAGACTAAAATGCATGGTTTAACTGTTTTAACTGAAATCAACCTGCACTGACATATATCTTAAAATATGTCAGTGCCATTGTTTTGTAATGTTTTTTCTAAAGCCCTATTCAGACTGAATTAGTTAAACATGGAGAGGTGGGGTAAAATAATTATTACCTGAACTTCTCAGTGATTTTTGTCATGTCCGAATGTGCCATCTCAGTAATCATTACGGACAATGTCAGTAAAGATTAAGTTGACTTTTACCTTCTGTAAAATTATCCGGAAAAATTACCTTGGGTAATACTAATCCAGTGTGAATAGACCTGCTATAAATATGTACGTAAATATTCCATAATCTCAATTTAAAAGTAGTTTTCCGTGGGTTTTCAAGTATGGGGTCGCTTGAAGAAGCATGCAGTCGGGTTCTCACCTTTTTAACGAACAAGAATTGTAGTTTGCGGCTAAAGCTGCAAATTCCTCCACGAAAGTCAGCTGCCTCCGTAATAATCTTCTGATGCGTGCAGCACAATCAAGTGAAAATCGCTGTGCGGCATAAATGATAAATCTTTTAGGCAGTCTATTAGCGAAAGCACTTTTCTTCCTGTTTTCAAAAGAAAAAGATGCATCGTAAATGACACAAGCGTGCTCTGGCCCAGTAATTAAAAGATATTTTCACAATGACATATCCCAATAACATTGAAACAAATATTTGTGTGTAGCATTGTGCAAGCATGCTTAATGGAGTAAACATGGAAAAATTGCTTTGCTTTAGTGGCGATTACGATTACTGTTGGAAACTAAGTAGTGGTCCTCTGCTGCCATCTGCTGCTTATAATTGTAATTGCCGTTATTCTTACTAAAGGTTTTTTCACAGATTTTGCTTTCATTCTGCTTACTAATAAATTCTTTCACATGTTTTGCTTTTGCATTCATATTTAGACATGATAAAATCACTATTACAACACTCTATCATAACCAGTGTTGGGTAAGTTACTTAAAAAAAGTAATTAGTTATAGTTACTAGTTACTTCTCACAAAAAGTAACTGCGTTAGTAACTGAATTGCATCATTACAAAAGTAACTAATTACTAGGGAAAGTAACTATTGCGTTACTTAAAAAAAAAAAAATAATAATTAAATATAAGAAATTCCTTGGATACCCCCAATATGAAATGTTAAATGAATGAAATGGACACTAAATAGAACATCTTATTATTATTAAGCATTGTACACTAATCTACACTATTTTAATGTTGCTGTGGGACAATGTGAGAGACACCGATTAACTTAAATATTAAAATATTATCATTACTGTAGTGGAACAACAAAATAATAGATGGTTTAGAACTTTTCATATTTATTGTACAGACCACAACTGGCCAACAAATAAGTCTAAAAATAAATCATGCTTCTTAAGAAATGTACCAAAAATAAATAAATAGTAGCCTTATAAAAATATTCATACACATACACTAGTGCATATAATTAAAATGATAAAACTCACACACCTTTACAACTGGTAGACATTCATAGCCTACTTGAAGTATTTTCTTCCTCACAATAGTAAGTTTAACAAAAAGTGCTCTCAATATAATACTGGACAATGTATCAACATAAATAATAATAATACAATATAATCTTTTGTGGGTTTATTTTTATAACCTACAGAGAACGTCATCATCAGAGGTTATTTATTTTAGCCAAATTCTAGTCATGTTTGCCGCACGTGTTCACAACCGTCAAACAAATATGTTTGAACGTTCCCTGCAGGTTATTTTGGAGTTTATGTTATATAAACTAATTAAAACATTGCATATGATACAAATATGCTACATATATTATTCTAATGCTGAAATGTGTAATTTATTTATAAATAAAGTATTTATGCTCGGACACATTCGGTCTCTCTCGCGCACTGTCAAACGCGTTCTCGGACACATTCGGTCTCTGCCGCGCACTGTCAAACGCATTCTCGGACACACTCGGTCTCTCTCGCGCACGTCGAGCGCGCTCGCGGCATTCGCCTCGATTTTGTCCAGTCCGGCGCCTCATAAACACTCACACACCAGAGAAAAAACTTTGCAGCTCCTATGGCTGAGAGAGAGCCTACTCGGATGAAAACCGCTTCAGTGAGCTCAACTATAGTAACGCCGCATTTTTATTGACAGTAACGGTAACGGCGTTGTAATAGAGGAAGCAGTAATTAGTTTGATTACTCGTTACTGAAAAAAATAACGCCGTTAGTAACGCCGTTTATTTATAACGCCGTTATTCCCATCACTGATCATAACACAGTTAAAATCACATTTTGTCAGTTTATCACTTCATTTGTACTGAGCTCTCCGTTTTAACTATTGTGCCACACAATGATTAATGTGAAACCTGGAAATAATACAGAGTGTTAATACAGAGGAGATTTGCAGTGAGCATTTTGTTAGCTATCATTTATTTCAAACATCTATATCTACAACGAAATGTGTGTCTAAGCATACTGTTTATTAAGTCTTAGGGTGGGTTGCACCAACAAGGATTAATCTTAAACCTAGATTAAATCAAGGTTTATCTAATAATTCTGTTGCACCATAACTTTAAACTTACATTTGAGTACTTGCATTACTCAATTAGGGATTAACTTTAAACTTGCAGGTGATGAGGTTTAAAATAATGTGCACCTACAAACCCTAGATTAGCTCTAAACTGTGCTTAATTGAATCCTTGTTGGTGCAACCCACCCTTAATGTTTAAGCCTTTCATTCTTTTGTGTATGTGTTCTTCATCATGGATATTTTATGGTTTCATCCCTACATTTCGGGTTGGCACAGAGCCTAACGGCATAGATGGAGGCAAAACTGTCTGTGTTTGATTTGTAAAAAATCTTCTCACTGAAGAAGTGCATGGAAACCTACCATCTGTTACAAATTAGTCTGCGCAATGCCCTTGTGCTTTACTTTGGTTTACTGACAAAAATCGGCATTGCAATCAGGGTTTGAAATTAATTTTTTCACTCACCAGTAGGGCTGCACGATAAATCGAAATTAAACTGCAAGCGATTTGCCAAAGGCTGCGATTATTTTATGTGCAGCTTGTCAGTGCAGCACAGCTCTGTGATCAGTAGTAAATGCTGCTCCATCTGAAAGCCAGAAGGCACAGAAACTCCAAATATGCCCTGCCGCAAAAGTACGAAAAAGCATGTCATTCCAGGAAATCCCTATAGCAGTCAATGTCAACTGGCGGCCAAATCCGGCCCGCCAGAGATTTCCATCCGGCCCCCAGAATAATACTGAATTCAGGAATAGCCTAGTAAGAGGAAAAAGTATGTTTCTATATTTATTTATTTGAAAATCAAATGAAAAAAACGCCTTCTGAAAAGTAGCTTGTGCCATAGCCTGCCTTCAGTCAAAAATGACGCTAAACACGTTGTTCTCATTGAACATCTTTTATTGTTTCACATGCTCATTTTTTCACAAATGTCAAAATTTTCCTCGCCTGGGATTTGCGCACAATTGCGGTGTCTTAATAACAACTATCAACATAACCGAGAAGAACATGGTAATTGCAAGCCTTGCACATCAGCAAATAGTTCTAATCACAAATAAAAGCGACAGGCCTCAGTTATTAGAAATGTTACTATTTACATAAAATTAAAGTAGCCTGTGATCCAACAAATAAACTAAAACCAAGAAAATACCAAGACTAAAATACTCACGTTTGCTTAATGGGAGAAGTTACATTTCCCCTTCGACACCATCTTTTTGACATCGGGCTTGACAGCTGTCAGGCTTATGCGCAAGTAGTCCTCCAAAGACTGGTTTGACAGTCGGTTCCTCTCATGCGTTTTTATAGAGTTCATTTTTGAGAACGCAGCTTCACAGGTGTATGTTGATCCGAACATGGTGAGCACATACATGGCCAATGTATTCTTCAGTGTGTCATACTCTTGGGGACAAGCCACCCAAAAGGCACTCAAGCTTTCAGCACCACGGAGAGCAGCCTTCGTGTCACCAGCGGCCTGGATGTCAATCAGTTCACTTTGAATAGCCGCCTCGTCCAGCGGCATCACCTTCCCCACGTTAGCGGAGAATTCTCCACCTGGCCTTATAGTGAACGGGTCACGCACGAATCCAATGACATCCCTGGAAATGGCAAAGTCATCAAATCTGGCAGAGAAATTTTCCCTCAGCTGTGTGATAAATGTCTTCATGTTCTCTGTGACTTTGCTGTGACCCACTGTCTTAAGTGTGCTAAAGTGTAGCAGCTTCCCCGGCAACAAATCTTCGTGGAAAAGATCAAGTTTGTTTCCAAAGGCATCAAGTTTTTTCCACCATATTCACCACGGGTTTTTCTTTCCCCTGTAGTTGTAGATTTAGTGCGTTCAAATGGGAAAATATGTCAGTTAAAAATGCAACGTTGCACATGTATTCTGTGTCTTGCATGATGCGATCCCTGAGTTCAACGAAACGCTCCAGTGCTTTGCCCTTACTGAGCCAGTGCACGTTGTTGTGGAGTAAGAGGTCATCATGAGAGGCTTCAGATTCCTGCACAAATTTTTGGAATAAACGGTGCTGACGATCGCCACTTAATTTTGCGCACAGCACACTTTGGTGAATGAGACAGTGAAGTGCGTTAATGCTGGGAGCGACAGCCTTAATTCTGCTCACTAGTCCCTTGTTTCTGCCAATCATGGCAGGAGCACCATCTGTGACAACCAGGTTGACTTTTTCAATGACAGTTCATGCTTTTTAAATAATTCCTCCAGCTTACCAGAGATAATAGCACCAGTGGTCAGGCCCTCCAGTGAAATCAAGGCCAGCAGCTCCTCTTTGAAATCTTTGCCATCAAAATATCTGACGAAAACGCACATTTGGGAAATGTCTGTATTGTCGGTGGACTCATCAATAGCCTTGGAGAGTGCCCAGGCAGCCTGCAGAGACGCACTTGTTGCCCTCTCTTGCTCAGTTGAAGTTCAGTTAATAATTCTGCTGGCATGGGAGTACTGAGATTTCAAAGCAGCAACTTTTCTCTGACGGGCCTCTGACTGTTCAGGATAAGACTCCTTGAAGCTTGCATGCTTTGTGCTGTGGTGACGCCTCAGATTGCACTCTTTAGCGACAGCGACAGTTTTGTTGCAAATGAGGCACACGTACAGCATTTCTAAAAGTAGGCACTATGAATATGTACTTATCAGTCCATTCTTCATTAAAACTACTGTTCTCTGAATCAACTTTCCGCTTAAGGCTCTTTGAGAGTGCCATTTTTCATTCTAATATATTCAGAAGGCCTTTCTTCTTCTAGTGTTCTCCACAAACTACGACCTGCATGTGACGGTGATGGACAGCTTGACAGCCTCACAAATATGAAGCCTAAAATATCGCTATCGCCCCTGGTGGCTTGCTGCAGTACATTTAATATGTACGGTGGCCGACAAGGGCAAACGGCAAAACGCTGCAAAAACGGGAATGTGCAAAACCAAAAACTTACAAACCCACAAAACAAATGCCAAAGAAAAATGTTGCAAATACAAAAAACACACAAAACAACAAAACAACTCCAAGAGAGAAATGCTGCAAATTCACTCCTCAAAATGGAAGTGCGCCAGGCCGCTAGGGGGACCCGACCTGAGGGATGGACCAGTCCTGTGGGACCAGACCCGAAAGACATGAAGAAAAAGAAGAAAAAAGTTGGCTAAGTTTTGGAGAGGAGAGTACAAATATACCATTTCCTTTAAGTCTTTTTTAAACACTTGGCCGTAACCTTTTATAATATTATAGAAGATAATAATATTATGAAATGTTATGGGTTTGTTAACACTGACAGAGGCTAAAAAATAACAGAAATTTGGAATGAGAATTAGTATATCAAATAATAACACATTACTTAGGAGCCGAATAAAGAGAAGATTGAAATGCTTTGATAAAACATGACTAATAAACATATGACTGCCTTATTCTGTGTAAGAAGCCATATCATCTTACAGAAGGATGCTCAATTGTCATTATGAAGTGAGTTTGGGGTAAAAGCATATTATTGAATGTTTTCTTTAGTTGGACAAGAGGTTCATAAATGCTTCTCCTCTTTGGAAAGATGTTTGACGCATGTTGCTTTTTCAAATGCACATTATAAACGACTCAAACTCGCAGTGCTTTCAGATGGAGCAGCATTTACTACTGAACACAGAGCCGTACATCACTGACAAGCTGTGCATAAAAAAAAAAACGGCAGCCTTTGCGATTTCATAAACGCAAAAAGCCAAATCAGTTTAAGCGCGATTTCATGTTGATTGCGATTAATCGTGCAGCCCAGCTCACCAGCTGTTACTGGCCATTCAGAACGTCTGCTAACCATAACAAAAATATCAGAAAAAAAACAGATTATCACAGTTTTAAATATATGTATTAAATCTGATTCTGAATCATTGAATGACTTTCAAAGATACAACTGTTTAACACTGTTTGTGGAAACTATAAAAATAAAATAAAATGGAAATACAAAACAAAATTCTCCATGACTTCTCTTATAAAGTAGCATTTATTTTGTTGTAATTTCCAAGTATAGCTCACTCTAAAATAGTTTAATTGTAAGCACAACAATTCATAAAGTGATCAGCTGTTTCCTCCCAAAACTTGAGCGAAAAAAAGTGAAGCTTTACCTTCATTAACATCCATTCACAAAAGCCAACCCATTCTCACTTCAAGGCATTCGATTATAATAAAATATCATGTCATGATGACAATTATATTTCTGTGCATTTCATGAACGATAATTGATTCAGACCAGAGCATATGAGCGGAGTGGAGCGGTGAGAATCTCAGCTCATCGCTCACGGAACTGTTCACCCCTCCGCTCCCCCGCTCAAAGCTACATCAGGCCGCTCCGCTCATTATCGCTCAGCGCTCAACGCAGTTTGCTTCGCGCTCCACTCAAAACGCCCCCCCCGCTCGCTCCAAAAAAGGAAAAAATCTACATGTATATCACTTTTAGCTTAGACCACAGCCTTACCTCCTAAAGAACTAATGAGCAACAACAACATTTTTCAAATAGAAATGTTTTATTTCAAATTACAAATTAGGCCTATGTAAGAAGGAATATAGCCTACACAAAAAGTCCTGTAAAATTAAACGAATAAATGGGCCTAATAATATATATAAACAAAAATATACATAAGTTTTAAAAGTAAATTAACTATTAGGCCAGAATTTTGAAAAGTGAATTTTTGCGCAACGCGCACGATTAATTTAAATTGGCTTATATCCATTGTACACACAAACTGCTATAAAATTAAACGAATAAATGGGCCTAATAATATAAATATTATTACGGACGACACAAATTAAATAAAACAAACCATTAGGCCTACTTGAATGACGAAACGAATTTGTTTGAATATTACGCTATATTTAATTTACACATTGTTACAAGTTACCGTATTCAATTTGCTAACCTTTTGCTTTCTTCCCAGAAAGAAACTCCACATTCGTTTTCTTGTACCACATTATCATTGTTAGTTAGTTTTATATTAATAGTAGGCTACACCTGTATGACTTCTCATTTTCCTTTTTGAAGTACTTTTTGAACTCCATTATTGAGCCGAGTTTTGACTGAAAATAGTCTACTGTTGATGACTGTGCAAGACAGATGGATTCTGGGTCAGGCTTGACTGAGCATGCTTCAGACTCGTGGTGTGAAATTGGAGCGGGAAATAGGGCGACGCTCCGTCCTTTTAAAAATGCCGCTCTGTCCAAGATCCAGTAGACTTTGAAGCTTGCGCTCCCTGCTCCACTCCGCTCACATGCTCTGATTCAGACCCAATTTCAGTCTGTTCTGTTTTAAAGGGATAGTTCACCCAAAAATGAAAATTCTGTCATCATTTACTCACCCTCAAGTTGTTCCAAACCTGTATGAGTTTCTTTGTTCTGCTGAACACAAAGGAAGATATTTGGAAGAATGTTTGTAATCAAACAGATCTCGGTCCCCATTGACTTCCATAGTAGGAAAAAATATATACTATGGTAGTCAATGGGGACCGAGATCTGTTTGGTTACAAACATTCTTCCAAATATCTTCCTTTGTGTTCAGCAGAACAAAGAAACTCATACAGGTTTGGAACAACCTGAGGGTGAGTAAACGATGATAGAATTTTCATTTTTGGGTGAACTATCCCTTTAACATCAGGTTACCAAGTTCTGGCACCGGCTGCTTACTATGATCAGACTGGAGCTCTGGTAATGGGTCCTGGAGCTCGCACTGGCCTGGGTGGACCTGTCCGTCTGGTCCAAACCCCTCTCCTTATCAACCCAGCAGCCGCACAAGCTGGTGAATATGCCTTTTTTATCTACTCTTTAAACAGACTATTTAAAATAATTCCTAAAAATATTTTTTCTACTGACCAGACTAATCTTCTTTTTTATTTTATTACTTTCTTTTAATCTTCTTGTTCTTTCTGTCCTCTGTCTAGCTGCCAATGCGTCAGGCTCTGGTAACAGCATGTCTGGTCCTGCTAACGGTCTGTACCGGTCCATGGGCTGCCAACAACCCCAGCAGCCTCAGCCTCAGCAGCAGCCGCCTCCCCCCTCCAGCGGTCTGCAGTCCAGCTCCTTCTATGGGTCTGGCTCAGTGGCACCCAGCTCCCAGAGCAGCTCGCTGTTCTCCCATACAAGCGCGGCACCTCCACCTAGCACATCTCTGGGTTTCGGCAGCACTGGGGGATCTCTGGGTGTTGGGCTAGGCTCTGCCCTTGGTGCCTTTGGCTCCTCAGGTCTGTTTCACTATTTCGTTGTGTGCAGTAGTGATTAAGTTGCTGCCTGTGAAAAAAAAAAAAGTCTCAAATCAACCCTTTATTAGTTTCTATATTGATTTGGAATGCTGTAAATAGACATCCGCCTCTGTAGGCATTAGACCATGTGTCAAACTCGAGGCCCACCATCCAAAATCTCATTTCATGTGGCCTGTGAGATAGTTTCATTATACTGATTCCTTCATATTTCCACCTTATTTCATGTTGCCTGCAAGTAAATTTTTCAAATCAATCAGTTAGTAGTGCTTTGCTTGTGACCATTAACCCTTCACACGTATCACATCGGTGCAGTAAGAACATTCAGTTTGTAATGGTTAAATTCAAATCTCCTTTCGTGCTCTGGCTGGCGACAGACTTTTCTCAGCACTTGTCATGTATCAGTATTTTCAATTTAATGTTTATTTTAAGTTTCAGATATTTAAATACATTCAAGTACTAGTAAAACATTTGTAGTTTGTCAAAATGCTCACTGATGTCTTTTGAAGTGACAATATAAAAAAAAAAAAAACGAATTATATGCATTAAAATGCGTTTTTACTCATGTCAAACACCTCATGTGGGTAACTGTTTACTCTATTTTCCTAGTTGATTGGCCACTCACAGAAGTAAATGAATTTACGTTTTGTAAATCAAACAGGTTCTGACTGCATTGCTTTTACACAAACATGTTTGCTCACATAGCCTACTATATCTTATCAACTAGCATGATCATTAAAAAAGTTCATTCAAATCAATAAATCACAAAATACATTTACTTGCACATATATAAAAATTGCGTTATCAAATTTCACAATCTAGTTGGTTAAAAATATAAAATTTAAACAATTTTAAGAAAACAATTTTTACATTTGCAATTAAAGCAAGGCTTTATTAGTAAATAACTAATAAAATGATCTGCAGCACAAAATTAATGTTTGTTAAATAAATAAATCCTCCCAAAATAACCAGAATTAAATGCGTTGGTGCAAAAAAAAAAAGATATAGATGTATAGAGATATAGATATAGATATAGATAGATGTATAGATGTATGTGGATAGATAGATAGATAGATAGATAGATAGATAGATAGATAGATAGATAGATAGATAGATAGATAGATAGATAGATAGATAGATAGATAGATAGGATGCATGTGGACTAGTAAACTCTAAAAGATTTTAAGGTCTGTTTGAGGGTACACATAAGCTGATGTGGCCCAAGCTGAAAATAAGTTTGACACCCCTGCTTTTGATGAAGTTCCACTTCACTTCCACGTTCTGTTCCGTACATACTAAGAAAATGTTTTGTGTTGTTTTGTTTTCTAGAAAGATGTGCGATAATAGGTGGGTATAATTTATATCGGATTCGGGATAAAAGGGATGTGGATGGGCAAGCAATGTAATGCCAGATTAATGTAATGCTTACATTTGACAATAGTGTACTTGTCATCATTTCTCCCGACAAAGTCAGAGTAATATCAGTGTTTACATCTGCTGAATGTAAGCTCTTCCATATTCCAAGCTAGCTTGCTGCAATGGTGATGTCACATGCTTGTCTTGTTCTCTTCTTTGTCTTTCCCACTCTTGTACTCCTGCAGTGTCAAGTTCCACTAGCAGCAGCGCAACCCGTCGGGACTCCCTTTTGGCCAGCTCTGACCTGTATAAGCGTGGTGGTGGTAGCAGCCTTACTCCCATTGGCCAGTCTTTCTACAACAGCCTAGGATACTCCTCCTCCCCCAGCCCCATTGGACTAACACCTGGCCACTCACCTCTGACACCTCCACCCTCTCTGCCCTCCTCCCACGGGTCCTCATCCAGCCTCCATCTGGGTATGATCTCTTGGTTCTAATCGATTGATCCAAATCAGGGTTTGTTTCCAGGTTTGATTGGATTGCAAAACACTTTACACACCAAGCAACCCAACCAAACTCAAATGGCCTCTGGTCCATTTCAAAAGCTTTGAAAAAATGCTCTCAGCCCTCTGACAGGTCTCTGAGCTTAGTATGGTTTGGTTTGCCCTTTATTACACCCCATTCTTTAAGTTTGGTGTATGAACAAACAAATATGTAATTTGATGTTCATGTCTCAATTTTTTTTAATTGGGAATTTTTCATCTTGAGTAGGCTACACAATCACTCCACATATACAAGTGAAGAAAAAACTCAATCCTGTTTTCCTCTCTCCTGCTCTTCACAGGTGGTCTGCCCAATGGCAGTGGCCGTTATATTTCTGCTGCTCCGGGAGCAGAAGCCAAATACAGGAGCTCGGGCAGTACCTCCAGTCTTTTCAGCTCTAGCAGTCAGCTCTTTCCCCCGCCACGAGCCCGCTACAGCCGCTCAGATGTCATGCCTTCAGGACGCAGCCGCTTACTCGAGGACTTCCGGAATAACCGCTTTCCCAACCTGCAACTACGAGACCTGCCTGGACACATGGTGGAGTTCTCACAAGACCAGCACGGATCCAGGTTCCCACTCCTCCTATTTAAAAAAAAATAAAAAATTGTTTTACTGTAATGTTTTAGTAAATGCATTAGTGCTAGTAAATGCAATTACTAACTAGTGCATGTGTATGTTGGTCTTGCACAAATCACCATGTCTGACATCTGTTTCTATATCTACGTGTTAAATGTATTGTCAGCATTTCTCATAATACCAGATAAAAAATATTTTTTTTACACTGACACAGCTTTTGACACTATATTTTTTTATGTGTTTAAACAATGCAAAAAAAACAAAAACACTTGCATGCTACTATAATACATCCTTTTTTACGTTGTTTTTTGTCACGCGTCTCTGTGCTTAATGTAAAATATTTTTCTCAATGTCCAGGTTTATTCAGCAGAAGTTGGAGCGTGCAACTCCTGCAGAGAGGCAAATGGTGTTTGGGGAGATCTTACAGGCTGCTTACCAACTCATGACTGATGTCTTTGGGAACTACGTTATACAGAAATTCTTTGAGGTAATTAAATGTAAAATGTTTTGCTCAGAAATTGACCAAAATCGTTATATTTATATTTAAGGGCTGTCTATAAATAACATTTTTAATCGTGATTAATCGCATACTTATCTTGAAATTAAGCATACATCATTTATCTTTTTTAACGCGTTTATTCCGTCATCATTTTCTATATGTATTTCTATATAAAAAAGTAAACTATCAGATTAAAGGATGGTTCTCACAAAACTGTGTTTTATGCAAGTCTTTCCAAAAAAGGACACTTGGAAAGTCCAAAAGGACACCTAATAACCAACAGAAATAAAATATCCCTATAATCCATAGATTTATGCACACCAAAGCAGACATGAAAAAAAATGACATACAAAATTTTCCAGAATTTAGTTAACAGATGTGTACAGTGCAACAGCAAAGAGTTTGTTTGTTTGTAAGAGTTTTTTAAAAGCTTGTTTACATTAGACGTCAAGTTGCGATACTGACCATATGATGCCTTGACCTGAGGGGTATTGCACAAAAGCAAGATAAGGGATTAAGCTGGGATTTTCCAGTTATCCTGGCTGAATTTAGCCCTGACTCGGTTGCATGAAGGAAGGCTAAATTAATCTACATTAAATTACTATGGAGATTTATGGAGATTTACACTTTGCAGCTAGCCTGCTCCGGAGCAGGCTAACAACCAGGCTAAGATTAATCCTCGTGATTTATCGGCTAGTTCCTCCCTAAATCCTACTAGATATTAATGTGTTTTAGTCACTTAATGGTCCTGCATTAAAATACTAGATAAACTGTCATTCATCTTGCGTACTGTTATTTTAGTTATTATTGAAAACTGCTGTTCATTTCACAGTCAGAGGTTTGATGAATATATATATATATATTATTCGAGATTTAAAGCGTTTATTGTCATACACCCAGTGAGGAAAGCAGATTTTCCTGAGCAATTATTACTTTGCTGTCCACAATGAATGCCAACACAGTGCAAAAGAACTATACTATACAATATGAGAAATCGAATATAGACTATGTATATCTATATATGCAAGTATAGAGTAGAAATGTACTGTTGAATGAGAAAAAAAAATCTATATATTATATTTTATTGCAGTTGATGAGATACAGTGCTATGCATAAGTTTAGACACCCATGCTAAAGTCGACTAAAAAGAGGAATAAAAAAAATCATCTTTTGGAAATTGAACTTAATGCCTTAATTAAAAAAATTAGGAAAAATCCAACCTTTAAGGACACCAATTTTCTTTGTGAATGAATAATGTATCGTAAATAAATAAATGTTCTTCCTTAAAATACAGGGTGCATAAGTCTGGACACCCCTATGTTAAATTCCCATAGAGGCAGGCAGATTTTTATTTTATTTTTATTTGCCCATCCAGTTACTTCATGGATCCAGGATACTATGCATCCTGATAAAGTTCCCTTGGCCTTTGGAATTAAAATAGCCCCACATCATCACATAGCCTTCACCATACCTAGAGATTGGCATGGTTTTATTTCAGTTAGCCTAATAGCTGGTTTGATTTGCATTGAGAGATGATCTTATGGAAAGTACTCCATGCCAATCTCTAGGTATGGTGAAGGCTATGTGATGATGTGGGGCTATTTTAATTCCAAAGGCCAAGGGACCTTCGGCCTCCTGAAATCACGATTTCAGTGCCTGCACCACCTGAGGGTCTCCCCAGAGCATGTGACGTGACTGTTGCCTGCACAGTGCTGCACAATATTGCCAGCCTAAGAAAAGAAAGGGCTCCCAGAGTTGCTTTGGATGTTGATTGGGACAATGCTGCCATATTCCCAGATAACAGAAATGGTAGACTTGTTAGAGAACAATACATTGCAAATTATTTCAGTTAAATTAGTTTTGATTTAGCCCATCCCTTAATAAAGGATAATGTAGGCTATATAACTTTTTCATGTGTACATGCATTTTATTTGGCATCGGTAGCACACACTGTGGTTATCTTCCCAAATTCTATTTCCACTTCACTAGATCAATAACTATAAAGTGTACTTGACATTCATAAAAAAAGTTACAAGACCACAATGGTTTTGTAATATTTTTCTTTTATTATTTTGCTGTTATCACTTGTCAGCTTGGAGCTTTGGAGAGAAAAAATTATGATGATTAATACATTGTGTTACAGTCATGGTTACAGTATGAACTGAAGTCACTTACTTCTCTTTCTAGTTTCTGGATTTCCAGTTCTAGTTTCCTCAGTGTCTTGCGTTTAATTTGCATCTCAAGGTCCATGTCCTGCAGCTTTCTTTTGTTCACATCAATCTTGACTTCTGTCAGCTCGATCTGTCTCTTAAGATGCGTTGTGTAGAGATATCTGACAGTTTGTGAATTCTGTGAACACCTTTTAGTTAGCATAGCAGAATTTTTGCATAATGTAAATTTACTTTAGGCAATACTCACTATGTTACCAGGCTGCCCAATGTCAGGATCCTGTAACAAATTATATTTTCTATTAGTACCACTTCCCTGACTTCTTATCTATTATGAACTTTAACAAATTTGTCTATTTCCACAAAATTGACATGATACCTCGAGCCTTCTGGAGTCCAGCGACACGGTCTCATCATCGGCAGAAGTGCACTCCACTGCTGTAGATGTGGCTTCCCTCTGCCATGTTCAATACTTGTATTGATATTTTTGACAGGACATGCAAAGCCTATGATTTAATAAAGAGTACTCACCGGCGAATCATAGTCCGGTGGCTCCAAAAGTGTAAGGGTGTTACCAGCCACTGCAAGGTAAGGCAAAGTCACACAGTCCACATAACAAAATATATATGGATTTCAATATTTTCCATGTGCAGTAGCCA
Organism: Rutilus rutilus; assembly: GCF_951802725.1. NCBI lineage: Eukaryota > Metazoa > Chordata > Actinopteri > Cypriniformes > Leuciscidae > Rutilus > Rutilus rutilus. The sequence continues at coordinate 16,532,061 of NC_140220.1, read as the reverse complement.
ATAATGTACCTTGTATGAAGAGGCCAGTATCCCTTGCTGGGCCAGAGTCAGTGGCTGTCCCTCCCTGGATCCCTTCAATCACTGGCTTCCCTTTATTTAAGTCCAGGGCCAGCTCCTCTGCTGTGGTGAAGTCTTGGGTTGGAGGGCCACCCCCCGTACCAGATATATGACTTTTTTTTTCTTTTTTTTTGCTAAAATCAGCACAGACAATAAAATGTCAGCAAACATGTCACCTATGTTCTCCGCAAACAAGTCACTTACCAGCCTGCAAAATATTCTTGTATTTAATCTTGACTTGCTGCCAAGTCCTTTTTTGGCCATACATGTTTGTTCTTTAAAGGTGCCTTATGCAACTTGTTCCATAATAAAATATCCAATAATAACCCTTATATGTCATCAGCTAACGTTAAAACATAGTATCTGGCAGAGTGTCAGAACTGACATTCCCCCCACTGCCTTGGTAGCCAGCATATATTGGAGTCGGGACGTTTTGGGGCGTGTACATTTGTAAGGGTGTGTGTGAGGTGATAGCCAATGACAGGCTTTGAGGCAGGTACACTGAGAGTTACAAACACGCCCAATATTTTGTTAAAGTAATGGCGGACGCAAGCCCTACTAGCGACGGAGCTTGCCAAAAAAATAAGAAAAGAAAATATAGCAATGCAAAGAGAGCATCGAATAAAGCCCGGAGTAAAACCAGAGTAAATCTGGGTTTGGCGTTTGTCAGATGGCGGCAGATGAAGTTTGCATTTGTATTGAAGAGCGATGCAGAGTTGGCCACGTTTCTATTGGACAGGTACAGTAATGCAATACCTCATTTATCAGGTTAGCTAGTTAGTCAGTGAGTGCTCTAGCTATGTACTGCTGCTAGATTGTTATTTTGCTAGATATCGAAATTATTTGTTCTTGTTAGCTGATCCTACTTTATTAAATAAAAAAAATAATAACATTGACTTAGGAGTAGGTCTAGATTAGAGATTAGATGGATAAAAATAGAGCAAATTATCTGATTATAGATTACATCAAATCAATTAGAAACAAAACCTACATACAAATAGATAAGAGTAAAAAGATTAAACAGATTATAGACATAAAAGAAACTAAATAGATCAAATAGATGCACATAGTGGGTAAGTGTTTGCAATTATCCTTCATGTTAAATGCATGTCCACTGGTCACATTTAAGGCAAAGTATACAATTATTTTTGAAAATGACAAGTAACTCCTTGAATTATAATTATGAGGGTTTCAGTGGAGCACTGGTTATTTGGACTACTTACGCATTCAATCGGTCCGCTATTGTTTGCCAGGCATTCTCTCTTTGCTTTATTACAGCAGCTGTATTGCCTTTTTTTACATATTATATGTTTCACTTCTTCATACATTTCCATAAGAAGCTGTTGCTCATTAGGCGAAAAGTATGCCGCACGGGTTTTGTCCATTTTTGCATCAGTGATTCTGTGATCGATTTCGTGATCTTTTTAAGAATGCCGTGAACGTGCATTTATCCAAACCATATACACCTGGCTTGACATCCGCGCGTTCTCATCCTGGCTCAGCAAACGTGCAACGGATTAAGCCAGGATGCACTGATTAAACTAGGTCAAGCCGCGACTGTTCTGTTATCCTGGCTTTCTACTTTTGTGCAATACCCCTCTGACTGCATTATCTGCCTACACAGATCCATTCAGAATTACTAAACACAGCAACATACACATGACAGATAAAAACATTATCCTGAATGTGTGTGGAAACATGAATGTACTGAAATGTGTCTTAAATACAATGTACGTCGAGAACGCACATACATGGTTTGTTTGCACATCTATAATAACCGGCTCGTGTGCTTACTGTATGACTCCTGTCCGTCATTGCGATCGTCTTTACCTTGATTACAATTCGCATCCATCAAAACTTTACTTGCAAGAAGCTGGTTTGCTTTATCCAGCCGAGAAACGTAGTTTGCTCAGGATCTGAGAGATAGAGAAGAACGTCATCAGCATAAAGAGATATATGATCTACCTGACCTATGCTTAAGGGCAGAATCTGCGGATGGTGTCTTAAGGCTATTGCCAAAGGTTCTTTGACAATGGCAAACAGCAGGGGTGAAATTGGACATCCTTATCGCATGCTCCTATGCCAGGGTTCCTGTGGATCCTTAAAAAGTCTTAAATTTGATTTGTAATATTTAAGGCCATAAAGTCTCATTTTTAGGCCTTAAATTTTAGATTACACTTTGACTTAGTTTTAATTTGGAAAGCATTTAGATCCGTCTATCAAATTAGCGTGTATTATTTGTTATTTTTTTTATCTTTGTGGATTTGCTTGTTCACGTGACAATTCGCGTCATTCGCTGCAGCATATTACACCTGTCTCCATGCGAAAGCAGGAGAGAAGGAGAAGAAAATGAGTAAATGTCAGGTCAATTGTAAGTTCATTCTTTATTTGCTTAGGAGTGTGCGATATTGTCTATGAACTATGATGATATTGTAATCATTGTTTCAATTATGTACGAGGCACTGCTGACATCGCATTTGTCTCTCGAGCTTTCACTGCGTGATGTGTCAGTGCAGTTATAGGTAGGCCTATGTCCCCATGAGTTTTTGTCTTATATTTATATCATATTATGTTGTTATATTAGAATATCACATGAGCAAGAGTGCCGTTTTCCTGTGCACAATTGCAAATGTGGTATTTATTTTATACAACAGTTAAGTTAACAATAAAGTTAACATTGTGAATTACTTTTTAGACACAATATTGTCAATTGTCAAGTACCCTTTAATTAAAACGTTAAAATTATAAATCATTTCATATTTAAATATTGAATAGCTTTATTTATGCAATTGTAAATGCCAGTTCTGATGCCGCTTCTGTCAACTCTGCACTGCAAGGATGGATTTTAATTGAATTATTCAATTTGACAGTGATAATGTGTTATTCTTATAGAATTTAATTTGAATGTTAGATTTTGACATAAAAGGTGATGCATACCTCTACGTTTAGAAAAAATGTCCATATATAGGTGAAAGTGCACCTGGAAATCAATTCAAGGAGGCAAAAAGAACCCCTTAATAAAAAAAATTATTTCTGTCACTGCTGTGAACTGACCACTGCATATAATATGAAAAATATGAATATCTTCGTGAGTCTGCTGTCAACAACAGGCCTAAAACAGCCATGGTACCAGTACAAAAACACAATCAGTAAAATCTTATCTAATTATTATCAACAAAACTTTGAAAATATCGAGATATATTTTTGTCAATATTAATACCCAATGTATGGTATTCATTTTGATTTCTTCAGGTCTTAAAAAGCCTTAAATTTGACTTTAAAAAGTGTGCAGCTACCCTGTATGCAGCTCAAATTGCTGCAATCTATCGAGATTAATTTGAACTGAAGCGCCATGGATGGTAATACAACATGCTCACCCAGGAAGAAAGTCTGTCTCCTAAATGATATTCTTTAATAGTGGTTAAAAAAATATAATTTCATTCAACTTGTTCAAAGCCATTTCTGCATCTAAAGTTATAATTGCTAATTCAGAGTAAGATTTTTGCGAATTGCGATTTAGAAAATGTCGTCTTTTTTTTTAAAACAGCATTAAAAAAAAACTTTTGGGGACAATGTCGACTTGGTTGGGGTGAAAAATAGTTGAAACACATTTGTTTAATCTAGCTGCCAGAATTTTAGTAAACACTTAAATCTGTGTTAAGAGCAATTGGACGAAAAGAACACTCTGTGTTTTTCTGTTTAGAAGATAACTAAGCCTTTAAACCTTCTTTGTAAAAGCTTTACAAGGCATAGGGTGTTTTCACATATAGTTCATTTTAAAGGAACCAAACCCAGGTCACTTAAAGTAAACCAGAAAGGGAACCAGCCTCAGTCCTTTTGGTGTTCTCAATATAGTGGACTCAAAAGAGAGCGGGTTTTTTTTTTTTTTTTTTTTTGTCCTCTTCAGCATTGAAGTGATCTCAGACCCTTTCTTGTTCACACTACAACCTCAAAAGAACTCTGATCCCAGCTTTTTGTGCATTTTGCATGTCCACACTTCCACCTTCGACAACATCTGCAAGACAAGTGCTTGCACCCAAAATTTCATTCAGGTTGTCGTAGAAGGGACAGGAATCCCTAATTCCTGCGGACTCCCCACTTCCATGCATTTTGTCACGGGTGCTCATGTACTTCTGTCAAAAAAATGTCAGTTTTTTTTTTTTTTTTTTACTTTTACGTGGCATTGTAACACTGTTCTGTTATAGCCTCTTTTAGGGTTATAGGGTTAAAATATAATTTCACGATTTTTTTTTCAAGAAAATCACTATTAACCCCCTGAGGTCGGCGGTATCGCCGGCGATACCAGCTCGCTTTTTTTTTATCAGTGTAAAAGAAACTCATAAATACTCTGTTGACTTTGATTTTCCATAGGAGTTTCATACATCAATCGATTCTGTTAAATATGTATTATTTTTCTGTATACTCACAATAAAAACAAAGTGTTGTGCTTTTTGCCAAATTAAGAAAAATAATCACGGAGCGAGTTCTGCCTTCTCTCTGTCCGTGTAGTCCATTCTGAAACGCGTCCGAAAATGAATCATAACTCAGCGAATACTTCTCACACAGGCACGTGATATATGTCTTTATGAAGCTTGAAATCTCTTCTTTTAAATGAAGTAATTAATAAAAAAAACAAATGTTTTCAACTCATGTAATCCGTTTGAAAGCAAGGAGAGGTACCGTTTTTTCCTTCTGCCTAATTATCTCTATAATGAACTGAGGCCGCCCTCCCCCGGCGCTATTGACAAGGTAAATAGTTTAGGTAATCTATGCTTCGCACCCGCCCCCCGATCAATGCCTTGAAAACACGAAGTTTCATCAGATCAGATTCACTGATAGTTCATCGCGTTTAGAGAGGATGACGTTTAAAGACGCCCTTCAGATGATCCTGGACAGCGAGGAATAACTCACCTTGGCTTTTCCTCAGAGGAAGATTGTAACTCAGACGAACGGCAGCATGTTCAAGAGCGAATTGATCACGCCGAGTAAACACCGAGTTTTCACGTGAGTAAATACGTGAACTCAAGTGGTCTAGTGGTAGAACATTTGCCTAGCGTGTCAGAGGTTCTGAGTTCGAATCCGCACTCATATAGTTTTTTTTTTTTTTTGTCAAATCAGATTATGTTTATCAGTGGTTCCGTATATCAGGCAGAGACATGCTTGTGTGTATTTTATTTTGTAATTTCACTGGAACGAAAAGAGAGTCTCCACAACGGATTGAAGCGCGCGTCCGAGTGAAGACTGCGCGAGCCTAAAACAAACACAGTATCCGCGTCTGACTCGCGGGAATCCACGGCGCAAACCTGTGAGGGGCTGTGTTTTCTCGAGCCCCATATCAGCTCGAGAAAACACAAGTTTATTCAGATCATTACTTGTTTACACCGTCTCGCAGCGCTGTGAGGAATAATAATAATAATGGAAAATGTCCCTCAAAAGGTAGATGTAAACAAACTATTAAAAGGTAAATATAATTTTTTTTTCTTTAAATAATTTTTATTGTGTTTTATTAGTAACAAATTTGGGGAGAGGATAAATATTCCAAAACTGAAAATACAGTATGAGAATTTACTGCACAATTACTAGACATGTTTACCTTGGATATTATACAATTTACAAGCACAATTTGTGGAAAAAAAAAATGTATATAAAAAATATAAATAAAATTTATTTTTGTGTATAAATATATACACATATATATATGTGTGTGTGTATGCACATATATATATTTGTATAAGCAATGTATTAAACTGCAAATTAGCATTTATATTCCTTATAATAAAAATGAAAGACCTATGTTACAGACATATGAAAGACAACATTTTGTTGATTAGTTTTGGATAGATTATACATTTTTACTGTAAAATATCTGCCACCTCAAATAAGCTTTTATTTGCCAATTTTTTTGTCTCAAATAATCAATCAAATCCTTAACTTTGAAATATGTATGATAAAATGTATACTTTAGTTTGTACAAAGAAAGATTACACTTGAATTGTTGTTTATTTAAATATTTACAAGGTAGATAAGCCTTTTCTTTAAATAATTTTTATTGTGTTTTATTAGTGACAAATTTGGGGAGAGGATAAATATTCCAAAACTGAAAATACAGTATGAGAATTAACTGCACAATTACATGTTTTCCTTGGCTATTATAGGCCAAATTGCAAGCACAATATGTGGAAAAATAAAAAAGAATTGAGATGCTTCCAACTGTTGCTCTTGCATTCTTGTGGCTCAGTGACTCACCTGAATGAATGGCTCATTAAGTATGCGGTCCTCAGGTGTGAACCACTACATATGTATGATCGTCGACGCCCACTCGAATATTGCCTTTCCAAACAGAAAGTGCTTTGCAAAATTCAAATCAATGTATTGTGTTATGTGAATGATTAGGCAGGGTGATTTTCACATAATTTTGAAGAAAAAACACTAGGCGATGACATCCATTAGACAAAAGTCTTATTGGCACATATTTAGTGTGTGTTTTGTGGTCTTATTTCAGAAACTTTAGTTTTTAGTTTTTTCAATAACCACGCATAAACATTATTCTCTCAAAAATGCAGACATGTACATTCTTGTTGCTCACATGTTATGGTAGCCCTGTTTGTGCTAAATAGTGTGTAATTTTTTTTTTGCCATTACTATGTTTATAAGCAACTGAAAAAAGCACAAATGTCAGGGCATGTCAGAACATCTCAAGGACCCCAAAAACACCTCAGACCCCAGAGGGTTAATGATTTTATCAAGAAAAAAATGCCAACCCCAATTACTGTTGACAGCCCTAATATATAATCTCAATCTAAAAAAACAAAACCATTGTTATTATGCTTCTGAAACTGTAAATTAAGTACTGTGAATGAAATCTAAATTTAACGTGTGTTATTTTTCTGTCTTTGAAAGTAACGGCTTTCTTTTTTTTTTTGCTGCAGTTCGGCAGTGCAGATCAGAAACTGGCTCTGGCGACTCGTATCCGTGGCCATGTGTTGCCGCTGGCTCTGCAGATGTATGGTTGTCGTGTGATCCAGAAAGCTCTGGAATCCATCTCCTCCGACCAGCAGGTAATTGTAAGTTGCCTTTTGTTTACTTTACACTTTACACATTATGTTCATTCAAAAAAGTCAACAATTGTTTATTAATAAGAGTTTCAAAAACCTTTGACAGAATGCAAAGTTTAGAAATCGAGACATTTTTGTGAGATCTCTCCTCCTTTTAACAATGGCCCAGATCTTTGGAATTTCGTTTAAACAAAGTAAAAGAATAAAAATATGTCAAAGGAGCAGCTATAAAATCTGCAGCTAATTTTAATGCAGACTTCTTATATTCAGGGTTGTCTTATATTCGGAACAATACGGTATTTACATCCAATAATTTAAGAGCCTTTTTGAACCTGATAAATAGTAATATAAATGTTTAAAACTAAAATTAAGAAAAAATAAATAAATATATATATATATATATATATATATATATATATATATATATATATATATATATATATATATATGTGTGTGTATATATGTGTATATATGTGTGTGTGTGTGTGTGTGTATATATATATATATATATATATATATATATATATATATAACGCAGGGCTCCAGACTAACTTTTTTTACTAGGAGCGCTGTAGCCCCTGACTGAAAATTTTAGGAGCGCAAGCACAAAATTTAGGGGCACACCAGCTTGCAATGCAATTATTAAAATTTCCCCCGTCTGTAATAATAACAAATTCTTTAATAATAAATAGACTTAACGTTCAGATATTACAATGTGCAGTTTTCATTTAAGTTCACAGAGCTCCAGACTAACATCTGAGGCAGGGATGGAAATTAGCACCCGCCACCAGCCAAATGCGGGTGATTTTGTGTTGTGGCGGGTAAACTCGCTTCACCTACCGGCCACCGTGGCGGGTAAATAAAAATATACTGTTTCACACAGACGGCGGATACTTTTAGAGGACATAAGTGTACGCTGAAATAAAGTCTTTCACCTCAGAAAAACGGACTTTCTTGTCCTGTCACGTCAGCCGTTATCCTGTTCTCGTAGGGAACACTCTTCAATTGCACGCGCAAATGTGGCGGCGCGCGCTGTGTATCGCCTCACTGTATATAAAGTGCAAAATAAACTACGAGCATGCAACGCCGTTACGTTGTAAATTACACAAAATAAAAGTAATGCAGGGATGATTTTCATACTATTCACCAGGAGCAGTTTCCATGGTTCATTAACAGTTATTGTTAATATTGTGTATTCACCATGGTAACTGTCGTTTCCATATTAACCCCAAAATGCCACTTTATTTTTCTTTGTGTTATTTTTTATATTTTTAAATGACTCTAGTGGCTCATACCAACATTGTATTAACAAAAACTAGTTTGGGACTGCTATTTAATAGCTTTAGCATAGGCCTAATGTTTATTTAGTACTAGTCTTTACTATTAGTCATATTCTTACAATTTATGTTAAGTAAAGGGGGACAGTACTTGTGTGTGTGGAAATAGCCGGTTTCAATAAAACTACTTGTGACATGTCATATTTGGCTTTGACTTTGACTGAACATTTGCTCTCACTTTGCGGAAAAAATATCGGGATATATATCGTATATCGATATTCAGCCTAAATAATCGGGATATGACTTTTGGTCCATATCGCCCAGCCCTAGTTTCATTGTTGGGACTAAAAACCTAAAACTGGAAGCCATAAAAGACCACGAATCATTCAAATGCCACATCCAGGTAAAAAAGAGAAATATATATAAGAGAGAAAGAGAAAATGTCAGTATTTCATTGAGACTTGAGATTAAATAAACTGCTTAAGTATTGTAGATCTTGTAGTATTAATTTTCACATGCAGTTACACATTGTCGGTTAAAAACAAGAAAGTGGCTGGTAAAAACATTGAGTGGCTGGTAGATTTTGAAATCCACCAGCCACAGTGGCCGGTGGACAAAAAAGTTAATTTCCATCCCTGATCTGAGGGCAGCAGCACCACAGACACTGAGTTCTACAAAAAAATCTGGTAGCACTGGGGCTGACAATAAAGCACTAAGTTTAATTTAGGGTGTAGATGAAATTAACTTTAATTATTATCATTCATAATGTCTTAATATTAATTAAAAAGTAAAACGAGTGAAAAAATTGATATTAGGGAGTCAAAATAGCCAATAAGCATCCTACTGTTTACAATGGTATTTATTTATTTATTTTTAAATAAGTGTTTTAAGTGTTTTCCTACATCTTAAATTGTTTAGTTTTAGGACAATCTTTGAAGGATGAACAAAAAATGTGTTGGTCATCACATTAAAAATAACATTTATATATGATATTATAGTTTTGAAGTGCTGGAAAAAGATGTGTAGTACTTGTAAGCGTTTGACTATTTCTGTCACAATACCATAGTTATGGTTAGAGTTACTACATTAGCCTAAATCCATGGTGAATGTTGCTGATTTTTGGACTGAAAGCCTTCTGTAAGTGTTTATCCTGGTTTCCACGTCAGCGCTATTTGATCTGATATCTATGGTTTATAACAGAACTCTGCGCCAAATCGGAATGTTTCTCACTGGATCTCGCAGCGATGATGTTGTTAATTCTGGGGCGAATTCAATGGATTTCTTTTCTGGATCTCGTAGTAACAGTGTCTCGAGATCGGCCCGCGACTGGCAAGTTCGGGGCGCTGCGCTGTCTATTATTGGTCCGAACTATTAAACGGTCCGTGAAGCATAAATAAGTAGCGCATTTTCGTTCCGCTTTCATTCTGTTTGCATTCGCTGCTCGGCAACGTTGTGGTCGCGCCAGCGCGACCTAAATAAATATTTGGTCGCACCGGCAGAAAAAATGGTCGCAAAATGCGACCAATTGGTCGCAGTCTGGAGCCCTGTAACGTAATTTACATCACAAGTTTTTCAAACTCACTCTGCGCATCTGTATGCCCCTATTGATAGAAATAAATGATGTGATGTTATTTCAATCAAGAGCTGAATAAAAGATCTTATATTGACAATGATCTTGATGATTAGAAATGGTGGTAGTTCTCAGATTTTTTTCTTTTTCTTGTTTCAGAGTGACATCGTACGGGAGTTGGATGGCCACGTCCTGAAGTGTGTGAAAGATCAGAACGGAAATCATGTGGTGCAGAAATGTATTGAGTGTGTCCAACCCCAAGCTCTTCAGTTCATCATTGATGCCTTCCAAGGCCAGGTATCTCCACAGACACTCATGCTTGTTATGAAGCCCAGAAACGGGATTTCCACACATGGTTGTGGTAGACAAAATATAGATGAATATTACTGCATGTCTATTAAATTCCTTTAAAAATCTTTCTAGTCTAGTGCAGAGTCCTGCACGGGTCCATTTTTGGAGACCCGTATCCGCAAAGTTCAGCACCAGATCCGACCCGTCACCCGTGATAATATTAAAATTAAATCCGCACCCGCCCAAACCCGTTAATATTTGGCCCGTTACCCAACCCGTGCCTGCGATAAATCACACACAAGCTAAAATCATTCCAATTAAAGTGCTTTATTTTTTATCTCGCAGCTCTCTCAACATCACAATAGCCTCAGGCACAATAGCCACAGCGCCTCCGTGTCCTGATTATATTGCCTGCTATATTTAGCCTACCTCTTATTTATTAAATCCAGGAAATTGGTTGATGAAACATTGATTAAAATTAAGATACAATTAATACAAAACGAAATTCACTTTAAAGAAAGGTTTTCTACAAAAACAAACTTAATGAAGTGGTCAAAATCATGTCTGCTCACTCCATTTGTCTCCCAATATTCAGGATCATCTTATCTTATTCATGCTTTTCACTTTTCATATAATCAACATGAAATTTTGAAAAAATATTATTTTATTAAAACATGAATATGAAACTAAATCATTTTTTAATGACTGGGCTACAACACATAGGCCTATTAGCCTGCCCTACAGTACAGAGAAATGTAATGTCGGAGCGTTGCCGGTGAACATGTGGGGGGAGAGATACGATCAATCATCGAATATTATTTTGCTTGATATGCCACTTCTTAATATTTGGTGTTTTAAATGCCTGTTTGAGATTCTCTGTGAAAGTTTTAATTGTAGGTTCGTGGCCCTGAGTGTCGCGATTTCGGTTTCATTTCGCATATAGCCTATAGCCCTTATAATCATAGATGACGCCACAGGTTTTTATTTAAAAGAAAGAGCGTAGCCTACGTTTGTATGTAGGCCTATATATGGGCAATTTATATACACAATACTTGCTAAAATATAATTAATATCATTTTATTGCATTTGTATTAGTTTGAAGAGTAAAAAAAAAAATCGGTCGGTCTTAACGCAAGTTTACAACCGGCAAGTCGGTCGGACTAAAAGGGGTAAAAAAAAAAAATTGAGTCGGTCCTAAATTGACAGGGTCGGTCGGGTTACGGCAAACAAGAATATTTTTAAGGATGGCCTGACTAAAACACATATTTGCGTATGTGTAATGGTAATTTAGACATACAAATATTGCACATATTTTTCATCCGCTACCCGCCCGCAAGGAGTTCATTATCCGCCCGTGAATTTTAAGAATGTCACAATCCACCCGTTTTTAGCCACTTTTATGCGGATACCCGACCCGTTGCAGGACTCTGGTCTAGTGTAGTCTCTTAAGAATGTGTTAATTAAATTAAAAGAAGGAAAATAGCTGAGATTTTGCTGTAACGTTTATACCATTGTAAATACATTTTCTGGCTTTATAATATAACATTAGGCAGGACTGCTCTATGTTATTTACACCTGGAGCCTGTTGCTTAAACTACTACTTCTAGTATTAATACTAGTACTACTAGTTTTAAAGGTTAGTCATCTAATTTTTTAAGACATAACTAAGTTTTAAGCATAACTGACTTAAAAATAGATTACTCTAATTTGAGAATGTAAGAATAAGACTGATTATCCCTTATCTAACTGCTGCTAGTTAGTCAGACGAGTTTTTAAAGGGGTCATATAATGCCATTTTTGTACAAGCTAATATGATTCTTTAGGGTCTAAATTAAAAGTTTGTAATATACTTTAATTAAAAATTCTCATTAGTATTGTAAGAAAACACTAATTTTACCTGGTCAAAAACAGCTGTTTTCAGCACGCCGTTTCAGTGCATGTGTCTTTGAGCTTTGCTCACCCCGCCCCTCTGTTCTGTGGGTACACCGTATTAGACATTCTCTGACCGTATCTAACACAATAACCACGTGTTATTCGTTATAAACGTGGGATTATGAATTATATTGAGAACGTCGTACATAGAAAACATGTCGTAATGTACCCTGAGTGTAAACCTTAGACGCATTCATCGTGAAGCCTGCAGCAAGGTTTGCAAATTTCGCAAAGATTAATATAAATACTAATATAAAGGTTAATAAAACATTACACTCACATCTTCTGGAGGTTCAGCAGGAACACGTTGGTACCGATCCGTTTTTTCTCGTTTGTGAAGCTGTCTGGTGTGAAATGATTCGCGCAAACATGAAAGCACAGACGATCGTGGGGAATCCCCGTGAGGGAATCCCCGCGTCAATCCTTTGGGCATATCGCTTCAAAAACAAAACTCAGCCACTGCTTCTTCAACGGCTCGGATTTAGGAACATCCAAATGACTGCTGTGTTCCTTATTACATCTAAGAACAGAACACCACAATCGCTTAGACGCCATTCTACTCCAGCATATCAACAATGGCGGACTACTATGACGACGGCTGTCACAGCTTGCTCAGGGCGGGTCTTGTGTTGAAACACGGCTGTCAATCACAATAGCGGGAGGGGCGTACGATCTTATGACGTCACAATATCGAACGGCTTGATTTCAGAGATGGTCAAACATATAAGGAGATTAAAACAAAACCACTGGATGGATTTTTATCATGATAGGATGGTTGTGTACAGGCACTGCCAACAGACATTTCAGTGCAATCAACTTGTAAAAGTGCATGTACCATTATATGACCCCTTTAAGGCACAGACTAATGCAAAAATGCAGAGTGTCCTAAATAAGTAAAGATGAGGATTAACTTAGGATGAATTTAGCTCTACATAAGGTTCTAGCTAGTTAGTTGATTACATTTGTTATGTATTTTTAGTTTGATGTAAAATCCCCAAACAAATTTAAATAAAAAGGAAATTCTCATATTATGCCAAAAGATTTTTCACCGACCGTAGATGTTGGTAGTTAAGAAAATCACTAATTTTGTTGCAGATGTGATCAATGTTGTAATCTTTTTTTTATTGACCTAGGGATGCACCAGGATGTGTGTCAGTGTTTTATGTCCTTTTTTGGTGTGTAGGTGTTTGTTTTGTCCACTCATCCGTATGGCTGTCGGGTGATCCAGCGTATCCTGGAGCACTGTACCCAGGAGCAGACCCTACCCATCCTGGAAGAACTCCACCAGCACTCTGAGCAGCTGGGACAGGTATGACTTCCCCAACCTGTCATCCAAAAAAGAAACTCTGATGTGTACCACTCTTACTGCAGTTAGGTTCTTATTGTATGGCCTCTTTTCATGTTTCCAAAAATAATTATTGTAGGAAATGGCAAAATTGAAGTCATTAACCTACATTGGTAACGGTCTTCTAAAGGGCTGTTTACACAGACCTTGTTTTTGTGTTACATTGTGCTTCTTTTCCATAGCTTTTCTTTATAAACAGACGCCAGACAGACTTGTTTGACTTGCGCTTGCAAATAGCACCTTTGGCAGCATCTAGTGCAAGACCCAGCATTCTAAAAACATGGCTCTCATGTTCAAAGTTAGACTTTTTTTTTTAAATCTGTCTTTAGACCATGTTTACTTCATTCCATGCCCTGTGTCTTGCATTTTCAACACAAAAACATTCTGTGTGAATTCTAAGGCTGCATCCTAACCTGTGACTGATTAGAAATGGACAACAGTGCTTACTAGGGCTGCACGATATTGGAAAAAAAATTACATTGCGATATTTTTTTTCCCAACAATATATATTGCGAGCCATCAATCCAGGCTAAAGTCAATAATTACCATTCCATGATATTAATAATTTCACTAATAAGCAAGCTTCATTACAAGTGACAAAAAGGCCACTTAATATTTTATTCCAAAATTAGAACATATTTCTGTCAGAATTCGGTGAAAGTTCTACGCAATCCAACGTGGCGGCGCTCTTAACAGATGTTTGTTGCTCATTAGGCTATAATTCCTCAAAATAAGTAAAAAAAAAATTCTCTCTCTCTCGTATGTTTTCGGTGCTGATGCAGTGATGCGTTCATGTAAACGGCACTTAAAAGCTGTCACAAAGAACCAGCAAAAGTAATGATTATGAATATGTAAAATATTACAATGAGACATTTTAATTATATATTAATAAACAAGTGTTTTCTGTAAAGATGAAGTTGACAATACTGACTCGCGATCTTCGCAGTAGTGAGGAGAGAAATGCACTTTTCATAAGGATTATATAGTTTTATTTTGTTTTGAATGGTTCTGTTTAAAAGTAGAGATTTCTGTAGATAATAGATATATTTATTTTTTTATTTATTTTTTTTATTTTATTTTTTAGCTGTGTGAGGCGAGTAGGCTACCTTATACGCGGAGTTTCGGTTCATGGATGATAGCTTAAGCTCCAGTTCAGGCGCTGACGCCTCCGTGTCGTGATTATGTCTGCTATATTTACTTTTTATTTATTAAATCCAGGAAATTGGATAATGAAACACTGATTAAAATTAAGATACAATTAATACAAATACGAAATTCGCTTTAAAGAAAGGCTTTGTGCTTTCTGTTTGAGGTCTCTGTGAAAGTTTTAAAGCAGTCTTTTAGTGCCGCTTTCCTAACGGTCGCGTCCGTAATTGAGAACTGTCACGTAACATTGTTTTTTCCTCATAAATGCGAACACTAAAAATAAAATAAAAGACAACCATCCACAACTTTATATAACACTCCAGCAAAGTACCTCTTTTTGGTCAACATCCTCCTTTTTGTAGACGAAATAGTCCCAAATAGCTGATTTTGACTTCCTTCTTTTTTTTTCTTTGATCCTCTTCGTCGCCCATTTTTAATGTTGGCTGTGAGCGCGGTGAGCTGCGGCACAGCGAACCAATCACTGTGCAGGCACGCGGAAAGTAAGTCACCACAGCAAAAAGCAACTGTAACCCACAAAAAAGCTAATGTAAGCAACAAACTCGTGTTTACTGTGTGCTACCGTTCTCTTAATACATTATGGGTGCTACTACCCTTCACATCGCATGTTCCGGCGATGTGACTATCGCTCATTCGCACATTGCGATGTCGATGTTAAAACAGAATATCGTTCAGCCCTAGTGCTTACTGTTGTTGTACTGATGTCAGCATGTTGTTAATAACACAGCTCTGCTTTTAGAGTTCCCGCAAAATTACAGTTCTATTGAGAAATCAATGAGGGACATCAACTCAAAGACCTTTTTAAATGTCCAGTAGCTTTTAGTTTAATCAAATATTATTTACTACTTAAGTTGGTGGCAAGTGGTATGCCTTATTAAATGCCTTATTAAATGCATGCAATACTTCCATGTAGTCAAAATCAGGTAACTAAAAAGCCTTTTAACTAAAAAACTTTTCGCCCTAGACTTTGGAACAGTATGTCCCTATGATGCCTAAAAATGTTGTCTCATAGCAAACCAAGTGTAATACCTAATAAGTTGTGGGATTTTGGGCCTTTTGAAGATGACCCCATTGCAAAAATTATGTTTTGAGATTGTTCACTTTATAGACAAATACACTGTTGTTCATCATACCTTGTGTGTGAATTGAAAGGAGGCCATGCAATGAGAAGAACACTCAGGGTTGTAGTACTTTTTGGGGTAAGGTGGATGCGATTGCATGACATTTTTCTGCATGACCTGTTTGTTCATTTTATACCTTTTGCCTACTTTGATGTAGCATTCAGTTGCTATGAAGGATGTTCTTATGTCCAGTTAGATGTGCTGATGGATTTTGATGATGCAAAACATTACCCACCCCTTGCTCCCCTCACTTATTTTATCTAGAAGTATCAAGGCGTTTCATTGGAGATGACCCCCAAAACATTTTATACAGTGTCCAGCGATGCACTGTTCAAGGTCAGAGTCACGCGCCTTCCTCCCACTCACAAGAACCTCCTGGCATATCCTCGTCTACTTCCTAACCAGCCTGTGTCTAACACCTAGATGCTTCTTCTCCAGTTGCTATTTGCTCTGCAGGGTTCCATTCACTCACACTTTTCCTTACCCAACTTTCTTCCTTCCTGGCTGCCATCTGCCCTGTCTGCCTAAAATTCAATCCTGATACTATTTAGGCCTTATTCAATACAAATACCTATTTGTTAGACAATAAGGCTATGAGATATAGAAGTATATAGTGGTGTCATGAGACCAACATTTTAATAGTCTGTACCAGTACTAGTAAAATTTATGATACTTTGTTACCAATAACAATTTCGATACCATAAGTATCATAAAAAAAATAAAAAAAACGCTGTTTAGAACGATGATAACTCGGGGTTAAAAGCAGTATGAAAAGCCCTATACTCAGACAACACTGATTTTCGTCAATGTTGTTGTGGCAGGTCTATTATCAGTCTTTGTTTACACTGCAAGACATAATGCACACATCTGATTCTTTTTTCATCATATATGGTTATTACTATGTCAGTCATCACACTTTGGGGACTGTTTAATGTAACAATAATTTAGCGGATTCACTACTTTGCTCTGTGTACATGACTATTGGTCCTTATAGTGAGCAAAAATGACTCCCTTTTTAATCATTGAAGCTGTCACTCACTTCGGTTACAAGTTCAGCACAAGCTCACTGACTGAGTTCTGCACATTTGCAGAAATAACAGCTATAAAAATAAGCGCTATATAAAAGCTCTTATTTATATCATGTCTGCCCTTTGTTGGTTCTAATGAGACGATTCAGAGAGTTTGATGAACAGACATGCCTATGATTGGCTACAGTTTATCACTGTAATTGACAGAGAGCAGCCTGACACAGTCCCATCCAGAACTCATGCCATTGCTTGAGCAATTGATGCTGTTTGTCCTGGCCAATGGCAGATAAAATATCTCACTAGTTATCATGAATGAATGTGTCAACATGCTGTTCAGTCAACTAAAACCAAATTCTTAGGTTTTAAGGCACATGAATGTAAGAAAGAGACAACATAGCAGAAGCTTAGTAGGGGCAGTGGCAGTCCTATCAGTTGGCCCAGGGTCATCCAGCCATGCTTGAGTCCTAACATTTTCTTTGTACCCTCACAGCCTTGTTTGTTTTTGTCAAACTAAATAGTGATATTTCTCTTAAGGGGGGCGTACACGATGCGAGTTCGGTCTCGATCTCAGACGTGAGATATTGCACACGTTACGAGTCAGTTAACCTGATAATCGCGTCAAAGCAGCTGGTACACGGCACGACTGTCCTGCACAAATTTTATCCCGAGCCGCCGCCAATCACGTGAGCTTTCGCGCTAAACACAGAGACCGGAGCTTTCAATGTTGCAGGCAACTATAGCTTCAGATAGAAAAATGACAGAAATGTGTTCAAACGATTTGTTGAAAAGCAGAGAACAGTAGCCATTCCTTTCAACATAAAGAAAGAGAGAGAGTGAGACAGTGTATACAGCGCACACTGTCTGGTTGCTGCCACTGAGGTATAGCCCCATTGATCTAGCCTGTGACGTGGTTGTGTATGATTTGGTAATAGGGGACAGCCTATACGCTGGTGAAAATCGGGCCAACTCCCCGAATTTTTTTTAACATATTTAAAAATTATCGGGAGGTCAGAAGGTGCTCGTAACGTGCTCGGCTCGTAATTCCTCTCGCGAGCCGCGACCATGCGAGCATCACCGATTTCCACGTGATTTCTCCCGAGTGAAAAAAATCATCTGCGTGCTTGTAAAACAGCAAAAATCGCACCATGTACGCCCTTAGTATGCCTTTAAGTAAGGTCTGTTTTTCTCTCTACATATGAATGAAACACTTTTTGCTTTGTTAATCTCAGAAATTCAGTGTTTCTGGCACTTTCAATGGTTTTCTCTTTCTGCTCCACTCAGAGCACCTCAGACCAACAACTTTGATTTCTAGTGTGCATCCTTAATAGTTGAACTAATCTTGTGCAAATAAACCAACCCAAAACCAAGTAGTGACCACTCCTTCCAATTTGAGGGATTACTCTAGATTTAGGAAAGATGGGTTTAAACCAAATGCTACATCTTGATTGAGCTATTGACATTGACTTGCACTTTTATGCCACCTTCCAGTTAAATGTTGGTGTGTGTATTTGAGTGGGTGCTGTGTGGTTTCTTATAGGGTTATTTGCCAAATGGCAATTATTAGGGTAAATCATAGGATAAAGTGGGAGTATTATTTCATCAATGGCCTATTATTGAAATGAGTTCAGTTGTTTTATTGTGAGGATGTGGTTAAAGCCTTGCTCAACCTTGTTGTACTAGTCTTTCATTTCTTGTTCTGTCTTAGGTTTATTTATTTATGAAGTGTTATGGTAATATTATACATGTTCTTTATTTCTCCTTTCCACTCTCCTGTCCCTGTCTTCACCTACAGGATCAGTACGGTAACTATGTGATCCAGCATGTTTTGGAGCATGGGCGTCCAGAGGACAAGAGCAAGATAGTGGCGGAGGTCAGAGGGAAGGTTCTGGCTCTGAGTCAGCATAAATTTGCAAGGTCAGTCAGGTCAAAGTTTTTCTTTCTATAAAAATTATTTTAAAATATAACTAATACAATTTAAATAATTTATTTTTTAATTTATATTTCCTTAAAATGGGTTTTACAGCACTTCTTCCAATTTTCCAAAGTAGTTGTTTTATGGTATTACAGTAAAAAACTTTTTTTTTTTTTTTACAATATCAAGAACAATTAATAGTAAAAAAAAAAAAATTTAAATCCCATATTTAGATCTTTCAAAGACACTGTTTCCATCCAAAGCTCCAAGTTTAACTTATGCGCTAAATTGGAATATCGCTTAAAACATTTGCTATTTCCGAGATATTTTTCCTCCCATCTATTTTTTTTTTCACATCACGTTTCACATCACCACATCGTTTTTTTCACATCACCATATTGTTTCTAGTGCAGAAAGATGTTAATAACACAACTTGTAAACAATGTCATGTAATGTTTCTTTAAAAGAAGCAATTCAATGTAATTAAACTTGAGTTAGCTAGAAAAAGGAACTATAGAGGAGCATTTTGCTAAATACTATTTTATATATAAATAAATAAAAAAGTGTGTGTATATATGTGACCAGTCACGGAAAGTAGGGACACAAGTCGGTTCTGGGGCATTTTGAGTTATTCACATATTCTGAAAGTGTAGTATTCAAGCTTTCCAACGATGTGTAACACATGGAAATCTGATAATATTTGGAGAAGTTGTGGCCATTTGAAGCACTCCAAAAAACTGAAATGGTAGAAATCTGCTTCTAAAGATTGGCAAGTTCTCGCCCTTCTGGGAATGACAATAGGGCTCATTTACATCTCATTTAGATAAGTCATACCCCCTGTAAAGCTGGCCAGAGCGCTGCATAATAAGTAGCCACGCCGGCTTATTCAGTATGGAAATACACACCGACGATGACACGCCCCTACTGCGTGCTAGAATCTCCGAAAAACAAGCCGATTTCAACATCAAAATGTACGCTTTTAAATACACCAATACTGCTATCTCAAACATGGAGAGGCTTCTTCGTGATCTCAACTAACAGATTCTGCAAAAAAACGAAAATCAGCAATTTTGAAAAAATAGCTTCTTTCTCATTTTGCTCGAAAGTTGTGCTGCCGACTTGTGTCCCTGGTTTCCGTGACGGGTCACATATGTGTATGTATATGTGTGTGTGTGTGTGTGTGTGTATATATATATATATATATATATATATATATATATATATATATATATATATATATATATATATGTGTATGTGTGTATATATGTATATTAGGGGTGTAACGGTTCATCAACTACATCGATGTATCGATTTATATTCCTACGATCTAACTACATCGATCTGTGCTCAGCAAGTTGGTCTTGCGGACGACATATATCGATCTAACATCGTTTTAAAAGGTAATGAATCGATTGTATCGATACTAGGAAATAACGCATTGGATTTAAGCACGTCAGACTTTATATGGATGTTTTTTCTTAGCACTTTTAATGATAAAGGCATTAAACGTTACTCGATTCAGTCTGCCTATCTGTGGCGTCGTCGCCAAGTGTGACGCGCCAGCAGCAGCGCAAAGACAACAAGCAGCGCAAAGTCTCTCACCTCAGAAAAACTGACTTTCCTGTCTCTCAGCCGCACTCTTCAATTGCACGCGCAAATGCGCCAGTGCGCGCTGTATCACTTCACTAAAGTGCAAAAGACATACGAGAATGCAATGTCGTAAATTAGTAAGTTAAGAAATAAAAGTAAAATACCAATAAATGACGTTATTGGTACGTCATTTGTGTTGCTATTTATCAGGAGCAGTTTCCATGTTTCTTTACCAGTTCTTCTAAGTATTGTGTATCACCATGGTAGCCTAATTGTTGTTTGTTTCCATAACAAAATGCCACTTACTGGTTTTTGTATATTTTTATATAACTGTGGTGGCTCATACCAAGATTGTATTAACAAAAACTAGTTTGGGACTGCTATTTAATAGCTTAACCTCGAAGTGCCTACTGTTTAACAGTATTTGTCATATTCTTACAATTTGTAAGACAACTTGTGTGTCAACAATTTTTGTGTAAACAAATGTATTATAATAGGCCTATATAATTCCTAAAAAGGTGGGTCGCGGCTTGATGACCATGGGGAAATGTGGGTCCCATGGCCAAACTATTCAAAACATCATTCAATGTTGTGATAATCGTAATTAAAGGAGCTGTATGTAAGAAATGTATTTCAATTAATCATAAAATGGCCCTGATATGTCACTAGACATTAAGAAATCATGTTCATTTCAAATACTTATATCACTGGCAACAGTAGTCCGGCCAGGATATTGTCATTTAAAAAGTGAAGTTGCAGCCCTCAACTGATGTTGATGTTGATGTTGTCATCTTGTGTTTTGGCCTGAAGCCTCACCCTCCACCTATCTACCAATCACGAAGTCAGTAGTGTTTTGGCATCGGGGTTGCCAGCTCTGCTCTAGTTACCACAGCTACGTAGCAGCCTACGTTCCTGCTGGATCCTGCAGCCTATCTGGCAACCTCGAGTCAGGGGGGAGGGGGAGGGAATACACCGCTCTACAGTAATTTGAAAGTGATTGCAGTACCAGTTTTGGCCACAATCTTACATACGGCTCCTTTAATAATCACAATTACAATTTCAAGGGAATAATCGACAACTATAATTTTTGTCATAATTGTTCAGTCCTACTTTATTCAAATAAAATGTGAATGCATTTGACATTAATTGTTGTTTACTTGTTTGTTTATATCCATAATTAATTGATACCTGATTCCTTTACAAGAATTTTTGGCTAAAAAGTCACTGAATCGATTTCAGGTCACTGAATCGTTTCAGATCGTATCGTTCTAAATGGACCAATATCGTCCTTGAATCGTATCGACAACCACGAATCGCGATACGAATCGAATCGTTGTTAAAACGAATCGTTACACCCCTAATGTATATGTGTGTGTGTGTATATGTATATATATGTATATGTATATGTATATATATATATATATATATATATATATATATATATATATATATATATATATATATATATATATACACAAGAGTTTCCGCTAGAAAAAAATGGTTTCGTTTTCCGGACATTTTGATGATATGCCGGTCAAATATCGCCTCTTAATTAAGGGGGCGGGATTATTACACGATTTATTATTTATAATAATAATATTACCATCTTACGTGACAGTTCTCCATTACGGACGCGTCGCGACCGTTCAAAGCGGCACTAAAAGACTGCTTTAAAACTTTCACAGAGACCTCAAACAGAAAGCACAAAGCCTTTCTTTAAAACGAATTTCGTTTTGTATTAATTGTATCTTAATTTTAATCAGTGTTTCATTATCCAATTTTCTCGATTTAATAAATAAAAAGTAAATATAGCAGACAATAAATAATCACGACATGGAGGCGCCAGCGCCTGAACTGGAGCTAACGTTAAGCTATCATCCATGAACCGAAATTTAACGTATAAGGTAGCCTACTCGCCTCACACACCTAAAAAAAATAGAAATATATCTATTATCTACAGAAATCTTTACTTTTAAACAGAACCATTCAAAACTAAATAAAACGATGTAATCCGTATGAAATCTGTATTTCTCTCCGGCGCGTTCACTACTGCGAAGATCACGAGTCAGACTTCATCTTTGCAGCCGACACAGAAAACACTTGTTTATTAATAGACAATTAAAATGTCTCACTGCAATATTTTACATATTCATAATCATTACTTTTGCTGGTTCTTTGTGACAGCTTTTAGGTGCCGTTTACATGAACGCGTCACTGCATCAGCACCGAAAACAGAGAGAGAGAGAGAGCGTTATGAAAAATTGAGTGTGAGGGATTTGTTCACTTCACACAAAAAGATCTTGGAATGAGATGGCTAACTGTAGTAGCGTTTAGTCCACTGCCTATAATAGCCTAATTTAGAGATCACTTTTTTTTTTCTTTTTTTTTACCGACCGCCGACAACTTTGATCGGTTAACGTTGATACGGTCAACCATCGATCAAACAGTCATCGGTTAACATCCATACTAGAGAGTAAACTTGACGGCACTCGCAAGAAAATGGATAAGTAGCTACATAATAAAATTCACAAATATTACACCATTTAAAAATACATAGGCTACTGAGTTACTAAAACATTCTTTGTCAAATAATAGGCTACACCTGTTTGTTCACAGTTTTAACGTTCATGTTTCCATTTGTTTAATTTCAAGATCTGAGGTGAATTATATCCATTGTTGCTTTTACAGCTACAAAGCTGGAGCACTAAATGATATTCAAAGTCTGATTTCACGCTTTTAACATTAAATAAAGCACATAAACAGTACCAGAGATTATCATTGCCAGTTTGCCACACTTTGTGTTTGATGTTCCAGCGCGACGTCGCAGAAAAAATAGAAACCATTTCTAAATTAGAAATGTCGCGTGGCGCCATCGCGTCTGGTCAGGACAAACTCTGATTAACATGGAAAAGATACATTTTATCGCGTGTCACGGTGTCGCGTCGCGTGTAGTTAGATAGGACACGGTGTTAGGCAATTTTAATCGGACAATTTGACCGGAGAGATTTAATTTTGTCGGACATTTCATTTTTTTTCCGGCCAATGTCCGGCAATTACCGGACAACGGAAACCCTGATATACACACACATACACTCACCTAAAGGATTATTAGGAACACCTGTTCAATTTCTCATTAATGCAATTATCTAATCAACCAATCACATGGCAGTTGCTTCAATGCATTTAGGGGTGTGGTCCTGGTCAAGACAATCTCCTGAACTCCGAACTGAATGTCAGAATGGGAAAGAAAGGTGATTTAAGCAATTTTGAGCGTGGCGTGGTTGTTGGTGCCAGACGGGCTGGTCTGAGTATTTCACAATCTGCTCAGTTACTGGGATTTTCACGCACAACCATTTCTAGGGTTTACAAAGAATGGTGTGAAAAGGGAAAAACATCCAGTATGCGGCAGTCCTGTGGGCGAAAATGCCTTGTTGATGCTAGAGGTCAGAGGAGAATGGGCCGACTGATTCAAGCTGATAGAAGAGCAACTTTGACTGAAATAACCACTCGTTACAACCGAGGTATGCAGCAAAGCATTTGTGAAGCCACAACACGCACAACCTTGAGGCGGATGGGCTACAACAGCAGAAGACCCCACCGGGTACCACTCATCTCCACTACAAATAGGAAAAAGAGGCTACAATTTGCACGAGCTCACCAAAATTGGACAGTTGAAGACTGGAAAAATGTTGCCTGGTCTGATGAGTCTCGATTTCTGTTGAGACATTCAGATGGTAGAGTCAGAATTTGGCGTAAACAGAATGAGAACATGGATCCATCATGCCTTGTTACCACTGTGCAGGCTGGTGGTGGTGGTGTAATAGTGTGGGGGATGTTTTCTTGGCACACTTTAGGCCCCTTAGTGCCAATTGGGCATCGTTTAAATGCCACGGCCTACCTGAGCATTGTTTCTGACCATGTCCATCCCTTTATGACCACCATGTACCCATCCTCTGATGGCTACTTCCAGCAGGATAATGCACCATGTCACAAAGCTCGAATCATTTCAAATTGGTTTCTTGAACATGACAATGAGTTCACTGTACTAAAATGGCCCCCACAGTCACCAGATCTCAACCCAATAGAGCATCTTTGGGATGTGGTGGAACGGGAGCTTTGTGCCCTGGATGTGCATCCCACAAATCTCCATCAACTGCAAGATGCTATCCTATCAATATGGGCCAACATTTCTAAAGAATGCTTTCAGCATCTTGTTGAATCAATGCCACGTAGAATTAAGGCAGTTCTGAAGGCGAAAGGGGGTCAAACACAGTATTAATATGGTGTTCCTAATAATCCTTTAGGTGAGTGAGTGAGTGTGTGTATATGTGTGTGTGTATATATTATATATATATATATATATATATATATATATATATATATATATATATGTATATGTATATATGTATGTATATGTGTATATATATATATATATATATATATATATATATATATATATATATATGTGTATATATGTATATATATGTGTATATATATGTATATATATGTATATATATATATATGTATATATGTATATATGTGTATATTTATCAAATAAACATGCCATCAGTAATTTCCCCCATAAACCATGAAACGTACATACCCAATCCTTTACCGTCCGATCACCACGAGGTTCACTCGTCACACATGCGCTCCAAATAAATCTATAAACAAAAATGTACACATCAAATGTTCTTTTAACTTCGCTTCACAACTTATTTGTGCATATTAAAGATATTGGAATAATATTTACCAAGAAAGAAGAACGTATAACACAGAATCCGATCGATGCACGCACCGTCATGGAGCTCTCCTGACCAGTGTAAAATGGCTTCCGTTCTCTGCTGGTCGCGCGCACGCGTCCAGCACAAGTGAATAGTATCGCGAGAAGAGAGGGATTTCTTAAAGGGGCCACAAACATTTTTAATGCAAAATAGAAACGAGGTATATTTTACACTACTACTAGGCCAGAAAAGTAACAAAAAAGTTACTTACACACAATATCGTCATTATCAGCATCATGTCAATTGATCTAAGTAAAAATATATGCACAGAATTGAGAAAATAGTATTTATAGAGATAAATTGTGGCCTATCACAGGGCAATCGTGAATGTTCACGGTACATTTTATGCAAACAACTCTAATCGTAGTTGTAACTCTATATGTACAGTAGGCATAATTCTTGTCATTGCGTATGTGTATGCAGCATGAGTCAAATACAATCTTCTGTTCGTGAACAGTTGTATTATGCACAGTGGTTGGGCTCTAAGAGATTGTAATGCTGTTTGCATGGAATGCACATTTTACCTTTGTGGCAAAGCCTGATTGAAATTAATTGTTGAAATAAATGGTTTTGTGTCTTTTTTACATAACATTGGCTATTGCTAATGACACATAGTAACTAATCTAGCTACTTTCATTAAATATATCAATTTAAGCTAAAATTTAAGAGTCTATAATTAGGCTATACTGAGCCTGATCTATTTATACCAGAGATTTTCTTAGAATTAAGTAAATACCTTTTAGAAAAATGTTACCTGGGGTAAAACTCCCCCTGCCCTGATTTGCATTTGTATAGCTCACAGCATTTTCATTTACATGTTAAAGCCTCCCGTCAAAGTTTTCGGTGTTGCCTGCAAATTGCCGTGTGCAGTCGTAAACCTGAACTTCCACGACAATCTACAGTGCCGCTTACTGACAAGTTTACGGCAAACAAGAAAACAAGAATATTTTTAAGGATGGCCTTAGACTATTGTAACTCACTTTATTTTGGGCTATCTCAGGCCTCTCTCTCTCGTCTACAGCTAGTTCAAAACGCAGCGGCTAAACTTCTCACCAGGACACGCAAATATGAGTCGATCACCCCTATTTTATTCAAACTCTACTGGCTACCTGTCACATTCAGGATTGATTTTAAAATTTTACTATTTGTGTATAAAGCTCTTAACAAACCGGCCCCCCAATATCTGACCAATCTCCTCTGCCCGTACACTCCATCTCGTACTTTGAGATCCAGTGATCACTGTCTTCTCATCGTGCCCAGATCCAGACTTAAAAAACGAGGCGACTGCACTTTTGCGACTGCAGGCCCAAAACTTTGGAACAGTCTACCCCTCTATATCAGACTAGCTCCCTCAATTTCCATCTTCAAAACATCCTTGAAAACTTATTTATTTTCTCTTGCTTTTAATACCCCTTGACTATGATACAACTATTGCCTTTTTTTTTTTTTTTTTTATTGTCCTGTTTCTGCCCTGCATTTTATCTATTGCCCTGTACAGCACTTTGGTCAGCCTTGGCTGTTTTTAATTGTGCGTTATAAATAAATATTATATTGTATTGTATTTTTTTTAGAATTAAGTTAATACCTTTTAGTCACCTGGGATAAAACTCCCCCTGCTTCCCTCATTTGCATTTGTAAAGCTCACAACAGTCTCATTTACATGTTAAAGCATTAGAGGGAGGGGGGTCACGGGGCAAGCAAGTCCCACGTCAATTTCCGACAATTTCCGACAGTTTGCAGTGTTGCCTGTAAATTGCCGTTTGCAGTCGTAAACCTGAACTTCCACGACAATCTACAGCGCCGGTAACTGTCGAAAATCCCACTTTTCATGCAGTGAGTGGGATGTTGATGGCAGTGCAGGTGGCAACCCAGCTTTCACAAATCTAGTACAAACAGAAAAATACTTTTGTATCATTGGGCTGTATTATGTACACACACACACACACAGCCATGTTTATGTGATTTGTGAGGACATTCCATAGGCGTAATGGTTTTTATACTGTACAAACTGTATATTCTATCCCCTTACACTGCCCCTATCCCTAAACCTACCCATCACAGGAAACATTCTGCATTTTTACATTTTTTAAAAAACACTGCTTAGTATGTTTTTAAAGCCATTTGAAAAATGAGGACCCCCAAAATGTCCTCATAAATCACGTATTTTCCCCGTGTCCTCATTTGCAGGTGTGTTATCATAAAAATGTCCTCAGTTGTCATGAAAACAAGTACACACACACACACACACACACACACACACACACACACACACACACAGTCCAGTGTAACCTACAGAAAACTGCAGTATAAAACTGAATCATTTACACACACACACACACACAAAGTCCAGTGTAACCTACAGAAAACTGCAGTATAAAACTGAATCATTTACAGTAAGCCTTTCACAGAACAGTAGTGTTTCTGCAAATAAAACATAATTCTTTCATGCCAAAATCAATCATCTTGCATGGGAAATTACACTACTGTTAGTAATAATTTCATAATTTTACAAGCTTTAATCTTATAGGCTACTGACCTTGATTCTTTCAGCCCTAGCAACTGTTTTGGAAGTTGACGCCTCGGTGTAGGTGAGCTGCTTTTTCTTGGCTGATTCCGCTGCTGCTTTAACCATCCTCAAATGTTTGGCGGTGGCAAAGTGGTTGTCCAGCGTAGACTTCCGCCTGTGGTCCAACACGCAGTTGCACGGAGTGCAAAATAATTTGCCCCCACTGTCATGTAACACACTGGGAAACTGCTTTGCGCGGTCTTTTGCGCTTATGTTTGTTGGCAAATGAGAACGATTTGCGGGCTTCATCATGGTTTCATCGGGGTTTGCAGCTTTTCAATAATGTCGCGTAATTACGTCACTTCATAACGTTCCCATGGCAACAGGGGAAATGGCTGCGCTTGTGTGAAGTAAATGTAAAACTTTCTGCTAAGATATATGTGACTTTTTGCACCGAAAATGCAGGGATTATGAAATCATGCAAGCCCGAATATTTTGTGCACGGAAATCTGCAATTTATGCGGCGAAAGTGCGGCGTATTTGAAAAAATGCGTCCCCTGCATAAATATGCGGACTTTGGCTGATTATGCATGGAATCATGCGATCGCATAATCGCGTTTTTCTGGAGGGACTGATATATATACAGGCTGAAGACTTTTTTTGCAGTGAGCCCCACCCTTCTTTCCCCCATGTGGAACACATTTGCATAGTTAACGGATTTGGATGGATTCTTGTGACACATCGTTGTTTCAGCCGCCGCTGCTGCTGCATCCAAAAAGTCCTAATGAATTTTTATGGCGGTCTGGCATAAAACTGGGCCCTGGAATGGGCTTTCACTTTTTTAGGGTTGAAGGCCTCACCTTTCTTTGGCCAAACAAAAGCTACATCCATGTGGCTAAACAGTTTTGCTTTACCAGATCACATGACAGACTTCCAAAACTCATCCCCATCTTTTAAATATTAATGGGCAAACTTCAGTCTTGCTTTGTATTGCTGTGCGAGCAATGGAGTTTTATTTGTGCATTGTATTTGAAGTTCTCCACGATGAAGATCCCACACAACAGTCTTCCTTGACATTTCAAGTCCAGAAGAGGGCAGTTTAAGAACTATATTTTCTGTCCAAAATTTAGGGCACTAAATCTTGCACTTGCAACCACACACAGGTTTATTTTTAACAATGTCTCTCCTTGTACTTTGCTATGATGGAAGGTAAAGCTGTTCTAGACACTGTGGGAACGCTTCGAATTTGCTGTATAGCTATCCCCCTTAAGATGAGCATCCGCCATCTTCTTTCTGAGGTTCAGATTTATTTCTTTGCTCTTTGGCATGATGTAATTCTTTGTTACATAGAATGTTAGAGTGAAGCCTCAAGAATCTTAGATAAGAATCTTCAAATGCCACTAGCTCTGTTCATTGAAGTCTATGTAGAATTCAGTGCTGATGTTGTTTTAGACGTCTCCTGAATCAATGAATTGACCTCCCTGTTTTTTTTGTATACATGTCTGTCTCTTACAGTAATGTTGTAGAGAAGTGTGTGATTCATTCGTCCCGTGCAGAGAGGGCCCTGCTCATCGATGAAGTCTGCTGTCAGAAGGACGGCCCTCACAGTGCCCTCTACACCATGATGAAGGACCAGTATGCAAATTATGTGGTGCAACGGATGATTGACATGGCTGAGCCCGCCCAGCGCAAGATCATAATGCACAAGGTATAAGCAGAGAATGCTTTGTCAAATCAGTATAAAAATTAAAAGAATGATTAATGCCTTTTAAACAATTTATGTTGTCAATTCCAGATCCGGCCCCATATTGCCACTCTCCGTAAATACACATATGGAAAACACATACTGGCTAAGCTGGAGAAGTACTACATGAAGAGCGGATCAGACCTAGGCCCCATTGGGGGCCCCACCAATGGCCTAATGTAGGGGCCTGACACCCAACCCTCGCCCCTTTCCCTCAAAACCACATTTGGTATGGGCATCTCCTCCACCGTGGAGTTCTGTCATAGCCTTTAGGGGTTTTACCAAAAAAAATGAAAGGAAAAGAACGCTGAGACATCTGACCAGTCCCTGATGCAGTCTCCGTTGTTACCCCCCACCCACCAGAGAGTGCATGGTCTGTAAGCTGTTTCCTGGGTAAAGCACAACACCCTCGTTTATGATGTAATTGATGTAACTGACTGTTTCTTTTTGTTTTCTAGTAAATATCTTGTACATTTTTTTTACCTTGTACATTCTCTGTAGAAAAAAGTTTGCTGAAAATTTACAGTTCTTACAATTTACACCAGCAAGTGACTTTATAAGGCCAAACTGAGTGATCCTTTTAAATGATTTTCCTATTCTATTTTTGTTTTTATATCCAGACCTCTTAATGGCACAGTTAAGAAGTGTGGTACGTTTAAGCCCTGTTTTAGCACTATGGTACACAAGCCAAAGCTGCTGATGAAAAATAATGAACCAGTCAGCTTGATCTTCACGTAACTTGCTTGTGGACATCAAGTCTGCCATGCCATTGAGTTAGTTGGGTTAAGAAATCCACAACCAATCATAGAGCCTTGCTGCCTACAGTTTGCTGCCTTTAAATGGGAGTGGTATCATCCGGACGTGCTTTGATGTGGCTGCACATGCCATCTCTTTTCTTTCCCTCCCTCATTTTACTAACTGCTCCGTCTTTGGTGTGAGTGTTTTTCTTTTTTTAAAGGGCATGCGTGTGGCTGCAATATACTCTACATCCCACTGACCAAGTCTGTTCCACACATAGCTATTGTCTCGGTTTTTGTGTTTCGAATGACGTCTAAGGACACCAGAGCTCCTGCCATTTTATACAGCTATGAGACCGATACCATGGTAGACAGATGAAACCTGGAATAATTTTTCTATTTTGGGGTGCATGGGAGATATTGTGAGACATGAAGGGGTGGGGAGATTTGGCATGCTGTGTCTGGATTTAATGTTTTAACGGAATGATTTTTCTTTGTCATGTTTGTTGAACATTGTCGATCGAGTAGTTTTTTTGAACACTGCCCTAGAAACAGTATGGTTGTATACTGATTATCATCTCTTTACATTGTAATAGCTTAGGCAAAATGTATAGCTTCTTTATGTACAAGTAAATATGAAATTGTTGCTGTTTTTCGGGTGTGGGGGGAGACGGCGCTTAAGTTTTTAGATGAGCAAAGTCTAGAGGTAGGTGGGCGACGTCCCTGTCCTTGGTGTCATCCCAGGATGTTTGGCTTCTGAACGTGTAGAACAGAACTGATTTCATGAACGTGAGATGTTTGTGGGGTCGGGTCAAATGTGCGGCGTTCAACTGTGTAAATTGAGTGCAGGAGAGTACTTTTTCAGAGAATGGACATGGGGCTGCCGTCTTCTGCACAATTTTTCTGTATGGCTAATATATTAATGGCTTCGTTCTTTTGCTTCATATGAATAAATGTAGAATACATGTAGTATATGTGGAGTTAAGTGTAAGTTTATTAGTTGAATAGAAGAAAAAAAATATATAGTTGTAATGTAGGACAGGCTAAATTGCATAGTGATTTGCTTTTATTTTGTCTGTACAGTTGTACATTTGTAAACGTTAATGCTGTAAATGGAATGTCTTTTACACTTTTTGGGGAAGAAAAAATTAGCAAAATGTGCATTTTGATGTGTGAATATTCATCACTCCTTTCCCTTTGAATATAATGTATACAGTTTTCTTTGAAGCATTATTTTAAAAAAATCTTTTTATGCATCACAATATCAAGAGGGTTTTGTTTTTAATCAGTTTTTGGAAAAGGTCAGCCTCTTTATGTACCTGGAGCAGTGACACCTTCTGCTGACATTGTCATTTTGACTTGTGGCAGTTGAATAAAATAATTAAAAATTAATGAATTAAAAAGAACATGGGGCTGTGTTTGGTCCTACCTGCTACCATGGAAATTTCACACGACAAGAATTATTTTTGTATAAAGGAGTGCTGTATTTTGGAGCAGCCACTAACTTGTAAGCAAAATAATTGTAAGATATTGTCAATTATATAAATATGAACATATGAGTTTTGTCACACTGTCAAAGTCATGTACATTTTCAGGTGGCCTTATGTACATTTCCAGATGTTAGATGAGGAAAACAGATTTTCTTTCTTTTTTTCGAAGCAGAATTGTGACTATGTATGATTAAACTGTTCTTCTAACATTTGATTTTGTTGTCTGAAGCTTTTATTGTTCACTCTGATTACACTATATTCACTACACACTCATTGACCACTGAAAATAATTATTAAATAAAATTAATTATTTAAATGTTTTGGTTATCACACAAAGCAGGTTAATGTTTGAATTCAGATTTCTACATTTTTGCAACCCCTTTAGCCTCAAGTACCTTATTGCTTTTATAAACTGTTACCACACAATCACTGTAAAAAAAAAAAAAAAAGTTGCTGCTTTAAACATTCAAGTTGATTGTACTTAAAGTAATTTCAACTTAAATTACATTAAACTGACTTTAAATATGTTGTCTTGTATAACTTGGAAAAAAGTTGAAAATTGCTTAACTTATTTTGATCAGTTCATATATATTTTTACATTGTATACAAGACAAAAATACATGCATTTATGTTGCATTTGAAATGAAATCATTAAACGTCATGTTTCTAACATGCCACATCTGACTCATACCATGGAGTTTGAATGAAGACTAACCTTTTGCGCCCCCTTTTGCTTTTATTTGTTACTGCAATTTGGGAAACTTTCTTTGCCCCTGCATGCGAGTTTTAAATCTTAAATCTATTTGTACTTTCCTTCAAAAAGATGCTGTCACCATTTCAAACTGTACTGTTTGTTGGAATAGACTGGTGGAAGGTTTATTGTGAATGGCCATCTGGACTTTACCAAACAAACATTTATTAGTAAATAAAGTTAAGAAAATAACTTTCAAAATTTTACACAGATAAATCATTTTCTTGGTAAATTTTCTTGGCTGAACTTTAGTTTATTTTGGCTATGTGCTCATGTAAGAAAATTTTGGAAAGATTTGACTAGATTTATAATTGATAACATCTGACCCCACTTTTTCTTTGTATTTAGAAAACGTTATATTTGGTTTTACTAATATTCCCTCAAATAAAAAGGAAATAATACTAGGCTATATTATACATTTTATTTTATTTTTGCTAAATTTCATATAAGGCAGGCTAAATCTAAGTACAGTAAAACCCAACCTGTTTTTTTGTTGTTGAAAAAGAAATTCAAAAATAAATCAAGACTATTTTTCATTCAGAAAGCAATTAAAACTTTCTATATGTGAGTCCTTTAATATAATTACATAATGTTTAGCTTACCCCCTGGCTGTAAGTTATTGTATGGAATTACTTTTATGTCGTTTTTATTCAATCAAACATAGGCCTGTGTTTGAGTGCAAAAATAATGATATTGTAATTAAAAAATGAAAGATTGCAAATAAAATATCTTCTTAAAGCTGTTTTAATTATACAAAATAAAGTAACTGATAAAACTTTGCAGTGCGAGACTGCGAGTATGTGTTTGGTTTTTTTTTTTTTTTTTTTTTTTTTTTTTTTTTTTTTTACAGTTTTCGTTACGCACTGCAGGCACAAATTAGTCATCCAGCGAGGAGGAGCGAATGTAATTTGGGCCTGATGGGTGGAGCTAGAATATCCAACCACACACACTCTCTCTCTCTCTCCCTCCACCACCCCATGAGACGTCCAGAGAGGAGGAGCTGGACACCATTTGACTCATGAGTAGGCCTACCACTTGGTGGAGGGTCGCATCTGTCACTTTTTTCACCCCTGATGAAAATTTGCTTCCCTCCAAACAAGCTAGTTATTGGCCTTTTGGCCTCATCTTCTATTAATGCAGTCAAAGCATGCTATTTCTTGCAGCGTGTAGTCAAACATGATATCAGAAACAATTGGATGTGTGAGTAAATTAGCTCATCCAGATATAATTTGATATAATTATATTATGTTCAAACCTGTTTTCACTGTTCAAACTGGGGCATCAAACATGATCTATGCCATCAGTGTGTGTGTGTGTGTGTGTGTTTGTGTATGTTTATTTGTTCTCCATTGTGGAGGTGTTTTTTGTTTGTTTGGGGTTTTTTTTTTGGACAAATTATGTAAGATAGAGCAACTTGTGTAGTCTCACCTATTCTCTCTGTGTGTATGTCTGTGTGTGTGGCCTTGGGGGAGTTCTTAAAATTCAAAATGGTGAAAAAAATGGAATAGATGGAAATGAAATGTAGGACAATGAGCTTTTCTTTTCTTTTTCTTTTTTTTTTTTTACTGGTAATTATCCCAGAATGAGTATCAATATTTTTTACTGTAGTGTTTATCCCACAATGCTTTTTGTTTGGGTGACTCCTCTAATGAAATTGTTAAAAAACTGTCCCGACAACACTTGACTCATGTGGAAAGAGAGTGAAGTCAGAGGCATTCCCTCACACTGATTGGACTGCTATATTAGGAACTCACAGAGTGCTTATAAAGTCTGACACTTCATGGTTAATGATCAGAAACACTGCCGCCTACACAGTTTTACTAGTTATTCCGCTACTTTCAGTTCGTGTAACTCTTATGGCGAACATTCGTAAAAAGCTGGTGGTGGTTGGGGACGGGGCATGTGGAAAGACTTGTCTTTTAATCGTTTTCAGCAAAGATGAATTTCCAGAGGTTTACGTGCCCACCGTTTTTGAAAACTACGTCGCGGACATTGAAGTGGACAATAAACGAGTCCAGCTGGCTTTATGGGACACGGCGGGACAGGAGGACTACGACCGCCTCAGACCCCTGTCCTATCCGGACACTGATGTCATTCTCATGTGCTTCTCAGTGGACAGCCCGGACTCTCTGGAAAACATCCCAGAAAAGTGGGTGCCAGAGGTGAAACATTTCTGTCCTAATGTGCCCATCATTTTGGTGGCTAATAAGAAAGACTTGCGAAGCGATCACAGTGTAAGGAGTGAGCTGTCGAGAATGAAACAGGAGCCCGTGAGAACAGAGGACGGGCACACAATGGCTGCTGGCATCGGGGCCTGTGACTACATGGAGTGCTCTGCCAAAACCAAGGAGGGGGTTCGGGAGGTGTTTGAGACCGCTACTCGAGCTTCCTTACAGAGGAGAACAAGACCACCCACTGGCTGTTTGAACTGTTGCAGACTGATGTGAAAGACTTTATATCCGTTAAGTCACAGAACACGCTATGTATTGTGTCTAATTTTTCAAAGCAAGTAAAGTACAGTATGATCCACTGAAAATAAGAGATCAAGAGGCTACTGACCGTCTTTGAAATGTTGCTGATTGATGGAATGAGAAGTTTAAACC
Organism: Rutilus rutilus; assembly: GCF_951802725.1. Lineage (NCBI taxonomy): Eukaryota > Metazoa > Chordata > Actinopteri > Cypriniformes > Leuciscidae > Rutilus > Rutilus rutilus. Next base: position 16,497,104 of record NC_140220.1, on the reverse strand, counting down.
CACCGTTAAGTTTGTAGACTTTGCACAGGTTTGTTTTTGTAAGCATGCTCACTAAATAAATGGATTTGCTTTCAGAATATGCCCCACAAAACCGTGTTTATTATTGTTTTCTAAAGTTACGCTGTCAGCGTTAAAGGATTTATAAGGACATTTCTATCATAATTTGGAACATCTCTTAAAAGAGACATGGGGACATTTCATATTTAACAATATTATTGATCTGCCTTACTTAAGGTGGACGATGACGCAATTTAATTCTAGAAACAAACTTTGTTGTATTATTTTCATGTTATCACTGTGAAGCTGCTTTGATACAATCTGCATTGTAAAAAGCGCTATTTAAATAAAGGTGACTTGACTTGACTTAAAAAGATCATATAATAATTTTCTAAAAAAGAAAAAAAGAAATAACATCATAGGAAATCCCTGTTTTCCTGTTGGAAATCCCTGTTGGCCTACCTGTTTTTTTTTTTTTTTTTTTTTTTTTTTTTTTTCTGACCTTTGCCATTCTTCACTGTATCAGTGTCTGATTTCAGTGTATGGTTTTATTTGAGTAGAGGATTCTTATGTGATTCTTTTACACAGCCTCTTAAACCATGGACCACATCATACTGGATGACATGAAAAAAGATCATTCTTGGCTGTGATTAAGGTTTACACAGGCCCCTAGGCTCAGGGATTTCTTGAGGCCCCTAGGCCTCCCCCAAGACAACACACACGCACACACAATACAAACACAAAAAGTATGATTCAAATGTTGCATCACAAATTATCATCATAAATATTAGTGATAAATTAAATATCACTAATAATGGCTATTTGAGTGAGGTGATTCAATCTCTGCTGGATTTTTTAAATGGGGTGGGACAGAGAGAACCAAGAACCAGTCAGAGGGACCAGGGAAAACAGAAATAAATACTGGCTCCATAAGAGGATTTTATGGTATTTAACATTTAGCAGTAAATCATGCAATTTATCATCTGTATTACTATTGTGTAACCACTATGCCCTATACATAAATATATATATAAATATAGCTGTGTATTCCCTTGCTGGGAACATTGGATTCAGACATGCATTTGGTTTTGTTTTGCGTTTGGATATGTATATTTAGACATTATTAAGGACTTCTTTTATCAAAGTTGAGATTGTTTTGTTGTTGTTGTTATTTTTTTTTAATTTAAAGTTAGTTTGAAGTGTCCGTTTTTTTATTATTGTTACAGTCAAATCTGGACACAAAGAAAGCATTCTGTTACACATACAGTAGACTATTAAAAACATATAATAACTTCATCAGAATATGTGCGTAAGTGAGCAAGTGTATAAAGTCATGTATAATATATTTGATCATTCCATTGCGCTGAACCTTACGTTTTTTCCATTCCACTGCACAACTTTTCTATAGTTTTTTCTAAGTAAACATGCTCTTGAGGAACGTGTTTGGCTGTTGAGCTCTGCTGTGTTTTTGTTCATGCTCATAAAGCTGCTTCACCAAGCGCGCTCTTGCAGTGTTGCCATGTCCATTTATAAGGTATCTTTGGGATTGTTATTTTTCCATATTAAGAGGGGAAGTGACAACTTCAGCTGGAGTGTGTAGGCTACATGGCTGGAGTGTGTAGGCTACATGGCTATGGCTTTTGTGCCAGTGTCATAGTTTTTTGAACGGAGAAAAGTCATCTGTTAAAGCCCAGCTAACAATTTTAGGTTATAAGAACGTTTCCGTAACGTTCCCATTAAGTTATAAAAACGTTATTTCTGAATGTTCTAGAAACGTTCAAAGCGTCCAGTTTTTTAGACGTTGTATTAACGTTATTTCTTAGTTATAAGAACGTTATTCAAAACGTTATTAGAACGTTCTATTCTCCTGTTATATAAATGTTGTATTAACGTTCTTGCTTGGTTATAAGAACGTTGTTCAAACGTTATTGGAACATTCAATTCTTAGGTTATAAGAACGTTTCCATAACGTTCCCATTAAGTTATAAAAACGTTATTTCTGAATGTTCTAGGAACGTTCAAAGCGTCCAGTTTTTTGGACGTTGTATTAACGTTATTTCTTAGTTATAAGAACGTTATTCAAAACGTTATTAGAACGTTCAATTCTCCTGTTATATAAACGTTGTATTAATGCTCTTGCTTGGTTATAAGAACGTTATTCAAACGTTATTAGAACATTCAATTCTCCCGTTATATAAACGTTTTCTTAATGTTTTTCTAAGATTATGAAAAACGTTCTTAAAACATTCCATTCACTTGTTTAAACATTCTCAATGTTTTTGCAAATAATGTATATATGACAATCATTTTATAAAAGCACCTTATTAAGAGCTTTCAAATTTAAAAATTAAGACAAAAGATCTAGAAAGATAATTAAAATCAAAAAGACCCATGAATCATGTCTATAATATGTGTAATGTAGTCCACTGAAGACGGGCTGAAGTGAACCAAAGTGTAGTTTATTTCAAGATACAGATACAATTGAAACCGACTTGGGTTAAATTGAAATATGAAATTAACATGAAAATAAACCTGGACTAACATAGAACAAACTGATTAAACTTCAAAATAATGAAACATGAAACAAAACTAAAACTACCTCTTTACCTAACCCTAACCTATCAGCAAGCTAAAAAAAAAAAAAAAAAACATTTTAAATGACATTATCCACAATCACATCAGCTTCCACTTCCGGCACATCGGACTGGACTGGACTGGACCCTGAGAGGATCTCCGGAGATACTGCAGGGAGAAAATAAAACAGTGTTGTATTAAAGTGTGGTGAGATTAGTATAAAAGCACTGGGATGCTGTACTTGCTCATGCAGAATATCTAATTAAATTTTCTGACAATTTACAAAAAGTTTAATCTGCTTTGGAATATTGGGAGAACACATGAAGATACGAGACTAGCTCTCTGCTCTTGTCCCTAAGCCCAGAGTTTATATTGCTTTTCATGCTCAAGGACTTTGCATTGTTTCTATTTTAATGCACTCTTAAAGTTTAAATTGCATTAATGAACCGTGCCACATCCCAAAACTGCAATCTAATGATAACTTTGCTTAAATCAAAAATATTTTAAAAGGTCATTAATGGATCATAATTATTGCACAAATATTATTAAGCAACAAAAAGATTAAAATATTAAATAATTATTGAACTAAAATATAGTACATTTATTGAATTGATGAAAAGGTACACTTAAGGTGTTTGGTCACTTGAGTGTGACCCAATTATCATATAGGAAAACACGAGGGTTAAACTCAAGAAAAACATTAATGTTGTCTCTCCATCACTCCCCAGAATAAAATGCCCCAGTTAATGTGGTCCTCGTAGTAATCAATGCATATTATGCGTTAATATTTAGCAAAAATTGCTGTGAATATAATTTGTTGTCTCCACTGATCTATATAGATCAGTGGTTGTCTCTCGCCATTGGCTACCATACAATATTTTTCCAAATTAAGGTCCCATGATATTCCACCGAAAGGGGGGGGGGACTTAGGCTCTCTTTTGAGAGCTACATGAACCATGTGACCACAAGATCAAAGTTGTGCGCAACTCTCTTTCAACGGCTCTGCATCACTGCAACGCCAGAGGCGCCGGTTACCATAGAAATTCGCGCCTACAACTGCTGCACCAAGCCAAAAATACAAATTTTAACGCAATTTGAGCAAAAAATAAATAAAAATAGCTGCCTGGAGGAATTGAAAATATGGCCTTCCATACACTGTATAAATTAGCACAATTTACAATACTGATGGTTGTTAAAACGCGTAACGTTAATTACAGTCTGTGAAAAGGGTCCATTACTGTTGTCAAGTGCTCGATCCAAATATCAAATTTAAGAGGAGCCTGGGGATATCCTTCCTTTTTAAATGTCACATAGGAGCTTGTTATAACCTGTAAAACTGCAAACACTGTGGACAACTTACACGATAAAATTACAAATAAGTTACAGATTTCAGATGACGAACTTGACACATGAAACAGATAACTGGAGGGGGAAATACCCAGACCATAGCTAAGCTAACTTAATTGAGCTAAGGTTAGCCGATTAACTTTTGAATCTCAAGAACGCGTTCAAATTAAAATCAGTTTAGCTATATTGAAAAGGCGAACAAGGACACTGGAAAAGGTGAATCTAAATAAAGACATCAATGTAATTTCGCGTTTATTCTTCAGTTTTAACTACATTGTGTAGTGTTGTTAACTGCTCTGTGGACTGAGGGGAGCAGTTTACGTTACTCAAGACAGTTCATGCAAACTGTTGATCTAGTCAACTTTATTAAAACAGTAGCAACTGCTGCAAAACTAAGTTAATTAGCACTGATACAAGTATTTGATTCATACAACACGCAAAATTCAACTTACCTAAAAGCTGTCGTCTCCTTGTCCGACATCTTGTCCCGCTGACGCTGTGTTTGATTGACGGGTCGTGCCGTGCGCTGCAAAACCACGCCCATCTTAGGTAATAGGTCGTTCGGACGTGGGGAATGATCAGATAAAACTACAGTCTATCATAACACATTCCCTGTTTTCTCTTTGACTGTAATTGCAAAAGTTTATTTTATTTTTTTTGTATGATGAAGAGCCTGCGTGCTCGAAACGTTACCGCTATGCGATAGTTGTCTTGATAATAAATATTTTTGATAATTTTGGAGCTTAGGTACGGAGCCCCCCTAGTCCCACTTTGGCAAAAAAAAAATTATAGTCCCACTTTGTCAAAAAAAAAAAAAAAAAAAAAAAAAAAAATTATAGTCCCACTTTGTCAAAAAAAAAAAAAAAAAAAAAAAAAAAAAAATTTATAGTCCCACTTTGTCAAAAAAAAAAAAAAAAAATTATAACTATCTCGTGGCCTCAAGATACTATCTCGTGGCCTCAAGATACTATCTCGTGGCCTCAAGATAGTAACTCGTGGCCTCAAGATAGTAACTCGTGGCCTCAAGATACTATCTCGTGGCCTCAAGATAGTAACTCGTGGCCTCAAGATAGTAACTCGTGGCCTCAAGATACTATCTCGTGGCCTCAAGATAGTAACTCGTGGCCTCAAGATAGTATCTCGTGGCCTCAAGATAGTAACTCGTGGCCTCAAGATAGTAACTCGTGGCCTCAAGATACTATCTCGTGGCCTCAAGATAGTAACTCGTGGCCTCAAGATAGTAACTCGTGGCCTCAAGATAAGTGTATATAAAAGGAGAATGCACAATGGAGCAGCTTTTCTCCCCAAAGCAGAGAGTGCACGCAAAGCTGCCACCTGCTTAAGGCACTTCTTGGTAATAGCTATGGATAGAGATCATTTGATAAAGTTGTATTTTAATTTAGGGATGCGTTACCAGGATATACTGAACACACTTGCTTTGCAAGGGATTATTGTCAGTAAAAGGCAGTTAATGAAGACATTGAAAGTTTATGGATTACATCGTCGGCAATATGATAATTTAGAGGATGCTGTCGACTTTATATGTAGTCAACTGGAAGGCCCTGGAAAACTTCATGGATACCGGTGGATGTATGTGAAGTGTTTGGAGCGAGGCATCCGTGTCAGGAAAGAAGACGTAAGGATCCTTCTGTCTCAGCTGGACCCAGTCAATTCTGAAGCTCGCCAGAGACGACGTCTTAGACGAAGGCAGTATTTTTCACAGGGGCCTAATTTCATATGGCATGTAGATTCCTACGACAAACTCAAGCCGTATGGTATATGCATTAATGGATGCATAGACGGATATTCCCGTAGGATTATATGGCTAAGAGCAGCCTACACAAACAGCGATCCAAAAGTTATTGGAAGCTACTTTGTTGAAGCAATAGAGCAGGCTGGCGGTTACCCAAGGCTTTTACGCACAGACATGGGTACAGAGAATGCTTTGGTAAGAGACATCCAACAGTATTTGCGTCGAAATGATGAAGATGACAGAGCAGGAGAGAGGAGCTATATAACAGGAGCAAGCACGGCAAACCAGCGGATAGAGAGCTGGTGGGGACAAATGAGAAAGGAAGGGATTGAACACTGGATCCAGCAACTTGGACAACTCAAGGATGAAGGGCTCTTCTCCGGCGACTTCCTGGACAAAGCACTTGTCCAATTTTGCTTCATGGCAATCATTCAGGTAATATAAAATGACGACGATGATCTGACAATAGCTAGTTAGTAGTAGCTGTTAAACAGTAGCTGTTCATGCATCTGTGGGGGTCACTAATTAATTTATCATTATTTTGAATCACAAATAATGTATTTTTCATTGTAATTAGTACTATTATTTAGCCTACATTAAAAAGATAAACAGACTTAAATTAACATGTTTTCCTATTGAACTCCACTGCGCACCGCATGGTTGCACTTCTACCGGCCAACCGTTCCGCACTTTGTTCCGTATTTTTGAGAAAATTCAGTGCAAATCCATGACAGACACATTATTAGCTTATAATATAGCCTATGTCAGACAGACTTTGAACGAAGACATTTGTAGGCTATGCAGAGAAAAAAAAAAAAACAGTCGGTGCGGTGACTTAGATACTAATTTCTCCCCGTTTGTCTTTGATCAGCGTAGCGTTTTTAACATCTTGGAACATCATCAGAGAATCCCCTTTAAATTGGTCGTTTCAGTCATTGTGAGTCACGTATCGTATAGTAAAAAAATCGTCAATAAGCTAATAATTTGTACCAAAATAGTCTAAATGTTTAGTTTTTAAAAAGCTGGCTATGTCTATTTTGATGTTTCTTCGCAAGTTCAGCAGTTCAGGGGTGCGTTTCCCGAAAGCATCGTTGGCCAACTATGGTCGCAAGTTCATCGCAATGTCCATTGAACTCTATTGGTAACGACGGAACTTGCGACCATAGATGGCCAACGATGCTTTCGGGAAACGCACCCCAGGTTAGTTCCGATCAGAGCTCGTGAGCGGAGAGCGCATTTCTGAATATTACGCTCCGCATTCCGCAGGGTCGCTCGCTCAACCCAGAATGGCCTGCTGGTTCGAAAATATGTGGAATAAGGGCTGCCTCCGACTAATGTTTTTTTTTCTAGTCGACTAGTAGTAGTTCATTTAAGCCATTTGTGGACAAATCGCCCCTTTATATTAATTTAATTACTTAAATAGGCTGGTACAGGATAATAAGCGTTATGACCGCACGCATAGAGCTTGCCACAAAGAACCGGTTAAAGTAATGATTATGAATGTGTCTAAATTAGCAAGGAGACATTTATTTGTTTAGTAATAAACTGGTGTTTTCTGTGTCGCTGCAGAGAGAAATGCACATTTCATATGGATAATCAGAGAGTAGCCTATTTATTTTGGTTTGAATATTTTTGTTTAAAAGTAGACATTTCAAGTTTTCTGTAATAGATAGCCAATATTTCTCAAATCTGTGAGGCACAAGCTGAGTTTCGGCGCCCTCCAGTTCACGTTCAATGCAAGTTGTGCTGCATGGCGCCTTACATTGCCTGCTATATATTTGCTTCTTATTTCATAAATACGGCAATTTGTTGATAAAACATTGATCAAAATTAAGATACAATTTATACAAAACGAAAAACTTTTAAAAAGAGTTTTCTACAAAACAAAACTTAATGAAGTCGTCAAAATCATGTTTTACCAAAAACAGCGCCGTTGCTAGGAGGGCGCCAGCGCCTCTGCCTCGCGAGTAGATGATAGCCCTGAAGACGCCTAGCCTAGCAATGGTATACCTTTAGTGGTAGTATACCTTTAGTTAAGTTATACCTTAAGAGTCTTTGTAGCGCGCTAAGAGTAATGTTATCGGAAAATGCAGTCCAGGTATGATGCATAATGGAGATTCCAAAGCGCTCTTCTTTGGTCAGAACCATGGAGAGCGATCGTGGATATAGGTCGTCCTATGCACCGAAACTTTTAACAATGCAACAATACATTTTAAAGAGCATCAAGCTATTCAAATCTATATTATGTATACGCACAGATAATATAACTGTAGGCTTTATTAGTCAATATTTTTTTATTAGGTTAAACAGTGATTGGATAACGTTTTTAATTTAAGGCCCACCCACTATTGGTCTAGCCCATCCAAAACTGGAATCCTGGCGCCGTGCCAGGTGGTGGTGGTGGTTCACCACTAACCCCAACCCCCCGCTCACTGTTCCGTATTTCTATTTCAGCAAGTTGGCAACCCTCTATGGTGTGCACAGTTTTGACCGAATAGGTTGAGGCTGCTATCCGCGAACATGAACTCGATTGTATTGTACTGTATTAGACTCTTTATTTACTGTTGCTTGTTTGTTCAGTATTATTGGCTTTATAATGCATCCTCCAATTATTACAGCGCTGCATACAACAGGTGTTCTGACGATTCATGCTACCCATCGAGATTGGCTACTTACTGGTTATTTTTAACAAATTTTCATGTGTTATAATGTAATTTCCCTTTAAAAAATGCTAACTACCATATGAATATTTGTACGGTCAGTCAGCTGAACAAGAATAGCTGAAAGTTTCAGTTATAAGGAAATGTGTGCTTTGACAAGTCAAAGATTAATATTTGATGATAATTTTTACTTTTCAGATAATTTTTTCGTTTTAAAAATAAAAACAGTACAGTATACAGTAGTCATAACTTACAATTTTATTATAATTGTATTTCATATAGCCTAATATACAATAATGTAATTTTTACTTGTTAGCCTATATCAAATGTGATAATTGCTAGTTCATTTAAAATATCAAAATATGCACCCCATACACTTACTTGTTTTAAATGAAATAACGATGTCATAATATTGTGAGATTCACACCATTATGGAAACAATAGAGAATGAATGACATTCTCTGTGATCGATTCGCGCTACGGTAGCATTTTTCGACAAGGCAGCAAATCGTCAGAACACCGGCGGCCAGCAGTGCGTAAAATATATAGCAGACATCTGGGGCAAGTAGTGGACTGCTGTGTGTGTGTGTGTTTGTGCGTTTGCGCGTTTGCGTGTGTGTGAGAGAGGGAAATGTTGGACCACGTAATAAGCAATATATATCTCCGCCGCCTGTAACATTAGTTAGAGACCCCCACGAAGCTCAGATTATAACTTGAACAGATTATAACTATGAATAAATCATGTTTTATGCATTCATTGGCATCATTTTACACATTGATATGAACTAGCAAACCCATAAACAATGCAAAGAGTTACTAAAATTTCCATGGGCTATATTCAAACAGCTGGCTCATATATTTGAATGAGGGGATGGCTACCTGTTTTATTGAATGAGTTGTGTGCGTCTTTACGCACGGTGGGTAGGCCTATACTTGCATTAAGTTGTATTGTAGTTGCTAGGCTATGCTACGGTGAAAAAATTGATAACAACTTAACCTTGTTTTTATATTTATAGTAATTGTAGTATAATTATTGTATAGTATAATTATATTAAAGTATAGTATAATAATTTTCAGTGTCCGGTTGGTGTACTTGGTAGCTCACTGAATCCACTGTAAGAATATGTGGGTGCGCAAAACATGCCTGGCATATATAGCCCTGTTATTCGATTTCAGCTAATGATGCTGTGATGCAACCCCATAATGCCGCGTATCTATTAATAAAGTGCTACTAGGCAAACACATGGTGTAAGACCCCTCCCCCTTTCTCTTTTCCCTTTATTTTACAGGAGGACTTGAATGAAATAAGAGACGTTTGGAATGCACATCGCATCCGGCCCTCTAAAAACATCAATGTCCCATCAGGAATTCCTAATCTCATGTATCTGGCACCTCACCTGTGGGGCACAGAGGACCTTCTTCTTCCACTCACTGATGACTTAGCCAGTTGCAAAGAGAGATGCAAGTTTCTTAGTGCAGTTCCATGTGATGAGGACATATTCGATATGTGCACAATAATGATGGAAGAATCAGGCTTCGGCTTTCCAATGAGTATGTCACAAGCACTTGACTTGTATGTATCACTGAGGAATATCATCCGCCCAAATGTGTTTCAGTAGCCAACTGCATGAATGTCACCCTTTGTTTCTGCCAAAAGACCACTCACCAATAATGCCAAGACCCTTTTCAACACCACACCAGAATTACTGAACGCTCATGCAAACCCAGAGAAGGAGATGGGACGAATCACTTGCTTACTTTATTTCATGTGTTTCACATAAGACAAAAAATCTTATTTTACTGCTTTGTCAAGTAGTGGTGGCTGGTACAAAAAGAACTGCAGACGTAACCACCATCAGCAGAATCGAAGCCACAGGTGGACAGGCAACCAGCTTGTCTTGGCTTTCAAAGAGTCCACGTGATGGGTGACATTCTTGTCACTTAAACTAACAATAGTGGAGTCACAGAGTATGTATAGAGACCCAAGGAATTCAACATTACAACTTTGGCCAGCTGCTCCGTGTGAAGATCACATTTAAAGCAGGAATGAAGGCAGACAGACACTTTCACATGCAGAAAAAGATCTGGTGAATACAATTGTTAGGTCAATGAAATGGGTAAAGACTGCCTTATCTTGTTTTAAACTTTTCTGTACTTTGGTTATGACAGCACAAGTTTGTCACCACACATCTAACATCATCATTACTCGGAAGTAGAAAATGATCACACACAGCTAAATCGTGTCTTGTGTAGTAGACTTTAAACATCATCATCTTTCCTTTGTGACCTGTTTGTGGGCAGGTGGTTTGCGATGGATTGTGCAACTATTGTCATAGTGCTGAGGAGAGGAACTTGTGGGGCAGCGCGGTCTGTGTGGCCCTAGTCCAGCATGTTGGACCTACGTATCAGTTTGCCTGCATAAATGGCAAGGTTCGTGTCATTACAGGTGAATGTCAGATTTTGTCAAAACATTATCCACACCCCTCATTAGAAACTGTTGTTTGCATGAGCTGTTGTTATCAATTCCCACCCCCACTAAATGCATGTATTTGCAGGAAAAGCTTAAAAAGCTTCAGAGCACAGTTTCAGTGTAGTACAGATTGTAAAGCTTTTTCTCTCAGTCATGTGATGCTGTCATGTTTCAAAGTGGGCAAGTAGCCAAAAAAATACACTATATAAATTCCTCCTGACACACACCCTGTGTCCTACCACATCTGTTTTTGTTCAAGAACAAAACTCCACAAATACGTTCTTTTTTAATATATACAATACATATACGTAAATGATCTGTATTTGTATAGTGCCTTTCTAGTATTTGCGACCACTCAAAGCGCTTTTACACTACAGTGCATTCACCATTCACACACATTCATACACTGAGCCTATAAGTGCTCAAACAGAAACTAAATCTACTGGTGGAATAGCCATCAGGGCCTTCCAATAAACGGGCAACCCACTCTACCTCCTGAGCCACAGCCGCCCCTATATATATATATGACATAGTCATTCTGGAATTTGGAATAAAGTGTCAGATAAAAATTAATGAATGTTAATTTGGGGTTTTTGTTGTGACTTCATGGTATTAAATAATCTACGTTTTCATCCTCCTCCTCCTTCTCACTTAGCCCTCAGATTTATCAATTAAAGGGTTTTGGTAGATGTGAATATCAAATATATGGAACGTTAGCCATTGATTTCCTGGCCTTTTAGACTTAATGTAAAATTAATTGAAACTTTTTAAATCATAGCAGAAACTCAATTACTATTATATATATTTTTACATCAAACCCCTAATGTCTTTATAATTGACCCTAATATATTGTGCTCTTGCTACATGACGATCTATACTAGCAGAAAATAACATAATTTCACTTGAGGCTCCAACTTAAAAGATTTCTGAACTTTACAATGCTCATTTTCACGTCAACCTCAGAGCACGCCACATGTCCGACCAACTCTGCAGATTTGCAGGACCTCTTCCACCACATTTCAAGGGAGGACCACCTAATGTCATGGCTGCCAGTGGGGGGCTTCTTTCCCTTAAATCACCCCCATCACTAGCCACCTGGTGCTGGATACCCCAGTTCTCTCTCCCCCCATTCCAGACAGTTTTGTACATGGCAGGGGGTCCCTGGCCATAGTCCAGTGAGACGTGTGCTGAGTGTCAAACCCGACCAGGATTTGCGTGGGTAAGGCTGTGTTCAGATCAGCCAAAGGAGAGAGACTAGATCATTAGGGAGGGGAGGCTGTTGACTGAATACAAGTTTTGAATGTTGGTTAAAACAAGTTAGTACTTAAGTAACACTTGGCGAAAGGGTAGTCAGCTATGGCTAACTGTGATCAACATTAATAAGATAATGATGCAGCTTCACTGTCATTTTAGTAACATGTGGATCTAGAGCTGTACCTCTGCCCAGCATATTTCAAAAAGATCAGAACCACTGACACCCAATACATCAAATCTAAATTTACAAAAACAGCAGATCATTTTCAAAACTTACATGCAGTCACTATATCGTTTGTGAGCAGGCCTGAGAGTTGTCTGCTAGAACAGTAAAATCCCATGGCATGGTGTGAATCATTGTTATTGTGCCTATGGAGAATAGTTCACTATACTTACCTGACTGAAAGTGACATGCAGTCAACCTCAGTTATTGGGGAGCCACTGAAGCAACAATCATTTGATTGTCACCCAGTTCAAGTGTACCATCCGTTTGTTTTTAACAGTCCCAGTTATTACATTATAAATACTGAAATCTTGTTTTAGTCTGCATAGTAATCTCAGCGACTTCCAACAGTTACATTGAACAAATTAATAACCTAATCATACTGCAGCCATGTGCCATCAGTTCATTTTCTTCAAGCTTAATGTTAACCTTCCAAAATAACTTTGAATATTCACAACTTTCAAAGAAAATCATATCTAAATAGAAATTTTTTGTTTGTTTGTTCTCTGTGTTTACTTTACTTGCCCACCCACCCGGTATAGGGTATAACATCACAGGGATTTTAAACAGTCATCAGTTTAACTTCATTTAGCTCAAATCTCCACCTGCAGATGAGAAGGAGGTGTAGGTATGTAAGCCAAACGGTAATTTAGAATCTTAATATTAAATGTGTGAAACAAATTGAATAAATATGTAATTGAAGTTACGCAGTCCATCATGTTTATTTTTTAAGAACTGTGTGGTGGTCCTTCCCTTTGTGTATCCTGAGAAGGTTTGAGAGCATTAGAGGGGTTCCGGGTGTTTGTATGGGGTATAACAATATGCCCTGCTTAACTTAAAGGGGCTATATGCAGCTTTTTCCCCAAAATAAACGTAACGATAGCCCTTTTATTTGACCATTTATGACTCAAACATCTCCTGATGAGCATACTGACACCTTGTCCGCTCACAGTGGGTGCACCTATAAGCCTGTATCCTATTTTTCCTATTTTCTGTCGGGTCGGATTTTTCGCGCGCTGTCTGCGGATGTGACGTCAAGCGCGTTCATGTTAAACGTTTCAGATCACTCTGCCACCACCGCTAGTCAGCAAACAAACTTAGTTTCTCAAACAATATATGTATTTGACTGTTCTTACCTCTGTAAACATAATGTTGACTTCTTTGCAGCAGATGACTTGTGAAGTGTGCACGTAGGAGAGCGAGCATAAAGGAAGAGCAGTTCCGTTTTTTGGCCACAGGTGTCAGTCGCGAGTTTAAATTTCAGAAAATCCCATATAGCCCCTTTAACAATGAATCAGTTAACGGAGTCTTGTCTAAGTCTATGTCTATGCAACTATGTTACATCATTGAAAAAGCAACCACACAAATGCAAAAATAAAATCTTGTTTTGAAATTTATTTATCTTATTTGAACAGTAAGCCTAATTTAGGCTAACATGAATGTCAGCGATTATACAACAGGCACTCAGAACTGGAGTTAACAGATGTATTTATAACATTTCTGCTATTCAAATATAATAAAGAGCTGGGTGCTAATCCCTCTTCTGAAGTAACATTACAGACACATTTTTTTCATAGTTTTCAATAACATAGATTAACAAATACAGTATATATGAAATGTGGGAAAAAAACTACACATATTTCCCAGTATAGTTATCCACTCCCCTTCAGGCTGGTAAATGTGAGCAGAAAATTACCTCCTGCACGTGAGAACACACATTGAACCCACCCCCCAATCTCCATTTTTTTTTATCTGCACCTGCAATCCCAATTTGGTTCTATTCCCTCCTAAAGTCCTGTTAATTTCTTAACCCTGGGTTACATTAATATCTCACAATACACTCGTTAAACAGACTAGAACAGTCTACTGAAAAATTAGCAATAAACAAAGAACACCTTCTTTCTATATAAACAAAAGGCAAAAAATAACCCTTCACAATTATAAGTGAGCGCATTAGATTTTACTATCAGTCAGGTCATGGAGTGCAAGTATTTTCAGTAAATGTAATGACTAATTTCACGAAATTACAAATAATTAAAGTAAAACAAAATATGCAAATCTCGACCTATGTACCATAGGGTAGCTTATTTGAGCTTATCAAGGATACTTATTTCTTTTAAAACATGTGGAACTTCTACACTGAAAAAAAAAGATAGTTGAATTTACTAAAAAAATGTATGGTAAGTGGTTCCACACAATTGATTTTAACTACATTTAAACAAATGCATTAAGCTGAACTTATTACATTTTAGTTCAACTTAATGCATTTGTTTAAATGTAGCTAAAATCAATTGTGTGGAACCACTTACCATAACATTTAATTCAACAAATCATTTTTTCAGTGTATTGCACAAATGCTGAAAAACAATGTGGTTGAAGTACAACCCCTTATCTTAAGAGGAAAGCAATACCACTTTTAAGACATCTGTTTTAAGTAAAACTACTTAAATATACTACAAATATATTGAATTAAAACATTGACTTTCTGGTAGTTGTTTGTTTTATGCTTATTGAACATTAGAATTGGCTTTCTGTGTATCTGCAAATTATCTACTTTATGCTATCATAACTCAGAATTTATCTTTTTTTGTTTGGACTATTGCATATCCCATGCAGTTTCTAGTTACAATGGGATGAATTTGTCCTACCAATTTCTAAGGAAACAATACATGCTTATGTAATGCCTTTTGTACTTTAAACAGCAAATCAATTTTCAAATCACTTGTGTATATACACTATGTGTACAATAAAGATGTGAACATGTTAAATTCTTCTGTAAACATGCACACAGTCACAATCAAATATTCTGTGAATGCAAATTCACTGCATGTAAAAAAAAAAAACCTGCTAGCTTTAACTGAATCAGGGTGCACATTTTAAAGATAATCCAATGTCAAAGAGAGCTTGTGTGTAAATTAATCAGAACAAAAAGTTAAATGTTGAAATCATGCCTTTTGCAACTTAAACATTATCTTTTATATGTTCTTTCCAGAAATTGTGGGTGCTACCTATTGGCACTCACCCTTCTGGCCTAGATGATATCCATTACCCATACTGAGCTTGTGAGTATAGTATTGAAATCACTACGGAGGTCTGGATAATTGTTGTATCCCACAGGTAGCTTTAAAAGGCAGCCACATGTGTGTGATTGTGGTCTTCGCTCAAAGTCTGAGGTTTCAATGAACTCTATCTTAATTGGTTTTTCCATCAAATTTGAACCAGTGCAGAAGCGGAGGAAAAGCTGAAGGGTTCTCAGATCAACTTCACCTACATATCTCTTCAGGTAGCGGGCAACTGCTTTTTCGGCTGCAGTCATCACATCTGGAAACTGCAGGAGGTCCTTTACAGCTTTCCCAGTTGGGGTCTTCTGCTCTATGACATGATGCAGAGCATCTGGTGGCAACACACTTGCTAAGTGCACCACAATAGGACGCCAACACTCGATTACATACATTGGTGCCTGTATGAGAGATTTGTGTCCCATCTGTGAGAGCAGTGGGATCAGATTGTCCTTTGTAGGAACCTGCTGGCACTCGTGTGGCTCAAGAGCATCAAATAGTGAATCACTGTCAACAGAGTCAAAGTCCTCCAAAGCCTTTTGAAGGACCTCTCTCTCCTGTTCAGACACGTACTGCAAGAAGGTGTCCTTTAAGCTGCTGAAGGTTGTGGAGTACAGTACCTCTTCAAGGAATGGTGTCGCCAGTTTCACTGGAAAATAGCGGGCAATCTTCCATCCTACTACTAAGATTCTAGCAATGGCCTGCCACTCTTCACACTGATAATCATGCCTAATAAAGGGTACTTTTACATCCCCGCCCATGGTGCACCTTTCATAAAAGTCTGTCCAAAACTCTGTGAAGCAGTCCCGGGTCACACCACTTCCCTCTCCTTCTTCAAGTTTTCCATTAGGTAGGCGCATCTTAATAAACACATCGGCGCTTAAAATATCTGGGTTTGTGAAGGCTTTGATTAGGTCAGTGAGACAATGCCCCCGCCTAATAATCAGTGTAACCGGAGCACGTTCACCAAGTGTCTGGTCATTCCATGGCTCTGCAACAAGGCCGCCAAATCCCTGCGGTGGCTGTTCATTTGAAGGAGCTGGTTGATGTTCACCTGGGCTCTGTAGTGGCTGGTCAGGCCAAGGAGCTAGTTGATGTTCACCTGGGCTCTGTAGTGGCTGGTCAGGCCAAGGAGCTGGTTGATGTTCACCTGGGCTCTGCAGTGGCTGGTCAATCAAAGGAACAGATTGAGGTTCAACCAATCTCTGTGGTAGCTGGTCATTCCATGGCACAGTGTCATCCAACTGCACATCTTCATTTGCCACAGCCCCAATTATAATCTCGTGGTCCATCTCTTGGTGAACTATGTCATCCATATCTTGTACCTCAGTTGAAGCATGTGGCTCATGTCCTGTGAGATCAACAGTTGGGGTTGAAGTTAAATACATCTCTGCTTCCTCTTCCTCAGAGGACAACTCCACATTTACTCTTTTGGAACAAAGATACAGTCTAAGAATTTTTACTTTGCTTTCTTCATACAAGTTATCCACAGTGCTCCAACTGTTGACATGTACCTGAGACGATTCAATTTCAGTAGAATAATCGGAGAGCCATTTATTTTTTTTCGAAAAACCATTTGGGAAAAACAGGTCTTCAGCTAGTTTTTTTATTTCTACTACGGTTTTATCCTTGTCGATTGTCAGGTGTCTCGTTCCTCCCCCATTGATTGCCTTTACTTGTTTGTACCGTTCGTCTTTTTCATTAAAGTCCATCCATCCAAGCTCAACCCGTCTATCTTTTTTTTTGGCATTTGCATTTCCTGCCAATGGCTTTTTTTTCACAGGTACAGGTGCTTCTCCAGACAGTCTCTGACGTAGCCTTGTCATTATAGACTCTTTCCTGCTCTTTGTGTCAAGTGATGCATTGGCTTTCCGACAGAAGGCCACAGTAGCTATTCTATCTCCAGCTTTAGGGATGTACTTTGCCAGGTCTCCATCATTCATTACAGGGATTATAGATGCATCAATCTAGAAAAACAAAAAATTGGGAGCATGTTTAGATTGACCTATAAATAGTAAAACGTTTTTTATAATTTTACATTTTTTAACAATGTTTTATTTGTTATTATATGATCAAAGTTTGTAATTAATAATTAATGAAATCACTATGTATTACTTTATGGAACATTCAGGTTCTGTAGTCTTAGGCTTTTGGTTCTGCTTGAGGTTTATGTAACTTAAAAGGATGTTTTTCCTTGCCTCTGTGGCCTAGTGCTTGCTCTTGGTGGGAATTGTTGGGTTTCTGTAAATATCACAGAGTACGGTCTAGACCTGCTCTTTTATGAAAAGCGCTGATATAACTGTTGTTGTGATTTGGCCCTATATAAATAAAATGTAATTGAATTTAACGTTACATTTTTTGCCAGATTTCTTGTTTTCTGGTAAAATCTTTCTGAATTCTGTATTTTCAATTTAAGCACCTTTTAGTCATCAGAAAGTGTGAAATCGTGGTGATGAATAAAATTTAAATAATTCAATAAGAAAGTTTTACAAATTGTATCATGAAAACAACTCAAATGCATGTGCAATTATTTATGGGTACAGTTCTCAAATGTAGGCTACTACAACAGTAGGATGTTAAAACAGGTTATTATAATACTATTTGATATTAGAATGAATGCATTGTTGCAATACATGTCTTGTGAATTGTCCCATTTCAAATAGGTTATTGCTTGACAGCCTCCATATGCTGCTGAACACAGGTCTGCGATGCTACTCTCAGGTGGGCAGCGCGCATCCTTCTATAGAGCTGGTAAGTCCCGCCCATACGTAAAACCCCAAGTGGACCTCTAGGTTGAAAAATCGACAATGCAAGTGAATGGGAGAAAATAATTATTTTTCTGGTCCCGTTTGAATTGTGCCATGAATGTGCCATATGTTGTCTCTGTGAATTTTTTATATAATTTTTCATGTTACGAGTTTGACAGTATATTGTCTGATTCTTCGGCTAGCAGTTGTGGAAAAGACATAACGAGAAAGACTACATGTCGCCTATGTGACGTCACCCCATAACACATTTTCCCTCCACTTGTCAAATCACGGTGCTAATGCTGCGATCATCTATGGAGACAGATCGAGATGCCTGTGTGTTTTGTACCCAAATGTCACCATTCAAACCAAATTGGCTGTTCTTTCTTCAGATTCCCGTCTGATGTAAAAACAAGTTGTAGTACACAAAGTGCTCTCACACAAAGTCTAACCGTATCAAACTTCTACCTGCTAAATTGTAGCATTCTTCACATGAAAATTTATATTAAAAATTCACAGACAACATATGTTCACATTCATGGCAAAATTCAAACAGAAAATAATTATTTTCTCACATTCATTTGCATTAACGATTTTTCAACCTAGAGGTCCAGTGGGGTTAGCGGAAGGGACGGGACTTACCAGCTCTATACAAGCTTGACAAAGCATGTTTTTTTTTTTTTTTTTAAAGCATAACCAGACTCCTCCCACACAGCCACGAAATCTACAATGAACTGGGCTAGCCTCTTGCATCTGCCGATGTGGTTTCACTTCAAGTTAGCTCTAACTAGTGCACCGTCTTCAATATGGCAATGTGTGTCTATAGCCACTTTCCGACCAAGTAGTTCTAGGAACTTAGTTCTAGGAACTGTCCACTTCTAAACAGTTCTAAGAACTACTCTCCCCTAAACTCGGTTTTGCTGTTTGCGTTCGCACTGGCCAAGTGGCCACAGGAACTGGTAGGAGGGGTAAGGGAGTGACGCAAGCACGGTGACTTTTATTTTGACGGCGCGACGGACCTTTATTTTGGCGGCGCTGAGAACGCCAGAGCAAACAATGCTCGCATTCTCTGTGTTTATTAGTTAGAGATCTGTCTAACAGTACTGTTTAATATGTTATTATATAGAATTGATATAGAAAGTAGACAGTATATGAAAAAAGGTTATTAGCCTATGCCGTGTGGTTGATGTCCAGTGTTGCTAGCTGGACAGATAAACATAATCATGTTTGCCTTGGTCCCCTCAAAGTTGCGTTGGATTTTCTCTTCAGCATTTAAGGTTTAGAGACCCATCTATCACTGTTTTCCATGTTTGTATAGTTAGTTTATGGAGTAAATATATAGGCTATAATCTGTGTGTTTACATTCTAGCTGTTTTAAAAATGGCGGGTGCTGGTGTTCCGCGTGCGTTCGGTCAATCAGCGTACACTAACGTCACGAGTAGCTCCTATAGAGAGCCTAAGTCCCTCCCCTTCCGGTCGACCACCATGGGACCTTATTTCGGAAAAATATTGTATGGTAGTCAATGGCGAGAGACAACAAATATTTTGATTTCGTTTGAATTGTACCCTGATTTACACATCTGATGTTTGTCAATTTAAAAGATACATTTTAAAGTCAAGAAAGTCGCAGCTTGATGTAAAACTGCTGAGGTATAAGACTGTGAAAATACGTAATTACAAAGACTACAAACCCAGAAGGCGCACATGCGACGTCATACCTTTTCTCTCAATGAATGAAGCTAACTTTACTGAAGCTAACGTCTGTCATTTTTTCTATAGTCTTACATTATAATCGTAACGTTACGCTGTCATGCCTGAGTGTTTTGAGCCAGACTGCACACATACGAGCAACGGATCTTGTGACGTACATAGTGCGAGACGAGAGATGTAGTTCATCGAGTGATTTTCACATAAAACTAAACGTTACTCTTCTGTTTTATGACAAACTGCGACTTTCTTGACTTTCATAATTACCTTTTAAATTGACAAACATCATATGTGTAGTTCAGGGCACAGTTCAGACGGAATAAAAAAGATAAGTTATCTCTCGCCATTGACTTCCATACATATTTTTTCCGAAATAAGGTCCCATGAGCCGGAAGCGGAGGGGCGGGACTTAGGCTCTCTATAGTGCTGGTTTAGACCCTACTCTGAAGTAGGACCTAAATTAGTTCCTACAAATGGAGTTCCTAGAACTAAAATCGTTCCTAGTTCCTGCGGTGCGAACACGCCGACATCCGGGTACTTTAGCCAATAGTTCTAGGAACTGTGAAAAGGTTCCTCCGGTCGGAAAGTGGCTTAAGTCTTTTGCCCAATAGCATTATGTTGCAGACATGCAGCCAGTTGTATGGCCACTGGCTGAGGTGATCTCCTGGACATGGATGATGTTCACCATGGGTTCTGCAGTGGGCACGTATCTAGGGTAACTTTGAGCTAACCACTAAGATAACCTGCGCAGAGCAGTTTAGAGATGTAGCGTAAATTGCCATAGCTGCATACCTCGGGTAAAACGAAACCAATGCACCTTTCGTAGTGCGGGTTAATCGGGAAGTTACACCGGACATCACAAAGTTACTCCTGAAATTACTTGGATAAGCCAGTTACCTCGCTTCGTAGTACAAGCCCTAAGTTTAATAATACCAAAGTTCTCCTTTAAGAATAATAACAAAGAAATGAGGCAGATTCATATGTAAAGTGGCTTAGATTACCTTTTCATTTTCCAGCTTCTGGATAAATTCCTCATCAATTTCCCGCTGAATTAAAAATCCTCTCAGCTCAGCATCCATTCTTTTTCTATCCTGTATAAATGGGATTAAACATTGTATAAATTCAAAACTTGCATTACTTTTGCGATTTACAAACCGTGGATTGTATAGTATCTTGCAAAGCAAGATTACTCTTGTTGATCTCAGTATTGAGAAAACTCATAAAAAGGGAGAATGGATATTTGAAGTTGCTGGCCTCTACTACTCATCAGGACAAAAATGCACTAGTGAATGAAAATAGTATGGATATGCACACAATTATGAAAGACATCTTAGTAGGTAAATGAGGAGAGACCGTAATACATTATAGGCGATGACATTGTGTCATATTTGTAGGAAATGCGTTATTCAAATACGATGAATAGGCTACTCTAATATTAACTGAATATACACAGCTGCTCATGATTAAGAGCATGGTTGGTATTTATACAAGCCCTCCAGCAGCTTCCCCTCCACTTTAGGCACACCTTATAATTTTGTGTTTATAGCATATAGTTTTAGTGTTTAATGTATGGTGACATATGCTTTAAGTAGTGTGTTCTTAATATGGTCTCAGTATCATATAGGCTAAACAGTCTTTGAGTTTATTGAAAAGCGCTATATAAATTAAATGTAGTTATTATTATTATTATTATTATTATATGATTACTTGATACACAGACATAACTGATATTTCACTGCATCCACTAGGCCTATGCTGCGTTCACACCAAACGCGAATAGCGCGTCAAATTCGCGCCTGCCGCGTCTAGTTATACGCTTGACCACTTTGTGTTAATTCGCGCGTCAAGAGCGAAATTGACGCGCGTAAAATCAAAAGTTTGAAATGAAATTTACGCGCGTCACGCGCGTCAGAGGCGAAATCCGGAGGCGAAAGTTTCGAAACCTGTTGGCGGCCATCTTTTTTAGATGTTTATCGAGCATTAGCAGTAGCATTAATCGAGAGAGTCACCGCTCGTATATGCTCTGGAGAGCAGAAACAGCTGCGTAGGGGACATCGTCGCTGTACTCGGGTCCACCAGACCCTCCGGAGGGTTTCAGGAGTTTCACAATTTGCTCCAGGAGGTAGGTTTGGTGGACCTAACGGTGAGGACGCTGACGAGGACAGCGTAGGCCGTATAAGCCTCGGCCTCGAGTGGTCGCTGCATGACGAGCCCGCGCTGTACAGCCCGGCGCGAGGTTCACCCTCGCCCGCACCTAATCTGTCATTTATTTTTGTTTTGATAATAAATGGAGCCAGCCTCCAAAAGTGAAACCTGTCCTGTGATTTTTTTTAAAAAGTTTTTATACACTAAATTGTGTTTGTCGTCTTTACATTAGATTAATAAAGTTTCATATAATCTAGAATAGATATGGAATAAATAGCATTCAATAAAAAATGAGTATCTCTCATATTGAAATCGAGTTTTTATGTGAAAGATTTGCTTTGTTGTGCATTTTAGTCATATTACAAAATAATTTATTGAGGCCAAACATAAAATAACATTATAAACTGTCAGTTCACCACGTGACAGCAGCAAGCAGGCTCCTGATTGGTTAACGCGGCGCGAATTGACGCAGAAGTTCAGATTTTTCAACTCGGGCGGCAGACGCGAATTCGCGTCAAACGCGTGAATGCACAAATAGCACTAATAAAATCATTCGCGCATAACGCACTTGACGCGCGAATGAGGCGTATTCGCGTCTACCGCGCCGCGCTAAACGCCTCATTCGCGCCGCAGGAATTTTTTACGCGCGAAACGCGTCTTTGCATTGACTTAACATTGAAATCACTCGCGCCTGACGCGCTATTCGCGTTTGGTGTGAACGCACCATTAGTCAATGGCCAAAAACTAGTGACACCATCAGTTAACGTAACTAAATAGAACACCACCACATGAACTGCCGGGCTTTTTTTTTCTTTCACGAGATGAAACGATCGAATCTTGCGTCCCAACGCACGTTGTCGGTTACGAATCCCCAGGACACCCAAACTTACGTCAAACGGATCATGCCAAAATCGGGCTAAACTCGTGTAATCTGAACCAGGCATAACGTTACAAATTTTACCGGACTTTACCGAGGCTAAAGAACCGTTAGCCTAATGGTAGCCGTTAACATTGAATTAGCCTGCTTAATGTTAAATATGCTAATCACTAATGCTTCCAGCTCGAACACTTAACTTAGCTAGTCTTGCAGTTATCTTAAATCAGTAATTTGCCATCTAACTAAATGTTCACCGTGCTAATTAAAACACTCTTACCTCTGTAAAGCCGTCACAATGATTCATATCATTTCAGATCATCTGCTGTTCTTCTACAGCTCCTTGCCGTCAAGCGGGAAGGAAGTCGACCGGAAGTTGTCGACCGGAAGTTGAAGCCCGCCGCGTGCCACCATCTTGTAGCAGAACTTCACCTGCTGTTAGCATCCCATTGACTCCCATTCATTTTGGCGTCACTTTGACAGCGAATAACTTTACATCTGAGGCGTTTGAAGACTCCATTTGTCCATTATTTATTTCTAAATAAACACGACAATGTATAAAATGCTCCATTACCTTGCAGCTTATGTTATGGCCCCGTAGAAGCAGTTTTTGTAAAAGTAGGCTAACGATTGCGTCATAACCAAGCGACTTTCTGTCGCACAGTAGCGAGATTACCGTATGGACAGGAAGAGAATCTCGCGGGTAATCGGGGGGATGTGGAGGCAAAATGACAATATAATTAATCAGAATACTTAGCAAAAGTTGCTCCTGCTCCTAGCTCATGGACACCTCCTACTCACACTCTCCGTCTCTGCAAGATTCGGGAGGGAATGATTCAGATTTCTCTTGGCACAGCTACTAGAAGACAGACGGGTTGCTCACGTGGTCCGTGTAACGCTTTGCTCGGTTTGAGTCTGCGCGTCAGGAAAGGAAGTGCCAAGAAATCGCTAAAAATGGGCTTCACTTGTCTCAATTGAGTTCCAATGGGAAATACACATATGGAAATATAGCCAGAGGTACCGTGACCTAAGTCTAGAACGCCCTCTGCTGACGTTTTTTCGTAGGCTACACGGACACATGCTTTTCTTACATTAAAAACTACCAAAATGTGAAACACTTCAATAATTAATGAACCATACACATAAGCACGAGTAAAACAATACATTTGGAGTTTGTAAAATACACACTGATGTCTGTGGAAGCAGCAATAACAATCTATTCAAATATAATTTGCCGCCATGTGTTATTCATATCAGACAAACAGTGCAAGACAAGGAACTATAAAGTTTACTCTATTCTTCTCAGTTCACCGGCCACTTTCTTGCATTTATTTCGGGAGAAAGTGATGAATTCATGTGCTGTAAATCCGACTGACGGGACAACATTGCAGCGCCCATCTCATGTTATAGATCAAGATTATTTATAAAGGTTTTTAAACGACCAAACACACTCACACGTATTTGAGAATCGGAATATCAGATAGGCTAGTTGATGACAAGGTAAGCAAGTTTGTGAATATTTTGACACATCTGTCATACAGTATTATTGTGGCTGCGGTGTATTGCGTGACGCGTCGCCATGGAAACATTAAAGGAAACGTTCGCCTTGAAAAAAATCACTTTCTTGTGGCCACGAGTTACTATCTTGAGGCCACGAGTTACTATCTTGAGGCCACGAGATAGTATCTTGAGGCCACGAGTTACTATCTTGAGGCCACGAGTTACTATCTTGAGGCCACGAGATACTATCTTGAGGCCACGAGTTACTATCTTGAGGCCACGAGATAGTATCTTGAGGCCACGAGTTACTATCTTGAGGCCACGAGTTACTATCTTGAGGCCACGAGATAGTATCTTGAGGCCACGAGATAGTATCTTGAGGCCACGAGATAGTTATAATTTTTTTTTTTTTTTTTGACAAAGTGGGACTATATTTTTTTTTTTTTTTTTTTTTTTTTTTTTTTTTGACAAAGTGGGACTATAATTTTTTTTTTTTTTTTTTTTTTTTTTTTTGACAAAGTGGGACTATAATTTTTTTTTTGCCAAAGTGGGACTAGGGGGGCTCCGTACTTAGGTGTTGCCGACTTTATACTTTATTTTTTTTAGAGGTAAAACCAAATTTATAATTGACTGTACTTTTTGAATTATTTCCTGTTGAATCGATAATTATTTTATATCTGGGATTTTTTTCTAAACTAATAATAATATTTGAAAAAATATTTTAACCCCCCCAAAAAATGTCAGTGCATTGTGACAATGTATTGTGTCAATGTATGTATGTTCTGAAGTTGTTTATTTGTTTTAATTTAGTAACGTTTTTAAAACGTTCCACTAACAAGTAAGAATAACGTTTTGATACTAACGTTTTTAGAACGTTTATCAATGACATGTTGGCACAACGTTACTTTGGTAACTTTGAGAGAACTTTTATCTAAGTTAATCAGCATTGTGATAAAAGTGTCTAATTCATACAACAAGCAAAATGCACTCAACTTAAATGAATACTGCTATTTTCCTGAACATAATTATTTTATATTCTGGGATTTTTTATTCTGACCATAAAAAATATTTAAATGAAATAGTTAAATAATGTCAGTGCATTGTGTCATTAGTTGTGTCACTGGATTTACAAATGATATGTTTCTGAAGTTGATTTGCAGAATAAAAAGCTGTATAACAAATTTGTAATGACTAATATATATTTTTTAACATAATAATGTTTTTTAAAACGTTTATCAATGACATGTTGGCACAACGTTACTTTGGTAACTTTAAGAGAACTTTTATCTTAATATATATTTTAACAATAACGTTTTTAAAACGTTCCACTAACAATGTAAGAATAATGTTTTAATGCTAACGTTTTTAGAACGTTTATCAATGACATATAACGTTGGCACAACATTATAATAACGTTACAACAAGAACGTTTTTGATAACTTTTAGAGAACTTTCAGAGAACGTTAGCCAATGTTCTGAGAACGTTCCCTGTTAGCTGGGAGGTGCTCTAAGCGATGTCACGCGTTTTTTAGGCCAAAACATTTTTTGTCACATCCAGCAAACATCTCCTCACTATCCGCTAGCTGCCTGTCCCCTGAACACACTGTAAAAAAAACGCGGTCTCTGTAGACAGCCCAGGCTCCACAAACGGCAACATAAACAAACTGGGCTCACCTGGGGCCCGTTCTTCGTACGTTGCTTAAAACATCCGAGATCAAATGAGACATCCAAGATGATATCATTGTGCTAATCATGATCTGGCTAACTCGGTTCTTCGAACACACTTGCCGGATATGATTAGTATAGCTGGATTGAGTCATCTGAGATAATTGCGCGTTCATGCGCTGGTTAAAAGGGGATATGTATCGATAGTAGAAACATTGATCAGCAACGCTGCTATTGGCTGCTCAGCGTGGGCGTGGCCAAAGAGTGCCACAGTTTTTCTCCTCAGCAGAGCAAGAACTAGTCAAAGTTTATTCGGAATTTTAATGTTTAATTAAAACGTCAGGGAACACCTCAAAGTCTGCAAAAGCCAGGAGAGAGGGCTGGCAAAAAGTAGCAGACAATTTAAATCCGTTAGAAGTGGCCATGTTAGATGTTTTTATCACTTATTAGCCTAAATTTTTGTATTTTAATAATTGCATAATTACTTTGTTGTAATGTCAGAGTCACCACACTAGAACATGGGAACAAATAAAAGTGAAGTACAAAAATATTCTACATAATGGTAATTTTTTGTTATATAGTCTCTTTTATAAAAGGCACTGTTAAATAAATGGTTGTCTGATTATAAAAGCAACCAAGAAAAAGGTTGAGAAAAGAAAAGAAAAGATCTTAGTAGCCTACACTGTAAAATAATTTTTGCTGCATTAAATTAAGGCCGTATAGTCATTTCAACTGTTAAATCTTGAGTGATGAATTGCTTTGACTTGTGAAAGTGAAAACTGATAAACTTATGTTAATGTAAAAATATTAACACTTGTATCTGTTCCCAAGAAAGTGGTGGCTGAAATATGTGCAGTAAGTGGACATTTTCTAACTTTCCAAAATAAATAAAGTATAAGACTTTATAATGTCCATTTGTTTCCATTGCACTGGAGAGTGAATAAACCCTCTCAGATAACTGTCATATGGAGGAACTAGCCTACCTGCAAGTGCATAAAGAACTTTACTTAATTTATACTTGTATGCTTTATGGCTGCAATATAAGTTGCAGGATTCCACATCTACAGAAAGGCCTACAGAAGAGTCTGCACAGACAGAGGAGACATAGGCCTACAGGTGGGCAGTGTATAGCCAACTTTCCTTTTATTTGTTGCATGAGGCATGTGTCTAATATCTCTTGTTGCAGGCACTTGACCACTGGCTTTTCTTTACAAAGAACAATTGAAATAAAACTCAAGGAACTAAGCATATTTGTCTTTTATTAAACATTTAATGAAAAGTGTATTTTTTTTTTTTTTTTGGCAGTGTTGTGTAATATGGCACATGCAAATGCGACAATGTCACAGGCCCTGTCAGGTGTGCAACCCTCAGACTTTTCAGACACTGAAATCTTCCCTTTAGTTAGCCAAAGTTCATTTCATTGTGTGCCCTTGTCCTGGCTAGAGCTGCATTGTAACTGGTTTGGGTCAGGGAATGGGGTCTTAAAACACCTGTCTGCAGGCAGGAACATGTCATAATCACCTATGAAGAAATGCAGTTCTGTTAGGATCAGCATAAGTGTGTGTAATACAGTGAGCTTGATATTTAATTGTGGAACTTTCCTTACCACTTTCAAATAATGTGCATAAATGTGAATCTCTGAAAATTCTTAAGTCATACACAGATCCTGACCATTTTGCTTTCACATTTGTGATATGGAAGATTTGTCAACTGCCTTTTTTTTATTTGATATAATATTATTAATCTGGAATATTAAGAATCACAATAGTAACTGGGCTGCACATTTACATTGTGAACCCCCTTTCTGTTCACATAATCCCCTTCATTGAGGCCTTGATGGCAGTCTAGCCTATAAGCCTGAGTGACATACTGTAATCAGCATGGTCATGATCGCATGATCTTCATAAAAAAATATTTAAATAGTCTAATAAATAAAATAAATAAAAAGCTGCTTAAAAAAACTGATTTACATTGGGTCTTCAGTGGCTTGGAAATGCCACAAAAAAAAAAAAACAAAAAAAAAACGAAAACTGTTTTTTAAACCTAAAAGCGCCAGGTAAACTCCGAATGACACGACAAACAGCACTTTCCATCAAGTTCTCCGCATCTCCAGTAGTGTAAAGGAAAGAGCCACTCGCAATTAATCTTAGGGTACAGTTTGTGCTGTAGTTAAAGCCCGACTCCGACAAGTCGAAAATAAATGTGCGTTTCCAACAAATTAATAATGTAAACGACAATCTCACAAGTCACGAGAAAAAAAAATATATCTCAGAAAGTGCACTATCGCGCTGCGCTGGACTTCCCGTTTCAGCTCCGTTTATGAGCCGCAGTCTAAACCTGTTTACATGAAATAAGCCTGCTCCCGAGCAGGTTTAAGATTGCGCACCTGTTGCTATGACAGCAAGTCCAGGATGAGCGTCGAAGAACCAAACAATCCAAGATCATGCCAAATCGCCAACAATCAAATCCAGCTAAGTGAGTTAGCGACGTACGAAGAACGGGCCCCTGCACCACGAAACACAACAACAGTGTTCCAGCCAATAACTGGCGAGAAGTATTTGAGGGTGGGGTTTGGGGGGTTAGTGCGCGTACACATGAAGGGGGTGTGTGGAGGAGAGAGAAGCATGAAGAGGGAAGTTTGAATTATGGCCGACACACGACCAAAGAGACACGACACGACGTTCCGATAAACAAATTGCAAAGAAGAGGGACAAGGATAAGGAACGCGCGAAGTACCGAATTTACATCGGAAAAAACTGTTTTTGCAGAACTGGTGGGTAAATCCATTTTTCTTTCTAAATTGCCGTTCATGTTCACCAAACCAACACAAGGATGTAATTAGCTAGAACTATGCAGTCAGCGTTAACTTTGGTGAATACAACATATGTTTCTAGCAGCTATACTTTTGGTGCGTTCAAGTCCTCCTGGGAAGTTCGTACGTACGAGGTGGGAAGTCGTGCTTTAACGGCATGTGCGTTCAAGTCACTTTCGTTGCAGCAAAATGGCGGAGTACTTTCTCTTAATTAATTACACAAAAATACAGTATGGTTCTTAAACTCTTGTTCTAGAAAATGAAGAACAAAGAAATGTGCATCAGGTGTAGGCCTACTTTGTATTTTTATGTTTTTAATTAATTTATGAAGCCACTGCCAACTCATCGTGTATGTTGCATAGTTATATTATAATACTATCATATTCTGTGTTGGCGATATAGCTAACTGCCCTGTAAAAAGAAAAGCCTGACAATATCACAGCTAAATACCTTAACGTAGTGTGTATTTCGCCATGTTAATCACTGACACGCCCCCAACTCGTAAAGATCGGAGCTTTGAGAAAATCCCGAGCTCCCCACTGGTATTTACGACATTGTGGTGGCGTTCAAGTGCGTTCAACTCGTAAATACGATCTATACGAGATGACTTGAACGCACCATTTGACTTTCCTTTATGTCGGAAGGGAGGAGACGGGATGAGGAGGAGGGAGGGTTTAGCTAGCCTCCGTTTTTGTTTGACAACAATTCGAATGTCAACAAGAAGTAACGTCTCCCGGGGCCTGTACCATGAAGGTAGCTGAACAAACTCGGGGTTACAGGATACGTTTTGAGTTGACAAAACCAAACCGATGCAATCAGGCTTTATTGGTACCATGATGCAGCTCATCAACTTTCTCTGTCAACTCAGGCTTTGATCCTCAAGCTATGATTACTCCACGCGCGCGTGCACATAAAAGAGTGACGTCGACACTGAACAACCAATCGCGGGTCGCGATTTTTCCGCGGAGGAGCAAGAGATAATCATTCATAATTAAAATGAATTTAAATATGTATTTCAAGCTCGAAACAATACGGTCTCTGCTGCCAAAGCAAGAGAAGACTGTTGGAGAAAGATTGCTGATTGTTAATGTGTAAGTTAAACAAATACGTTCTATATTTATGTAAAATTATGTATGTATGTGTAGCCTATATGTGTAATATAGCCTATAGCCTATTTTTATAATATATAAAAATGTGCATGTACCGGTACTAAGAAAAAATAATATTCATTGATTTTTAGATGCAACCCCAACTCCAAATGTTCTTGGCAGCAGATAAAGACAAAATATAAAAATATAATTCAAAGTGGTGAGTATTTACCACAACCTTTTATTACTTTTGTGAACATTTTATCACAAACACTTGTTTGCAGAAAACAGAAATAAAGAATTAAATTCAGAAAACCAGAATACACTGTGGCAGAGTAGTTGGCTCTGAGTAGGCAATAAGGGACAGCCGATTATGGATGGGATTACAGGTGCTGTACAGTCTGACCCTGGTGCTGGCTCCTCTAAGCAAGTAACACTGGGTACGTGTGCAATACATTACTACTTTTAAGTTTTAAATATGGCTGACTGTATGTTCTGCAGAGGGAAATACAGTGTCCCTGTTGAAGCCAGCACACACACACAGTCTCCCACACAGAGGTCAGTATGCAGAAGACAGAACACCAAACATAACCTGCTTTATGCTTTACATTGGCCTATTTATATTTATTAGGGTGGAGGAAATGAAGACACTTGTTCTCAGACAGTTGCTGATGTGAATGCACTGGGCTTTTTATTATGGCAAACATTTGAATGTGTGGCATAAAAAAGGGACTGGCCCTTACACATCTCTTTTATTGTAGGTTTTTTCACAACCTGCCCCAGAAACTGAGGCCTCTACCTCAATGGCCTTCAGAAGAAATGTGTAAGGATTTAAAACCCTTGACATAAACTACAGTCAGTCCTGTGTTTGTAGGAAGTCAAGGAACTTTTTGTGATTTGATGAGCCTCCAGAAAACTTGTAATGATCATGTTTGTGGTGGAATTATGTTTCAGGTGGAAACAGACTCAGTCAGGGCCCTGTACAAAAGGAGACTTGAACTAGACTGTTCACTAAAGGAGCTGACTGTGAGCTGAGGAGGCTCCAAACAAAATCAAACAGCTGGATAAAACTGATCTCAGTATATATATATATATATATATATATATATATATATATATATATATATATATATATATGTATATATGTATGTATGTATGTTTAACTTATTTAACCAAGTAACACTTTAGTATGAATATTTATTAATGCAACTTTCTCTTGCTCTCTTTCTCCCTACCATCCCACAAAACCAATAAAACAGTTTGAGACATATCTGCAGTTTCAATGTGCTTTTATTAAGTGTAATATTGTATGGTGATTGCATCTACATCTGCACCAGCTGGGTGGTCAAGTGTGATGGGGTCAGTTTCATCGGGGAGAAGCTGGTTTTGTGTTGTTTCTCGCTCCTTTCTACTGGTGACTATATTGTGCAGAATGGCACATGCAGCCACTATCTCTGATGCCCGCTCTGGTGACTCTTAAGGGCTGAACACAGTTGAAACGTGCATTTAGGATGCCAAAGGTCATCTCTATCTTCACTCTGGTTTTACGGAGGGCCACACTGAAGCGGTGCTGTGGCCCTGTCTGAGGGTCATGATAGGGGGTTATTGTGTAGGTTTTTCTAGCTCAGTTCAAATTAACAGTGTTTTGTATTGTACCAAATTTAACTCGCTTTCCTCAAAGCGCTGACACAACACAGACTCATGGAAAATTTGTGAGTCAAGCACTGGAGCCAGGCCATTTGGCATCCAAACTTGATCATATATGTTCATGACCACAAGTCGTCTGCAGATGAAATGTTTAGCCTAGTAAATCATTGTTATATCTGTTAATGTTACTATTAATTTAAAGATTCATCTCACAGAAAATAATCATCTCACATATTCACATCATCTCTACCTGAACATTAAGGCTGTGATAGGACTTCCTATTAACATAATCTGCCTCATGTTCCCCTAGAGCAGTGGAGATTGGAGCAATAGACTGCATACATGTTGCAATGACTCTAGGGAATCCTATCATAAGATTAACAGAAGAATAATAAAAAAAAGATTCAAAATAATTCTTAACATGTATTATATTGTATAGTACATTTGTGAAATTTGCTTAAAAAAAAGTGTTCATGTGATGTCACCCTATCAATATATCTTACTGGCAATTTTATAAAAGCCCTCTTTTATGGACATGGTCGATAAATGTCCGGGGAACACTATTAATGAAACTTTTCATGTACTCCTGCAGAGCAAGGACCACCTTACGAATGGTTCGACAAACCGTGTTTTCCCCTATAGCTTCTGTGCGTCACCCACCGTGCAAGTACTACTTGAAAAAAAAAAAAAAAAAACCGCAACGCAATATTTTTGCGGTACAGTAAGTGCATGAATTCGACGTGTTAAATTCTGTATGTGCGGCTCAAGAAGTTCATTACAGACATTACTTCCGCGGAAAATCTGTATCTTTCATACAAGTAACTATCAGTTAAGGCAAGGGGATTTTGTCTGGCTAAAAACTCTTTCTCCACGAAGTGCTCGTCAAACAATTTGCGCTGAGATGTCCACCGGATTTGGAAGAAAAGGTGAAGTCATTGCAACAGACACTTGGAATAAGTTACGTCACCTATATGTTTCTTTGCTCTCAGCTGATTGGTCAAACTTCAGTCTGAGCTCTTGAATCCAGAACATAACCTGCCCCGGAGCAGGTTAGCCGTGCAGCGTAAGATACCATGGCAACGAACACCGATTAAAGCCAAGCTACTTTCATAGTACCTAAAACCCAGGGTTGGCTGAAACTAAACTGAAACATAGCTGGCTAGCCACCTAAACCGGCTTCATGGTACAGGCCCCCGGGATCGCTAGAGCACCTTTAATGTGGTCAAAATGCTGGCTCAACAGGGCTGGGCACTGGTCACACGTCCCTGATTTTTTGCTTTTATTCCTGTGAATTTGTTGCTTTCATGTATTTATGGGAAATTAGAATGTAAAGCAATGTGAATACATGGTTTTGCTAGTAAATGACACATAAATACAGATGTATTTTAAAATAATGAGAGTGCCTAGAGACTTTTCCTATATGGTTCTTAGTTGTTCTTGCTTCAGTGTGACCTAAGTGGTGACCCAATTTAACATTTTAGTTCCATGTATTTCCTTTTCCTTTTACATAATCAAAAGATGTTGAAAGCATTTTCACTTCCCTTAAAAGCTGATACACCTACTTTACTATCCTAACTGCAGTCTCTTAATGTTACACACACACACACACACACACACACACACACACACACACACACACACACACACACACACACACACACACACACACACAAAGTGAAGTGACCATGTCATTTAT
Source organism: Rutilus rutilus (assembly GCF_951802725.1). Classification (NCBI taxonomy): domain Eukaryota; kingdom Metazoa; phylum Chordata; class Actinopteri; order Cypriniformes; family Leuciscidae; genus Rutilus; species Rutilus rutilus. The sequence continues at coordinate 16,463,886 of NC_140220.1, read as the reverse complement.
TTAAAATGCATTTTTATATTGATCTAATCAATATATCCTGTTTTGTTCCATTTGAAACAAAATGAAAAAGAAACATATTTATTTGTATAACAAAAAAAGACATCTTAATTAATACCAGGATATTATTCTGTAATATATATATATATAATATACAATATTCGAAGATATATTCCTGTTCTCTCTTTTATAGAAAACATTGTCAAAATGTTTATTTTGTGTCATGTCATAAACAAAATGTAAAAAAAAAAAAAACTACACAACAAAATTGCTTTGCATGGGACTGTTGAATGTTGAAATCATGTATATTGTTTGTATTTTTTAGCAAGAAGAGAAAAGCGAGAATGGAAAGTGTTTCTTGTTTATTTATATTTGTATTTAGAACCGTTTGAATGATACTGGGTTACCAATGTCATGAAGAGTGGAGCTTTTGCTTGCTGAGAATGGGAACATGAAGAGTGTAGCTGAATTCAGAACCGCATATTACTCTTTTTGTACCATATCTTTCTATGACAGAAATAGTAAAAGTAGTATATGCAGTTCCGAATTAAGCAATGTCTTTGCTACTTTCCTTAAGGAAAGGATATTATTAGCATTTAGCGTGCTAATAAGCGCTGTTCATTAGCTAACTAGTATTATTCAGTGATGTGACAAATGACAATATATATATATATATATATATATATATATATATATATATATATATATATATATATATATATATATATATATATACAAATACCATATAAAATCACTTTGTTTTTGAGTGACCAAATTAAGTAGTCTAATTCAATGATAATAAAGTTACATGAACAGATTACATTTGTGTGTTTGTGTTAACTTTATTAATTGTGGAATCGATGTACTGTACATGATTTAATCGTTCTATTCTATTCTATTCTATTCTAATCCAGTTTATGGTCTTAATAATAATCTTTTTATCTTTGGGAACCTTTCTACTAATATTAAATCAAAATGTAAGGTTTGAATCAAAACATAAATATAATTAGAGAAAAAAAATGGCTGTATTTTTTTTATTTAAAAAGAAGACACTTTCTAAGAAGACCATGCTTATGAATTATAGCTAGCTCCATTTATACTTATTCATAAGTAGGTATTACTATTTTATAAATACATTTATAAAGACTCATTAATATCTATTCTGCATTATAAGAACAGTTATAGTCACATTTATATTATTTTTATAATTATAAGTTATGCATTTGCTTTTTCAATGCGCATGCTCATAATCATTATACACTGATTTATAAGTATTAATTAGTCAGTCGTATGGTTCCATGAATGTATTTATGAAGATGCAACCTGCATTGCTGTTATTATATTACAGTTGCAATGACTTTTTAGTAACTCAATTTATTTCCTTCAAATAAGTGAATATATTGTGATTAATAGCCGTGTTGTGTTCTTATAAATACTTAAATGCAGTTTTCCTAAAGCAAAGAAAACATGAAGATGTGCTCATTATACATTTTAAGTTATTTGTAAATGTAACTAATGAACAATAATTCCTGTATAAAAATAATAAAATAAAAAAACAGAAATCAATAATACAAACAGTTGAAAAATGTTTTATGTTACATACTAGCAAAACACTGCAACAATAGTATAACAAAAAGTATAATTCCAAACTGCTATAAGCAATATATGCATATGGCTGAGGAGATATAGATTTTAACAAATCAAAGTTAGCATTCATCACCTCTAATGCAAACATTAGCCAATCATAATATATCATAATGATCATAATAATAATTATCTTTATTATATATCATATTATAATTGATAACTAATTGGTAATTGTCTCTGGAACTATTTTATATTTGATAATTTATAAATCAGTGCATAATGGATTATGAGCACGTGCATCGAAAAAGCAAATGCATGACCTATAAGTAGTTATATAAAGATAATATGAATGCAACTATAATTATTCTTATGATGCAGTATAGGTCTTAATCAGTCTTTATAAATATATTTATAGAAAAGTAATACTTATAAATAAGTATAAATGGGGCTATAATTCATTATAAGCATGGTCTTCACAGAAACTGTTACCTTTTATTCTTCTAATATATACTTTTTTTCAGTCCATTTTTGGGTCAGAATCATGTTTAGAACCACTGATTGTCTTCAACTACACGTCAGAGACATTTGTGGATTTGGAACGCTTAACTGGGACACCAATACACCACTCACAGCAAATTACAAACTCATTTGTAGTGCTATTTTTAATGGGAAAGTGTGTCATTTGAATTAAACAAGTTGTGTCGCTTCCTCATTCGGTATACTTACAATGTTGTTAAATGTTTCGAGTTACTAAATGAATTTGGATGGATTTTTAGTCTTTTATCAAACTTACATATTAGGGTTTATAATTTTGCTCTCAGCTGAACAAACATTTAAACATTGTGTTAAACATCCCAAACATACCAAACTGAGTCTGTCTAAACATTATGGTCCACTATTACAGTTTTTCTCGATTGCTTAAACACTATAACCAGGCTTTTGAACTAAAATTTCAAAACCATAATGCCATTTATCAAAAAGCACACCCATTTCACTAAACTATAAACACTATTCCCTGTTTAGACACATGAGTCAGATTTGTTGAACTGTCACTGCAAAACTCTACACACAAATCCCTTAATTTCTCATTGCCTAGAGCATGTTGTCATTTAGAAAGCACTAGCATTCAATATTGTTCACTTAAGTCAGCACAGCTTCAGCTCAGTTAACACACAATTACCCAGGTGGAAACATTAAGAGTCAAAATTGAACACACATCAATCATATCCTTCAATAGATAGATAAAAGGGCCCAAATCAGTTTATTGAGTTTTGGAACAATGGATCCAGAAAGACATGAAGGAAGAGATCGAGGAGGGATAAGGAGGAGGAGGAGGAAGGGCAAGAAGACAAGCAGTCTCAGATGAAATTCAAGCCACTCTAGTTGCCCATGTCTTTATCAATGGTATGACTGTGAGGGAGGCTGGGCTACGAGTAAGGCCAAATTTGAGTCGCTTCACCGTTGCCTTGAGAACCTTCAGGGTGGAGTGGTGGCAAACAAAATTCTATCACTGAATAAAAGACAAACATTTCCAATAGTCTTCGATGATGTGTATTTTCTTGCAAGAAAAGGCCAGCAGGCACACAGAGTGGCACAGAGTGTGACAGTGAAGGGAGGGCATCCTTTCTCCTTTATAGTCTTGACTCCCAGAATTTTATCTTTCTAGGCAAATGATGGTATTTCAACCATATGTGGAACATTCTTAGACGTGTTCATCATATTGTCTCCTTGAGTGGAGGCCCTCCTGTCACATTCCAACACTCTTTCCCATTCCAATACAATTCCATATTAGAATAAGGTTTGTGTGTGCTCTTTTACTGTCATATGATGGTCACACACATCTTACTGTAAGTAAATATAAAACATTTTTTAGAGGAGAGAATAATTTAAAAAAAAAAGTAAAACAGGGAAAAAAAAATTTTCTTTGTTTTGTTGTGGATGTGTTGTACTGTGTAGTACATGAATGAATAAAATTGTGCCAATGTATCCATTGGTTGTGTCTTTTGTGTTCATCATGTGGAAAGGTTTGTGAGGGGGGGAACCACAAGCAACATAACTTACCAGTTTTGGAAATGTTGTTTTGAATTTATTAGACTATGTTGTAGTGTGTGTGATTTTGAGGGCTTGTGTGTCCTGTCTGAGGGAAAAGTTTGGTTTTTCAGCAAGAGAGAATGGTTTTGAGTGTAGAGCTTAATTTTGACCTGAAAATAGGATGTTTGGGAAATTGGGTGAGACGTTATGGATTTGTGTTTACTGTTTTGAGAATACGAGGCATAGTTTCAAGAAATGTGTTTAAGCAATCGAGAAAAACTGTAATAGCAGGTTGAAAAAAAATGATTAAGGTCAATTTACTATTTTTAATTAAATACCATGTTTGCATTTACAGTGTAGTTGCCCATGTCTTTGTCCATGGTACGACTATGAGGGAGGCTGGGCAACGAGTACAGCCAAACTTGAGTCGCTTCACTGTCGCCTCGATCATAAGAACCTTCAGGGGGAAAAAGCAACCAACAAGCAACATAACTTGGAAATGTTGTTTTGAATTTATTGCACCAGTGTGTAAGATGTTGTAGTGTGTGTGTTTGTGAGGGCTTGTGTGTGATGTCTGAGGGCAAAGTTAGTTTTTTCAGCAAGAGTGAATGGTTTTGAGTGTAGAGCTTCATTTTGACCTGAAAATAGGATGTTTGGGGAATTGGGTGAGACGTTATGGATTTGTGTTTACTGTTTTCTCTGCATGGCGGTGGAAAGTCTATGAGTCAGAGAGTAGCTTCTGGTAAGCAACATTGTAAGAAAAGTGAAATGAGTCATGAGAAAACCACAAACACAACACCCTTCAGTTTCACTATAATAGTAAATTTTTGCAGCATCATAGAATAATTCAGGAATCTGGTTTTGAGTGAAATATATATGAATAAATATATTTATTAAGCATTTATAACATTTGAGTTAGAAATGGCTCATTATTTGGCAGATATACTGTACGTCATAATAAAGTCACCCTTTTTAGTCATGCAGTTCTAACTTCTTATCAACAAATTATAATGCATCTGTAAATGAGTTATTAGTCATTAATTAACACCTTTATAAAACCTTTACAAAAGGAATCTGAATGATAAAAGACCATTCGCCAACAGTGAACACTGAACCAGACTATTTGAGCAAGCAAGATTTCAGATTGAACAGTTTACTCACAATTTGATTTGTAATATTTCTATTATTTCTTTCTTTATTATTATTTTTATCAGACTAGAATCTGTGGAATATCTGATCAGTGTTGCCCTGTCTACTAAATTTAACTGAAGTGCATCTTAAAACTTATCTGTTTTCCCCTGCTGTTTAGTGACACCCAGTGGTGAGTGTATGGTCAACCTATGATATTCAGAAAATGAAGATGTACATACCAAAGAATGAATAAAGAAAATAAGAACTGTATATAAGAAAATGCAATGCAAGTGTCAAAGTATAAGGAACACATAACACCTTATATGCAGTACAAATGTTTTGTTTTATTGATACTTCAATGTCATTGCTTATTAAATAAAATAAGACAGATTGTAACATTCAGATATTTACTTTAAAGAACATTATTCTAAATTAGTCACTTACAAAACAAAAAGAGGGAACCAAAGCAGCATGGGCTAAATATTTTGTGGGCATAACACTTTTAATGAGGCAATCTTAATCATTACTCTTGGTAAAGAGTTTAGCTAATTAGTGACTTGATACAAGGATGAGAAATCATTCTACTGAAGAAATCCCATATGAATGGAATAGGAATGTCAATGTCCATCTCTGTGTCACTTATTCTGACATAAAACGGGATGTTCTTGATGGCATCTTTGAGGGTCTTAGTAATTTGGTCCCTGAGAACTTCCAGTCGGTTCATTATAGATTTAATCCAAGCCTGGATGTCTTCAATCAGTTGCTCAATGGTCATCTCAGCAAAAATGTCCTGGGCCTTGGCTTTGACAGTTTTATAGTAGTCTTCAATAATTGTCCTGAACTTCTCAGCCTGCTCAGTTATTTCACTCAGGCTATTGGAATTGACAGCATCAGAGAAGACTTTAGAGATCCAGGATGAGAGCTTGTCGAGATCTTGAAATTTGATAGTGTTAAAGAGCTCCTCTGCTTTCTCCACACTAAATTTCAGGATTTCAGACAGTTTATGCACAATGGTCTCAAAGCTTACATCTCTTAGACCCTTCACAATGGTAATAATTTGGCTTTGGAACTTCTGAAATGCAACATGGAAGTCATCCAACACATCTCTTCCAGTGATAATATGGGTAGACCCAGGAATTGTGACTTCTACTTTTCTAATATGTTCAATGACAGCTTTAGCACATGAGGTAAAGATCTCTGGCACCTTTGTGATGGCCTCCTCGATGACATCAAAAATGAAGACACTGATTTTATTGTAGACCTCAAGTCCAGAGAGTTTCTCAGCATGTCCAGGAAGCTGGAACTGGGTGTCCCTCATAAATGAAATGGTTGCTTCCAGTAGGGCTTGAATATTCTTCTGGTATGCTCTTAGGATCATTACAATGTTGTCTGAAATCTTACTGCTGATTCCTGCGAGGTCAGCATCAGCAATCTTTTCAGCTGCTCTCTCGTACATGACTTTACCTTGATCTTTGATGTGATCAATGACACTCTCTAGCTTCTCATACTTCTTGCTGATGCCATTGTAAACTGCAGTAATGTAATATGTTATTGTGTCTTTCAAATCCTTTAATGAAGCAACTTTCTCCTTCAGCCACAAAAGAATCTGATTTGGGACCTCCTTGTTCCACTGTGTCTGGAAGCTCAGTCTGTTTGAGTTCATTACCGCAATGTCAACCTTCAGAATGTCCACATTATCCTCAGACTGTAATAAAGAAACAGAAAATGTTATAATCATGTCACCTTGTAATTGAACGTTCAAAATATTTAAGATAGCAACAATTGATTGATATGTAAGATACACTAAATGTATAATAAATTGAAATATTCTAAAATGATAAACAAATTCTTACTGGGATTGCACCAAAAAGTCTTCCTGTATGGTGGGATAAGTTCTTGCTCTGTAGCTGAAGACCAAGAAGTCCAGCAGACGGGGAAGATACAGAGACAGTAAGACCTTCTTCTGCATTTCCAGTTAATTCGTGGTAAAGCATAAATTTCATATCTGGTAGATTGACTTTGGCAGTATTTGAAACAACAGCCTTTGAGACTTCTGTGTTGGCCTCAAGAAGTCCATTATAGTTGTTCTCAAAATATTTATGCTCCACAATCAGATTGGTTAACAATTTCATCCCTGACTTCATGTTAAAGGTTGCAGAGCCACTGGTTTTGCCATTAAAAACACCAAACTCAGATGTAGCCAGAGTTTCAAACTGGGCAGCAATTTCATCCTGATTAAGGATCTCAGCCTTGGTATTAATGGTGATCATAGCAGTTTTCACAGATAAGTCATAGGTCAGGTCTCCCATGACAGGGATCATAATGGATTCCTTTATACTGGGAAGAGGGATCTTGGCCAAATAAGGACATTCGTATATATCAGATGAGATTTTGGCAACTGTGAAAATGGGTATTTGAATTTTCCTAATAACAGAATTGAGGGCTGGCTGAATGTTGAACATCTCATGGTTCTTCACATACTTAAGCTTTGCATCCATATCAAAGGTCTGCTGAGGTGTGATCAAGATTGTTTTAAGGCCTGTGTCCTCCCATAAAGAAAATTTCTCTACATACGGTGTTTCCTTGTTAATGAAAGGGATAGTCAATTTAGGAATGTTAATTGGCAAGGTCAGCACATTAAAGTCAGCCTCACCATTGACTGATGCAGAGATCTGAATTTCCTTCTCGCCATTAGCCATACTGATATAATGAGAGTACTTATATTGATTGATCCTAGCAAGACCGGTCCAGCTTGCCTGTTGCACAGAGGGACTCAGAGTTAAAGTCATATCGTTTTGCAAATCAACCTTACTGGATAACTTAAAGGGAAGCATCAGCTTTATGTTTTCCTTGTTCTTGGTATCAAAGATCATTTTAAAAGGCACAGCCTTGAAGTTAATTGTGTTGGTAATGGTGCCTTCAACTTTGCCAATCAGTTCAGCATCATGAGACCCACTTAGCTCAAACATGAGTTTCTTCAAAGAAATCTGCCCTTTTACTGCTGCAATGCTTCTCTGGATGAAGGGAGTTTCTGTCTCTGCATGCACATTAAACTTAATCTGAGTCAAACCACTGGTCTCAACATCCACTTTCTGCTTCATCTTGAGAAGACTACTCTCAGTGTCACCATTAAAGTTCAGTTTTATGGACTCTACATTCATCACAATCTCCAAGTTACTCTTATGGTCTCCTTCATCAGAATAATCAAGGATAGAGTATTTTCCTTTGCCATCATTTCCAAGGGTGAGAGTAAATATACCAGATTCAAGCTGAGCGGCAGCTTTTTGGGTCATTGTTGCTTCACTGAAGATGTTGGCCACTGGCATGTTCACACTGTGGATGTAAGAGGTCTCCAAAGTACATGAGAAGCCATTCTCTGTGCTCAGTAATGCATTGTTCTCTAAGTCAGCTGTGTATGGTTCTGTGGTTACCTTAGCTGTGGTCTTGGAAGATACCTGGGCAAAAACGTCATTGATGGACATTTCTCCCTGGTGATCAAGAGAGAAAGCCATGTGATTGGCTTTCACTGTCTCAGTCAGGGACAGCTCTTTCATTCTAGGGATGTTAAGGTGAGCAGTGGCATCAAATGTATAGGCCAGGAGATCAATGGGAGTCTGGAACTGAGAATTCAGATTAGCAGTGATCTTGTCTGTCGAGTTCTTGAGTTCAGCGATGGTCTTCAGAGTGTGCTCGGAGGATTTGATCTCAATCTCACTATGCAGCATTCCAAAGCAGGGGACTTTAATGAGGTCAGTAGCAATCTGCTTTACTTCATCAGCCAAGGTGTCAAAATCATAAGCAATCATTTCATTGACTTTGGTAATTAGTTGTTTTGTCAGTTCATTAATCTGTCCAAAGATTCTTTCAGGTTTTATGTCAAGATGGTTTAGGTAACTTGCAGCTGATTGCATAGTTTCTCTTAGCTCATATTGTTTCATTAAATCCACAGCATTATCAATGATTTTCTCGACCTTTGCCTCAACCTCATATTCTGCCAAAACCTCATTAATTTTGCTGAAGATTTCATTTATCTTGGTGATAATGCCAGTTCTTCGATCCAAACTGTCAATCAAGTTCCTTAAATATCGCAGATGTTTGCCCATTTCCGTTACTACAGCTGTCATGTAGGAGGCAAAAAGTCTCACATCATCCAAGAACATATCTACATCAAAATTTTCAATTACTTGTGAAAGTTCCGTTCCTTTGCTGTAAAGAGTGGCTGTAATGTCATATTTATCATCAATGCCGTGAAGCATGTCAATGCTATGATCTTTCATGGTGAGCATTGAACTTTTAACATCCCTAATGACAACAGGCAGCTTCTCAATGAAAGGCAGGGAAATAAAATGACTATCACTGTTCTTTTCATATTGCAGAGCACTTGTTATGGCAAATTCCTGATTATCATTTGCTTTGTTCAAGAGGTTGGTGGACACTGTGCCTTTCAGTGTAATACGTATGTTCTTTGGAGTGTTGAAGATTTCCAGGGAGTGGTCAAAGGCATGGTCATTCAGCATAGACTTCATATTCATGTTAAAATTTTGCTGCTGAGGGGTGATAGCGCTGGTTATTTTATGCTGGAAGTTAGTTTCAATGGAGTTTCCACTGTTCAACTGGTGAGAGGTTGATGCCTTGTATTCATGCTTGTGTGAGTAAGACTTAGGTTCAGCTTGAATGAGCAGCATGCTTTTCACCTGGCCACTGTGTTTTCCATACAGGTTTAGTGATCCATCAGAATTGAAGGAGCTCTCAACATTCACACTAAAAGGTTCTGCTTTAGTGAGGATGTTGCTTTCCAGTCGGAGAGAGGGAGAGATGAAGCGCACCTCATTGCCGAACTTTGTGGAAAATCCAACAATCTCAAACTCAGAGCTCTGAGTCATTTGAGTGCCCAAGAGTTTTCCAGTGGTGCTGCACTTTGCAGTGGCTGTCTGGTCAACATAGGTGATCTCATATGTATGTCTTAGTTCCTCTTCACCAAATGCCCCTTTCAGAGTTCCAGTAGCTTCCATCCTGTAGGGCTCTGCCGTCATCTGGGCATCATTGATGTAGTTGACACCAATGACTTTAAGTTCATTGTTGACATTTAAAGATACTTTAAAGTCATGCATGTCCACTACAATTTTGTGCTTGTAGAAGTTGTTCTCATTCAGAAAGTTGTCTGACTCAGAGCGGATGGCCAGAGATTTGAGGGTAAGTATCAGAGAGTCAGTGTTTTCTATTTTCATCTCCTGATTTGATGCAATCAAGTTGTTGGAGAGGTTCAGGCCATCTTCATTCAACTTGAAATTTATCCTGTTTCTAGTGTTGACACTGAAAATGTCTCCCTTGTACATACTGTTTAGGTATACCTCTGAGCTTGCAAGTCTTCCCTCAACTTTGAGTTCAGCACTGTTCTCGTGGACTGTTCCTTTGGTAGAGACAGACATTGTTGCACCAGTGGTTGTAATGCCACCATGGAAAATGTTTTCAAAGGTCAGAGAGCTGACCTGGGCACTGGTGGTACAGCTAGTGGTCAGGCCATCTTTGGTGAATGACAGGGTGCCCTTGTTGGAGGCACGGTTGGCAGCAAAGATGATAGTGGCATCAGTATTGAGCTCCAGTCCCTGGGTGTTCAGGGATCCAGCAAGCTGGGAGAAAGCTCGGTTTGTGTTATCATCAGCCTGGGACTCAATCCTGAGAGCAACTTCCTTCATGGTTGCAGTAAAGTCTACCTGGTTTTGAAGCTTTCGCTCATTAGATTTGGTGACAGAATCAGACTTAATGGTAAACTGAGCTTCTTTCAGTTCAATGTTGAACTTGGTGGTGTGATGGACTGGGTCATTCTCTATGTCAGTGTTCGATTCAAAAGAAAGTTCTCCATTGACTGCTTCAGCTTTCATCTTGTTTACAATTTGGAGAATGGGACATCTGACACTGAAAGTGGATTCAGCTTTTGCCTCTCTGGTTTTGGGTTGAAGTATAAAGGTTTGGGTGGCAGTGGTCGTAGTAGACATTGATCCTACTTTTAGTGATCCATCTAAATTGCCATCACCTGTCATTTCAGAAGATAATAAAGCCTGGGTTGTGTACATCATAGACATCTGCATACCCAGAGGGCTGAAGGCTTCAATCTTGTAATTTCCTGTTGTTTTCACTGCATCTGTGATTTTGGCTGTTTCCATTAGGCTGAAATTTGCATCTAAGAGCTTATGCTTCAGGGAAGAAATTATGTCGAACTTCGCAGTGTCCTCTGAAATGCCAGCAGTTTGTGCAGATCCTGTATATAACAGATATGGAAATTACAGAAATTATAGAAAAATGTATCCAAGGACCGATATCAATACACTAAATTCATGTATCATGTATACTGCATGTATGCATGTGTTTACCTTCCACAGTAAAGGCAAGAAGTTCCAACGGGCTGTTAGCAACAACTTTGTAGCCTGCAGTGTAGCTGGACTTATCGACAGTGTTGTTGCCACCAGAGAAAACCACCTCTATATCATACAAGTTAGTGCTGACTTTTGCAGATGCCTCTACCATTCCGAGAAGAGGCATTGAGAGATCATAGCTGGAGGGGATGGAGAAGGTGGGTAGACTGAACTGTTTAGAGGGCAGCATTAGACCAATCTGAGGCATAGTTAGGTCAGGGGTGGCCATTGTGGGAGGGATTTTCAGGTCCTCAGATGTCTTTCCACCAAGAGGCAAAGGAATGGTGAAAGTGACACGATCTTTGTTGAACTTGTATTTGAACATGCTCTCACTGTAAAGAGAATACACATTTTAGGAAGTGAATAGATATGCACCTTAGAAGTTGGATTATGTAGATAAAAAAAAAAAAATTGCATTAATCTTACGTGTTCATGAACACCCTTTCAGGCATAGATGGAATAACCAACTCAGGAATGTTCTCTCTTAGTGTCTGAAGGTAGGGCACATCAGAAGCAATCTTATCCATCCAAATGAGGTAAGCCTGTAAAATTAATGAACATACTGGTATGAACATCATTAAAACAAAATACTGTTTGTAATGAATACTGTTTTCAATTGAAATTATATACAATCATACCTCCCAGAGTTTTGCATAAATATGACGGAGCTTCATGTCAGTCCTTACAACTTTATGTTCCATGATGTCATCAAAGACCTGATCCAAGCGACTCTGAAGAGGTGCTACATTAGGCATCAGCTTCTGTATCTCAGAGTCTATGTCAGACTTCATCTCTATCTTCATCTCATCTTTAGCTGTTGTAAAAGCACATTTTCACTTGTCATATTTGACAGAATAGATGATTGATTTAATATAATAAAGATTTTAAATTAATAATCAAGAGTTTACAAAAAACAGTGACAGGAAATAGATCCAATACCATATTGGAAGGTAATCTTCTGCACAGAGTTGGTCTCTGGGAGCTTGATGTTACTCTTGAGTTCCACGGTCAAATCTTCAACACAGTTCAGGGTGGCAGTAAGAATGCACTCAGTGTTAAGTGAGGGCACAATCAACTGAGCTTCCAGCAAGCCATCTTTCATGGTATCAAGCCTGTTATTAGCAGAAACTTGTCTTTAGATGAAAAGAATTTTGGTTGTCCATCGACAAGTGTTTCAAAAAGTTATCTGGATCTCTACTTACTTTGCACGACCAATGAGAGAAAACTGGTGAATATTTTTGTTGGAGATATCAATGGCGATCTTCTTTCCCTTGGCAATGCTGTCAGTGACACCAACTTTGATTCCAGCCTCAATATCATAGTCTGGAATCGCAATGCTGGTGGTGAGAGTATTCTTGTTCCTGTTGTACTTAATAGTAGCAGATGCCTCTGTGGGCTTTTCACCTTATGATTAGAAAAGAAAAAAGTAATTAGCCACCTTTGATCAATTTAGAGATATAGTGGTCATGATTTAAAATTCACTGTTGTTAAGAATTACATGCCTTCTGCTTGCAAAATCATTTTCAGAGAATCTACTTTCTGGCGACCTTCCTTGCCCTCGTTCAAGAGATCGTAGGCAATAGTTGCTGTGTACTCAGTGATGTCACCAGTGGGCTGGATACCCAAAACAAAACTGTGGGAAAGTAATAATTTTTGCACAACAGGCATTGAAAAATGAAGTAGAGGAATGATTTGGTGTGTTTTTGCATGGAAAATATTTTATTCTTACTTAGACTCTCCATTGAAAGGAAAGTATGGAGAATTTCTCTCAGCTCTAGAGTTAATTATGGTGGTGCAGAAATTGATCCCAGAGATAAGGGGGCTGCAGTGTGCTATGGCAGTCCTGTCACCTGTGTCAGGAACAAGTGTGACCGGGGTTTTGGACACCATCACTAGCTTGTTGCTATTTGTGAAAAAATGACAAGAGGTTTCCCATTATGTCTTTGTTAAACAGTTGACTTGACCAGTATTGTTGAAAGCTGATGATATTTCTTTCTGTATATTTTCTTTATTTGTATGAAGAGAGTATACATTTTAAATAAAGCATTGAAGTATGTTTCAGACATATAACACAAAAGATACCTGACTCTGAAGAGTTCGGTAGTACCCTTAGGTGCCGGGATAGACAGCTTTATTTGACCATCGACCTTAGTGATTTTGGCATTGAAAGAGCTTTCATGGAACATATTAGTGTGCATTTCCACAGCAGAGACAACAAACTTGGGGATATGGACTCCCATACGGGTAACAAATTCTACTGCCATGGAGGGTGAAAAGGACAGTTCATGCTGTGAAAAGAACAGGGAAACTCTTGTAATGCTAATAAACATGTCAGTAATATAGCAATGTAGCAGTTTTTATACAATAACCATCTAGCTATTGAACAAATAGTAATCAGGGGCAAAATTTTGTACCCTGCCAGGCTCCATGTGCAGACCACCCTCAACACCAGGTGCAAAAGTCCCAGACAGAGCAAACTTCAGGGGGAATCCAGAGGCAGTTGGGAGGCTGAACTCATTATCCATAAAGATGTAGTGAGCAAAGATGCTCTGATCTCCAGACATTAATACCTTTGTAATCTATTGAAACAAGAATAATATGTATTTGCATTTATAGAACCTGAAAAACAAACTGTTCTTAAAGTATAACAAAGCAAATCTTACCAATCAAGCAAATACCAATTGCTGTCTGATATATGAGCTAATATAGACATATGATATGTATGTAAAATGCATATACATACCCAAGCAGGTGAGAATTTGAGGGCCTGAATATATGTGGCCATCCTATCAACAATAGCTGACAGTTCATTGGTACTCTTGATGTATCCCAATTCATTCCCCATGATCTTTAAGTAAGCCATGGCCTCTGGGGAGTCCTGGTTGTACAGGTCCTTTGCAAGCTTGTTAAAATTGCGCACCATTTCCCTGATAATGTTCTCAGGAACCTGTCAAAGAGAAGGTCCTGATATTATCTAGCCTTGGATACATGCATCAAAACCTCAATCATGTAAATAATCAAATTTTTTAGGGTTGGAATAAGCAATGGATATCAGTACCTGTCTCTTAGTTTTTTCTGTTCGCAGAGGGTCAACCCATTCTTGCAGAACCTCATTGATTTTGTTTGGCATTTTGTCCCCAAACCAGTACATTGCCTTGGAAATCGTATCAGGGAAGAAGCCATTGCTTCCAAAGAGAGTCTCAACAGTTGGCTCAAATCCTTTGCCGTCCATACCAAACTTGGTGACAAAAAAATGAACAATAATCATTTTAAATTCTAAAAGTCACGTGTGTGTGCAACAAGTAGAACAAAATCAAGAATTGGTACAAACAATTAGTAAAACTTAAAACATATAACAATGTAGTTTCACAATTAACTAATTACAAGTACATATCGCATGAAGATTCCTACCTCCATAAAGTCAAGGTTGTAACTGAAGGCTTTTAGGGTTGTCTCAAGCATAACCTCTCTGGGCAGCTGGCTGCTGGGATCAAAGATGATGCTTCCCTGTGTGCTGGAGCCTATGACATCCTTTCCTGGCATAAATATGTCCATCTTATAGTTACGAGAAAGCTGAGTGTAGTTTGAGTGGGTAAGCACCTCATCATCCTGCATGACCTCAACTATCCTTTTGCCCAACCTGGGAAGGAAAAAGTTATTGTCTTAAGGAGAGGATAAAGAGCAAACTGAAATGATAGACAGCAGATGATATGCAATGAAATGTTTTAAACTCAGTCTAAATAAAACTGAAAAACTGAGTAACATACTCTTGAATTTCAGGATCCCTGGAATGAATAATGTTGTAGAAATGAGAAGCCACAAATGACTTGACTTGCACATTCTGGTCCTGGGTAATGATCTTCTTCGCAACCTCCAGATCGCTTGCCTCTGGCTTTTTCATCAAGATAAGATATGCAGCCAGTCTCTTCTGAACAGCACCTTTGGCATAAAGGGCCACTCTCTGAATGTTGGAACGGACCTGAGCGTGAAAAATATTAGTGTGAAGTTGGTTAGTTTTTGTAAGAAAGTTCCACATAATTGGTTCTGAAGAAATGTAAATAGATGGACAAATCCAGCAATACTTACATCAGGAGTCACAGACATACGTCTAAAAGCCTGGATGGCAGACATCTGGACGGATAGGGTGGTGGCAGGCTGTCTCATGCACTTAAGCAGAGTGGTCTTCATGTTGGGATCAGCTGCTTCCATAGCCTCACCCATGTTTCCAATCACCTAAACAGGACAGGTTATAATAATTATAATAATCATAATAATAACATTATATTACTATATTGGATATATTATTACTGGATTTGTTTTTACTAGTGTGAATATGTCCAGGAATATAGACACACCCTTAAGGTCAAGAAGATCAGATCTTTCTCGCCAGCACAGTCAGCACCAAGGATTGAGGTAATGAAGTTATACACCTCAAGAATCTCAGAGGTGAGCTGACCCTCAGCTTGGAAGTGCCTAAGGGATATATTATACATTGTCAGTTACAGTGGACATATCCAGACATATTCTGACCCCCCCAGCATATGTTGTGTTTTGGATTCTGGTGTGTATATGTCCCCATCTAGCTTTTTAACTAGCTTATAGCGCATGATTACTTAGTTTCACTAGAAAGACCATACAGGTGACAATTTTCACAAACTATGTTTTGCAGCTTATATGATGGCCACCACTTTACTAGTATGAACAAACCTGGACAAGCATGGAAAATCAATCTCTGCTGGTCTTTTCAGCAGGGAAGTGAAAGATTCTATAAGAATGGTACAAAGAGTTTGCTTACCGCCTTACAGCATTACTGAGAGCATACATTATTGGCTTGCTCTGCTTGGTCTTGGCAATCTCCAATATGTCTTTCACCAAGAGGCCAGTAGGGCTGTGCATCATTCCTAGAGCATAGACAGCAGCATCTACCTCGATGGCATCAGTGTCAAAGGTCTTCAGGAGACTGAACATGGCACTACCACACTCTGGGGTGCCACACTGAGTCAAAGCCTGCCAAGTCAAGAGCTTGTCCTCCTCCACCATCTGAGTAATGGCCTGCTGAAAAACCTCATGCTCAAGTCCACGGAGTTCAGACACCAAACTCTGGAACGTGTTGGCACTCTGCTGGCGATCTGTTTTTTCGTTCATGGATTTCAGCTCCCTGAAGATGAACAGCAGAGCCTCAGAGGTTTGGACTGGGGCTTTGACCTCTACTGCTTCTAGAACCAAGTCCTTGGGGTTAGTAGAACCTGTATTGTAGAGAGTGGGATGATGTGTGAGTGAAAGTGTCTGGAAATGTAGTCAGTATTCCTTAACTTTTAACCAGACAAATCAAATCCAAAGATCTTTAATTTATTTGAGATATACAGTGAAACTGGGAATACTCACGGTAATCAAAAACTCTGTCATTGATCTTGCTGGTTTCCTGAAGAGTTAGGATTTGTTTCACAAGAGAAGAGAGACCATACTTGTTCCTGCAATGGAAATTAAATACATTTGAATGAATCAGGACCACTTGTACCACTTATGCATTAGGAAATGTAGCTAGTGATTTGATGTCAGTGTCACTCACTGGTAAGAGAAGGGAAGGAATATGTGCTTTTCTGTGCATGTGGCAGATGTCATGTGCTTCTTCTGGTTGTCGAACTTATAGTTGCAGGTCTGGGTACTGCCAATCAGCTTGGACAGAGGGTATTGCTGTTGACAAACACATACATTTAAGTACAAATATCTGTTTCTTGAAATATATGAGTACCATTTTCTTTCCACCTGTTGTTGGCTCAGTCTGTATGATATAATGATTTTGTCAATATTGCTTAGAGGTAACTTGCTTAATCTTTACCTAATTGTTAAAACATTTGGTAATGGGTAAATTACACTGAGGATGATGATTAATGGAATAAATGCATTTATTTAAATTTATAAATAAATAAAAAAAAATGAAGAAGCAATAATTGCAAGATTCAACCAGCAGAGGGTGTAATAAAAAAATATATATATATTTCTCTCACCAAACTATTGATGATGGCAAGAGGGCTGGTGTGGCTTCTTTGGGTTTTGAAAGCATCACATCCTGACAGGTCCCTAGTGATGGTGACATCAGTGGCAATATCTTCCTTGGTGTTGACCTTGACGTCAGTGGCACAGATTCCATGGACAGTAACCTAGATGAAACAAGGAAATCTAAATCAATGCGAATACATGTTTGTGTACAGGCTTTTGCTTTTACAGATCCTCACTTACTTTCAGTCACTGTTTGCATTTTTTTGCAAAAAGTACTGGCATATATAAAGTCAGTGTACTCAACTGATATTCCACTATTATGAGTAATTATTATGTTATTTTTATTTATTAATTTACTGGGCCATATGGCCAAAGGTTATGTAAAACTAATATTTTAATTACAATCTTTGTTTAATTTTATTACTACTAATGAGTAAAGTCAAACTACTCTAAGGTTAAATACAGTAATGGTGTAGTGGGGATTGGAGGGCTCTGTTAGAGAAAGGATATTGTTTGCAAATTAAATATTGTTTTACATAAAATTACAATAATGATTATACTAAGCAAATATGCAAAAGCTAGCCTCAAAACACTTTTCACCAAATCATGAGAGTACTAACATAATTGTTTAAAATCTGTCATGAGGATATTGATGATGTTAGAGGCAATGTAATGGATATTAGGTAATTGTCTCCTATCAGCTAAGTGCCTTAGGTCAAGATCACCTTGTTCTTCATTGGAATTTATTATTCTAGATAAGAAGATTCATTGCAAACAAGTTCAACATAACAATAAAAGGCAATTAATACCTTTACAGATTAGGACCTTAAGGAAGAAGTAAATATGTTTATGTACCATGTCTTTGCTCTGTTCCTTCTCCATGACAGGCACAATCAGGGCAGAGATGATACCTCTCTTGAAGTTCAGAATGTTGGTTTCATCACCCTCAGGATAGAGTGTCACACCAGTTTCACCCTCAACTACAAACTTCAGTACATTCCTGTTCAAAGAAAATTAATGGCTGTTGAATAACTTCTTGAGTTTCTGGACAAATTTAAAATCAATTTATTATAGACTGGAGAACATAGCCTAGTTCACAATGTCTTAATAAACACAAACTTTAATTGTTGTTGGGTCCAAAGGTAACTTTAAAATATTTAAAATGTTAGTGTTTGTTAGGGCAGTGTAAACCAGTCTTACAATATATAGTTTTAAAGGTATTTTTTATTTTTCACAGGCTGTTTGTATATTTTAGCTATACTGGCTTTGCTCATTTTAAATATTTGTGAACTTTATTATTTGGGTCAGTTTCTCTAAAGCTGGGAAGGGAAACTTAAACATACTTTTCCATGGCAGACTGAAAAGCTTGGGCCTCAGAAGCAGGTGAATAGATGGGTGCCGCATTTGCATCTGTTCCGACCACCTCAGTTAGGGAGCACTCACTCGTCCGGAGCTCAAAGCTGCATGCCACAGGCACATCAATTTCAACCTATGGATGGAAGGGTGTTAATGACTTTAAGAAACAAACAAAACAAAAAAACAGGGAATATATATTGAGAAACTGTATAGTTAGATATGATTTCTCAAATTTCGATGTACCTTGCAGGACAATTTGGGGCCATTCATGAGAGGAGAGGTCCCAGTCACCCTGTTTTGGATCTCTGCTTCATACCGATATGTATATTTTTTGTAGATCTTAAATCTTTTAGATACTGTAAATAAAATAAATACAAGGTCAATTAAAAAAATTATATATTTGAAACAATAATCACATGCTGATAAACAGTCATATTTAAGGTTTCATATATAAGGTTTCCTTTGCTAACATTTGTTAAACAGTACATTAGTTACCATAAGCT
This sequence comes from Rutilus rutilus, assembly GCF_951802725.1. Classification (NCBI taxonomy): domain Eukaryota; kingdom Metazoa; phylum Chordata; class Actinopteri; order Cypriniformes; family Leuciscidae; genus Rutilus; species Rutilus rutilus. The sequence goes on along the minus strand of NC_140220.1, from coordinate 16,444,868 downwards.
AACAATGAACAATAATTCTACAGCATGTATTAGACTTAGTTACTATTATTTTCAACCTTTACTAATACATATTTAAAATTAAAAGGTGTATTAACTTTAGTTAAATTAGTAAAGTGTGAACTAACATGAATAAACAATGAACAATTGTATATTCATTCAGAACAAAGATTGCTAAATGTTGTATAGCGCAAGTATATATAGCGAACTGTTAGTTCATGTTAGTTAATATAATATATTATAATATATTATATTAACTAATGTTAACAAATTTAAACAAACCTTAAAGTGTTAATCATATTTTCAGTACATTTGGTTTTCAATTAATTTCTTGTTTTCCAATAAAACATTTTTTTTTTTTTTTAACTGTGGATTGTTTTGATAGAATGTAAATGTAATATAAATTTTGAATATACATTTTGCCTTTTGGCACTAGACTTTTCAATAATTTTTCTTAGCGGTCAAATTATCAGATTATTATTTAAAATATTACTTATTAAATTGCATTTCATATTACATTTTTTTATCTAATCAAGATGAGCAATAAGAAATATGGACTCTGTCATCCTGACTCAAGAACTGTCTGTTGTTGATAAAGAGTACATAGGCCAGGTTACAATGGTGATCTCATTTATTGAGGGTTCAAAGTAAGTGTCAACAACAATTGGTACAGTGAGTCCAACAGGTAAAAGGTCAGGATAAATTGTATGGAACTTTAACATGTGTGAGTCATAGACACCTCAAATACAAATAAAAATAAAAATAAAAATGAATCAAAGGATTAGAAATAAAGAAAGAAAAATACTTACAGTGACATCCTGGATGAGAATTGGACTCAATTTCTTGCTCTGGCGAGAAAAAGTCATTTTGTAATTACATTAAACATAACATTAAAAAATAATGTATCCAATTAAAAAAATCTATTTTTAAGGTGAATTTAACCATTCAAACAACTTTATCTTTAATAACACATTCTGAATTCAACTAAAAACAGGACATAGGATACATAGGATGAAGCAAAATAAATAAAGCATGTTTATCTTTTAAACATAACATTAAAAGATCATGTATTTCAATTAAAAATATCTAATTTTAAGGTGAATTTAACCATTCAAACAACTTTATCATTAATAACATGAATAGCCTTGAAATAATATAAAATGCAAAAAAAAAAAAAAAAAAACAGGATATAGCAGACATAGGATGAAGCAAAATAAATAATGCATGTTTATCTTTTAAACATAACATTAAAAGATCATGTATTTCAATAAAATAAAATAAATAATTTAAAGGTGAATTTAATCATTCAAACAACTTTATCATTAAAAACATTAATAGCCTTGAAATAATATAAAATGCTAAAAAAAACAGGATATAGGAGACATAGGATGAAGCAAAATAATGAATGCACTCTATATGCACTGAAAATCTTTTAATGCACCAGAATGCAAAGGAACTTTATACTCACGGGCTATGGCATAGGTGCCAAGCATCAGCAATAGGCAGAACTTCACACTACCCATGCTGGGACAGACGAAGCTCAGAAGCCCTGAAACTAAAGCGAGTCTTCCTCCAAACGAAGACTGATGGTGATCCCCTGGCGTGCATCTTTTATACTCGGATCTATTCAGTCCAGTGTTAATCAAGGGTTGCAACAGGTCCAAAGTTCCATCAGCCAGTGTGGCAGGCCAAAGGCAAAGGCTGTTTCATAAACACCATCCAAGATTTTCCTGTCAGCAATTGAACTGATAGAACTCACTGATTGCATTAGCCAACATCAACCACAGCTTTTAGACCTTGATTGATTTTCTTTTCTTTGTGAAAATGTTGCATTGGCCAAAGGTTGTTGCTTGGTTGGGGGGAACAAGTTTTGTTTCTAAGCTGATTTTCAATTAGCTATGTTTAATCCTTCACAGATTGTGTAAATACCAGGTGTGTAACAATATATCGTAATACAAAAATAGTATAGTTCACCCAAAATAAAAATGAGTGTGTTTAAGAAAACTTAAACTTTTCAGAGTCTTAGTGTCAGTACTACATTAAACTACTATACATAATGTTGAATATAATGTATAATAATACAGTGGGGGAATATTTGTGGGTCCTGATAATGCCAAATGTCTTATGCTACCAGTAAAAAGTGGCCTACGTTATTTTAAATAAATCTAGTCAGTGACAGAGTGCAAGCATATTCGTCTAAAATAATTCTGTATTTTCAGCTTCAGAATCATGAATATATTTATTCTGGTGTCACTATTGTCTTGTGCATTGGGTTTCCAGCACCAAGTCCAAGCCTATTCATTTACAAACACAATGTAATACCAAATTTAGCATTTTAATCAACAGTACATTTTGTGTACTTTTAATCATATGTCTTGGAGTATCGCAATAATATCGTATCGTGAGTTCAGTATCGTGATATGTATCGAATCGTGACATGAGGGTATCATTACACCCCTAGTAAATACACGTGATAAATGTAATCTAAGTGTAAGACTAAATCATAAGCAATAAAAGGGCTAAAGGGCTTTAAAGGGCCTACAACTTATTTAGCTGTAATTATATTCTTGATATGCTTTTATAAAATACTTACTACAAACTAAAATATTAAGGAAATAAACTTTTATTAAAATGTTATTATGGCAATTTACAAATTACAAATGCCACAAATACTGTAGCCTAATTATTGGAGCAGAAACCCTGATTCAAAACACATCTGAGTAGTTGTTAACAAATACCATTCTCTGCAGTGACATGTGAGTCATGTCCTAATCGTAGGTAGTTTCAAAGAACATGTCCTTTCCCAATTTACAACTCTTATCTTTGAAACCAAGTCAGTGTGCAACAGTTCAGAGAACATTTCATCCATTTAGAACAACTGACGGACTGTGTTCGGAATTATATATTCTGAATTATCAACAGCATCATTAGCACTAGATCGGAATATTATAGAAAAGAAAGAAACTAAATGTGTCTCAACTTAAGTCTCAGATCTTATATTTATTTTTTGTTGGATTTTGTCATGCTAAACTTCTCATTATCATAGTTTCAAAATTAGTCTGTTGTTGGGGGTTAACTTATGGGACTTATAATCAGAGAGAAGCTCATCAAGATAAGTTACATAATATATTTGTTGTCACTGTTTTATTTTATTTTTATTTATTTTTTGGTTTGCAGTTGCATATATATTCAAACCAGCAAATGATTAACCTGATTAACAGTGTCGAAAGCGAGAGATACTGTAGATCTATCAGAATGAGAACTAATGACTAATGAACTTCTTAGACTACTCTTACAAGTTAGGCATCTATTTTTTTTAATTTTACTTCAAGACTGGCCAAAACTTTTTAAAGTCAGTTACATAAAAAGGTATATTGGTCTAATTTGAATCCGAAAAGAAAGGCTGATTAACCCTTGGTTAACTGCTAGTTTGTCAGACTAGTTCTTAAGACACCTTCTTAACATAGTGTATAACTGGCCCCAGCAGCTCTTGCAATCTGCAGAGCTTCCATAACCGATAGAAAGCCAGTATCGTTTGAAAAGCTACTTTTAAAACCTGATTGGTTATCATCCAGCTGTTTGTTCTGTGAAGGGAAAGATGATACCTGGTTGGAAACAACTCGTTCAATCCGAGAGACAGGCCTGTAAATTTCTAAAGTGTTAAATGTTTAGTTTTTTTGTGTCACCCGAGCCTGAGTCTGAAAATGCCTGAGAGGAGAGATGTGTTGATGATGTGTGAGTGATGGCAGAAGTGTGGGAGAAATGGGAATAAAATAGAAATAAAATAGTGGGAGACAGAGGAGAGAATTTAATATTTTGAAGAGTTTGCGTTTGTCAGAAGTACTGTTGATTTTCTTGATTGTGAAGTTTTGGCAGTGTGAAACTTGACAGAATAAGATGAAAGCAAAGACGATGTATAAATTGGAATACAAATAAAATACAAATAAACAGTAAATGAATGAATCCTTCCTATAGCAGCAAATAACATTACTGACTAAACTACTAATGACAATAACACTAAATGGGTTTCTAGTATTTGAAGACAATGTCAATTTCAAATTTTAACATATAAATGCAAAATAGGGGTGACAGGGGCTGTGTCAGAAAGCTAAGCTTAGCTATTTTACTATCTCACTGCCCAGTCAGGCTTGACAGACAGAAAATCTAGTTTAAAAGATAATGCCAGTTTCAAAGTTCATCACCATAATGCCAAGTCTTATGATCTAAAATTGAACTTTAGTGTCTCAGCTCCACCCCCTGTAGGATGCGAGGGAAAGAAAATGAGGACAGAGGAATCGAAGGAAAGCTTATTATATATTGGAATATTCTTGATCACTCGAGCGTCACTTCACTGTGGCAACTGCGCTCAAAGGATCTGCCCTTATGTTGTTAAAGTTTGGTTATTTAAGAAATTAATAAATAATAAAGATAAAGCAAGATGCCCTGTTGATATATGTGTGATATACTGTATTAAAATTATTGTGACAGATGTGAAGGGGTAGGAGAATTTATACGTTTTATTAATTTCATTTCATTTTAAATTTAAATTTAAAATTAATTCATTAGAATTTTATACGTGTGCCAGGTTTCTCGACATTTCTTGTTAATGTGTGGCACACATTAAATTAATTAACTTCTGCATAGGAAACACCTGTGTATCCTCGCTCATGACTCCTCTGGAAGCCTCCTCGCGGTGCAATTAGAGAATTGAGATGTCCTTCAAGATGGCTGAATTCAATCGGTTTCCGGGTCACAGGCTGGAGGACAGAGGAGCGAGAAAACGAGGAGGGATATTGAGAAGCACCCAAGATGGGACACTCTATGCACACGGCAGCCATTGTAAGTCCACCAGCTAGAAAGTGCAAATGAAGTGACGGACCCATGAGTTAAGTGCGTGCACCACGACTATGAAAAGCCATGATCAATGGAGCTCCGAAATTCTTTTCACCATTGCAACAGCACCCAACAAAAAGACGTCCGCATACTACCGAGTCAATATGCAAGTTTAATTCTTACCGTTTTTCTGAATTGCTAAAACACTAAACCCCATTGTTTCAAAATGCTAAACACAGGCAGGCAAAAGTTAAACACAACTACAACACAGTTGTCATCGTTTACACACAACAACTCAAAATAGTTCACACTTACAGTTTTTCTCAATCGATTTGGCACATTTCTCCAAACTCAGGTAACTACTTTCAAAACATTTAACACAGTGATCTGTACACTTTGTAATTGTCCTAAACAGATAGTAAATTCTCCTTCATTTCATACAAATTACAAATCAAAAGCATAATTTTCTCAATACACTGTGCACAAAATTCCCTAATGCTATCACAGCAGTTCATACAGCCAACCAAATCTTGAATATATCAGGAAAAACATTTGCCTCTTTTTCATTGGTCTTCACAAAGATCACAAGCATTTTTGTACCATTTTCAAAACACAACAGACAAAACACTGTGAATTGTAAAATAGTCAGTTGCACACCTTATGTCCTCAATTAACCCCAAATTGATATCTGATGAGTTAGTAATCCACTCAACACAGAAAAAGCCAATTTCCTAATTGTTCACACAGCTGTCTTAATTACAACAATTAAAAGGGGAAGAAAAACAACAAAGCAGACAAATGAGGAGAAAAGACAATAAAAAGAAGAAGAAGAATGAGCAGTGGAAAAGGAAGAGGTGTTAGAGTGAGAGGTGGTGGACAGGGTAGAGGGAGGAGGAGATGAAGAAAGAGCAAGGAGAGCTGAGGATGTAAGAGAAAGAAGAGCTGAGAATGTAGGAGCAAGAGAAAGAAGAGCTAAGGATGTAGGAGCAAGAGAAAGAAGAGCTGAGGATGTAGGAGCAAGAGAAAGAAGAGCTGAGGATGTAGGTGAAAGAGAAAGAAGAGCTGAGGATGTAGGAGAAAGAGGAAGAGCTGAGGATGTAGGAAGAGGAGAAGATAGCGTATAGAGGGAGAAGAGATGGATAGATTGGAGGGCAATGGTATAGTGGAAAGAGAGAGTAGAAAATATAAGAAGAGATGCACAGAGAGGAAGAGGAGGGCAAGGTGTAAGATGAGCGCAAGGTGTAAGAGGAGGGAGGAGAGGTAGAAGGATGGGGTACACACATGTTTCAAATGAAATCAGAGCCACACTTATTGACCATGTCATAAATCATGGTTTCTCACTGAGAGAAGCTGGGCAGAGAGTTCAGCCCAATATAAACAGATCCACAGTGGCTTCAATTATCCACACATTTCAGAGGGAAAACCGGTAAGTAACTATATCATTCTACTTCTACAATGAGAATCCATGTAGTCTTGTTTGACATGCAGGTCTAGACATTTTTCAGAATTGAAGTTAGAGAACATTCAGGTGAACAAACAAGACTTCTTTCAATTGAGCAAGAGCATGCCATTGTTGACATGGTGGTCCAGAACAACACCCTCCACCTCAAAGAAATTCACCAAAGAATAACACCGGACAATCAACTTTTCCACAATATCCACCAATGCAGTCTCTCCACAATTGATCGTGTTCTAAGGAGAAATGCAATCCGAATGAAGCAAGTATACAAAGTGCCCTTTGAGAGGAACTCCGTTAGAGTGAAGGAGTTGCGATTCCAGTTTGTTCAAGTATGTGCAACCCAATTACTGCACTTTTACTGTCAACACAAAGATATATTTTTCCTGAATTAAGTATGTGTCCATAAACTATTCCATGCTACTGTAAGTGAAAAGATTTAGGCATATCTATGTATACTACTGCTTCAAAGTGTGAACTCAAACTTCAGCAGGAGTTTCACAGTAGTATTGACTGCAATCAATGCCAATGTAAAACACTAACTTACTGTATTGTACCTTGTGTTCTTTTTACTCTAGAGAATCTTGGAGTTTGATAGCAGTGCAACTCATTATGAGTACCTGTATATTGATGAAGCAGGCTTCAATCTTCACAAAAAAAGGAGATATTTGATTGGCCATCGTGCTACAGTCAATGTCCCTGGACAACAAGGAGGCGACATCACTCTCGGTGCCACAATTTCTACAACTGGTGTTGTGGCACACAATGATGTCTTGGGACCATACAACACAGCAAGGCTCCTACCTTTTTTTTTTTTTTAAACCTCCTCAATGAAATCCTCTTTTCAGGAGCAAATGGTGCAGAATTTAGTTGTTTGGGACAATGTCCAATTCCACCATTCAGCACTAGTGTTAGAGTGGTTTGAGAATCACCCACATTTCAGGATGGTGTTCCTTCCACCATATTCTCCTTTCCTGAATCCAATTGAGGAATTCTTCTCTTGGAGATGGAAAGTACATGATCGCAACCCTTACAACCAAGTAAGTCTTCAAGCAATGGAAGAGGCCTGTGGAGATACTGGGCCACAAGCATGTCAAGGATGGATACAGCATCAGAGGCGTTTTTTTCCCACGATGCATGACTCGTGAAAATATTTGCTGTGATGTTGATGAAATTCTCTGGCCAAATGTAATTGAGAGGCATGAGCAATAAATTTGATTCAGTGAATGCAGTACATTCTTTTATTTTATATACCTATGTACTTATTTGTTTTTGTTTGTTTTTTTTTGTTTTTTTTGGGGGTGACAACTCGTTGTACACCTGAACTCCTCATCACAGTAAAAAACTTAATGAAAAACATGTATTTTAATTTATTTCTTTGTGTATCTTCAGCTGAATTTATCAAATCAACAGAGAACACACTTTTAGTTTTGATATTAATATTGAATTTTAATAAATGCATAACTAGTATAAAATGCTGTGTTTCATTGTGCAGTGAATAATTAACTGTTTCGCCAACATAAGAGTGTGTTTAGTTGGCTGTGTTAACTGTTTTGAGAGCTGTTACCTGAGTTTGGAGAAATTTACCAAATCGATTGAGAAAAACTGTAATGAAGGTATAGCCCTCATGTAGTGGTTCACTGGTTCAGTTGTTGAAATAAGTAGTTAATTTCTCATGCCAATACAACAGCAGAAATTCTAAACCTCTGTTGATTTATTTAAATTAGGATATTTTACTTTAATTTTACGATTTTTGTTTGGCAGCCACTGCTGACAGTCATTGTGTTTTTTTTAACGATCAGTAGTGAGGAAGATAAATATGCCTGAATAAATGGTTTGGGGGCCTGAAAATGCAAGCTTTTGAAAATGGGTTTTAAAGTGTAAGGCTTTGAAAACAACTCCATATTACCATCTCCATATAAACAACAAAAACGTGAATTTGTGAAAACGGTGACAATGGCTGTGTCCCAATTCAGGGGCTGCATCCTCCAAAGGCCGCATTTGAAGGCCGATTGCGTCACAGCGGTGCGAAGAAGGCTGTACCAAGTCGAAGGCTCCTTCTAATGCTGAGTACCGCCAGTGTTGCCGAGTCCGAGGTTTTACTCCGGAATTGGACTACTTTTAAGTTGTTGCCGCGGGTAAACATTTTTCCACGGGTTGATTTCCACCCCTGTAAGTACAATTTCGATACTCCAACACCCCAAAACATCTCTCAAACTCACAAATCCAGAGGAGAATTCGGCCGCCCAATGGAGAAAAGCCGATGGGGTTTTTGGGCTACTTTTGTTGCACAGACCTGGCAACCCTGCCTACTGTCCGTCTATCCCAGGACAGTGAAGGATAGAAAGAGGAACCAACACCAGTCAAGATCCTCAGCCGAGGATGAGCTGATCGAGATATTTAGGGAGGACATGAAGTTTCAGAGAGACAGAGCAGGGAGAGAATGGACAGATTGTTTTCTCTTCTTGACAGATTGGTAGAGAAATAAACTTTTGGTTATGTGAATTACAATTTATAAATTAAACAATCGTATAGGCCTACATTATTTTTATGTAAGTTATAATTTGTTAATGAAACAAAAAATAATGTCTGTGCATTGTTTATGTTTGTAATGCAAGTTATAAAACTTGTAAATGTAATAAAGAAATTATTCTGTACATTTATTTTTGTTATGTCAATTAATTTGTACATTTGATACAAAATAAATTGTTCTGTACATTTTTACTTACAGTAGCCTACTTTTTACAACTATTTACAAGATAAGTTACGTTTGAGATAAGAAAAACAAAATAAAAGTTTAAATTAACAGTATACATAAAACAGATTGGAAGAAAACATTTTTCTGTAGACTTTTATTGAGCTGAGCAGGAGATCCTGGAAGGCCTCTGGCAGCGGGACATCATCTGGGATGAGTGCATATTTCCACTGTCCACTAACAGGTTTGCAGGGCTGTCTCAGTCGTGAGCTGTCATGTCACTGCGATGTTCTCAGAAAGAGGGAAGAATAAAAGAAATGAACTCACATACTCAAAACCATAAAATATTTTAACATGCAAAACTGTCCTATGAGCTAAACTCTGAATGACAGCGGCTCTCCAGGACCAAACGTTGCCAATCCTTGATCTATAAGACATATTTTTAGTGTTTCTGTTATATACTGTTCATATTTTTTTAAACAATATCTAATATCATAATATCCATGTGTAAAAAGTCAGTTTTTCATAAAAAGTACAATATTAGCCTCTGAGATGAAGTGGAGTTGAATAACAATCTAAAGTACTTAAAAAATTATACTTTAATCCAGAGTAAATGTATGTTGTTACATTCCACTGTTGTGTTGAGTTCTTTTACAAATAAAGACTGTTGCCTTGAGTGTTCATTAACAGGCTGCAACAACATTGTGCTTCTCACTCGCCCGTATATTGTCTGCCCATGCAGTACTCAGACATCGTACATGCCATTGTTGCCCTCTAGTGGTAACATGTAATATAGATTACACCACATCCCCCTTACTGAAGGTAGGTTAACTACTCTTAGCTGTAACTCAAACCATTAGCATATCTAAAAAAAAATTTTTTTAACATGTCACATTGGTCAGCTAACTGTAAATTTCTGGCCATTAACATTTTAACAATTTTCATAACATTTTCTTTTCCCTTATCAAACAGTTATTGCAGACATTAGAACATTTTTTTATGCAAAAACTCTTAATTGAGCGTCAGCGTCAGTTCTGGCAGGCCAGGTAGTCAAGATGCTGCTAATGCTATAGCTTCAACACTGTCCAGCCAGCTGATCTGCTCCAGCTGATCTGCTTCAGCTGAGCTGCATTAGCTGGGTAACTCCCCTCGTTGCTCAATGGCCAAGCTCAAACAAGGCGCCCTATTTAAAGCACATTCAGTTTGCTCATACATGCTTGCTGCTCGCTACTGCTGCCCGCCACCTCCCCAGCTCCTCCTTATGCATAACGTGGCATTTTGCTTTATGTCATGTTGCCTGCTCTGTTCACAGGGGGGATATTTTAGCTCCTACAGTCCTAAACTGTGTGAACGTTCCCTAATGCTGCTGCTGCTGTCCTCTGACTCTCTGCTATTTCATGGTGCTCATGAAAGGTCAGAGGACTCCCTGAACAGAGCCATACCGCCAAATTTCAATTCAGGAACATCAACCTGTTTGCAATCTATTCAATAAAAATTCTTAATTATTTTTATTGTCTGTGTGTTCTTGACTTAATGGACCTGACAGAATTAGATTAAGGCATATTCAGAACTTATTCAAAGCATAACAGAAATGTTAATGCATTCTTTTACAGATCCAGTCTTTTTGGTTTTACCACTTCTCTACCAGACCTGGTTCGAACAACATCTGGTGTTTGTTGTGCTTGTGGCTCAGAAAGTGTCTCTGCAGGAGTGTTTCTTTCATTAGACTGGGTCAGTTGTGATTCAGTATGAGTCTCTGATATCGGCAAAGGCACAAGGTGACTGTGGTTCCTTCTGATTGTTCCCTGCGGTCCACTGATGACATAGGACCATGGAGTTGGGTGGACAGATGTCACTGTGCCTGTTGCTTTTGCATCTGCAATCCAAACAGGGTTTCCGGGTATCAGTTTGTCCAGATCTCTTGTCTGTGTCTTTTGTTGAAACATTCGGTTTGTCTCATCCTTCTCTCCCTCTCCACATGACGAAGTTGTCGAAGATTTGGCACACATGGCTGTAAAGCCTCTGGTAGCATCGGCAGGGTGGTACGGAGTCGACGCCCCATGAGTAGCTGTGCAGGGCTGTAGCCATTTGCCAGCGCTGTGGTCCTATAGGCTAATAGAGCTCTGTACGGATCACTAGCTTTCTTGAGGAGATTTTTGACTGTTCAGACAGCTCTCTCCGCCTCGCCGTTGCTTTGGGGGTACCTGGGACTACTGGTCACATGCTCAAAACAGTATTCACTTGCGAAGTCTTTCATTTCCTGACATGCAAACTGCGGGCCGTTGTCTGTGATCAGTATCTCTGGTATTCCATGACGTGCAAATATTGATTTCAAATGCACAATGACATTGGCAGAGCGAGTTGGGCTGAGCTGGGCAATCTCTATATACCTAGAGAAGTAGTCCACTAGTAACAGGTAGTTTTTATCTTTCAGAGCGAACAAGTCAGCACCTAACTTCTGTCATGGTCTTTCGGGTAAATCTGTGGGCATTAAAGGCTCTCTTACATTGACTCTTTCCTGTATGCACTGTCTGCATTTGAGGACAAGTTCACTGATCTGGTTGCTTAAACCTGGCCACCACACTGCCTGACGGGCACGCTCTCTGCACTTAACCACACCCTGGTGACCCTCGTGTATTTTGTCCAAAACTGAGTTTCTCATGTTAGCAGGAATAACTAACCTTGTGCCCCTAAGTAGTAGTCCATTGTGCACACTCAGAACAGCTCTCTCAAGCCAGTAGTGCTTCACCGCTCCTTGTAGCTGGTTACGATCCGGCCAGCCTTCTGCGCAGTACCTCATGACTTGAGAACAGACGCTGTCAGACATCAGCTGCTCTTGAAGATCTGCCAGGTATTTACTGCTTGTAGGGAGACCCTCTAGCACAGATTCAAGGTAAATATTAGTGTCCTTCATAAGATCTGTATCAGCGCCAGTAACACTGTTTGTAAGCGGTAAGCGTGAGAGTGTGTCAGCTGTGGTGAGACTTTTGCCAGGGATGTGCTTTATTGTGTATGAGTACCTCATTAAGCGCATACGGAATCTCTGTATCCGCGACGGAAGCGCATCCAAAGCTTGTCCTCCCAGAAGACTCACTAGTGGCTTGTGGTCAGTTTCGAGTTCAAAGTGAAGGCCTAGGATAAAGTCATTAAACCTCTCACAGGCCCACGTAAGAGCCAGCGCTTCTTTTTCCACCTGAGCGTAGCGCTGCTCTGTAGGTGTTAATGATCAGGAAGCATAAGCAACTGGTGACCACACATCTCCCTCTTTCTGCAGCATGACTGCCCCCAGGCCAAATGAAGAGGCATCCATGGAGATTTTCTGTGGCTTATTCGGGTTGTAGAGCTGTAACACAGGAGGAGAAGACAGTTCTTGTTTAAGGTTGTGAAACGCCTTTTGCTGATCGTGCCCCCAGTACCACATGTTACTCACGTTGCTTTGCTCCTTCATGTCCTGAACAGCTTGGGTTTTGTCTGGATCGGGACTCATTCCATCTGCTGAGACGATGAATCCAAGGAATTTGACTTTTCTTTTGTTAAACTCACATTTTGACATGTTCAATGTAACGCCGGCTTTCTCTGCCCGCTGCAGGACAGCATGCAGTCTTGTGTCATGCTCCTCTACGGTCGATCCCCAGACCAGGATATCGTCCATGTGCGACTCCCTCGAGATCTGCTGTAACCTCCGTCACCATCATGTTTTGAAAATGTTCAGGCGCGCTGGAAATACCAAATGGCAAACGGTTGAAGTGGTACCTGCCGAATGCCGTAATGAAGGTGGTGAGGAGTGCCGACTCTTTGGATAGTGGTATTTGCCAAAAGCCCATATTTGCGTCGAGTTTAGAAAAATACTGAGCACCTGTGAGCATGCCTAGTGTTTGGTCTACAGAAGGAAGTATGTATCTTTCACGACACACGGACTCATTTAAAGGTGTCATGTCCACACAGATACGCACCTTCTCTTTGTCCTTTTTGGGAGCTACAACCATGCCACAGCACCAGTCGGTCGGCTCGTCCACACGACTAATAACTCCCAACCCTTCCATTCTGTCAAGCTCTTCTTTAACTTTGCCCATGAGCGGCAGTGGCACGCGCCTTGGCACTTTGAGCGAAAAGGGCTTGGCATCAGGTTTTAGTTTTATGGTGTATGGCTTTTGTACCCGCCCAAGTCCTTCGCATAACTTGGGGTATGCTTTATTCACTGTCGCTTCGTTTATAGTATCAACTCTGGCAATAAGCTTCAGTCTCACCGAAGCTGTTCTACTCAGTAGTGCCATGCGAAGGTTTCGGACTACATAGATCTTCTCAGTAGTGCTCCTGTCACCATACACAATAGTCTCTGTGGTAGACCCCAAAACAGTTAACGTAGCCCCACCCGGTCCATACAGTGGTTTTTCTGCCTTGTCCAATGTTTTGTCTTTGAGTTTGAAGCTCACAAATGTTTGTTCGGAAATAGCGGATACATCTGCTCCGGAATCTAGCTTGAAGGTCACCTTATGTCCGCTCACGTTTATGTCCGCCAGCCATGGTTCTTCTCCAGAATCCACCTCACCCAGAAAAAGTCCAGCCGCACTGTGCGACCTCATTCACAGATGTGCCGGACTTACAGACTCTACCATAGTGTCTGCGTTTTCCACAGTTATGGCATTCTGCATTTTTTGCTGGGCACTGTACTGCTGCGTGCGCGGGTGCTTTGCCACACTTGGAACATGCTTTACTGTCATGTTTGGTCTGCTGAAACTTCGGGGACTTAAACTGTTTTTGCTCTTTGGTTTTGAACTTGTTCAGCTTGGCTTTTCTAACTTGTACTGCATCCATAGCTGTTTTGCTGGCGATAACTTCACCTCTCAGGTCAGTTTGCTGTCTCTTTATTTCTTCAGATTGTCTCGCCATTGTGATAGCTTTAGCTAGGGTAAGATCTTTGTCAAGCTGCATTCTTTCTGACAGAGACGAATCTTTAAGACCCACTACAAGCCTATCTCTCAAAAGGTCATCATGAAGAGCACCGTACTCACAGTTTTCTGCTAGTGCATAGAGAGCTGTAATAAATGTGTCCACAGGTTCTGATGGCTGTTGCACTCTCTTGTTGAATTTTGCCCTCTCGTAAATCACGTTCTTTCTTGGGACAAAATGTCTGTCGAAAGCTGTTTTGACTGCATTGTATTGCTGGCGCTGCATGGCCGTTAGTTCGAGCCCTCTTAGCACGTCGTCAGCCTCATCTCCCATGCAATAAACCAGAGTATTGACTTGGTTTGCTTCCGAAGAGCTATTCAGGTTACTTGCCAGTCTAAAACGCTCGAACCGTCTACTCCACCTTTCCCACTCTTGGGGCTTTGCAAAATCAAACGGCTCCGGTGGTTTGATGGTGAAGGTTGCCGCTGGGGTTGCCGCTGCCATTACTGGACCTGCCGGCGCGGTTACGTGCCCTGGTGCCGCTGCGGCTGCCCACGCTGCTGAGACTCCTCTCGCTTGGTCTTCCTCACTCATAATCGCTAGCCGGGCGCAAAGCTGACTTCTTCTTTCTCAAAGCACAGCCACTTCTGACACCATGTTGTGTTGAGTTCTTTTACAAATAAAGACAGTTGCCTTGAGTGTTCACTGAGCCGCTTTATTAACAGGCTGCAACAACATTGTGCTTCTCACTCGCCCGTATATTGTCTGCCCATGCAGTACTCAGACATCATACATGCCAGTGTTGCCCTCTAGTGGTAACATGTAATATAGATTACACCACATCCACCACTGGTTATTTGGAAAATGAAACTAACTTAATGTATTGTCACTAACAAATTGTTGCTAGCTGTGTCCTGGGAGTTGTTCAATGGGACGGTCTAGTTTTTGTCACCTAGCAACTGGTGACAGCCGTTGAGAAGAGCGGCAGTAACATTTGTACTGGACTTTATATATAAAACTTTATTTAAGTTATATATTTATAAATATATAGTTTTTTTTCTGCCTAAAAACAAAAATGTTCACCATGGTAGATTTATGTACATAATAAAAGTAGGCTATACTGGTAACATAGCCTATAAGATTTGAACCTTTATTGTATTTTTTTCATTATTATTTTTTTTCATTTTTATCATTAGATACATCGATTAAATTGAAACCCATTTAAAAGTGTAATCTGGCTATTTCGTCTCCGGTGTGCAATGAATTCTGGTGTAGGCAAGGCTGTGAAGGATCCTTCTAATCCTGCATTCACAGGAAAAGGAGGTATTTGCAGGCCGCATTTTGAAGGAGCATTCTAAGGACCTTCGAATTGGGAGGGTCTTCATCGCGCCGCGGTGACGCAATCGGCTATGCTCGGGACAAATGTGGGCAAAATAATTGTTATTTAATTTTAAAAAATACTTTCCTTAATCTGAGCGGTACAAGACTTGGCTACTTTTCCTAAGTTTGCCACCTGAACACACACACACACACAAAAATTGACTCGATTCTACAATGTTAAGTGGGTAAAAAAAAAAAAAAAAAAAAAAAAAAAACTCCTTAATCTCGCTATCGTGAACAAAAGCCGCTTTTCCACCGAAATTACCCGGAACAATTTGTCCCAGGAACTTTTTTCCCAGGAACCTTTTTTGCCCCAGACTGGTTGCTTTCTGCGTTTACACCGCGGTCTAAAGTACCGGGAAGGTAAACTGCGCGCAACTGCTCCTCCCAGTCTGCGACGGACAGTAATCAGTTTTGAGCGCCACATTTATAAGTATGGAGGAGATTCAAACTGTGCTGCAGTTATTGGTTTACTAACGAGGTAATTAACATAACAAAATAGACGAGCACTGATACTAAAGCGTGTTCAGAAAGCTCGTATGCGTATAAAATTAGACAAGGCATGTTGTGAGATGACTGGGACGAACGCGCAAAAATGTCCTTTTGCGCAAATACGCTTAAAAAAAGCCTGAACCCCGTCTATCAATCATAAACAGTGACAGTCTTGTAAATAGTTGTTTGTTACCAACCTCAAAGCGCTATTTCAATCCTGTTATAGTAAATTTGTAACATGGTTTGCCTTGCAATAGATGACAATGTGTAAACATAATGACTTAATATTAAAAGCTGTGGCAGAAAAGAGACGAGCACTGATAAAGCGTGTTCAGAGCTCTTAATGCTAACGTTAGATATAAAATTGTATGTTATCAGCTATTGCGGACATTGGCCGTGAGATGGCTGTGACGAACGCGCAGAAAGTTTCCTCTTCCACAAATACCCAAATAATAAAGCCTGAAACTCGTCGCCAGTCCCCCAGTTTTTTTTATTAAATTCCATATTTGCAGACAGACAACTTTACTGCATGAAGCCACTTTTTAAAAGGGAGGTTAAAAATAAAGAAAATGCTGCGTGGAGTCATCCAACCAAAATGCGGCGTGAACACAACCAATCAGCTTGTGCAGCGCACAAGTCCCACCCCTGAAAGTTCCTGAACTTTAAAAAAGTACTACCTCATGAGCAGGGACTATCGGAGGGGGAAATATTTACCCGGAACTTAATTTAGACCCTGGTTCCTGCGGTGTAAACACATCGAGTACCAGCCCAAAGTTCCTAGTTCCTGGGGAAAGTTCCTGCGGTGGAAACGCGGCTAAAAATGGCCACCCATAGGAATGAATGGGAAAAACTGTAATTCAGAGCTTTTTTTTTTTTTTTACAAATAAAAATCAATAGATCCAACACAATGCATATCATACATACACACAAATGAAGGGGTGATCCTGTACAACATTCTCAATGTAGCAAACACTCAAACACACACAAACACACACACACACAAATCATTCAGCTGTTGTTTTTGTTGTTGTTGTTGTTTGTTTTGTTTTGTTTTTCAAATAAAAAGTCACTCACACATACAAAAACGTGCACACACAAACACACATGCGCACAAGTGCAGGTAAACATTATACCTATGATAATTGTTTGTTCTTACCTGTTTATTCTTACCTAACACTAACTTTTTTGAGTTATTGTTATGTTTATTCTTAACTGTTTGGTACCAATACATTTTTTGAGTTATTGAAATTTTATGTTTTTTGTTTGAAATAAATGATAAATGATCTAATACTTTGCCTTTTCCTTATAGCATGGCCATATTTGTCAAAGCATATTTTGGCATCTTTGTATAGTCTCACCTAACACATATTTTTTTTCTTTTTAAATTACAATTTTAACTTGTGATAAAGTCAAAAACTTACGAGGTTAAATTAACAGTGGTTTATAGAGTTCAGCCTATATGCAGCCATTGAGTACTGCAGCCATTGAGTACTACAGCCATCTAGTAGCTATTGATATTATTGATATTATTGCTTTTTTTACATTTTATACCAACATAAGACACCAGATGTCACCAAAGTCACCACATTTTTAGGTTTTTAGCTATCTGAACTTACTGGAATGATTTTATTTTATTTTTTACTGAAGTTAAAGAAATATTAAATATAACATAAAAATAAACATAATTTACATAGAAAATATGGTACTTTTATAGGTAAATAAATAAAAAAAATACCCCAGAAATAATAAAAAAACACTACAAAGAGATAGTTTTTATTTTATCGAAGATAGTGATATAACATTTTTTTTTTTTTTTAAATGTGATCACACCTTAGACCTCTGTGCCCAAATTTGTCCACGAACACGGGATTAAGGGCTGCAATGTGAATATGGCTTCAAACAAGTCTCGGTGCGTCCTTTGAAGGACGCGGCCTTCAAAGGATGCAGCCCCTGAATTAGGACACAGCTCTCGTGTGCATGCGTATTATGCGTTTGCGGGTGTTTATTGATGAAGTGACTTCGCCAACTACTGACCTGGCATGCATAATACAGCCTTTTTAGTCATTTTCGCAGATCAGTGTGAACAGGTAGCCTGGCTAACGTCAGACCACTTTCTCTTTGAGACGTGGTCTGGGAACTACATGTTAATTTTCTCGTATTTGAGGCGTGGTTTACGAATGCCCAGAGCCGTTTATTGGGCGCTACAAATGTCTATCAAATGCGCCTGTACGTAGCTCATAGCCAATCGTTTCAATTATACCAGATGACGTATGTAGAGCGACAGATATTCAACGAAGACGAC
This sequence comes from Rutilus rutilus, assembly GCF_951802725.1. Taxonomy (NCBI): domain Eukaryota; kingdom Metazoa; phylum Chordata; class Actinopteri; order Cypriniformes; family Leuciscidae; genus Rutilus; species Rutilus rutilus. The sequence continues at coordinate 16,426,823 of NC_140220.1, read as the reverse complement.
GATGGGTCAGAGATTTATGTGTACACCAGAGTCCTGCACGGGTCCGATTTTGTAAATCCGCACCCGCAGTGCTTAAAACAGCACCCGACCAGTTTTCCAACAGCAGCACTAATTAAAATCTTCACCCGACCCGCTTAAAATAGAACCGACACCCCACCCGCACCCGAAATAAAATCAGTTTAGACAATCACATTAAATGTTTATTGCCAGGTCATACAGAAGTTATTACACGACAATTAACACAAGGACAACTTCAGCCGAAGCTGTCAAAAGGCTGATACATGAAGAACATGGCTAACGTTACCACAAAACTGAGTAGCCAAATAACAGACGCGGCTACAACACTAAGTTATATCTGCCACGCAATTTCGTCTAGCCTACATCTGACAATTCTGGGTTCAAACACGCCCTGCACACCACACATACTTAACAGTGTTAAATATGAAAAATACTGTTCGATAGAACTGCTTTGTTACCACAGTTTCTGCGTGCTTCCTCAGGGATGAAGTTCCACATTTGCGGCTATCCAACAAGAAAATGTTTACAGCAAAGCCTTTCACAATATTTTCTTCAGATAACTCCAAATTTCTCCCACACACTGGACTTGATTTTTGATGACGTATTGTCGACAACTTTACAATCTCCACTAGCTATTCTTTTCTTCAACTCCTCAGCATCCATCTCGACGACTGCAAGCAGATCGCGCGCGCGCAGTTATGATGAATTTTTAAAAGTGAAAGTAGCCTAGGTAACGTTATAGATCCTGGGAGGGCGTGGTAAATAATAAACTGATGTGGATTTTAAATTATTTTATCAACTTGAAATACAGGCATATTTTTGTAGATGTGTTCCTAAAAATATGCATATATTTTTACATCTGTCATGTTGGAGCCATAGATATAAACAAACTGCTTCGGTGTGTCGCATAGATGTCGTCATCGTCTTGCTGCTCCCTCCCCGTTCTGTGATTGGTTCCCTAGCTGAGGGGAAAATCTGGTCCATGGTATCCAGACTGCCTAGCAGCGTGAATAAAATCGCGCTGAGCTCAAGGCAGCATGGGGAAACCCAGGCTAGTGAACAGGGATCATTTTGACAACGTTGTTGTCTGTTTTTAGTACATGTCAATCTCAATGTCAATTTTATTTATATAGCATCATTAAGCACAACCTAGGTTGACCAATGTACTGCACATTAAAAACATAAGACAAAACAATATAATTCATAAAACACAATGCAATAAAACTTCCTCATTGATTACAGTTTTTCTCAATCGATTTGGTACATTTCTCCAAACTCAGGTAACAGCTCTCAAAACAGTTAATACAGCAATCTAAACACACACTTATGTTGGCGAAACATTTAAGTATTCACTGCACAATTAAACACAGCATTTTATTCTAGTAATGCATTTATTAAAATTCAATATTAACATCAAAAATAAAAGTGTGTTCTCTGTTGATTTGATAACAAATTCAGCTGAAGATACACAAAGAAATAAATGAAAATACATGTTTTTCATTAAGTTCTTTAATGAGGAGTTCAGGTGTATAACAATGAGTTGTCACCCATCCATCCATCCATCCATCTTCTACCACTTATCCGGGACCGGGTCGCGGGGGCAGCAGTCTAAGCAGGGATGCCCAGACTTCCCTCTCCCTAGACACTTCCTCCAGCTCTTCCGGGGGGACACCGAGGCGTCCCCAGGCCAGCCGGGAGACATAGTCTCTCCAGCGTGTCCTAGGTCTTCCCCGGGGTCTCCTCCCGGTGGGACATGCCCGGAACACCTTCCCGGGAAGGCGTCCAGGAGGCATCCGGAAAAGATGCCCGAGCCACCTCAACTGACCCCTCTGGATGTGGAGGAGCAGCGGCTCTACTCTGAGCTCCTCCCGAGTGACCGAGCTTCTCACCCTATCTCTAAGGGATCGCCCAGCCACCCTGCAGAGAAAGCTCATTTCGGCCGCTTGTATCCGGGATCTTGTCCTTTCGGTCATGACCCACAGCTCATGACCATAGGTGAGAGTAGGAAAGTAGATTGACCGGTAAATCGAGAGCTTCGCCTCAGCTCCTTCTTCACCACGACAGACCGGTACAGGGACCGCATTACTGCAGAAGCTGCACCGATCCGCCTGTCAATCTCCCGTTACATCCTTCCCTCACTCGTGAACAAGACCCCAAGATACTTGAACTCCTCCACTTGAGGCAGAAGCTCTCCACCAACCTGAAGCGGGCAAACCACCCTTTTCCGACTGAGAACCATGGCCTCGGATTTGGAGGTGCTGATTCTCATCCCAGCCGCTTCACACTCGGCTGCAAACCATCCCAGTGCATGCTGGAGGTCCTGGTTTGATGAGGCCAACACGACAACATCATCCGCAAAGAGCAGAGATGAAATCGTGTGGTCCCCAAACCTGACCCCCTCCGGCCCCTGGCTGCGCCTAGAAATTCTGTCCATAAAAATTATGAACAGAACCGGCGACAAAGGGCAGCCCTGCCGGAGTCCAACATGCACCGGGAACAAGTCTGACTTACTGCCGGCAATGCGAACCAAGCTCCTGCTCCGGTCGTACAGGGACCGGATAGCCCTTGGCAAAGGGCCCCGAACCCCATACTCCCAGAGCACCCTCCACAAGATGCCGCGAGGGACACAGTCGAATGCCTTCTCCAAATCCACAAAGCACATGTGGATTGGTAGGGCAAACTCCCATGAGCCCTCCAGCACCCTGTAGAGGGTATAGAGCTGGTCCAGTGTTCCACGACCGGGACAAAAACCACACTGTTCCTCCTGAATCCGAGGTTCTACTATCGGCCGGATTCTCCTCTCCAGTACCCTGGCATAGACTTTCCCAGGGAGACTGAGAAGTGTGATCCCCCTATAGTTGAAGCACACCCTCCGGTCCCCCTTCTTGAAAAGAGGGACCACCACCCCGGTCTGCCACTCCAAAGGCACTGTCCCCGACCGCCACGCGATGCTGCAGAGGCGTGTCAGCCAAGACAGCCCCACAACATCCAGAGACTTGAGGTACTCAGGGCGGATCTCATCCACCCCCGGTGCCTTGCCACCGAGGAGTTTCTTGACTACCTCGGTGACTTCAGCTTGGGTGATGGACGAGTCCGCCTCCGAGCCCTCAGCCTCTGCTTCCTCAATGGAAGACGTGAAAGTCAAAGGTTTAATCAAATAAACATCAAACATCATTAATGTCATAAAATTTCACTTTACAATTGATGTCATTTAAACATTTATAAAAAATTATAACTACATATCAATGCTAAAAAAAAATCATAATGAATAAAAAATCATAAAGAATCATAAAGAATCACCCCCCCTTTTGATAGTAAACCTTTCTCTACAATTTGTTACTATCAAAAACTTATTCTAATTTGCATCAGCATTTGCTTGTGACTGAGCTACAGTCATGTTGCTGGTGCAGTGATATATTTGACACGGTGTGAATGACTTCTTTATTTCCTTTCAACAGTGCCAACTGGGTTTCTAAATTGCCTATTTTCTTAAGCAAACCACTATAGCCCATCTTTCTTTTGTGTGAAAAGTGACACTGTCTTGCCTTGTGCCCCATCATTCCACAAGCAAAACAAACAACCTCCTTATCTTCCTTTCTTATCTCTAAACAGTGCCTTGCAATGTGACCATCCTTTCCACATGCATGACAGACAAAGTTTTGAAGAGGTCTCTCACTGTCTTGACAATGTCTAGCAATGTGACCAGCTTTTCCACATGCATAGCAAAGAATAACACCTTCTGAATTTATTCTTGCAAATCTCCTTGTTCCCTGATAGAAACCATTAGGCAATGTAATAGAACATTCTTTCTCGCCAAAGGCAGCAACTGGATGTCTAGATTTGGCAGCTTTCATTTGACTATTTTCATGAACATTATTGTTGTAAAACTGTGTCATTTTAGCAATAATGTCATTATATTCAGATAGTGGTGTCACATGCATTGTCACAGCAGACCGGGTGAGTTTGTCACATTTGTTAATCAAGGCAGACTTGAAAGTGACATCATTCTTAGTAATGTCCGGATTGCCACTGAAAGTTTTAAACATCTCCAATAATCGTTCTGAAAATGCTGCTGGATGCTCCCCTTTCCTCATGTGCATCTCAGATATTTTATCCCAATTTACTGACATCACACCTAAGACTTCAAGCAGTGCCTTTTTCCTCTCCGACCTATTTCTGTCCTTTACTTTCTGAGTTAAGGCTCCAGACAAAGTCTCAGGCAAGCACATTCTTAACAAAACGCACGCATCACCATCAGTAAAATTGTAAACTTCAGTATATTCCTCCAAGTTTTTCAGAAAATCTAATGGATCTTGTTTGGCAGGATCAAATTTCCCAATATTCTTGATCACAGCATCTAGTTCAGTTGGATTAAATCCTCGGACTATGGTGGTGGTCATTGGTTCCTCCCTTCCTTCACTAGCACGCATAGTCGTAGTAGAATGACCTGGTGCCATCGGAAATCTAACTCTACAGTCAGAGTATTGTCTACTGAATGACTGATAATATTTTTCCAAACCCTCAGCGCTGTCTTCCTGCAAATCTGGCATCTCTGGAACTGGGTTACACAACGTGACACCTAACAATGTCTTACTAGGGTTTTTCTCTGTTGAGCCATTCTTTATCATAAACTGACAAGTCGCCTTCGCTTCCTCCAAATTTTTAGACAATGTTATCACAGATGATTTAAGCATACTATTGTTAGTTCTAAGAAGTGAAATCTCATTCTGCATCTTGACCTTTTCTTCTTTCCATATCGTTTCACTAGCCAGGTAATTTTTTGTAGAAATTACCCCAACACTGAGTCGCTCATTTTCAGCCTCTAACTCATCTACTCTCCTCCTAGTTACTTTGTATGAAGCAAAAAGTGCTTGAAGTGCATTAGCAATTTTCCCATTTTTGTTCTTAGGCATTTTGGGATCATTTTCAAACTTAGAGATAGCCCACTTGTACGGTTTATCAACAATATTCTCTATTCCGTCAAACATTCCCTGAGAACCGTGTTTAGCGATGTATTTAACAATAATTTCTTCCATTTTCAAAGTCTTATCAAGCTTTAAAATATCTCGTGATCTAATAGTTATTCACAAAGTCTGATTTAAATGACTACACGTTATCTAGTTCCTTTAAGATATCCGTTAGTCTAATTATTCACAGCTCCAGTACTTCGGACACAAATGATCAAAATAGCCACACTACCTGAGGCTTCTAAACTTAACCACAGCCACAATCCATTGGTCCTTAAATTTCGTTACGCAAAACAGTTAGGAAATGCAACACTGTCACAGTACGTCGGACAAAACCACACTACGTCGGGTTTTATGTTATTTTCTTAAAATAATTTACTTAGCCACAGTACTTCGGGCTTAAACAATATTTATCCAATTTAAAACACTGCCACAGTACGTCGGGCAAAACCACACTGCTTCGGGTTCTTGTTTTAAACTTCACCGAGTCACGGCTGTCATGATTCTGCCTTCTTGTCTCTGATTTTCCCTGGTCTTGAGGCAGGATCATGACAGGCCCATGTTTTGTGTGTAAGCACATGGCCATTTGTTTGGCTGTGTGCTTGCGTTGTCTCGTCATGTAACCCCGCCCCCTTGTTATCTCATCTTGTTATCATTATTGTATCATCGCCGTCACCTGTTTCCCTCATTAGTTTCTCCCTATTTAATCCCCTTGTGTTTGCTGTCTTGTGTCGGTTCATTGCCATACTTTATGTGATTCTCAGTGTGTGTAAACCTTCCTGTGAGTACCCTGTGAAGAACTCTGTCTTGTAAAGTCCTGATCTTGTAGCTGTTGTTAGTTTATTGTCTAGTTATCAGTTTAATCTTAATCTAGTGTAGTTTGTCTTTGTTTTTGCCCACCAGCCTTGTTTTGCCCCATTGAGGGTTTTGTTTTTCCTGTTTTGTCTTAATAAATCTGTGTGTATTGCATACCGTCTGCGATTGGGTTCATCTCTCCTACAACCACATAACAGAATGAACCGACCAAAACAGAACCCAGCAGACAGTGTGTCCTCTCTTCTCGAGCGACAGTCCAGGCTCCGGGAACATTGGTGGTTGTCCCAACCACCTGCCACTCTGCCAGTGATCCCGGAGGGTTGCATTCTCGCTGTTGCTTCGCTGGGGGACCAAGCTCACTCCTCTTCTACGCCCGAGACACCCACCGCGTCTGTCAGCCTCTGCGGAAAGCGAGGAAGACGCTTATCGTGGGAATCTGCCTCAGAGTCCTCTTCGACGGAGTCTACCCTTCCTGGGGTTGTCTTCCCAACTCCTGCTACAGACCCCACAGAGATTCTTCAACCGGTCCCTAGTCCAGCTACGGGTTCCGCTCCGCGACCAAGGAGAAAGAGGAGGAGAAGGGGAGCCTCTAGTTCTTCATCTCAGGCTGCCCCTTGCGCTGTTCCAGAGCCCGCTCCTGCAAGCGCTGTTCCAGAGCCCGCTCCTGCAAGCGCTGTTCCAGAGCCCGCTCCTGCAAGCGCTGTTCCAGAGCCCGCTCCTGCAAGCGCTGTTCCAGAGCCCGCTCCTGCAAGCGCTGTTCCAGAGCCCGCTCCTGCAAGCGCTGTTCCAGAGCCCGCTCCTGCAAGCGCTGTTCCAGAGCCCGCTCCTGCAAGCGCTGTTCCAGAGCCCGCTCCTGCAAGCGCTGTTCCCGAGCCCGCCACTGCAAGCGCTGTTCCCGAGCCCGCAGTCGTGTGTGCTGTAGAGAGAGCAGCGGCCGATTCAGCTGCTAAAGCTGTCTTGCGGTCGGTTTCTGCTTCTCAAAAGATGCCTGTCCTCGTTGTTGCCGATGCATTGTCTCAATACTTAAAACGTCTTGTCCAAATCCTTGAAGTCCCCGCCATGTCTTGTCCTGAGTCTGTGAGCGGCGTACCCCAGTCAGCTGCCGAGAGCGCCGTACCCCAGTCAGCTGCAGCCAGTGTTGATCTGAGGCCAGCCACTCAGAGCGCTGTTCCTAAGTCAGCCACCGCTTGCACTGTTCCTGCTGATGTGTCCAGTCCTGTCCCAGCAGATGTGTCCAGTCCTGTCCCAGCAGATGTGTCCAGTCCTGTCCCAGCAGATGTGTCCAGTCCTGTCCCAGCAGATGTGTCCAGTCCTGTCCCAGCAGATGTGTCCAGTCCTGTCCCAGCAGATGTGTCCAGTCCTGTCCCAGCAGATGTGTCCAGTCCTGTCCCAGCAGACAGGAGGATGTCTGTGTCCAGTCCTGTCCCAACTGACAGGAGGATGTCTGTGTCCAGTCCTGTCCCAACTAATGTGTCCAGCCCTGTCCCAGCTGACTGGAGGATGTCTGTGTCCAGCCCTGTCCCAGCTAATGTGTCCAGCCCCGTACCAGCTGTCACCCGACCTCTGTTTGTTTCCCCGGACACCCCTGTCACCACTTCACCCCGGTCTGTTTCTCCTAAGACTGTTCCTCGTGTTTCCCCATCCAAGTCTGCCCGGACCCCTCGCCCTCAGCCATCATCCTGTCCACCCAAGACCACAGTCCCATCCACCCACCCTGGACATTCCCCCATGAACTCTGTGTTGTCTCCACCTCCTCTGCCTTGTCTGTTGTTTTTGATTTTTCACCCCAACCCTGCTATTGTTTATTCATGTTTGCCGTTGTTGGTTTTTGTCATGTTTTGTTGGTTTGTGTCCATGTCTCAGTCCGTCATGTCACGTGTTTAGTGTTCCCTTAGGGAGCGTCTGGAAGCCGCTCCTTAAGGGAGGGGTTCTGTCATGATTCTGCCTTCTTGTCTCTGATTTTCCCTGGTCTTGAGGCAGGATCATGACAGGCCCATGTTTTGTGTGTAAGCACATGGCCATTTGTTTGGCTGTGTGCTTGCGTTGTCTCGTCATGTAACCCCGCCCCCTTGTTATCTCATCTTGTTATCATTATTGTATCATCGCCGTCACCTGTTTCCCTCATTAGTTTCTCCCTATTTAATCCCCTTGTGTTTGCTGTCTTGTGTCGGTTCATTGCCATACTTTATGTGATTCTCAGTGTGTGTAAACCTTCCTGTGAGTACCCTGTGAAGAACTCTGTCTTGTAAAGTCCTGATCTTGTAGCTGTTGTTAGTTTATTGTCTAGTTATCAGTTTAATCTTAATCTAGTGTAGTTTGTCTTTGTTTTTGCCCACCAGCCTTGTTTTGCCCCATTGAGGGTTTTGTTTTTCCTGTTTTGTCTTAATAAATCTGTGTGTATTGCATACCGTCTGCGATTGGGTTCATCTCTCCTACAACCACATAACAACGGCGCGTCTGACTCACTAGCCTACACTTTAACACACAATCGTGAAATAATTCTGTGACCACACTGCGTCAGGTCTATTCAATTACTTTAGAATTTCCTCAGAATCATTACCACTTCCCAATCGGTTTCAAGAATGTTACAAACATATACATTTGTTTCAGTTACTTTAGAAACAACCAATCTAATATAACTCTGCCACCACAGTACTTCGGGTTTATTCAATTACTTTAGAATCTTAACAGAATTATAAGAGACCAACACCAAATTTCAGTTACTTTAGAAACTTTACACTTAAGCACTTTGTTTCAATTACTTTAGAAACAACAATTCCAATACAACTCTGCCACCACACTGCTTCGGGCTTATTCAGTTACGTTAGAATCCTAAACAAAATTGTACGGAATAGGCTAAAAACTCCTCCTGCTAATACTGAATAAATCAAATTCGATCTCTTCTGTCCTTAATTTTTCTTTTTTTAAAACGAGGAATTCCTTAACAAAAACAGCATAAATGAAAGAAAACAGCTTTTTCTTACCTTTTCCCTTTTTTGTTGGAAATCCGTCGACTGGGTCTGGCTCGCCAATGTAAGAAAAAATGAAGTGGACGTCGAAGATCTCAAAAATGAAGTTTATTACAGCATAGCAGTGGCAAGGTACACGAAGCACCTTGGGTTCACCGGCGTCAGAATGAACCCCGAACATACCCAATCCTAAACCTTTTAATGATGTTTTATTAACAAGGTTCGGGAGGAGCACGTTCAGATAATTAACACAAGTGGAAAGCACTCAGCAATCAATGGTGAGAGGTATAAATACTCAGCAGTCTCACCTCATTCCATTGACAGTTTTTGCAGCATGTAGCCAGACAGTATCGTCCTAACAGGTCCGAATCGAGCATTTCCCATCCGATGAATAATCTCTCGTCTTTGAAGAACCTCTGCCGCAATCCTCTGACCAACATCGCGGGCGTCAGGCTTAACAAACGGGATCATAACCGCGGGCGAAACATCCGCGATCACCTTCCGCGTATTTCTCTACACCGGTCCATACAACAATTCCCGCCATTAGAGAAATGGTTAGTAAGGCAATGCCGCCCTCTTCACGCGAGGGAAGGGTCTTCCTCCTTCGCCAGGCTGCCACAGCTGGCCCTAAAGTAAGCCGCGCCGCGCCGCAGATTGAGTTCCGGCCAGTCCATACTCAACGTTTGCCGGGTCAACTCAGTGAGTGCTCAGCTCGGCCCTTCTCGTGTCTGTCTTGGTTGAGCTTGACATTGCTTCAGTTGTTTGAGTCACGAGCCAGTCATGCATCTGTATACAAATTTGATTGGGGGAATGCACGTTTTAAATTGTTTCTGTACAAATGATTTACTGTCATACAGTAGGTCGCACGTTACGTGCAGATTGATCACAGAATCATTAAGAACCTATCGTTAACACTGTCCTGCAATCTATCTGCAAAATCTTGTAAAAAAAAAAAAAAAAAAAAAAAATGTAGGCTATAAAAGCAATGTGTTTCATGCCAAGAGATTAGTAATCCTTAATTGAAACACAGTTAAATAAATACAAGATGCCTACATTTATGCAAGCTTCGTCTTTTACCATAAACCGTCTCTTTTGTACTTAACTAAATAAACTTCAGATAATCAAAATTGTTCTAAACGCAAACTGTTATCTTGCTCGATCACTTAAACTTCAATGTGCATAATCCTGCAAGGATTTCATCTCGCCTCCTTTTCTCGCGTCGGTCCGCTAAGCCCCACTCTCCTCCTCCCTTTGTGGGAGCTCAGTTTCTCCAGGTAAGTTTATCCACTGCTGCAGCAGTGATGTCTCCTCTGGTCCTGGAGGAGCTCAATTTCTCTGGTAAAATTCTCTAATATTGCAACAGTAATGTCTCCTCCGCTCTCACTAGAGCTCTGTTTCTCTGGTTAAACTTCTCCACTGCCGCAGCAGTGATGTCTCCTATGCTCCCACTGGAGCTCTTTTACTCTGGCTAATGTCTCCACTGTCACAGCAGTGATGTCTCCTATGCTCCCACTGGAGCTCTTTTACTCTGGCTAATGTCTCCACTGCCACAGCAGTGATGTCTCCTATGCTCCCACTGGAGCTCTTTTACTCTGGCTAATGTCTCCACTGTCACAGCAGTGATGTCTCCTATGCTCCCACTGGAGCTCTTTTACTCTGGCTAATCTTCTCCACTGCCACAGCAGTGATGTCTCCTCTGCTCCCACTGGAGCTCTTTTACTCTGGCTAATGTCTCCACTGTCACAGCAGTGATGTCTCCTATGCTCCCACTGGAGCTCTTTTACTCCGGCTAATCTTCTCCACTGCCACAGCAGTGATGTCTCCTATGCTCCCACTGGAGCTCTTTTACTCCGGCTAATCTTCTCCACTGCCACAGCAGTGATGTCTCCTCTGCTCCCACTGGAGCTCTTTTACTCTGGCTAATCTTCTCCACTGCCACAGCAGTGATGTCTCCTCTGCTCCCACTGGAGCTCTTTTACTCTGGCTAATGTCTCCACTGCCGCAGCAGTGATGTCTCCTATGCTCCCACTGGAGCTCTTTTACTCTGGCTAATCTTCTCCACTGCCACAGCAGTGATGTCTCCTCTGCTCCCACTGGAGCTCTTTTACTCTGGCTAATCTTCTCCACTGCCACAGCAGTGATGTCTCCTCTGCTCCCACTGGAGCTCTTTTACTCCGGCTAATCTTCTCCACTGCCACAGCAGGGATGTCTCCTATAATACTTGATTAAACAAAGTAAAACTGACCATACCAAAAAAGGTCATCTACATTTTTAACCTCGCTTCGCAAATCCAACCATACCAGTCAATTCTGGCATATCTGCAATGGAGAAGTTCTCAGGCTAAATCTCCTCTGGAACCCCTGTTCTTAGATGAATCCAAAAAACCCGTGACACGTTTTTGGTTCCAGAAACACCTCAAATCCGTTCTCCAACAGTCAGGCGTTCCAGCAAAGAATTTTTCAAGTCACTCATTCCGCATCGGGGCAGCAACTTCAGCAGCCCAAAAAGGCCTCTCCCAACAGCAGATTCAAGCCCTTGGGAGATGGTCCTCCGATGCTTTCCAAAGCTACATCAGGACCAACCAGTTCCATATTAAAAAAGCTCACCAAACCCTCATCGAGTAAAAAAAAAAAAAAAAAAAAAAAAAAAACCTTTCTCTTCTTTACTGTCTCTTCTTTACTGTCTCCTCTTTCTGTCCAGCGAGCATTGGTCTCACAGCGGACGGAGTGAGAACTTCCCAGTGGAGCACTTACATTTTCTCTTTCTTCCAGCGATGCAGTATGAGAAACTCCTGGGCAAGCACTCACCTTCCTGTTTCCTTTCCGTCCAGCGAGCATTGGTCTCACAGTGGACGGAGTAAGAACTTTCCCAATGGAGCACTTGCGTTTTCTCTTTCATCCAATGATGCTGTGTGAGAAAATCTCCTGGGCAAGCACTCACTTTCCTGTTTCCTTAACGTCCAGCGAGCATTGGTCTCACAATGGACGGAGTGAGAACTTTCCCAGTGGAGCACTTACGTTTTCTCTTTCATCCAATGATGCAGTGTGAGAATCTCCTGGGCAAGCACTCATTTTCCTGTTTCCTTTCCGTCCAGCGAGCATTGGTCTCACAATGGACGGAGTGAGAACTTTCCCAGTGGAGCACTTACGTTTTCTCTTTCATCCAATGATGCAGTGTGAGAATCTCCTGGGCAAGCACTCACTTTCCTGTTTCCTTTCCGTCCAGCGAGCATTGGTCTCACAATGGACGGAGTGAGAACTTTCCCAGTGGAGCACTTACGTTTTCTCTTTCATCCAATGATGCAGTATGAGAATCTCCTGGGCAAGCACTCATTTTCCTGTTTCCTTTCTGTCCAGCGAGCATTGGTCTCACAGCGGACGGAGTGAGAACTTTCCCAGTGGAGCACTTACGTTTTCTCTTTTCATCCAATGATGCAGTGTGAGAAAATCTCCTGGGCAAGCACTCATTTTCCTGTTTCCTTTCCGTCCAGCGAGCATTGGTCTCACAGCGGACGGAGTGAGAACTTTCCCAGTGGAGCACTTACGTTTTCTCTTTTCATCCAATGATGCAGTGTGAGAAAATCTCCTGGGCAAGCACTCATTTTCCTGTTTCCTTTCCGTCCAGCGAGCATTGGTCTCACAGCGGACGGAGTGAGAACTTTCCCAGTGGAGCACTTACGTTTTCTCTTTTCATCCAATGATGCAGTGTGAGAAAATCTCCTGGGCAAGCACTCATTTCCCTGTTTCCTTTCCGTCCAGCGAGCACTGGTCTCACAGCGGACGGAGTGAGAACTTTCCCAGTGGAGCACTTACGTTTTCTCTTTCATCCAATGATGCAGTGTGAGAAAATCTCCTGGGCAAGCACTCACTTTCCTGTTTCCTTTCCGTCCAACGAGCATTGGTCTCTCAGTGGACGGAGTGAGAACTTTCCCAGTGGAGCACTTACGTTTTCTCTTTTCATCCAATGATGCAATGTGAGAAAATCTCCCGGGCAAGCACTCACTTTCCTGTTTCCTTTCCGTCCAGCGAGCATTGGTCTCACAGTGGACGGAGTGAGAACTTCCCCAGTAGAGTACTAATGTTTTCTCTTTTCTTCCAGCAACGCAGTGCGAGGAAATCTCAGAGGCAAGCACCCACCTTCCTGTTCTGTAAACTACAAACCGCTCCCGTTTACAGACCAACAGGGGACGTCAGCCGGGCAGGGAGCCACCATTACGGGCTTTCCCAGTCAAGCATCCAGGCCTTCTTGAGATACCAGCCCGCCAACTCGGCACTCATTTGGGGGATCTTTAGTCCGGCGGCTGTCCTCTGCTTTAGCTTTGGGGGGAGTACTCTGGGTTCGGGCTGAACTCCGAGCTCGGAGCCCTCCCTCCGGACAGCACGCCATATACGCATTAAACTTACCCATTTAAATTATATGTAAGTGTGAACTCGTGAAATGATGTTTTATTAACAAGGTTCGGGAGGAGCACGTTCAGATAATTAACACAAGTGGAAAGCACTCAGCAATCAATGGTGAGAGGTATAAATACTCAGCAGTCTCACCTCATTCCATTGACAGTTTTTGCAGCATCCCTCCACCACCCCTTCTCCACACTTCTAGTACTAAACACTTACATACGGGGGGAGTACTCTGGGTTCGGGCTGAACTCCGAGCTCGGAGCCCTCCCTCCGGACAGCACGCCATATACGCATTAAACTTACCCATTTAAATTATATGTAAGTGTGAACTCGTGAATCCTGGTGTGACCCCCAAGGGGCCTTTTTACATCAATCACAAGTGGATCACCAACAATCCAAATTTTAGATGTTTACAAGCAGGCTATCCCAATGAAGGGAAATGAAAGGAGAGAGAGGGACTGGAGTATTATAAAAAAATAAACAGTTTATTTTATTCTTCTCAAGTTGGACATAAAACATGAACATGAAAAACAGACTCTAGGCCTCTGGGCAACAAATACAGGAACGGGGACAACAAAGTGCAAAATCAAGGTGTTTGAATAAATAGCACTCAAATTCAGCAAAACTCAAACACAGAATAAATAGGGCACATCACAAATCACATGCACAAAAAAACAAAAATAATTTACACTCAGCAAACAAGTGGGCACACAATACAATTGTTACCCCCCCAGGATATTGCACCAACCCAATGGCCTAAAATACAAACATTAGATACACAAACATGAAACATACAACAACACACACACGGGAGAGACTGATGGACAACCCAGTGGGCCTCCCTCCCACACACACACACACGCTCGCACACAACTAGATACTAAAAACAAAGCACAGGAAAAACAGTGGCCAAGATGGCATGTGACGGTCCTCCTGCAAAGAAAACAGTTACAATACCATACAAGTAATTATACAGGTCAAATCAAAGCTATGCTTAGTTTATAACCTGTGCATCAATAGGCTAAAAGTTACTTAAAACAAAAGATCTTCAATTAAATACAAGCAGTCGGAACAGGGCAAGGTGCTAAAGCAGCCTACTTTACCAACCTGTATGAATGCTGAATGCAGACCGCAGCGTCGAGCCAAGAGCTTGTTTAGTTGTAATATTGTAGCGATCGCTTTATTCCGTCTGGTTTTTACTCGTACATTCCCAGGCCAAACTATAATACAGACATGGCGAGTCAACATGACTACATACATATAAACAAGCGTTCCGTGATGAAAATGTACACACGGGAGGGAGAAAGAAAGCCAGTGAACTTACATTCTCAGCACAACAAACAGCACTCAGCAAACTTTGTAGAGGTCACACTCTAAACCCATAACTAATATAAACAGAACACAAATCAATGAGAGTTCATTACGGCCAGTGCCTAAAGAAAAAAAACTGAACGCTGCTCACGAGTAAAAGCAGAAAACTTACATTTTCGTTGAAACGCGCAGACACAATTCATAGCCAGTGAGGGCTCGTGAAGACAGGAAGCTGTATGTAACCACGGCACTGAATAACCGCACACACCAGATCGCGCTACAAAATGCAATAGTCTGAATCAAAATCAGATCCATGCCAACCATGTTTACACAAGGAGGCCAAAATACATTTAAGCATGAACTCACATCAACTCGTACAACCAACCAAGAGTCCAAGGAACCAAAAGTCTGTAGCAAAACACTAATGAGAGAGAGACCGCCAGCTTACTGGATTTAACCCTCTGGAGTCTGAGGGGTTTTCTGGGCCCTGGAGGTGTTCTGACATGCTCTGACATTTGTTGTTTTTTCAGTTATTTATAAACATGTTAATGGCAAAGGTGTAAATTCACTCTATAAAGCACAAACAGGGCTACCATCATATCTGATCAACATGCTTGTAAATCTTTGTGTTTTTTAGAGAATAATGTTTATGCGTGGTTATTTGAAAAAATAAAAATGAAAGTTGCTGAAATAAAACCACATAACATATAGTAAATATGTGTCCACAAGACTTTTGACAAATGGATGTTGTTGCCTAGGATTTTTTCTTCAAAATGATGTGAAAATCATCCTGCCTAATCGTTCTCATAAAACAATACATTGATTTAAACGTTGTAAAACAGTTTTTTTGTCAGAAGAGGTTTATGCATGGGAGTGGTAATGGCTATAAATATTAATGAGATTCAGACCAGGGGTGTGACATAGACACCCCCCCAATGACTAATGGCCCATCGCAGCCTGAACAAAAGAAGTAGAGGAGGTTTTGTTTTTCAATCTGTTTTATTGTAATTCCTCTATGTGGAGGAACATAATGTTCTAAATTTGCTCTAAGCAAATCAAATGTGACCAAAATAAAAAAAAAAAATCAGTCTGTTATAAACAAAGCAATTGTGAGCGATAAACAAAAGTAACTTGTACAATCCGACCCCCCAAACATGAAAAGAGCTGAAAGAAGTTAAAGAGAAAACAAATAACGCACACTATAACCTTATAAACAATAATATGTTATAAATTATATGCGACTTTTAATACTGTAGGGCAGTAGCCTACTATTCCCGGAAGCAACCTCCGAGTGGCCCAGCCCATGGTCCCGTGTCGTCAAAAACGTTACGTAAATTCGAAATAGTGCGCGCAGAAGCACATGCGCAAAACCGTTTTGTAAAATGATAAATGAATTATTTTTATTTTATCATATGTCATTTTGAAAAAAAGGACATTTTACAAACCTACGTTTTGCGCATGTGCTCCTGCACGCACTTTTTCAGTCAGAACACAGCAATCAGAGGAGGACGCGCTGAGGAATTTGTGACTGTTTCACCTGTTCAACCACATCAAAGTTTCGTAATTAGTAAGTCCGTGCTTTTTCTCTTTTTTTCTTTCTCTTATGTGCTGAAGGGCCGCTGTGCCTTAGTGAAACGGTGTTTGTACGTGAAGAGCTCTTTTCCAAAACGCCATAAACCTAAAAAGCTGTCTCAAAGATCCAGCAAAAAATAATGATTATGAATATGTAAAATATTGCAATAAGACATTTTAATTGTTTATTAACTTCTGGCAAAGATGAAGTTGACGATAGGCTATTGACTCGCGATCTTCTCAGTAGGCTAGTGAACGCACCAGAGAAATGCACATTTATTAGGCTACATAGTTTTTTGTTTTGGATGGTTTTGTTTAGAACCAGCTTTCTGTAAATATATTTCACATTTTTTAGACCTGCGAGGCGAGTAGGCTACGGTCTGGTTCATGATGATCTCCAGTTCAAGCACCTTATGTTGTGATTGCTAGCCTTTTTACTTTTTATGTATTAAATCCAGGAAATTTGTTAATGAAAATAATATTAAAATTAAGATACAATTAAAACAAAACGAAATTCGTTTTAAAGAATGGATTTGTGCTTTCTGTTTTGAAGTCTCTGTGAAAGTTTGAAAGTCTTTTAGTGCTGCTTCAGAGCGCTCGCGTCCATAATGGAGAACTGTCACGTAATATTGTTTTTTCCTCATAAATGCGAACATGTGTCAACTAATGCAAGTAAATTTAAAAAGACTTACCCGAAATATTATCCACGGCTGGATCAAGTCGCTCAACGTTCGTCGCTCAAAATACAAACGTTCGTCGTCAGAGTCCTGCTCTTCTTCTGAGCAAAATTTGAACTCGTGTCATCTTCCAACAGCGCAGGAAAGTGAATAAATGAAACTTGCTGGTTTTAAGGCATTTCAGGGGGCGTTTACCTTATTTTGCATAGATCACATCAGCTCATTATCTTATGAATAGCGCGCTCTGCGAGTGGGTGTGAACTCATTACCGATAATTAGGTGAGACGGGAGAAACTGTACTTCTCTTTAGTTTCTTACAGATTACATTGCAGGAGAATATTTGTTTTGAATGTGAATTGTTTTATTTAAAAGTAGAAATGTAAAGCTTTCTTTAGACGCATGTTTCATGGTTGTGTGATAAGTATTAGCTGAGTTTCAGTTCATTTTCCAGACTTGTTTCAGAAAGATTTTTGCGGAGACAGAGTGAGCTGAAAGCGCACCCTGTTTATTTTATTTATTTAAAAATAAAAACAAGGTTTTGATGTTAATGTGAGTGTACACAAAAAAAAGAAGACCCTCTATAGTTTATAATCATGTATTTATTTTATTAATATGACCGTAAATGACGGACTTTTTTAAGTTTATGTTGCTGCTATGTGAAAAAAATCCAGCAAAACGCGGGGGCGCGTTTGCCGACCTCAGAGGGTTAAAGGTGCAAAGCCAAATGACCACCAGCTGATTCAAATCAAGGCACAATTCCCACTGCCTACGTCCTACCCGCTACATTCACCCACCCTTGAATGTCACCGTCCCGGTGACTAGGGCAAGGGTCAAACCCAAGGTCTAAAAACAGCGCTATGGGAGGAAATGGTTAGATCGTTTTCTGCCGAGGCCACCGGTGATCTTCTAACAGTCGTGCATGGGAGGTTGTGAGGGTTAGGATGGTGGCCTGCATTTGTTCTAACAGTTCTCCTTGAAACAAGGGTATTGCCAGATGTTGATACTTCCCCTTCAACACCCAAGGAGTCACGTATTAAATGTTGGGGTGTAGTCTTCCCCTGCTGTTCAAGAGCTGGAGGCTGCGACGCTCCAAACTCAGTGGGAGGTGTTAATCCTCTTACAGGAGGTGCATCAATTGCCACCAATACTCCAAAATCATCACCTTCCTCCATACTACCATCAACATCATCCCCTATGGAGTTTGGCATGCTTACATTAAGCATCTCGGCCCCAGGTACAAGATAGGGTGAACCTGGGTCAGTTGGGAGGGGCCGCAGTTCTTTCCGGTTGATATTCTTCTCTGGACCTAACTGATCCCTTGGCCTAATTTTATAAAGTGTACCAACCTCATCAAGGCACCTCACAATCTCATACACCCCATTTTCCCAATGATCACTAATCTTGTGCCGTCCATGCGGGTGACTGCGACGATACACCAGTGTACCAGGGGGCAAAAGTGGCAAAGGAACCAAATTATTCTTTGCTCGTTGTTGAGCGGCTGCCTCCAAATGAGCTCGGGCCTGGCTATAGATTGCAGAGAGATGCTCCTGGTGTTCTTGAACCCACTCGGCAGTAGTAGTAGAGTCTGATGGAGTGTCAATTGTGCCCAACAAAGAATCGAGTGGAAGAGTGGGCTTACGCCCAAACATCAGTTCATACGGAGAAAACCCCGTAGACTGATGAGCTGTGGTGTTATAAGCAAATAAAACCTGTGGCAGATGGTAGGGCCACCGTCTCTTCTTGTCAGGAGGTAGTGTACGAAGCAAGTCATGCAATGTGCGATTAAATCGCTCGCATTGTCCGTTGCCCTCTGGATGGTATGGGCTAGTGCGGGATTTACGAATCCCATACACTCTGCACAATTGTTGGAACAGCTCACCTTCAAAATTGCGCCCTTGATCGGTATGAATACGTAATGGGACACCATAAATGTAAAACCACTGCTCTGTCAAGACTCGAGCTACCGTTGACGACTTCTGGTCTGCCGTAGGATATGCCTGCGCAAATTTAGAGAACACATCAGTGACAACCAAAAGATTCTCTTTCCCATCACTAGATTTTTCCAATATGGAAAAGTCAATGGCTACAATTTCTAAAGGCCTTGATGCCAACAGACTACCCATAAAGGTCCTCAGTTTTGGCTGAGTTGCCTTGGCAACCACACACCGCCGACATTCACGGCACCACCGGTCGACATCCTTCCGCATAAAGGGCCAATAGCATCGCTGGCGGACAAGACTAGTTGTTCGTTCTACCCCCTGATGGCCATGATCATCATGCAAGGCTGTGAGCACTTCTGTCTGAAGAGCCTGAGGCAGCAGTAGCTGCAAGACCTCTTTAGTGCTGCCAGGGACATGTGTCTTCCTGTATAGGACACCCTCATAGACTACCAAGTCTGCCCATTGACGGACAAGCTCCACAACAGCAGGGGACTCATTGGACCTCTCTGGGGCTGTAGGAGGACTGCCCCTCTTCCAATATACAAGGAAGGCCTTCAAAACAGGGTCCTCAGCCTGCAAGAGTAGGAGATTTTCCCTAGTTCTTGTAGGGCATGCATCTATGGCCTGTATTTCAACAGAAGGGGACATGACCATACTCTTAATTTCGACTGGCACTGAGATCCCCAAGGCCATCTCATCCATAGAGACTGGGACTGATGGTGCCGGCAAGCGAGATAGCGCATCCGCATTCTTGTTGCATGCGCCAGGACGGTACTCTATGGTGAAGTCAAAAAGAGCTAGTTGCGCAGCCCAACGTTGCTCTACGGCTCCTAACTTAGCTGTCCGTAAGTAACAGAGCGGGTTGTTATCGGTCAGAACAGTAAATTTGGTACCCAGCAGATAATCCCGAAACTTGTCTGTTACTGCCCACTTAAGTGCCAACAGTTCAAGTTTCATGGCTGAGTAGTTATCCATGTTTCGTTCAGTTGGTCGCAAGCCCCTGCTTGCATAAGCGACTGGACGCCGAGGCCTTCCATCCTGCTCTTGAGATAAAACCGCGCCGAGCCCCAGCCCACTAGCATCTACCTCGAGGACAAATGGTTTGCTAAAGTCGGCGTAACCCAAAACTGGTGCGCTTATCAGTTTGTCCCTCAAAGTATTGAATGCTTGATCACAGCCCCAGTCCCAATGGTCCCGCAAAGTGGCATTACGCCCCGTCCTATTCCTTTTAGGGTGTGGCTGGAGCTTTGCCACCAATTTATGTAGAGGAGCCGCATACCTCGCAAACCCCTGCACAAAACGCCGATAATACGACGCAAACCCAAGGAATGATCGCAGCTCTGCAACTGTAGATGGAGTGCTCCAATCCCTAACTGCACTGATCTTGTCAGGGTCCGTAGAGACCCCAGAGGCCGAGACAACGTGGCCCAAGAACTTTACTTCAGGCTGAAAAAAATGACACTTCTTTAGTTTGAGCTTAAGACCGTGCTCGCGTAGACGACTGAATACCAACTCCAAACGTTCCAGATGTTGTTTGAACGTTTGATGAAAAAACGACCACATCATCTAAGTACAGGAGAAGGGAATGGAAACGCTGGTCCCCGAATATTCTTTCCATCAGCCGCTGAAAAGTCCCGGGTGCATTGCACAACCCATATGGCATCCTCTGGAACTCAAACAGGCCAAATGGCGTGCAAAAAGCGGTTTTAGCCCAATCCTTCTCAGCAACTGACACCTGGTTATAACCACTCGCAAGGTCGAGAGTGGAGAAGAGAGACGCACCTGTGAGGGCATCCAAAGACTCCTCAATTCTTGGCAATGGAAAGGCATCTTTCCTAGTCTTTGCGTTTAGTTGTCTATAGTCGACACAAAGACGAATAGATCCATCTTTCTTCTCCACAACCACGATGGGTGAGGAATAAGGACTACAGCTCGGTTTTACCACTCCCTGATCTAACAACTCCTGGATATGTGCCTTCACTACATCATACTGGGATGGTGGAAGTCGTCTATAGCGCTGCCGCACCGGAATGTCGTCAATCACAGGAATCTCATGCTCGATCAAGTTGGTACAGCCTAAGAGTGCCTCACTACAGCTAAAAGTATCACTATACTTCTGAAGTAAAGACTTTGCTTCCCATTGCTCGGACTCAGTTAGATTAGGCCAGGAAAGGTCCGCAAACCCCAACGAGGGAGTTATAGCAGCCTCCATTGACCGAATGAACGCGACAGGGCCTTGGGTACCATTTTCTTCCTGAAAGCAGATGGATTTGCTAGCGGAACGTGCAGTGATCAAGTGCATTTCCCCCAACAGGGTACGTGGTTTTATCCACCGATCTACCTGGCCCACATTAACAACTGGCACTTGTACTATCCCATTTCCAATGGGGAGCAATGAGATTGGAATAATTAAGTCTGGTGGCAACTGCCACCCTGCCCCTGCTGGTTCTAACAGTACAGAAGAAATCAATGGGCCAAGCCCCTGCCTACAGGTGGCTGACACAAACTTTAAAGAGCCAGCTGGAACACAGGTGGAGGACCCAGGGGCAGTCAAAACCCTGCCTAGAAAACCAGATGTAGAAAAGTCCTCGAGGCGTTGGCACGCTAATAAGGCATGTTCCCAAACAGCTGGGACTGTTAACCCGGAAGAAGTAAACAAACTTGCACCGTCTTGGCAAAAAAACTCTTGCAGGCAGCAACGGAGGACATTCATCCCAATCAATCCTGGGACAGAGTCCTTGTTTGTCTTAAGTCTGGACCCGGGTGGATCTTGAACCACCAAGATGCCTATAGAAGGAAGAACTTTTCCTAAGACTTCTACATCCAATTCTAAATAACCACGATATGGGATATCTAGACCGTTGGCCGCTTTTAACTGTAACCAACCACAGGAACGTAGCTGGTCACACCCCAGAACGCGGAAATGGTTATTAAAGAAGGACTCCGTGATTGTAGATACCATAGAACCAGTATCTATAAGACAAGTAACAGTTACACCGCCCATCTGGACATCTGCCACTGGACACTCGCCCACCAATGCAGAAGGACAGGACAAAAGAGATGTTAACGAGTCTGAGCCCATCAAACCCCCTTCTAGTGCTTGGCTCCATGCACTAGAGGGTGCTAGTTTCCCTGTTGCCCGCTAGAAGAGTCATCCCTCCCATTCCCAGCGGGTGGCCTGGACCCAACCCCCACACGCTGTGTCTGCCGTGAGCCAACCGGGCAATCCCTAGCCATGTGGCCTACTTGCTCACAACGCAGACAAATAGGCCTGCCATCCACATCAAAACGAAACCGCCTCTGGTGATTAATCTGCCTAGTTGGTAGATTGGATGGCCCTGAGCCAGGGGACAAATGTTTAAGAATAGTATCTAATTGGGCCTGCTGCCTACGTAAACAGTCTTTGAGCTCTGTCAATTCATTACTTGGTTGTGGTACAACGACCTGAGCTTCTGCCTGCCACGCTCCCACCACCCTTGAACTAGCGTCACACGAAAAAGCCCTTGCACGGACAGGACGAGGCCCCTCGCCATCATCGGCCCAGCGAAATGCCTCACGACGCAAGTCCAAAAAGGAGGAATCAGGATTAAGGCGGATGTATTGTTTTAATTCTCTACGCAACATTTTGTCTCTAACGTTTTCTACAAATTGATCACGGAGAACACAGTCAGGTTTAGCAATTGCAGTTGTGTTTTTACGTTGTGCGACTTCCATAAGTGACATTAATGAATGTGAAAATTCACGCAACGTTTCTCCCTCCCGTTGACGACATTGGAAAAATTTCTGTTGGGCGTCAATATAAGACTGGCTACAGCCAAAAGTCTCAGTCAGTATAGAGAAAATATTTTCAGGCTCGGATCTAACTGAAGCTGGATGGAGTTTAATTTCTAGCTTTGCCTCCCCATCCAGAAGGTCATACACGAAATGCGCCTGCTCCCCTATGGACATATGCCTAACCTGCAAACATTGACGGACCTCCTCAATCCATTCCTCCACCGGAGGAGACTCTGAACCACCAGAGAACCTGGGATATTTACGTTCTCTAGGAACATACACATACCTTAATCCAGAAGACCCTGGCTCCTGAAAATTTGGCTCTTGGCGATTTGACTCTTGCTGACTCTGCTCTCCCTGTTCTACAGCCCCAGCAGATGCTACATTTCCCTGACGTAGCCTTTCATTGTCAGCCTGCAACCGTTTAATCTGCTCCATTAGCTGCCCGACCTGTTCCTCCAGCTCCTGAGACATTTTCAAACCGAACAAAGCCAAAAAGGAAAGAGAGAAAAAAAAAGTGATGTTTCTTTATTTTTGTTATATTTTTTTATATATAAATACAAACCACTTGCAGAACCGCTGTCCAGGCCCAGTCCTCAACCACTGCTTTTCCTGTACTCTACCTGCACTCAATACACATACATACACACAAAACAACAAAAACAATAACAAATTACACCAGTCCCAATCAACCAGTCCCAATCAACCCTGCCCCGACTACGCCAAATGTGACCCCCAAGGGGCCTTTTTACATCAATCACAAGTGGATCACCAACAATCCAAATTTTAGATGTTTACAAGCAGGCTATCCCAATGAAGGGAAATGAAAGGAGAGAGAGGGACTGGAGTATTATAAAAATATAAACAGTTTATTTTATTCTTCTCAAGTTGGACATAAAACATGAACATGAAAAACAGACTCTAGGCCTCTGGGCAACAAATTCAGGAACGGGGACAACAAAGTGCAAAATCAAGGTGTTTGAATAAATAGCACTCAAATTCAGCAAAACTCAAACACAGAATAAATAGGGCACATCACAAATCACATGCACAAAAAAACAAAAATAATTTACACTCAGCAAACAAGTGGGCACACAATATAATTGTTACCCCCCCAGGATATTGCACCAACCCAATGGCCTAAAATACAAACATTAGATACACAAACATGAAACATACAACAACACACACACGGGAGAGACTGATGGACAACCCAGTGGGCCTCCCTCCCACACACACACACACACACACACGCTCGCACACAACTAGATACTAAAAACAAAGCACAGGAAAAACAGTGGCCAAGATGGCATGTGACGGTCCTCCTGCAAAGAAAACAGTTACAATACCATACAAGTAATTATACAGGTCAAATCAAAGCTATGCTTAGTTTATAACCTGTGCATCAATAGGCTAAAAGTTACTTAAAACAAAAGATCTTCAATTAAATACAAGCAGTCGGAACAGGGCAAGGTGCTAAAGCAGCCTACTTTACCAACCTGTATGAATGCTGAATGCAGACCGCAGCGTCGAGCCAAGAGCTTGTTTAGTTGTAATATTGTAGCGATCGCTTTATTCCGTCTGGTTTTTACTCGTACATTCCCAGGCCAAACTATTGGCGCTTTTCCACTGCATGGTACGGCTCGGCTCGGCTCGGTACGGTTCGGCTCGCTTCGCTTTTCCACTGCGTGGTACGACTCGACTCGGTACGGCACGGTTCGGTTCGCTTTAGCTCGGTTGCTTTTCCACTGCAGTTAGTACCGCTTCAAAGTGGGTGGGACTGATCGTTAATAGTTGCCGCCTCTACTGTCATGACATCATCCTAAACGCGCCACATTTCAAACGCACAACACAGGAACAATGGAGCCTATCGAGGGGATGGTGTTCTTGATTCTCGGCATGTGGATGTTTTTAACTTCAAGACGGAGAAATGTGTTTAAAATAAGGCTGATGGCAGCACAACAAATTACTGCAAAAAAAAAAAAAAAGAGTCTGGGAACTCTTACAACAAAGCGAAGATGACGACATCACTCGGTTTGCCCGACGGCGCACGGTAAGCTAATCTTGTTTAGGATCTCAATCGCTATATTGTCACAAAGCATATAATGAATTTAGCTGCCAATTTTATGTATTAAAATGTGTACTCTGTGTATTTCAGATGTATCATATTTCGCAAAGTCGCCGCCACAGACCATCTGTTTGGACATTTAACAGAGCTTCTGAGTGGTGGGATGTGATTGTTCCTGGCTTTACAAACACGCAGTGGTTGGAGAACTTTAGGATGTCGGAAGAAACGTTTATTTACTTGTGCAACAAACTGCGTCCTGCGATGGAGAGACGGGACACAAACTTCCGCGTGTGTGTACCTCTAAAGAAGAGAGTAGCCATTGCACTGTGGAAACTTGCAACCGGCTCTGAGTACAGAAGTGTTGGACATCTTTTTGGAGCAAGCATTTCAACTGTGTGTCGGTGTGTTCAGGAGTTCTGTGCTGCAGCAGAGACGTTGTTGGTACCGGAACAAATTCGTTTTCCAGATCAGGAGAGGTTTAAAGAAATGGCTGCCTACGTTGAGAACAGATGGGGACTTCCACAGTGTATTGGTGCTATTGATGGATCACACATACCCATAATAGCACCACAAGACTATCACTGTGACTATTTCAACCGTAAAGGCTGGCACTCCATCATCCTTCAAGGTGTTGTGGATGGAAAGGGACTTTTCTGGAATGTTTTCACAGGACTGCCTGGAAGCCTGCATGATGCTCGGGTTCTGAGACTGTCCACACTGTGGGAGGTGGCAAGCCGTGGAAACCACATACCAGCTAGCACCAAAAACATTGCTGGGGTGAATGTTGGTTACTACATCCTTGGAGACTCTGCCTATCCCTTGCAGAACTGGCTATTAAAACCATTCATTGACACTGGACGGCTAACAGCGGAACAGCGGGTCTACAACATGAAAATCTCCAGAGCACGTGTAGTGGTTGAAAATGCTTTTGGTAGATTAAAAGGAAGATGGCGTTGCCTTATGAAAAGAAATGACTGTGCGGTCGACCTTGTGAAATCTATGGTGCTGACATGCTGTGCTCTACATAACCTTTGTGAGAGTCATGGAGAGGCCTATGAGATTGCATGGGATCCACCTTCAGCAGCAGAGCCTGTGCTGGGACTGGCACAGCATGTAGAGGAGGAGGGCAGGGATGTCCGTGAGGCTCTGATGCGTTACTTGAATAGTTGACTATGTCTGTTCTGTAAAGTGTGTTGTAAATAAACTTTTGTGCAGTATTTGAAAAAGTTTCCCTTGCATATTTATTTACCCATTTATTATAAATAACCCATTTATTATAAATATAATATTAATAATAAATAGCATCATTATAAAGATGTAAGACTCCAGCTTTGATATTTGACCACTGTTTATGATAAATCTGCTTTGCAGTGACATTAAATTCTTAATTTATTCCAGGAGTGCAAAATTATTAATCTGTAATATTTGATATTTTGAATAGGTAATGCAGTCAATCATGTTTTTCTCAGGTTTGTGTTCACTTACATGCAATATACAGCATTCATCAGGGCTCTTATCCAATTGTGTGCATATTTGGAGAAATAATTATCACATGTTCTTATAGATATTTTGTCATACAGAATAGCATTTTTGTTCATTTTATGTCCAAACACTATTTTAAACCGCGAGCGGAATATGATACAAATACTCAATAGCGGTTTAAAGTGAGTTTTAGGTAAAAGTGTACTATTAATCTTTTAAATTGTGACATGTAGCTTGATACATGTTGCTCTAATCCACATGCACCATTAAAAAGGAAAGTACATGTTTGACAAGTAAATTTTATTGAAGAAAAATGTAAACAGATCAAACGTTAAACAAAGTGCAAACGTATAGTGCAAAAAAATGTATATAATGAAAATATAAAGACATATATAAAGACAAATTTAAAAGTAAAGAATGTACACCAAGCAAACTTTAATTGTGCAAATGTATGTAGTGCAAAAAAATAAATATAAATACGACATATATAAACAAATTTAAAGGTAAAAAATGTACACTAAGCAAACTTTAAACGTTGTGCACAAACGTATGTACCGGTAGTATAAAAACATTCACAGGAAAAACAAGTTAAAAAAATAACTATTTCCGTGAAGTATGGACTAGGGAGGTTTTAGTCGGGCAGAGAGTTCTGTTCTTGTCGGTTCTGTCACTGTTCTGTTCGGTCACTCATCACCTGTACAAGCATCCCCATGACGTTGAGAAAGGCTTGATTGAATGCAGCCGTTTGTGCATTTTCCTCCCTCCTAAAGGCCGCTTCGTGCTCCCTTGCTTGCCGGGCCTCATCTATTGCCATCTGCAAATGGAGCTCCCTCTGTGCACGGTTCAGTTCCTGCTGTTGAATATCAGCCACCTGCATCTCTCTTAAAACAGCAAGATGCTCCTGATGGTGCATGCTCCGTTTCCTCTTGCCTGGACACAAAGAAAGAAAAGTTAATTTTTTTTCTAAAGGTTTTTTCTAAAATCAAAAAAAAAATTGAGAGTAAAAATAAAGCTAACATTATCATATCATCAATTAATCTATGAAAGAACTGTTCATTAACAACCCCATGATCTACAGTGTGAACTAATCAAAGTTACAGTAGCTAGCAATAATGTACAGTACCAGTCAAAAGTTTGGAAACATTACTATTTTTAATGTTTTTGAAAGAAGTCTCTTATGCTCATCAAGCCTGCAGTTAAAAAAAAAAAAAAAGTTATATTATGAAATATTATTACAATTTAAAATATTGGTTCTCTTTTTTAATATACTTTAAAATGTAATTTATTTTTGTGATGCAAAGCTGAATTTTCATCAGCAAGTACTCCAGTCTTTGCTGTCTTATGATCCTTCAGAAATCATTCTAATATGATGATTTATGATCAATGTTGGAAACAGTTGTGCTGCTTAATATTTTTTTTATAACCTGAGATACTTTTTTCAGGATTATTTGATGAATAAAAAGTTAAAAAGAACTGTATTTATTTAGAATAGAAATCTTTTGTAACAATATTCACTACCGTTCAAAAGTTTGGGAACAATAACTATTTTTTTTAAAGAAATTAGTACTTTAATTCAACAAGGATGCGTTAAATTGATAAAAGGTGATGGTAACGATTTATATTGTTAGAAATATTTTTATTTTGAATAAATGCTGTTTTTATGAATAAATGCTGTTAACGTTTTACTCAATGAATCCTGAAAAAAGTATTCCAAAAAAATATATTAAACAGCACAACTGTTTCCATCATTGATAATAACTGAGTATCAAATCATCATATTAGAATGATTTCTGAAGGATCATAAGACACCAAAGACTGGAGTACTTGCTGATGAAAATTCAGCTTTGCATCACAAAAATAACTTACATTTTAAAATATATTAAAAAAGAGAACCATTATTTTAAATTGTAATAATATTTTATATAACTGTTTTTTTTTTTTTACTGCAGGCTTGATGAGCATAAGAGACTTCTTTCAAAAACATTAAAAATAGTAATGTTTCCAAACTTTTGACTGGTACTGTATTTATGGTGAGCAACAGGAATTCATGATATATCCAATTTTAGTGCAGGCTTTCAAAACGACATAAGAAAAGAATTAGGTAAGCTTAGTCTACTCTAAATATATATGTAACAGTAAGTGTTTTTTAGTCATATTTCATACCTGGTACCACACGCTCTGGTGTCCTGCTGCTGCTGCTGGAGGTTGCTGGTGTCGACGGTCGTGCTGGTGTCGACGCTGCTATCACCAGTTGGGACGTTGAGGCATCACTGCACGGAGAAAGTGCTAACGAGTCAATCGTAGACAGTGCATCTGAAACAAAAAGTTTGTACAATGTTTGTTAATGCACAAATTACAGCAACACAAATCAAACTAGCAACAATAACAAATCCAGAACAGAATTGAATAGGCATACATGTAAAAAAACAAAATAAAACTTTACAGTACAGATGGTCAGTAAAGTGAAGCTTTCAAACTTAATAAATTGTACAACGTTACGTACCATCCTCGATTGTGTTGTCCAACAAAGAGGTGGCCGAGTCCAGGGCACCCTCTCTCCCATTGCTCGCAGGTCGACTTCCGTAGATAGCGTCCATTTGGTCGAACCACTTCCACGTTCTTCTGTTTGCACCACTCCGGCCGTTGTGATCCTTTATGGCTCGGTAGTCACTTTTTAGTTTTTTTAATTTGTCCCTACACTGTTTGTAGGTCCGGTGGTAGCCGTGTGCGGCTAGGAGCTGTGCTACTTCTTGGAACACTTTTTCATTCCGTGTCGCCCCATCCAGCTCTCGCTGGATCCGCTCCTCGGCAACCAACGAGAGGAACGTCTGCACCTCGTCCACTGACCACGATTCAGCCATTTCTTTTTTAAATTTTTTACTTCTTTTGTCAAGTAAATACTCTAAAAACAGGTGCTACCAGCTTTGGCTGTTGTCTGGCTATTTAAATCTAGCGGGTGTAGTGTCTCGTGTCGCAAATACAATGACGCTGGTAGTGACGATTCTGTCTGACCAATCAGTGATCTGCAGTGTTTTCACGTCACATTTTAGTATCGGTACGGTACGCTTGGAACCTCAACAGAGGTGGTACCATTTAAAGCGAGCCGAAGCGAGCCGTACCGTACCGTACCATGCAGTGGAAATGCGCCATAAGTGAGCCGTACCGAACCGAGCCGTACCGTACCATGCAGTGGAAAAGCGCCAAAGCGTGCCGTGCCGTACCGAACCGTACCGTACCATGCAGTGGAAAAGCGCCATATAATACAGACATGGCGAGTCAACATGACTACATACATATAAACAAGCGTTCCGTGATGAAAATGTACACACGGGAGGGAGAAAGAAAGCCAGTGAACTTACATTCTCAGCACAACAAACAGCACTCAGCAAACTTTGTAGTGGTCACACTCTAAACCCATAACTAATATAAACAGAACACAAATCAATGAGAGTTCATTACGGCCAGTGCCTAAAGAAAAAAAACTGAACGCTGCTCACGAGTAAAAGCAGAAAACTTACATTTTCGTTGAAACGCGCAGACACAATTCATAGCCAGTGAGGGCTCGTGAAGACAGGAAGCTGTATGTAACCACGGCACTGAATAACCGCACACACCAGATCGCGCTACAAAATGCAATAGTCTGAATCAAAATCAGATCCATGCCAACCATGTTTACACAAGGAGGCCAAAATACATTTAAGCATGAACTCACATCAACTCGTACAACCAACCAAGAGTCCAAGGAACCAAAAGTCTGTAGCAAAACACTAATGAGAGAGAGACCGCCAGCTTACTGGATTTAAAGGTGCAAAGCCAAATGACCACCAGCTGATTCAAATCAAGGCACAATTCCCACTGCCTACGTCCTACCCGCTACACTGGTCTTAATGTAAATGAAGTTGCTCTTCTTGCAACAGCTGTGGTCTGTATGTTAATGAAATTGAGACACCCCATGGTCCCTAGTGTCCCACAGAAGGTTCTATGTTATTCTTTCAAATAAGAACAGTCAAAGGTTAAAGTGATAAGATTGTTTGAAGTCCCTTTAATCAAGATGGTTGTTGGTTGCCCTCTGTGATACTATTATTTACTTATTACTGAGATTTAATGTAATTTTCTCTATATGATAATTAAACTCTTTTAAGTGAAGGAACATTTTGATATACATATATATATTGGAGTGGAAGTTTTTTGGGAACAGAACATAATTTCTTACAAAGGGTTGCGATCATGTACTTTCCATCTCCAAGAGAAGAATTCCTCAATTGGATTCAGGAAAGGAGAATATGGTGGAAGGAACACCATCCTGAAATCTCGCACTAGTGCTGAATGGTGGAATTGGACATTGTCCCAAACTACTTCAAAATTCCGCACCATTTGCTCCTGATCACCCTGCGGAAAGAGGATTTCATTGGGGTTTAAAAAATGTAGGAGCCTTGCTGTGTTGTATGGTCCCAAGACAGCATTGTGTGCCACAACACCAGTTGTAGAAATTGTGGCACAGAGAGTGAGGTTGCCTCCTCGTTGTCCAGGGACATTGACTGTAGCACGATGGCCAATCACATTTCTCCCTCTTCTCCTTTTTTTGTGAAGATTGAAGCCTGCTTCATCAATATACAGGTACTCATAATGAGTTGCACTGCTATCCAACTCCAAGATTCCCTAGAGTAAAAAGAACACAAGGTACAATTACAGTAAGTTAGTGTTTTACAGTAATGGCATTGAAGTATTGCAGTCAATACTACTGTGAAACTGTTGCTGAAGTTTGAGTTCACACTTTGAAGCAGCAGTATACATATATGCCTAAATCTTTTCACTTACAGTAGCATGGAATAGTTTATGGACACATACTTAAAATTCAGGAAGAATATATCTTTGTGTTGACAAAAAGTGCAGTAATTGGGTTGCACATACTTGAACAAACTGGAATCGCAACTCCTTCACTCTAACGGAGTTCCTCTCAAAGGGCACTTTGTATACTTACTTCATTTACTTGCTTCATTCGAATTGCATTTCTCCTTAGAACACGATCAATTGTGGAAAGACTGCATTGGTGGATATTGTGGAACAGTTGATTGTCCTTGTTATTCTTTGCTGAATTTCTTTGAGGCGGAGGGAGTTGTTCTGGACCACCATGTCAACAATGGCATGCTCTTGTTCAATTGAAAGAAGTCTTGTTCGTCCACCTGAATGTTCTCTAACTACAATTCTGAAAAATGTTTGGACAAGCAGGAACATTTACTGTAGAAATCTAGACCTATGTCAAACAAGACTACATGGACTCTCATTGTAGAAGTAGAATGATATAGTTACTTACCGGTTTTCCCTCTGAAATGTGCGGATAATTGAAGCCACTGTTTATATTGGGCTGAACTCTCTGCCCAGCTTCTCTCAGTGAGAGACCATGATTTATGACATGGTCACTAAGTGTGGCTCTGATTTCATTTGAAACACGTGTGTACCCTATCCTTCTACCTCTCCTCCCTCCTCTTACACCCTGCCCTCCTCTTCCTCTCTGTCCATCTCTTCTTATATTTTCTACTCTTTCTCTTTCCACTATACCATTGCCCTCCAATCTATCCATCTCTTCTCCCTCTACTCTATCTTCTCCTCTTCCTACATCCTCAGCTCTTCTTTCTCTTTCTCCTACATCCTCAGCTCTTCTTTCTCTTTCTCCTACATCCTCAGCTCTTCTTTCTCTTTCTCTTGCTCCGTCTCTGGAACCAACTTCCACTGGACATTCGCCTTGTAACATCTATCACAACCTTTAAAATGAAGTTGAAAACATATTTTTATTCCCAGGCATTTTAAATTTGTGATTTTATCTATGTTTCCATTTGTTTTATTGTATCGTATGTTTTGTTTATTTTATGTTATTCTTTGACTTTGTTCAGCACTTTGGTCAGCTTTGCTGTGATAAATGTGCTATATAAATAAATTTTACTTACTTACTTACTTACTACATCTTCAGCCATTCTTGCTCCTTCTCCTACATCTTCAGCTCTTCTTGCTCTTTCTCCATCCCCTTCTCCCTCTACCCTGTCCACCACCTCTCACTCTTACACCTCTTCCTTTTCCACTGCTCATTCTTCTTTTTATTGTCTTTTGTCCTCATTCGTCTTCTTTGTTGTTTTTCTCTTCTCCTTTTGTAGTTGTTGTAATTAAGACAGCTGTGTGAACAATTAGGAAATTGGCTTTTTCTGTGTTGAGTGGATTACTAGCTCATCAGATATCAATTTGTGGTTAATTGAGGACATAAGTTGTGCAACTGACTATTTTACAATTCACAGAGTTTTGTTTGTTGTGTTTTGAAAATGGTACAAAAATGCTTGTGATCTTTGTGAAGACCAATGAAAAAGATGCAAATGTTTTTCCTGATATATTCAGGATTTGGTTGGCTGTATGACCTGCTGTGATAACATTAGGGAATTTTGTGCACAGTGTATTGAGAAAATTATGCTTTTGATTTGTAATTTGTATGAAATGAAGGAGAATTTACTATCTGTTTAGGACAATTACAAAGTGCACAGATCACTGTGTTAAATGTTTTGAGAGCATTTACCTGAGTTTGGAGAAATGTGCCAAATCGATTGAGAAAAACTGTAAAGGCCAAATTTTAAAAATGGGATTTAATCTAATACAGAAGAGCAGAGCATTCCAGGGTCTGGGTGCAGCTACTGAAAAGGCTCGGTCACCCCTGCATCTCAGGTTCCACTTCAGAATGCATAACAATCTCTGGTTGGATGACCGAAAGAGACAAAACTGGACGGTGTTCAGTCAATAAATCCGAGAGGTAAGGAGGAGCCAAACCGTTAAAAGACTTAAACACTAAAAGAAGAATTTTAAAATTCTCTTTATAACGCACAGGCAACAAGTGCAGAGAACGTAAAACCGGTGTAATGGTCCCATTTTTTAGTACAGGTTAAGAGTCTTGCAGCTGCATTTTGATCTGCAAGCGGGATAAAGTTAACTGGCTAATCCCAAAATAAAGCAAGTTACAGTAATCCATTCTAGATGTAATACAGTAAAAGCATGAATTACTTTAAAAAAAAAACAGAATGACAGAATAGGTTTTACTTTTGCTAGTAGTTGAAGCTGAAAAAAGCCTGATTTGACCACTGTATTTATGTGTTTGTCAAAGACAACACTAGATTTTTATCCCAGGGTGAAAAGTTTTGGTGTAAAAAAAAAGTTCGGATGGGCTACAACAGCAGAAGACCCCACCGGGTACCACTCATCTCCACTACAAATAGAATAGAATCGGGCATTTATATAGCGCTTTCATATGTACTACTGTACACCCAAAGCGCTTTACAATCATGTCAGGGGATCTCTCCTCAACCACCAACCAAATAGGAAAAAGAGGCTACAATTTGCACGAGCTCACCAAAATTGGACAGTTGAAGACTGGAAAAATGTTGCCTGGTCTGATGAGTCTCGATTTCTGTTGAGACATTCAGATGGTAGAGTCAGAATTTGGCGTAAACAGAATGAGAATATGGATCCATCATGCCTTGTTACCACTGTGCCGTTAGGTGGTGGTGGTGTAATGGTGTGGGGGATGTTTTCTTGGCACACTTTAGGCCCCTTAGTGCCAATTGGGCATCGTTTAAATGCCACGGCCTACCTGAGCATTGTTTCTGACCATGTCCATCCCTTTATGACCACCATGTACCCATCCTCTGATGGCTACTTCCAGCAGGATAATGCACCATGTCACAAAGCTCGAATCATTTCAAATTGGTTTCTTGAACATGACAATGAGTTCACTGTACTAAAATGGCCCCCACAGTCACCAGATCTCAACCCAATAGAGCATCTTTGGGATGTGGTGGAACGGGAGCTTCGTGCCCTGGATGTGCATCCCACAAATCTCCATCAACTGCAAGATGCTATCCTATCAATATGGGCCAAAATTTCTAAAGAATGCTTTCAGCACCTTGTTGAATCAATGCCACGTAGAATTAAGGCAGTTCTGAAGGCGAAAGGGGGTCAAACACAGTATTAGTATGGTGTTCCTAATAATCCTTTAGGTGAGTGTATGGTTGATGTAACATCAAAAGAAGTCTATTCCAGCCTAAACCATTCACATCACATACAGGAAGATATAGCTCTCTGGATACACTGGAAAAACTCTTTACACCATGACTTTCAGTATGACATTGAAGTCATACCTTATCTGACTTGGGTCCAGTCGAGCTGGTGTCTGTCACTGTCTTCGGTCCCTCCAAATATGATACTGCAATACCACTTTGGTTGTCTTGAATGGGAAACCCTTCTTTATTGGCGACACGTAGATGCCTTTCTTGGAAGGCTTCCTTTCTCTCCAGCGTTCAACATTTATCCTGTATGTTTTAAATAAAGCAGATTCATTGGAAGGATTACTTAAGAAATAAGTGCAGGTAAGTATACCTCAATAAACTTACTTTTCTCTTGCGTGTAGAGTCAGAGAACTCCATTAAGAGGGCATTATGAGTCTGTTGATAAATCTGCACAAAGTCATCAAGCCTTGTGAGACGGCGTCTCTGAGATCAAATTTTTTTCAGATCCCATTGGATTTTTTTTTCCATTAATGAGACTTAATGTAACTGACTTAAAGACTTAAAGGCTGTGTCTTCTTGTCCTCAGTGCAGTTCTACATTATTGGATAAAATAATTACTGAGAGTTAAAGAGTACACATATTATGCATGTAATTTTGGACAAGTTATGTATTCACTGTGTAAGACATTATCAAACATGTACCTGTTTGCCTGACTGACTGCAACGCATAAAAATCTTGGACAAATGTTTGTAGGCTGGTCCTTTTCCATGGCGGCCAAGATCACCTATATTAAAGTAACTAATTTAGACCTTAAAATGTATTATGATGAATACCCACAACATATTATTTACCGCAGTGAACACAAATTAATGGATCAAATCTGCCATATAATATTTTCTTTCACTACAATGAGGTAATTATATGTCGATTTAAGATTATATATTTTTTTAGTTTAACATTATGGCTGTGTTCAAATCCCACAACCTCACCCCAAGCAATCCTCAAAAATAAGTTGTCACTTACCCAGCATCAGACCAGACCACAAAACTGCCTGAGGTAGGAAATATTTGACAAGGTTAGGCATGAATGTAGGTGAATGATACTCATTTGGCTCCCCCTTTTCATCTACAGGTGCGTTTGCCACTGTTTCCTCAAAATGACTTTGAAATGTTGTGGGTCCCATGGTGATCTGCAAATGAACAGATACTTTCAGTCTGTATTTAACCCTGTAAGACCCTGTTGGATTACATTTTTATTAAAAGTTTAATTTAGTTTTTCCACTGCAATAGTATATAAACTGATAAAGTTTATATACTGATTTATTGAGTCTCCAGCAAGAGTCTCCTTTCCTGCCAGACCTGTTTTCTCTATTGTGTTTTAAATAAGTCAGATCACTTGATTCTCACCTTTCGAAGCCCAGACGTTGAATCGTTAGGTTGATTGACTTTCACCTTTTGTCTTTAATGGGTCTGGGATGGCTATTGGAATTGGAGTTCCTGGCCAGTATCAGCATGTGAATAGTGGGGTGTGTTCCTACTTCATTTGCATGCTTTGTTCATGGTCTCCTCCTCTATGTAATCCCTCCCCCTTGGAATGTATATAACTACAATGCAAACTGTATATACTTTAGACTGATTTGGGAAGAACTGCAGCCGCGTCAACGCAAAGTCCTCAATAAAGAATAACTTTGTTTGAACGTGATCCCCAACGTCTCCTGGTCTCTTGCTTCGACGAAGAAAAAGGTTTTCAACAATTTGGTGCCGTGACCCGGATGGAGAAGAAGGAAACTCAAAGAACTGAATCTTAAAACTTCAAGCTTCCTCCAGATTGAAAACTTCAAGCTCAAAGATCTCAACAAAGCTGACTGAGTTCCAGACGAATGTTTTCTGTACAACCAAAGACTCGGTGAGTTTTCACTCCATTCAAAGAACCAATGCAGACCAGTACAAATGTTTTCCTCTGCGCCGTTCAGAGAAGTAGTTAACAAACAGCTGTAGAGTTTGGTTAACTAAAGATAAGCCTCTAAAGTTTGCTTTTAGAGATGAAATTTACCCTCTGTTGTTGGCAGGGAAGTTTAACAGTTACATGTTAATATTGTGTGTATCCTCTTGCTAAGAGAAGACCTATCCTCTGTAAGCTAGAGAAGAGTTAGCGTCATGTGGTAATAAGATTGTACCCTCTGTTTTGTAAGACAGTAGAGAAGTTTTAGTGTTTTGTGATTGTTAAGTAACAAAGGAAGTCACAAAATGGTTAGAAGGAATGCTAGGCTGATACCTACAACAGAGAAAGGTGGATTAGCTAGCCCGTTATGGACAGACAATGAGTTTAAGTCTTTGTTAAGAGAGCACATGGACTCCATCGTGACTGAGCCAGTCAGATTGAATTTAACAAAGAAATTTGGCATTGATCCAGAAAAAGTGTGGTCAATTGAAGATTGTAAGAAGGTACTAGGAGAAAGTATTCGCAAGAAAAATGTCAAAGGCATTATCTTCTGTCACAGAGAATTTAGCTTATCCATTGCAAAAGAACAAGCTTGTTGTATTGATAAGTTGAAAGATCAGATCAAACAATTGCAGACTCACATGTCCTGTCTCAAGACAAACGTGGGCCATAACAAAGCCTCAACCAAATGTGATTTAGAAGACCAACAGTCAGATGAAAGCTATCCTGATTTACAGTCTTTTGATAGTATAGAGGACAAGGTCAATGCAGATGTAAATGCAGATGTAAATGCAGTTGAAGTGTGCGTAGCTAGACAAAAGCCTCAGGGAAAAGGTATTGATACAGTTCCATTTGCAAACCCCATATTGCAGCCACAAGCAGTCAAAACATCTTTAGTTCCTAAAGATATTGAGAGAATTGCTGAAAGTTTGCCATCAGTGCAAAGAAATTTTTCTGAGTTTAGGAGAGAGTTGTCCAAAAAGATGCGGCTCTATGATATGACTCTAGCTGAAGTCACTCAGCTAATATCACAGATCTTGACTGAGTCAGAATTCAATGATTTTGAAAGTGCTGTAAACAATTCTGAACTGCAACAAGCCAGTAAAGATGAATTGAGAGAGGAAGTTCTGACAATTTTAAAGAACATTGTTGGACCGAACGTGGACTGGTCAAAAATAACCAATTGTGTACAGAAGAAGGGTGAGACTGTTTGTGAGTACACAGAACGATTCTGTCAGATCGCTGCCGTTTACAGCGGAATTGCCGACACTCCAGAAAAGGTGTTAGGTCATAATGGTCCTTTGGTTCGCACATGGTTTCATTGTCTTTTGCCAGAACACAGAAAGGCGTTGCCTTACTTAAACATCACATGGTGTACGAGAACTCTGCAAGACAACTTGGACAGTTTAGCTATTTGGGAAAGAGATTCTGATGTCAAAGAGAGAGTAAGAATTGCTGCAGTTTCTGTTATGGTCAACTCAGAGAAGCCAAAGAAACGCAAAAGTCCTAGAGATGCCAGCTGTTCTTACTGTGGCAAGCATGGACATTTTGGAAAAGAATGTAGAAAAAACAAAAATAACTTAAGACATGTAAATAAGGTTACTCAGCTTCTGCTTAGCCTGCTTGATATTCTGAAGCAGCCCCTCCCCTCCTCGTTAAACTCGTGGGGCAACTTGATACAGTGTTAACCATTTAGGCTGTGAGTGCTTAATTTCCCCAGTAACTCACAACAAAGATGAAAGACTTATTTTTGTTTAATAGAACAAAAGGAAAGTGACTGTCACAGCCTTTGTTTGGGGGACATTCAGTATACTCACAGCCTTAAATGTTATACTGCAGAACATTACCATCAGACACCATCCTCTGTTAATGATGTTTATTAAGACTGATGTTTCACTGGAGAATGGAAATGTGCCAATTTTCTCACACACTGTACAGTGTGTACACAACACAGGGACAGGTAGGACACGGACAAGTGGGGTGCCCTGGGAGGAACTGACGCAACAGGCTTCGGGGGTGAACCCAGGGTGAAGACACTACCTCATAGGCCTTTCCCGATTTAGTCCATCCTTACCTCACTGGTCCATAGGTGTCAAATAAATTAAGAAATAGGGAAAGAATGAAACGACAACAGTAGACTCTGAAAACGATAGAACCATAATGTTTAAACTGCTACAACCGTAGTGTTTTGAAGAAATACTGCTCTCTGTTTTTCTGTTTTCTGTCTTACAGATAAAACTTGATGGCTTTTTCAAGATCCATATGCAACGACCGTCTCATCTGCGTATGAAGCCACAACCTCAAGAAGACAACCAGACCTACTGCTGAACGAACTATCACCAAAGAAAATGAAAAATACACAACGCAGAGAAAATTCACGGACCCTAGTTTCATGTTATGTTTCTGTGTCAGCATGCAATTACAGATGAACAACACAGATCATGCTTGTGCCTGTAACTTTTTCAAGTTACAAGAATGAACTTTTAAGTGTACTTTGATAAAAGTTAGACTTAAAACCACTATACGATCAAATGACTTATGGAAGGATGAAGTCTATGCATGAATATTGCTGTTCTGCTGTTTCTTTGTTTTCTTGTGTTACTCGTATGTGTTGATGTCTTCGCAAGCAGAAACCTGGTGTAAAGCATCACCTCAGATTTCCATGAACAAGCCTCATGAGGGACGAGTCATCAGAGCGACTCTACGTGGGAAATGGACGGTACAGGAAACAGACTTCACAGCTATTCAGGCGCCATGGATTTTCAAGAATTCCACTGTTATGCTACATGGTTTTCTGTGTAATCATGTAGTTTATATGACATTTTACACCCTGCGTCGCAGGTGTCAACAGTTATGGTTTTGAGAAGAACTATGACACTCATGTAAATCAAGGACACAACACAGAATAAGTTACACGTGCCTGTAATTTACACAAGTTACAAGAATTAACTTTTAAGTGTATAAATTTGTATTTTTGTGAGAGTTATTAGAACTCTCAAAGGGGGAAGTGTTGGATTACATT
The DNA here is from genome assembly GCF_951802725.1 of Rutilus rutilus. Classification (NCBI taxonomy): domain Eukaryota; kingdom Metazoa; phylum Chordata; class Actinopteri; order Cypriniformes; family Leuciscidae; genus Rutilus; species Rutilus rutilus. Next base: position 16,387,827 of record NC_140220.1, on the reverse strand, counting down.
TTTATTAAAAGTTTAATTTAGTTTTTCCACTGCAATAGTATATAAACTGATAAAGTTTATATACTGATTTATTGAGTCTCCAGCAAGAGTCTCCTTTCCTGCCAGACCTGTTTTCTCTATTGTGTTTTAAATAAGTCAGATCACTTGATTCTCACCTTTCGAAGCCCAGACGTTGAATCGTTAGGTTGATTGACTTTCACCTTTTGTCTTTAATGGGTCTGGGATGGCTATTGGAATTGGAGTTCCTGGCCAGTATCAGCATGTGAATAGTGGGGTGTGTTCCTACTTCATTTGCATGCTTTGTTCATGGTCTCCTCCTCTATGTAATCCCTCCCCCTTGGAATGTATATAACTACAATGCAAACTGTATATACTTTAGACTGATTTGGGAAGAACTGCAGCCGCGTCAACGCAAAGTCCTCAATAAAGAATAACTTTGTTTGAACGTGATCCCCAACGTCTCCTGGTCTCTTGCTTCGACGAAGAAAAAGGTTTTCAACAACCCAAACATAGAAAAACCTAAAAAAAAAAATTTGTACCTTTCAGATGTTGTTGTAGGAGGCCTTTGATGCAGAAATTAAAAAGTTTTACCAAAAAAAATGTTTATGTATGTTTTTAGAGAAACGTTGTAATATTGCAACATTGGGCTTAGTTGGGAGCATGATTGTCTGAACAACAATTCAGAACAACTAAAGGTTCATTTGCAGGTTTGATTGCTTACTTGGCCCCATAAATAATGTATACATACATAACATGAATAATAATCACACATTAGTCATATTTTTTATGAAGTCATTTATTAAAAATAAAATATTAAACAGATAAATCTCTAGCTTTTTCTAGCAACTTCTTCATTCCCTTTTTTCTTTTCATGACTGACTTTCATTGGTTGTGAAAGTCCCAAAAACAGTTCTTGTCCTCTGAAAAGCAAAGGCGAACATCACACTTGCTGCATTGTGTGTTGGTGTATCCTTTATTGCAGTGTCTGCAGCGTCCTCTCCCTGTCTTCTTTGGGAAATGTGCAACTAGGTCCTTGCGTACATCCAATGGAAGGAGTGCACATCTCTTGGACGGTCTCTTCTGAGTATTCAGAGGGCTACTTGATGTCACTGTCTGTGTTTCTGGGCTCCCTTTGCCTGGAGATGGTCGTCCTCTCTTTGGAGTTTGATGTGTTGTGTTGACCAGGATGAGAGAGGATGCTAGCTGTGCCTGAAACTGTCTCCTGTTCATTGTCTCTTTGTTAGACATCTTGAGAGCTTTGCAGTCCCGCTTGTAGAGGAGCCAGGCATTGACCACAGCGAGGATGATGGTGTGCCAAAAGATGTACATGTACCAGCGACGGGATTTGATGGGGAACTTATATTTGGCTGTAAATGAGTCCAACAAATCCACACCTCCCATGTACTTGTTGTAGGCACCAACAATGTAAGGCCTCTCAACTTCAATGTAGGCTCTGTTGACTTTGTCCCAGCGTTGAATCTTCTGCACAGGTTCAGGTCCAGCAAACGATGACACAAGTGTGACAGCTCTGTTGTCATACCATTTGACAGCACAGATGTTGTGATTCCCCTCCACTCTGACATCATAGCTTCCTCTCCCCTTTTTCTTCAAACTCTTCTCATCTTCAAGGTTACAGTTGGGTAAGCGCACCTGCCTGGCTGTTCCCACATAATGAATTCCCCGTTCAAGGAGCTTTACTAATAATGGAACACAGGTGAAGTAGTTGTCTGCATAGATTTTGTAGTTCTGACTTTCTGGAAGTGTGGAAGCAAGTTTCATCACAACATCACCTGACAATCCAAGTTCAGATTTGGCTCGTATTCCATTGACACTGCCTTGGTAGACATCGAAGTCACACATCATGCCAGAGATTCCAGTTCTCACCCACACTTTGAATCCCCATGGGTTTGGCTTGCCTCGCATATATTGCTTGATGCTGCTGAACCTCCCCTTGAAAGGAATCATCATCTCATCCACAGAGTTGTGCTCTTCTGGTACCACCTGCAGGCATTTCTCTCTGAATGAGTCAAGCCATGGTCTGAGTTTCCATAGTTTGTCTTTCTTTTCCGTCTCAGATACTGTCAGGTTGTTTACAAAGTGTAATGATGTCAACAGGGATTGGAATCTGTTGCGTGGCATCACATCAGCAACAGGGGAGTACCGTGTCTCTGTCTCCCAATACATACGGGTTCCAGCCATTTGTACTAGGCCCATCTTCAGGTACATGCCAAACATTTTTTCAATTTCCTTTACAGTGGTGTTTAAAGATGTTCCATGTGTCTGAAAGCTGTACTCATTTGTGTTTTGTGTCAGAGCCTCAATCATGTCTTCGGACACAAACTTCTGGAAGTATTCCCGTGGTGTGTGGAGGGAAATGTCATCTCCTGTGATATCTGTCACGGGGTGACAAAAAGGCAGGCGGAACTTTTTTTGGAGGGGGGCGTTTCCCCGTCGGAGCATTTCCGGTGGGACACCGGGCCGGTTCCGGTTTTGACGTGATTGTCGATCGCGGGGTAATGAAGGAAGAAACGAGTGTCAGCTGTGAGAGATGAGGGAGACGATCAGCAATTGGGATGCGTGTCTTAACAATGGATATAAAAAGGCATTTTGGTGTGAGGAAAAGGGGCGGGGAGCACGAGGCTCGAGCACAGTTCGAGATGTGAGGCATGCAGCACGTGAGCGGCCGTGGCCGCGGATGCGGAGGGAGGCCGCGGGAGAGAGAGAAAGAGAGAGACAGAGAAAACTTCGGCTGGATTGCGGGTGTAAGCCTTGGTTGCACCGTGAGTCTGTTGAATTGCAGTTTTATTGTGGAAATGAGCACGAGTGAAACCTTACAGTGTGTGGTGGATATGCGAGTGTGGGAATTATTTCTGCTGTTCACTCGCAGTCACAGCTGTCCATTCCTCTCTCTGCCTGAGTCCAGTGAAGAACTTGCTAACGCTGTGAGTTACACGTGTCCATTCCTCTCTCTGCCTGAGTCCAGTGAAGAACCTGCTAACGCTGTGAGTTACACGTATCCATTCCTCTCTCTGCCTGAGTCCAGTGAAGAACCTGCTAATGCTGTGAGTTACACGTATCCACTCCTCTCCCTGCCTGAGTCCAGTGAAGAACCTGCTAATGCTGTGAGTTACACGTATCCATTCCTCTCTCTGCCTGAGTCCAGTGAAGAACCTGCTAACGCTGTGAGTTACACGTATCCATTCCTCTCCCTGCCTGAGTCCAGTGAAGAACCTGCTAACGCTTGAAGAGCCGGCTAATGCTGGAAGGGCCTGCTAATGCTAGTGAAGAGCCTGCTAATGCTGGAAGGGCCTGCTAATGCTGGAAGAGCCTGCTAATGCTGGAAGAGCCTGCTAATGCTGGAAGAGCCTGCTAATGCTGGAAGAGCCTGCTAATGCTGGAAGAGCCTGCTAATGCTGTGAGTTACCTGTATTCACTCCTCTCTCTGCCTGAGGCTAGTGAAGAGCCTGCTAACGCTGGAAGAGCCTGCCAATGCTAGTGAAGAGCCTGCTAATGCTGGAAGAGCCTGATAATGCTGGAAGAGCCTGCTAATGCTGGACGAGCCCGTTAATGCTGTAAACACGTATCTTCCACTCTCTGCCTGAGGCTAGTGAAGAGCCGGCTAATGCTGGAAGGGCCTGCTAATGCTAGTGAAGAGCCTGCTAATGCTGGAAGAGCCTGCTAATGCTGGAAGAGCCTGCAAATGCTGGAAGAGCCTGTTAATGCTGGAAGAGCCTACTCATGCTGAAGAGAAACTATTTTATTTATTTAATAAAGAACATTTATTTTTAATACTGTGTCTGTCTCCTTCGTGTCCTCGGTCAGCTCCTCAGGGGCGGTACGCAAGCGGAGGGGTGGGCGGCCCACTGGCGCTCCACCCTGACCTGTGACATATCCATACCAGAAAAATCAGTGTTGGGACTGATGAAATCTTTTTTCAGCCAGCGATACCTGTCACGGGGCATGGTGTGTTTGTTTGTTTTTGGCTCAATGTCCATGTAATTATCAGCTGGAATGTCCATGGGTGGTTGGTTTTCTTTGTCCACTTGTTGACAGACATCTTCATCTGAGTCTTCGTCATTCTCATCCGTGTCATTGAGGTCCATCTCAAATTTACTGTCACCATTTTGGATGGATTCAATCACATCCTGCACACTGTATCGCGGCTCACTCCTTGCTGGTGGCATTCTGAAAATAAAACAACAATTAATTAACATGTATAAATATGCTTTTTATATTGTAGTACATAACCTGAAGTAATAGGTTTGTGGACCAAGTGCTCAGGGTAGAAATGTTTTCCAGGCAGACAATACTGTCTGTTTATTGTAAGTTTCTTTCTAACCTGTTGCTGTCTGCTAAATGACCTAAATGTAAATGGCATAGCCTATGCTGTCTACTTATCATGCTAAATGGAACATTCATCCCAATCACCAGCCATTTAGTCAAACTGTCTGCTAAATGCCCTAAATGTAAATGGCATCCCAATCACCAGCCATTTAGTCAAACTGTCTGCTAAATGCCCTAAATGTAAATGGCATAGCCTATGCAGTCTACTTATCATGCTAAATGGAACATGCATCCCAATCACCAGCCATTTAGTCAAACAATACTGCCTTGACATAACAATACTGCTTGTTATGCTCTCTAATTATCATACTAAAAGGAAAACATGCATACCCCCACTTACATCCACACCCCACATTCATGAACATTTTCACCTTTCCCAGAACTAAATTGTCTGTTGATATCCTCTGGAATTTTAGGTCAGTCTGATCAAATGAACTACATTTTCAGAGATACAACTTTTAAATCAGTCAAATGTGACCAGAACACAACAAAAAAGTAGAATGTACAGGTATACTGTCCATGTATAAGAAAATGCTCTTTTAGGCAGTGGTGTAGTGGAGGGAATACAACCTGTTTGAGCCCACTGCAACAAGCCTGCTATTTTGACTACCACACTCACCCAGTGTTGTATAATTGCAACAAGTATAATAAGCTCTAAATTAAATTTGATGAATTTATTACACAATAACTACATATGTACATGCTCTAGACATTACAATAACAACAAAAAAATATATAAAAGACATTTTACTTACTTGAATCTGATGAATCCAGTCTATTGAAACAAAGAGATTTTGTTCAAAGGAAGCCTTGAGGTGTTGTGTGAGTTCATGGCCATAAGGCGGGACTTATAAACAAATGTATGATCCAATAGCATTGTGAGACTGAACAATAGGACCCAATGACTATGTAAATGTGGTAAAAATATATATATATATATAACAGATTGTTTTTAAGGATGGTTAAATGTAACGTTGTAATTTTACAACAAGGGGTGTTACAGGAAGCAAACAAACATCTGGATTATTAAGTGTGGTTCCATAAAAGGAGGGAAATATATACTGTATCAGTACTTGATGCTATATGAAATCATGAGTGACGATTATTTTTGAGGCCCATATGTCATCACATAAAGCCAATGCTACATGACACTTCATGCTGTGTCTCTCAAATTAGCAACAGTGCCCTAACATAATTGCAGCGTCACGCTAACATCATACACCATGATAAAAGTATGTTATAACTACATTGAAGTGAACCAGAAACATACAGCTGTACACTGCACAAATCAGACAAACCTCAAAGTAATTTTCTGCATTTTCTACATGCTTTCATAAAAGCCAATTGTTTGCAACCTGTTCTGAAGGTTTTGGAAGTGTTTTTCCACACCACTCTGAGGACTTGAGAACAGGACTGCCATGCTTGTAATGATGTCATCCATTTCCATCAGTGTGGCAGCACTTGTCAGGAGGCCAAAAAGATGCATGGACAGTCTGTAGTGTTTGGGGGAACTGACAAACACGATAAATGTAAGTTTAACATGTATTACAGACAAAAACCATGAATACCTCTGAGAAGAAAACAAAAGTTGATTATTGTCATGCGTACATTTAACATGTTAAAATTGTCTTAGACTTTTTGGTTCTCTTTGTAAAGTAAAGTACAGACCTTCAATACACAGGCAGAAGTAATTGTAGCTATGTTGTAACATTCATCATTTTTGGTAACACTTTTATTTTACAGTGTCATTGTTACAGTTACTATAGTAATACCTATTAATTATACTATAATAACATGCAATTAACACTAAACCAAACCAAAGCCTAACCCTATAGTAAGTACATAATTACTTAATATGATTCAGTACTCAAATGTATAATTACAGTGTAACGACAGTTACAGTGTATGGTGTGCCTTGCATTCAAATGCAAACTGCCACTTTCCACTACAATGCTCCTGATTTACCGGCCCCCCAAACCAAACCTAGCTTTCATTCCTGAGATACATGATCTCCTCACCACACTCTACACAACCCCAGGGAATATCATCATACTTGGTGATTTTAATATCCATGTAAACGATCCCCCTTCCTACTCGGTAGCTGAATTCATTAATCTTCTCGACAGTCTCAATTTCACTCAACATGTCAATGTCCCAACATACTCCAGAGGCCACACTCTTGATTTGTTGATCACCAACTCCACCTCTATCAGCAATCTCTCGGTGCACGATCTGGGCGTGTCCGACCATAAGGCCATCTCAATGGAGCTACCCACTCTGTCCCCCCTCAGTAAGTCAAGCAGACAAATCAGTTTCAGGAACCTTAAAAAACATCAACTCAGCCACCCTGACTACTGACCTCCGTCATCTCTCTGCTGCCAACCCCCTTTCAGTCACTAAATCTGTGGATCTTTACAATTTATCACTCAGCACCCTCCTGGACCGTCATGCCCCAGTCAAGTCCAGAACCGTCACCTTCAAACGCTCAGCCCCCTGGTACACCAAGGAGCTGCGGCTACAGAAGAGAACAGGGCGTGTCCTTGAACGGCGTTTCAAGGACTCAGGACTTGCTGTTCACAATCTAGCGTACCGGGATCATCAGAGGGCCTACAGCAAGTCCCTCAGTGACACACGGTCCCGGTTCTACTCCCACATAATCAACAATAGCCCTGGTAACTCCAAGCAACTTTTCTCAACCATAAATCATCTCCTCAAACCTCAGATCACCCTACACTCAGATAACACGCAGGAGCGTTGCAATACCTTCATCTTCTTCTTCAAAACGAAAGTTGAAAAGATCCGTTCCCTTCTCTCCAGCCCCCCTGCCCTCCAGCCTCCCACTGTATCTGCTCCCTCGCACCCGCCCCCTCTTCTCCCTAGCCCCTCTGCCCCCCCAGTTACATCCACTGACCCTCAATCTGGGACTACCCAGCTCCTCTGCTGTTTCACGGATATCACTCAGCATGACATCGAAGACCTCCTAAGGAAGATGAAGCCCTCCACCTGTGACCTGGACCCATTTCCCTCAGCCCTGATAAAAAGTCATTCCTCTGCAATAAGTCCCTTGATCACCAAAATCATCAATCAGTCTCTCCGGTCTGGCCAAGTCCCTACGTCTCTGAAAACTGCGGTCATCAAGCCACTACTCAAAAAGCCCAGCCTTGACCCCGAAGTACCTGCCAACTACCGCCCCATCTCCAACCTCCCTTTCCTGTCAAAGGTGCTGGAAAAGGTAGTTTCTGCTCAACTCCACAATCACCCCATATTATGAGAAATTCCAGTCAGGTTTTCACTCTGGACACAGTACAGAAAATGCCTTGGTCAGGGTCACCAATGACTTGCTGATGACGGCTGATACTGGCTCTCCGTCACTTCTCATCCTTCTCGATCTCACCGCAGCATTTGACACCGTGGACCACCATATTCTTTTACACCGCCTCCATTGGACTCTCTGATACTACTCTGGCCTGGTTTACATCATATCTCACGGACAGAACTGAGTATGTATCCCTGGGTGGTGCTAAATCGGACACACACTCTGTCACCTGTAGTGTCCCTCAAGGATCAGTCCTTGGCCCCACCCTCTTCACGCTGTACATGCGTCTTGGTCATGTCATCAGCCGGCATGGAATATCTTTCATTGTAATGACACCCAACTTTACATCAAAACAAACCCAACCCCCTCTGCAGCCCTTTCCACACTTTCCACTTGCCTGGAGGAGATAAAGACGTGGATGGCGGCTAACTTTCTGCAACTCAACAGCTCAAAAACGGAAGCCATTCTTGTTGGCACTCCGCACCAGACCCGGTCATCCATCATCACCAGCATCATCTTCTCCGGCCACGACATCCACCTCTCATCCTCAGTCACAAACTTCAGTGTTAGAATGGACCCTCACTTGACCTTTGAGGCCCACATTAAACATCTTTGTAAAACCTCCTTCTTTCACCTCAGGAACATTGCAAAACTCCGCCCCATACTCACTTTCCCCGATGCCGAAAAACTTGTCCACGCCTTTGTCTCCTCCAGGCTGGACTACTGCAACGCACTCCTCATCGGGATCCCAAGCAAGAACATCCAGCAGTTGCAGTACATTCAGAACTGTGCTGCTAGGATCCTGATGGGCGTGCGGAAGTACCACCACATCACACCCATCCTCAAATCGCTCCATTGGCTTCCTGTCCAGTACAGGATTGAATTCAAAGTTTCCCTTCAGTCCCACCAGTGCCTCCATGGCACTGCCCCCTTATATCTCAAACAACTCATCACCCCCCTTTCCTCCTCACGCCATCTCCGCTCTGGACAGGCCAACCTCCTCCAGCCTCTGGGGACAAGGCTTCGAACTATGGGTGACCGCACCTTCTGTTCAGTTGCACCCAGTCTGTGGAATGCTCTCCCTGTCCATCTAAGGGCCCCTCAGACTGTGGACTCTTTTAAAAAAGGCCTTAAAACCCATCTTTTTAGAAAAGCCTTTTATGGCTAAAAGTGTTATTTGAATGTCTCTGTTTTTACTCTGTTTTGCATTGTAGCACTTTGAGGTCATTGAATTGATGTAAAGTGCGTAATAAATAAAATGTATTATTATTATTATTATTATTAACGAAGACACCTTAAAATAAAGTGTAACCTAATTTTTATTTAAAGACAATTATTGAACTCCATTCACTACTTTAAACTATTTTGATAGTAACTACTTTTGTTAGTTTGTGATTCTATGGTTCACCTATTAAAGAATAGTTCCACTGTAAACCATGACCATGTCCGTTCAATTGTTTGTTCCAAAGTTAATTAATTATTTTATGTGACTAACCATGTATGACAACACAATATATATATAAACAACGTACTCGGTTACCTAACGTAACCTCGGTTCTCTCTAGAAGAGGGAACGAGTATTGCGTAAGTAGCTTACGCTACGGGTAAAGTCATCTTTTCTCGAGATCTGAAGCCAAAAATTATCCTTAATTTTGTATTTATTGCCAACGCAGTGCGGCAGCCAGCAGACCATAGCAGGCTGTATAAGCGTGCTCATTGGCTGTCCTGCGGCAACTGCAACAGCCTACCACTGAGCCCCGCGTGACGTCGCGCCCTCCACGCGTCACAGCCCGCCAGAATGGGTGTGGCTTAGCGTATAAAAGGAAGGCTCAGGAGGCTGGGAATCTGGTTTTCATTGACTGAAGCGAATAAGCTCGCGGCGCGAGCACGGCAGGTTACGCAATACTCGTTCCCTCTTCTAGGGAGAACCGAGGTTACGTTAGGTAACCGAGTACGTTCTCTTATGAGGTTCTCTCGTATTGCGTAAGTTGCTTACGCTACGGGAACCCCTTGTCAACGCCGTGCGCGCCGAGCATCCACTGCATGAGTCCCAGGGAAGCCCGGGGAACACAAAACATGTGGGAAACAGGCGGCCAGCAACGCGGGCCAGCACATGTAATAAGCACTTCATAGGAATACAGAGCGGCACCGCCGGTCTATATATAAACCTGTGGGAAGCAGGCGGCCAGCAACGCGGGCCAGCACATGTACATAAACATTTCATAGGGAAATACAGAGCGGCTCCGCCGGTCTATGTATAGAGAATATCGCCCTTAGTGCAGCTCAACCAGAAGAGCTAATAGTCACGTGAGAGTAGCCTGTACACGAACAAACTGGGCAGAACATACACACCACTTAGACTGATAAAAGTTTAGCCTGCAAGGCAGGAACTTCCAGGTTATAAAACCTAACAAATGTAGAGGGGGAGGCCCAGCCTGCCGCCATACAAATGTCATGAATAGAAATCCCGCTGGACCAAGCCCACGATGAGGCCATGCCTCTAGTGGAATGGGCCCTGATGCCCATAGGGCACTGCAGGTGTTTGGACGCATAAGCTGCTGCGATAGCGTCCACTATCCATCTGGACAGGCTATGTTTCGAGGCGGCGAGACCCTTGGTGCACCCACCAAACGAAACAAAGAGCTGCTCAGAACCCCTGAAGGCGGCGGAGCGCGTGATGTAAACTCTCAGCGCCCTGACGGGGCAGAGGAGGTTATCACCGCCCTCGCTATCGGATGCTGGCAGAGCCGATAGGGAGATGATCTGCGCTCTGAAGGGAGTGCCAATCGCTTTGGGGAAATAGCCATGTCTCGGTTTGAGGATGACTTTAGAGTCATTTGGTCCAAACTCGAGACACGCGGGGCTAACAGATAGCGCATGTAGATCCCCTACGCGTTTTACTGATGACAGAGCTATCAGAAAAACGGTCTTGAGCAAGAGGTATTTTAGGTCCACGGGTTCTAATGGTTCAAAGGGAAATGCTTTCAGGGCCTCTAGGACCAAAGAAAGATCCCAAATAGGAACCAAAGGGGGTCGCGGGGGGTTCATCCTCCTGGCTCCTCTAAGGAAGCGGATGATGAGCTCGTTCCTTCCTATCGCGCGGCCGTGCGTCGACTCTGCGAACGCTGCAATAGCCGCAACGTAAACTTTGAGCGTGGAAGGGGACCTGCCCTTGTCCAACAGCTCTAGAAGGAAGGAGAGCACCCACGAAACCCCACATGTTCGTGGATCCAGGCTCTTTGTAGCGCACCATTTGGAGAACACTGACCATTTAGACGCGTAGAGTCTTCTCGTAGAAGGAGCTCTAGACTGCGTGATCGTGTTCACGACCCCTTCTGGCAAAGCAACGGTTATTCGTTGATTATCCACGCATGCAGAGACCAGCGCTCTGGATGGGGATGCCAAATCGATCCACCGGCTTGAGAAAGAAGATCTTTCCTCACCGGGATCGGCCATGGGGCTACGTGCGACAGCCTCACCAGCTCTGGGAACCAGGTTATGCGGGGCTATGAGGAGCACTGAGTGGCGCGTTTCCCTGATTCTCTTGATTACCTGTGGTAACAGCGAGATCGGAGGGAAAGCGTACAGCGGGCAGCTGGGCCAGGTCTGGGCCAGCGCGTCCTCGCTCTTCGAGAGGAATCTCGGGCAATGAGCGCTGTCTTTTGACGCAAAAAGGTCGACTTCCGCTTTGCCGAAAAGGCGCCACAGTGACTGGACTGTCTGAGGTTGCAAGGACCATTCTCCCGGGGGAATGTTGTGGACAGTCTGTCTGGGCCGACATTCTCGTGGCCCGGCACGTGCGCGGCTCTCAGCGAGCGCAGTGAGTGATGAGCCCACACGAGAAGGCGTTCTGTCAGTTTGCAGAGATTCCTGGATCTGACACCACCCTGGTGGTTCACGTAGGACACCACGGACATGTTGTCCGAGCGGACTAGAACATGGTGGCCCCGTATGTGTGGGAGGAAACGCTTGAGCGCGTTCTCGACCGCATCTCCAAACAGTTTATATGGAGGCATTTCTCCTGGTCTGACCACAGGCCAAAGACCAGTCTGCCCTCGAAAAGAGCGCCCCAACCTATGTTGGAGGCGTCTGTCGAGATAACTTTTCGGTGCGAGACGGCTCCCATTGTCACTCCCCGCTGGTACCAGTCGGCCGCTAACCAGGGTCTCAGTGCTGAAACGCAGCTCTGAGTCACTCTGATTCGAATGCCGCCGGACGCCCAGGCTCGGTGAGGCACTCGAGTGTTCAACCAGTGTTGCAGCAGGCGCATACACAGTAGACCCAGCTGAAGCACTGCTGCAGCTGATGCCATACAACCCAGCATCCTCTGAAATGTGCGGCGCTGCCCTTCTGGAAAGACGCGGCCAGGCGTTGAACACGGCGCGCGCGCTGTGTCGACAGCCGGGCCGTCATTGCTACAGAGTCCAGTTATAAACCCAGAAAAGAGGCTGACTGACTGGGCAGTAATGAGCTCTTGGTCCAGTTGACCGTGAGACCCAATCTTTCCAGGTGGCTGAGAAGCACTGTTCTGTGAGAGATAAGTTCTTCCTCCGACTGTGCTAGAATCAGCCAATCGTCCAAATAGTTCAAAATTTGCATGCCCTGACCTCTCAGGGGAGCGAGAGCCGTGTCCATGCACTTCGTGAATGTACGGGGTGCTAAAGACAGGCCAAACGGCAGGACGGTGTATTGATATACCTGACCGTCGAAGGCGAATCTCAAGAATGGCCTGTGACGGGGTATTATCTGAATCTGAAAGTAAGCGTCTTTCAGATCGAGGGAAATAAACCAGTCTCCCGGGCAAATCTGCGCGAGGATCTGTCTGGTTTTGAGCATTTTGAACGGTCTTTTCATAAGAGCTTTGTTCAAATATCTCAGATCTAAAATTGGTCTGAGAGCTCCGTCCTTCTTGGGCACGAGGAAGTAACGGCTGTAAAAGCCTGACTCAGAGAAGGAGGTACCGGTTCTATGGCCCCTTTGCACAGAAGTTTCACTCTCGTCTCGGTTCGTGCTTGAAAGCGTGGGGGACGGCGAGCGAACTGCAATGAATAGCCATGCTTTACTGTGCTCAGCACCCATTCTGACGCGCCTGGAATAGCTTTCCATGCTTTTGCATGTACGGCTAGGGGCAGAATGGCCTCCGGGTTCCGATTGCCACATTCCGCAGGCTCGAGAACCTGATTCGGAGGCGCGGGCACAGTGCGCGCGCTCTCTGTGCTTGAATACGGCGGCTCACAGACAGCGATGGCTGGCCATTTTACACAGGATGTCCCGGTGGCTTTGGACGGGGAACATATTGTGCGAAGAACGAGGCGCGAGAGCGGCGCCGGGGGTAAAGTGCTTGTCAGTAAGTGTGAGCGCTTGTGAGCGGGCACAAGACTTACATCTGTGACGTGACCGGCAGGGGGTGGCCATGTAACAGAGCGGGCAGTGAGTAGGTGTGGGCACGGGGTCGTGGGCACATTTCCTATGTAATGACCATCCATTGGCCCAACGACGGAATCCAACGGCCTGGCGAAGGTTTAAAGCGTGTATGCCTTTTCAGCGCTCCAGTGAAGTTCACTTAATTTATTGGAACTTAGTTTTAGTATTACTTTAGCTCTATGCGTAATCTGACTCCAATTTCAAATGATAATCAAATTTAGATCGTATTTCTGATTAGAAAATAATCATAAACATTGATTATGAATTAATTTAGTTCTTTGATAATTCTGATTATCCCATACTTTCAATTATTCGTTCATTACGGACCTAGTGTCGCTTTGAGACGTCACGTCGCGACTGCGCGCTCACGATCACAAACCAGCCAGTCCTGAAATAGTCAGAGGGTGCAGTGCAAATATTTTACCCTATGCAGCCGTGCACTACAGACCCATAGGCGTAATTTTTTATAATATTTGCAGCGTACAACATGCTAAGTCAGGGAACAGTCAGAAATCAGGAGGTCTTTCTAAGATGTGCCCCATGGTCCATTCAAAGTGCCTCCAGTTTGATCTATTCTGGACAAAATTTGCGGAAACACCAGACTACACATTAATCTACTGGAAATAATGATTTCAAAAGAATGCAGAATAAATCAAGATGTAACATTTATTTGTCAGGTAAAAATATCTCATGCCAATTACAGAAGTAAATTATTAAAAGCCAATTCAAAAAATATATGACATCATTTACTCAAAGATGACTCTAAAAGTAAGTAATGTTTTCCTGACAAAGACACACAGTAATGTGTTAGGGTTTTCCAACAGGAAAATACTGACATGTATTACTGTGCGGGGGATTCTCCTGGTAAAAGATTCCCAAAGGTTGCTCTGTTACCTCACCTTAAATATCAGATCAGAACAGAAGGGGGTTAAACAAATGTTGTTTAGAGTTGGTTGGGCCAATCCATGTACCCCAGGGGGTAGCACCTGGTTTCTTGAGATATCGTAAAGAGATATCAGCCAGAGAGGAGATACAGGATTCTCCTGAGTTCTCAATCTTTCTCATTAAACCAATGACTGCAATGAAATTAAGACCATTTTACCAATCGCACGGTGCCCTTTAAAATGACACCAAACATGAAAAGGAAAAACAACATATTCACAAGATACACCATATGTGTTAAATGGACATTCTTAATGAACTTTCAGTGCCTTGAGGAGGGAGTGGGGGGATGAGTTGAAGTCAAACAAGGGGACAAATGAGATAAGTTTGGGCAGGACAAGGTTCTGTGCTCTGTCTTTGCTATCTGCTGTCCAGGGTGCATTTTATGGCATTATTGCAGGGTGAGTTTTGTTTTAGCAGGAAAATCAGTTCTTACACCTACATCTAACACTCGAGCGGCTTTTGCCAGCTTTATGAGAGTGGGCTCTGTGAGAGTGAGAGACACGGGGGGTATCGTGCTTGTGTGTAGGGGTGAACACTGAGATGTGGGCACATTTTGTACACTTAAACACTTACGGCGTGAGCCGGATAACCAGACATTATACCCTTTTGAGATTTCTCTGGGTCGCCGTGACGACGGTGGTAGCGTGCAGGCGAGCGGGTTGTATTAACGGCTCGTTGGCTGCATGATACGCTTTTGCAGTAGCCTTTACTAAGGAGGACAGAGTGGAGGAGAAATGACGTACGCTTTCAATTAGCTTAGGCAGATAAGAGAGCGTCATGTGAGTCACGTGGAGGGCACCGGCGTGGGCTCATATGTTTAAAACGCTCATAATACTCGAGCCCTGCCATAGAACGGGAGGGTGCGAGGGGCAGGCTCACTTTCTGTACGTAAGAAAGCTGGCCGCGAGCTCAAAGGAGAGCAATATCATTTATCTGCCGCCAGAGCCGGGAATCGAACACGGGTTCCTGGCGCGAAAACTTTAGATTTCGCCACTGAGCCACAGGGGGAAATGACATAAGCTTTCAGTTAGCGTGAGCATATAAGAGAGCGTCATGTGAGTCACGCTGGGTAGGCACCAGCGTGGGCTCATATGTTTACAGTTTCTTCTGATGGCTTAAGCACATTTTTTGTAACTATTGGCTATTTTTGCCAAACTCTACACACAAATAAGGAAACCTTTCACCAAATCAGCAAAACATTGTAGTTCTCTTGCAAAAGCTAATAAACCTTGCTTGACTCTTCAAACCTTCGTAAAAATGGTATTTTCGTATCAAACAGTTAACACACGCCATCACATTAATAAGCACACAATGCGCCAACTACACACTGATGGTATGAATAAAAAACACATCTGGCTTTTGCTTTCTCTGTGCACAAGGTAGGCTATGTCAGTTAGAGATCATACTTTTGTCATAGTTCTGTAAACATACAGGGATCCAAACTTCAAGTATTGGTGTTTATTTACACACATCAAAACAAACACAAGTGTTTTTTTCCAAGTCAAAACACAAAATAGTAATTTCACTGAAAAAAAAAAAAGGAAAAAAAAATCTGTCTACTCTACATCATGTCGTCGCTCTGGGTCCGGCCACAAAACTTCGTCTACATCACATGCAATGTCCTCTAGTTCAAGGCACCGGGGAAAATATCTCCTGGAATGCCGTATCCAGGCCTGACATTATGCCTGCTCAATATGCCCACATGCCTCCTCCATTGCCTGTAAAAGGGCTATGCGTTGATGGGGATGACGGTCATAGACCTTCCAGCACCAGGCAGAGAAGAACTCTTCAATTGGATTCAAGAATGGAGAGTATGGGGGGAGGTTGAGTACAGTGAAGAGTGGGTGATCTGTAAACCAGTTGCGGACCAAAGCAGCCCTATGGAAACTAACATTGTCCCATATGATGACGTATCTGGTCTGCTCTGGTCTCTGAACATTAGTGAGCATGTCATGTAAGGTGTCCAGGAATGTAATAATGTGTGCAGTGTTATATGGGCCTAGGGTTGCATGATGGTGAACACCATTTTGACTTATAGCTGCACACATAGTTATGTTACCACCACGTTGTCCTGGGACATTGATTATGGCACGGTGTCCAATAATGTTCCTGCCACGTCTCCTTGTTTTAGTGAGGTTAAAACCTGCCTCATCCACAAAAAGCAGCTCAAGACCCATGGCATCTGCCTCTAGCTCCATCACTCTCTGGACAAGACAAAACAAATGCAGCACAGCAGGCCCATGCACAGCAGTACGCACTTCCAGATTCAGTACCAATGATACTATAGCTTACCTGCACATAGTCATATCGCAGTTGTTTTACATGTTCACTGTTTCTTTCAAAAGGGACTCTGTAGATTTGTTTCATTCGGATTCTGTTGCGGGCAAGTACACGAGATAATACAGAAATGCTCACATTGTGTATGGTTTGGAAGGTGGTGTCATCCTCAATTATGCGCTGCTGTATTTCTCGTAGTCTTATGGAATTATTTGCAATCACCATATTGACTATATAGGTCTCTTGTTCTGCAGTGAACATTCTTCCTCTGCATCTGGACGTCCAGCAATTCTGTAAAGTAACAGTTTCACTATTTTTACATGTATGGTATTGTTGTGATTCTCATTAGAGTATGGCAGTGCTACAAAACTTAGTGCAAAGTGACTGTACTAACCGATTCTCATTTCGAAATGTCCTAATGATGCTTGCTACAGTGTAGCGGCTCAAGTTAGGCTGAACCCGTTGGCCAGCTTCCCTCAGGGTCATTCCATGGTTGATTACATGGTCCACTATTGTAGCTCTGATGTCATCAGTAATTCTATTTCTTACTCTTCCTCTTCCCCCTCCTCGTCCTCCTCTTGCTCCTCCTTGTCCTCTTCCTTTAACTTCCCCTCCTTGTCCTTGTCGTCCTCTCCCTCTCGCTTCATCACCTCCACGTCCTCTTCCTCTGCCTCCTCTAATTCTCACTCTTCTCTCTCTTCCTGCTCCCTCCATTGTACTCCACACGGACAGCTTACCAGTGGCTTATTTATAGTGCATAGGCTGATTGCAAAGTGAACTAATTATCTAAAACAGTTTTCACATGTGACAGTGTGCCAGACAGTTGGCAAAATAGTGTAAATAATAGCCATACATGTGTATAGTTTTGCTAGGAGTGTGCTGATCACTTGGAAATTGAGTGTAAAGCAGTGAGTTGTGTTTACAGTTCTGCAAAAAGAGTGCTGTGCAGTGGATTGTACCTACAGTTTTGCAAAGTGTGTTTTACAAAATTGCAAACTGAGTGCAAAGCAGTATTTGTGCTTTTAGTTTTGCAAACTCAGTGAGTGGTTTTGCTATAAGTATTAATAGTTTTAGAAATTATGCTATAAGAATCACGGTTAGGGTTTAAGCATTCAGAAAAAACTGTAAAACGCTCATAATGCTCGAGCCCCGCCGTATGAACGGGAGGGCGCGAGGGGCAGGTTTGCTTTCTGTACGTAAAAAAGCTGGCCGTGAGCTCACGTTGCACGCGGGGATTCCCCGGAGTGCATTCACGAACAGGATCGCATTCCGGTGGTCTCTGCGGGCGGCGCTTTCGGTGCGACCCGAGCGAGAGAGGCGGAAGCGGGGTCCGTGTTGGAAATGCTAGTCGAGCCCGCAGGGTCGACATTGTCATATAGTCGCAGTGGACACAACCGCCCGGAGACAGCGTGGTCTCGGGCCAGGCAGAGAGCGCAAATCACGTGGCGGTCTCCGTCGCTGAGCGGGGCTCTGCGGGTTCGCTTTCTGTATCGTAAGAAAGACTGGCCGCGAGCTCACGATGCACGCAGGGATTCCACCGGCGTGCATTCACGAACAGCTGGCCGGGCCGCGAGCTCACGATGCACGCGGGGAATCCACCAGCGTGTATTCATGAACAGCTGGCAGCGAGCTCACGATGCACACGGGGATTCCCCCACGAGCAGGACCGCATTCCGGAGGTCTCTGCGGGCGGCGCATTTCGGCGCGACCCGAACGAGAGAGACGGAAGCGTGGTCCGTGTTGGAAATGGCTAGCCGAGCCCGCAGGGTCGACATAGCACATGGAAATACAAGGCATTTTGAAACAAACGCCTCGCGCTCTTTTAGAGAGTGTGTGTCGCGACGGCGAACACACACACACTCACACACACACAGAAGCAATGTAAGGATATGACGCCGGATAGCGCGGCAGGCACGGAAAGCTGAAGGCGGCGAAGACGACCGGCTTCTTCAGACGCTTTCCTAAGCTTGCTGGTCGCTTGTTTCAACGGCGGCGGCTTCTCAAGATCCAGCGATGCGTAGAGCTTCGCTGAAGAAATGAAAATCAGATTCCCAGCCTCCTGAGCCTTCCTTTTATACACTAAGCCACACCCATTCTGGCGGGCTGTGACGCATGGAGGGCGCGACGTCACGCGGGGCTCAGTGGTAGGCTGCTGCAGTTGCCGCAGGACAGCCAATGAGCACGCTTATACAGCCTGCTATGGTCTGCTGGCTGCCGCACTGCGTTGACAATAAATACAAAATTAAGGACAATTTTTGGCTTCAGATCTCGAGAAAAGATGACTTTACCCATAACGTAAGCAACTTACGCAATACGAGAGAACCTCTCGTAAGAGAACTAACTGTTTCCTGCAGAACACTTTTGCATTCTTCATGATGTGGCTTAGGCAGCGATGAAGAATTGGCATATTCATGACCTACTGTCCAGTGACAATGTCATAGTACACACTGAGCAAGCTCACCAAAGAAAGTTTACAAAAAGTGTAGGCAACAGCTTGCATCAGAACAAGGGACCCATCACACATAATCATCACAGGTCTCCTCACAGATTTCCTTCCAAACAACTTGTAGTAGTTTGAGTTTGAAATGACTCCATAAAAAATAACACTGATGCAGTGGTGTGTTGGCAGGTGACATACATTGCAACAGGGATAGGGGAGGATTCTTTAATAGGATGCCTCAACACCAACTCATACACATAAAAAGGTGCTGATTTCCCTCGCGCTTTTTGCACAATGCTTCCTGTGGCGTCAATATACACAATATCATCCCTGCATCGTTGATGGAACAGTCTGATTGTGTTTTTGGACCACAACATGACTCCTTTGGGGTGCAAGAGCACCTTTTGGAGAACTTCATTGTCTTCATCCATTTTGTCCTCCACCATTTTGAGAAGACTTAGTATTTCGTTGTCATGCCTTCTGCATTTCTTTCGTGTCATGTAGGCTATGTTTTTGAGGACTGTAGGTGCCTGGTCTCTGCATCCTGATTCAAAGACTTTAGGCTGGATTTTGTCCAGACACTGCAAATGTAAGGCCCTTGGAAGCACTGATTCAAGTTGTTTTCCAAAAATGTCTTTGTTATCAGCCCGTACATATCTTCTTTTTAATTCTTCCATACTGTGACAGACCTCCTCTCCCTGGAAGGTCACCCAGGCCTTGAGGGTACTCTCATCCCTCACAGTGACCTCTACACAAACTGGGCAATCTGAAAATGTGCAGTATCCCAGGCAATTAAATAAAGACCCTTTTCTTTTAGACATTTTATTTTTCACGGTGTGCCTTTTAAAAGCAATGCTGCAGTATGGATGGACAGATTGTACTCTTTTTGAGATTATATTTGTCCACTGCAGATCTTTAAACTGGTGTCCAACCTGTCGTTTTCTCAGCTCGCTCCACTCCTTAGTGTCCATAAAATAAAAAAACATGGGCTTGTCAGCAGCTTATGCTGAAAAAAGAGGCTATCTGGACCACTATTTTCAGAAGATGTTTCTGATGCTTGGCTAGAATCCTGTCTCTCTCAGTGAGCTATAAATGAAAGAAAAACGTTGTTAAATATATTAACTGTAGGTCAGTGTAAATACTGTTTTCCTGCAAGTCCTATGAATGAAGGCACTTCATATTGATGTAGAACATGGTTAAAATTTTAACTTTTGTTGGTAAACATCGTTAAATCATGTTGATTTAGTTGAATGTTAGTACATGAACCACATTTTTGGGTGTTTACAATTAAAAAAAACACTTCATACTTTCAAGAAACATATTTAGTAATGCTTTTTGTTTTGTGGTTTTACTGTTATTACATGGAATTAAGTGTCTTTATGAGAGATAAAACACTTTTTTTATAGTGTTTTATGTTGTTTAAAGAACAATTGATTCTGTGTCTGTTTCTTTCAGAACTGTTTTCGTTATCAGGACAAGTTCAGGCTTGAATTCTACAGTTTGCCAAAAACATATAATATAATTAATGTTTTTGCATTTGCTATAATAGCAAAATAAATAATATCCGACAGCATTTCCACTACTTTCCAACGGAGGTGTAAGGGTGGAATTCCTGCAGTGGTTCAAGCTGCAAGAACTGCCGAATGACTAAAGAAACGTTATTGGCAAGATGGTAGAAAACTGCACATTTCTAGTCTTTAACCACCCACTGCCACTTATACCAACGACGGAAATAAGTGCAGTTACAATAGCTTAATATTTGTGGGAGAGCGTTGCTATAGATAGTGACAATATTGTATTGCAATATGTAGCACTTCAAAGTCAATATCAAATCAAAACTAGTTAGCACATTAGTTGCAATTGAAAAGGTTTAATGACAAAATATGGTTATGGTTACACTTAAAATAGTTACAAAATAAATGTTTGAAATGATGATAACTTATATTATTAAATGTACCCAGCATATGTGAAAAATGTTACCTGAGAGAGAGAGAGAGAGAGAGAGAGAGAGAGAGAGAGAGAGAGAGAGAAAAGAAGAGAGCCCCCAAGAAAGGGACCCAGAGAAGAAGATAGCCAGAGCATCAAAGCGCCAGAGCAACAGTTTCAATCTTGTTTTATCCTTTCCTTGACCATGTGACTAAAACCCAAATGTGAGACATTCAAACTGACCAATCAGATAATTACACTTCCACCACTGTACTAAAGGTGTGACAATTCATCGACCCCCCAAAGTACAAACATTTGGCCTGCAAGCCGAGATCACTATCAGCCCCTCTGTGCCTTAGGAACTCCAAATGGTCATTGTGGTAGAAAGAGGGGGTAGAAAAACAGTCAAGCAAATATCTTTTTTCATTTAAAATATTTTGGATTATTTTCAATCCTACAATTTCCCCCCTTGGCACCGTTGGCCACACACATGGAGTCCAAAGGTGACACAATCCATAAAGCCATGCTTTCTGTTGTGTGTAGTTGTATCTTCAGACTTTTCGTCCAAGCTTGTTGCAATCTCAGTTGGTCAGTGTTCAGTCAGAGAATGTCTAATATGGCGAGAAGTTTCACTCTCACTACACTTCCGGCTTCTGAACTGGTTGCAGTTCCACTCTGATTCCATATGAGGGCGCTCACAGGACGAGTGCAGAATGAATGGAGGTCAATGGCGGTATACCCCTCAAAATCCACTTTTCTCAGGATATAATTTTTTGTCTAGTAATTTGAATGTTGTATTCGAAAGGAGATGCAAAGAAATTACACATTGCTGGGTGTTAGATTTTTTAGAGTCACTTATTTGCTTTAAAAAAGTCTTTCAAAATGTCAATGACGTCAGAATGCTGACGTCATTAGCAGAATGCTAGCGTGTTATGGGCAACAACAACTCAACCTGTAAGAAATCAAAACGACATAAGTACTCATTCATTCAACTTTCGACCTAAAACCCATGTTGAACTTGCAAAATCTACAATCACATCTGAGATTTCTCAACGGCAATCGGGTGAAAGAGACTAATTTAGCCGTCTAGCCCCATTGACTCCCATTCATTTTGCACTCATGGCGAGCGCCCCCAGTGGAACTCTGGTGGTACTACAACCAAAATTCGGTACAATAGGGAGTGGACAGGCTCTCCGTAGACGGGCTCTGGTTCAGTCTTTGTTCTCCTTCAGCCCTGCATGAGGAAGGCTCCAACAAATGGTGTTGCACCGTTCATAGATATGCAAATCATCCATCGAACACTTCACACCTGCACAAGAACAGGCACTGACTCTGGGAACGCTGGTTCTTCTTTATAAGACGGATCACAGGATGTGAACTTTGCTTGCAGGGATCCTGTTATCTTAAAAGAGCATATAGCACAACAAACAGCAAAAGCAGACACATGGCATTTGACATTGGTCAGAGGTTTGATATGGTCAGATTAAAATTAGTCTCTGGCAAAAAGCCCTTAAATTGATGTACTTAAAAATATGGTCAAGGGAGAATAAAATAAGATCTAACAAGCTCTTACACTGTTTCTGGAAACATTTAAATAAATTGCATTTCAACAAAACAACAAATGCTGGTTAAAAACCCCATTTCATGAAGAGTATCAGCAAAATATTCAGTGTAACCAAACACAGAGATTCAATTGAATGAATGTCCAAAACATTGTTGCAAGTAAAATGGACAAAATACAAATAAGTAGAAATCAAATACATTTCAGAAATGTTTCAAATGCATGAATGAGAATACAAATATTTGTACTTGGGTAAAAATGAGAAATACTGACATTCAATTTAAAAATTTAACTTGGTGAGACAATGATTACTTAAGTGATAAAGTAAATCCAAAGAAAAACAAAACAAACAATTACTAGATGCAATTCACAGTTATAATTCAGTCTAGATGTAAAGACTTAAATAACATTGTATGCATTAATTTTGTGAGGCAGAATCAGATGCAGATTTGACTTTGTGTGGGATCAGATTATGTGGCTGCATTTACCTGTGGCTATGTGTAAATTCATCATGCCCCAAAACAAAGGTGAGGAGGTTTTACAATTGTGATGCAAATTTGGTCCTGTTGTTGTAACAGGGAGCCAGTCTGAGAATGTGAGTATGAGGTGTGTTCTGGCTCAATCTTCCCACACCAATGTTTTTGTTAAGGAACATGATAAAAGTGCAAAGTACAGAGTTACTGAATCCTGTTGTGAGGAAAGCATTTTCATGGTTAATGCAAATCGTGATTAACATTGTGGCCACATGGCAATTCTGTGCTCCTTTACGTGGTTTCACTGCAGCTATATGGAAAAATAGCAGAGTTTTCCACTAAGGAGACAAACAAATTCAACATAGTCACACATGCAACTTGAAATCGCTATGCAATTCCAGTAAAACAGTTATTCCAGTTTACACAAGATACATGGTCTAGAACTCTTAGCATCTACAACCTTTTAACCTAAGTGTTTCATACAACACTTACAGTAAAGCATTCATGTGTTTTAAAGAATAAACTTAATTAGCCTATGTGCACATGTAGCACAAACAACTATAAAGTGTGTTCTATGAGCACAATGTGTTACGCACAATTACACATTTGAAAATACAAACAGGATCATTGCAATTTGGATGTTTAACTATTTAACTTGTTGCTATTGGGCTACCAACCCACTAGCAAGTGAAGTTAATAGTTGAAGGCCTTGCATGAACAAAGCAGTTAACTCACTAAGAGTTTTACCTGTGTGTGCAGATCGCTGATTTTTGCTCTTAGAAAGTGGTTTACTATTTTTCTGAAAATAAGGAGGAGGTCTACCCTTTCCCAGTGACCAGCATTTTCCCTCTTTATGGCCTATTTTCTGACAGGAACTGCAAAACCTGCTTTCTTTACCATAGGGATGTTTGCTATGTTCTCCTGGAGTTTGAGGGTTTTCACGACTCTCTAATGCCTGAACACCATGCGTTCTGGTACATGACTCTGCGCTATTACGGTGTTGCATCACCTTAAAAACTGAAATAGGCACACTTTCTTGGTCAGTTGCACATGCATTTTCTGAACTAAACGTTTCAGATTCATTAGAGCTAGTCACCTCCTCTAAGAAGTGAACATGCTTCTTAGTCCCATCGCTGTTAAGCATTTTGGGAGACAATTTAGCATTTAGCTTAGCCTTGAGATCTGCAATGGTCTCTTTGTGATTTTTACACTTTTCAGTCAGGGCTAACTGCTCAGCTAGTAATTTATCTAGCTGTGTTTGAAGATCTTGAATCTTTGCCTCAGAATTTTTTGCCTCTGCATTTTTAGATTGCACTTCTTTACATTTAGCATCTATACTTGAAGATAGACATGTTGTTAACTCACGTAGCCGTGTAAAACTTATGAAATTTAAAGCCTCAATTATTTCAGCATGTTTTGATTTCTTTTGATGTTTGCCTATTGTGTCCCACCATTGGAGCATTTCCTTATCTGGACATTTAATCCCAATGTACTCTTTCTTGAGTTTACACAAGGTAGGCTCAACTTTTTTGCTCCATAAAGCAAACAATACATCACTGTTATCAGATTTTTTCCCTTCCATCCCCGAGGAGATCTGAATATTCACAATATTTACAGTAATTTATACAGTAATGGGACTATTAAAGCTATTCAAAACCTTCTAAATTCTGTTTCATTCAATTCATGCAAATGGAGACTTTTCCTATCATACCATTAAACAATGAAAACAGACTTACCCATTCCATGGTCAGAAGATCAGCTTTAGTCCATTCACAAAATTAACTGTGAAAAAATGTCCTTATTCTGATCAAAGTGAATTTCAGAAAACACACTGCAAGGGATCCCGGGTTTCGGCACCATCTGTAAGGGTGGAATTCCTGCAGTGGTTCAAGCTGCAAGAACTGCCGAATGACTAAAGAAACGTTATTGGCAAGATGGTAGAAAACTGCACATTTCTAGTCTTTAACCACCCACTGCCACTTATACCAACGACGGAAATAAGTGCAGTTACAATAGCTTAATATTTGTGGGAGAGCGTTGCTATAGATAGTGACAATATTGTATTGCAATATGTAGCACTTCAAAGTCAATATCAAATCAAAACTAGTTAGCACATTAGTTGCAATTGAAAAGGTTTAATGACAAAATATGGTTATGGTTACACTTAAAATAGTTACAAAATAAATGTTTGAAATGATGATAACTTATATTATTAAATGTACCCAGCATATGTGAAAAATGTTACCTGAGAGAGAGAGAGAGAGAGAGAGAGAGAGAGAGAGAGAGAGAGAGAGAAAAGAAGAGAGCCCCCAAGAAAGGGACCCAGAGAAGAAGATAGCCAGAGCATCAAAGCGCCAGAGCAACAGTTTCAATCTTGTTTTATCCTTTCCTTGACCATGTGACTAAAACCCAAATGTGAGACATTCAAACTGACCAATCAGATAATTACACTTCCACCACTGTACTAAAGGTGTGACAATTCATCGACCCCCCAAAGTACAAACATTTGGCCTGCAAGCCGAGATCACTATCAGCCCCTCTGTGCCTTAGGAACTCCAAATGGTCATTGTGGTAGAAAGAGGGGGTAGAAAAACAGTCAAGCAAATATCTTTTTTCATTTAAAATATTTTGGATTATTTTCAATCCTACAGAGGAAAAAATACCAAGAGAGATTCTGACTTTGGTCAGAAGAAAGAAAGATGTAAAATATGCCATCACACCTTTAAGCCCTATATTACAAACACCCTTACTGCAGTATTAATTTCTTATCTTTTTCAGGTAATTTATAGCCAAGGTAATATAACAAAAAGTGTTTTAAATGTGTATTACAAATTTTTAAAATGAAAATATAAAAAACTTTATTTTATAAGATTTCTGATGTTCATAACTGTGGAAAAGCATCATCACAGTAAATTAAATGGTCCATTGTTACAAAGCTTATTCTGTGATGTGTAGCTTCTAAAAAGTTCTATGATTTTACTATTTGTGTTGCTTTTAGATGGTACTTGGCTGGCCAGAGTATACTTCTGGATGGTTAAAAGGTTAAGTTTTAAATGATCACACAAATTACAACATTCTTATACACCAGGTGATCGCTCCCTGCATATCAAAGTTGATGAGTTGCTTAAAAAAGGCTTTACCTTGGATGAAGAAGACTCAACCTCCACAAGATCCTTGTTAAGATACTCAATGTTGGTGTCAAGTGCAGCATCAGGACTTCCCAGAGGAGAACACTTAGATGCACAGTGGAAAAAAAATGAGTAAACATTGTTGTTGAACCACAACAGTGTGCGATCGAACAATGTTAAAGGAATTGCAATGTCATATTGTGTTCTTCAGTCTCAGACATCAAAATGCTACGTTGAACAAAGGCTTTACCTTGGATGAAGAAGACTCAACCTCCACAAGATCACTGGCCTCATACTCAATGTTGGTGTCAAGTGCAGCATCAGGACTTCCCAGAGGAGAACACTTAGATGTACAGTGAGAAAAAAAATGAGTAAACATTGTTGTTGGACCACAACAGTGTGTGATTGAACAATGTTAAAGGAATTGCAATGTCATATTGTGTTCTTCAGTCTCAGACATCAAAATGCAAAAATTTTGATGTCTGAAAAAAATAAACCTAAAATTATAAAAATATACAAACCAAAAAATAAACAATAAGGAACAACATAGGGACAATTATTTGCTGAAAATGGACTGAATCTACAATTTTAGGTGCATTTAACAAAGCGACAACCTTGGGCGACAGAGACTCTGCCTCCAACACATCTCTGCTCTCAGACTCTCTGTTACTTTCCAGAGTTATGAAAGGACTGCCCAGGGTGGAAGGCTTAGATATACAGTGGAAACACACACACACAAAAAAAACGTTCTTAGGGCTGTTGTGTCCTAATACCTTTTGTTGTTTTTTGTTTTTCCTTTGTATATTTTCCCGACATGCACAGAAAACTTTTAAGTAGAATTTAAGTAGTATAATATAATATAATATAATACAACAACAACCTTGGGGGTCGGAGATTCTGCCTCCAACACATCTCTCACCTCTGCACTGCCTTCAGGAGGCTCCTTATACCAGAGGTGGGACAAAGTCATTGTTATGCAAGTCACAAGTAAGTCTCAAGTC
Source organism: Rutilus rutilus (assembly GCF_951802725.1). Taxonomy (NCBI): domain Eukaryota; kingdom Metazoa; phylum Chordata; class Actinopteri; order Cypriniformes; family Leuciscidae; genus Rutilus; species Rutilus rutilus. The sequence goes on along the minus strand of NC_140220.1, from coordinate 16,360,992 downwards.
TTTGCCCTCGAGTCCCGAGTCAAGTCGAGTCAAAGATGAGGCAAGTCCCGAGTCGAGTCAAAAGTCAAAGCCAACAAGTCTCAAGTCGAGTCCAAAGTCCTACCATTTTAGTTTCGAGTCATTTCAAGTCCTCTTACCACAGAAATAAAATTTATACAAATCATGTACGTCTGTAAGATTTGTATTTATTTAAACCTCTTTTTATACTTTGATTTATAATCAAATACAGTATAAAACTGAAAATTTAATTTTCACAAAAAATGCTTGTATTTCAACAGCATATTGCACTAGAACAATGCACAGCATGCAGCTTCAGTCCTGTATTGTATTAACCTCATATTGCAAAACAGTTTAACTTTCAAATAGACATGGGTCGTTTTAGCCTAAACCTTTTTAAACATGTCATCAATAAAATCCTCACTCCTCAAAATTATCACTTCTGAAAAACTGGACCAACCTGATAATATAATTGGAATGCGTGTTGCAGTGCGTATGCGGTGCAAGACCAGCACGCGCAATAGTGCTTTCACATATGCTGCGTTTGCAGTGCGTGATCCGCGGCTGTACCACAAATACATACTCACTATTTGTATTTCAAATCCAGAAGTTATTAACATCTTTTATTTAAAAAAAAAATTTTGTCAGCATTGCGATTCTCTTTGTACACACGTATACACTCTTTAATAGACGTATTCACGTTTAAATACAATTTAAACAACGTATTATTTAATGCATTACTCTTATATAATTATATATTAAGTTGCTCAAACAAGTGGTAAAATATTTAACCATGTACTTATATTAAAATCGCATAGCCTACATTTTAAATTAAAACTTAAAATTGACAAAAACAGCAGACTCATACTCTTTCTTTTGCATAATTTAAATCTTTATACAATAAATCTCGCATGTCACAAAGAACTTGTTTTTCCACCTCCACGAATGAGACGAGTGTTATGTTGCCTTGTTGAAATAATATGTATTTTCCCTTGATTTAGGCTACCCCGGTCTTACGTCTCAGCATTGCGATTCTCTTTGTACACATATACACTCTTTAATAGACGTATGCACGTTTAAACACAATTTAAACAACGTAAGCCTATTATTCAATGCATTACTTCTACTTATATTAAGTTCCTAAAGCAAGTGGTCAAATATTTAACCATGTAGGCTACTTATATAAAAAAACAGCCGACTCTCATGCCTTTTATTTTATATTTAAATTAATACAATAAATCTTGCATGTCACAAGGAACATGTTTTTCCACCTCCACGAATGAGACGAGATTTGTTCATTATGTCGCCTTGTTGAGGTAAATTGTAGTTTTCCTTGCTTTACCCTGGTCTTAAAGTAAAAATAGTATTTAATTAAATACATTTATGGTGAGATTACTACATTTTATTTAATTAATCGCATTTATGGTGAAATTACTAAATTTTTAGGTCAATCTGCGTTCATGTTGACCACGAAACATGCGCTGTCACTTTAATTCAGCGCGTGCAGCACATGTGCAGCACAGCAGAAATAGACTCGGTGCGGAAACGATCACGGCACTGCTGTATACGCTCCGCACCTGGAACGGATCGACGGACTGCAACCGCGTGCAGTGTGAAAGCTCTAACCTGTTAACATGGGTACGGAAAAAAATACGCACCCGCTGGCGCATACGCACTGCAAACGGAGTATGTGTGAATGTGAAACGGGCGTTAGATGCTGTCGAATCAAAACAACGTGGGACTACAGTGATTGGATGTCGTGCAGGCAGCGCGCGCGCTCGCTGCATGCATACAGGTGGTGCACATTTTTTTCACAGATGCAGATAAACTGAGAGCGGCGCGGCCATGTGGACATTTTTTCCCCCAGTTTTCATGGGAAGTAAGTAGCAAGTCTTCTCGAGTCAAAAGGCGCAAGTCCAAGTGAAGTCACGAGTCATTGATGTTAAAGTCCAAGTCGAGTTGCAAGTCTTTGTACATTTTGTCGAGTCGAGTCTGAAGTCATCAAATTCATGACTCGAGTCTGACTCGAGTCCAAGTCACATGACTCGAGTCCACACCTCTGCCTTATACAATGGGCAATCGTGACAAGTTCAACCAAAGACAAACAATTATTTTGTTTTTTATTTGTAACAATTTTTATTTACAACAATTTTGTTATTGTTAATAGATTACTTTATCATTTATATCTCGGTCACAATATTACCTTCAAGTGTGCAAAAAAAAAATGTTCCTTAGTCGTATCCTGTTTGATAATGAAATTGGAACCTGCAAAGACGTGCAAATTGTTGCCCAGGTGCCATCAGAATGATTCGCACTTTAATCCGTAGCACGGCCGTGTATAACATTCTGTATGTCTTGCAAAGTGAGCGTAATTTTACAACTCTGTGTAGAGAAAAGTAAACAAAAAATGTTTTAATTCCTTTTTTTTTTCTTTTTTTTAAATATTTTTTTTTTTTATTGGCAATTCAAATGTCAAATAGTAATATAACTACCTTGACTAGTAATACAGCTTATGATGAAAATGTTACGTACCTTCCCAAAATGTTTAAAACAGTATCTTCTGAAATGTACAATAATTTAATATTTTTTGTAAACAACATGGCAACATTAAAACAATAGTTAATGAAGAAATATCTATCAAAGTAGTTACAGTTAAAGCATCAATTAATTATATAAAAAGGTTACCAACTTACCGGTCTTTCTGTCGCCTCATGATGCTGTTTTAAAGACTGAAAGATGGGAATCTAATGCAATGCACCCACCCTCACCTAAATTCACCTACATGTTTTTCAAAAAATATTTATTCAAGCTATTAAACGTTTTAAATTGACGTTTAAAAAAATCTGTAACTTTAAAGTAAGTAATACTAATAAATGTTATCGTTACTATTATTATTATTAAAGTTATTTTGTAAAAGCACCCGTTTCGTTTTCATACGCTGATCATGCAGTGATTCGGCCAATCAGGACATTTAGAGGATAGACTGAACAGGTTGTTGATCATGCATGAGTTGATCATGCATCAGAAGAGCCAAAGAGAATGCAATGTCAGATGATGCTGCATGTCATAAAACGTTCTAAACTTGTTTTCTATTTGAGTGCAATGCAAAAGAACTGTATTAGTGTTTTTCCCTATTACTTTACAATACTTTCAAGATTTGTGTTTTAAACTATAAAAAAATAAATAAAAAATAACACATTGTACTCTCAGAAAAAAATGCGTAAATGAAAACAAAGTGAAAATGCTACAGTGAAAACACTGTTAGCATGTAAACTAAAATATATAATTATTAAACAATAACCTCCTTATATATCTCCAAAATGCTACAGTAAACTGGTTAGATATGAGGTGTGTATACTGTATGGGACGAACTTGACCATTGTTTTTTTCTACTTATTAGAAATTAGGTTTTTATAGGCATCTGAAGTGGATTAATGTGACATATCTCCAAAACGCTAGAGTAAACTGGTTTGATATGAGGTGTGTATACTGTATGGGACTTCCTGTCCATTGTTTTTTTTTTCTACTTATTAGAAATTATATCGTTAAAGGCCTCTGAAGTCACTTAAAGGGATAGTTCACTTTGAAATTAAATTTTGGTATGTTTTAGCTTACCTCAAGGGCATCCAAGATGTAGGTGTCTTTTTTTCCACAGTAGTTTCAATTTTGATATTTTTAGGTCAAACCGTTCTTGTCTGTCAGTCATATAATGCAGGTCTATGGTCACTGTCTCAAAGAGCATGCACAGAGTCCAAATTAAAACAATTCCCCGTCGTCCAAATTAAACAATTCCCCATCGTAAGTACACATTGATGGCCTAAGACACGAAACAAGCGGTTTGTGTGAGAAAACGAACAGTATTTTTATCGTTTTTACCTCTTATACACAGCCACGTCCAAGTGATCTGATCTGACGTGTACGCAGACTGGTGCATAGATATATACACTAGATGTCACCTTGTCTACGGCAGTTCATTGGAACGAATGTCTTTAAGGCGACATCTAGTGTATATATCTATGCACCAGTCTGCGCACACGTCACACACCAGGATGCGCGCGCGCCCTCAGATCAAAACGATATAAATACTGTTCGTTTTCTCACACAAACCGCTCGTTTCGTGTCTTAGGCCATCAATGTGTACTTACGATGAGGAATTGTTTAATTTGGACGACGGGGAATTGTTTTAATTTGGACTCTGTGCATGCTCTTTGAGACAGTAACCATAGACCTGGATTAAATGACTGACAGACAAGAACGGTTTGACCTAAAAATATCAAAATTGAAACTACTGCGGAAAAAAAGACACCTACATCTTGGATGCCCAACATACCAAAATTTAATTTCAAAGTGAACTATCCCTTTAATGTGACATATCTCCAAAACGCTACAGTAAAATGGTTCCCATATTGAAACTGACCATTACTTTTTTAAACTTATTAGAAATTAGGTCGTTGCAGGCCTCCAAAGTCACTTAATGTGACATATCTCCAAAATGCTACAGTAAAATGGTTTCAAATGAGGTTTGTATACTGTAAGTCCCCTATAGAAACTGACCATTACTTTTTTCTACATATTAGAAATGAGGTCTTTATATGTGTTTAAAGTAGAATAATGTGACATATCTCCAAAATGCTGCAGTAAACTGGTTTGATATGAGGTGTGTATACTGTATGGGACGTCCTGTGTTAACTTGACCATTGTTTTTTTCTACTTATTAGAAAAGAGGTCTTTATAGGCCTCTGAAGTCACTTAATGTGACATATCTCCAAAATGCTACAGTAAATTGGTTTGATATGAGGTTTGTGTACTGTATGGGACGTCCCCTATAGAAACTGCCATAACTTTTTCTACTTATTAGAAATGAGGTCGTTATAGGCCTCCAAAGTCACTTAATGTGACATATCTCCAAAATGCTGCAGTAAAATGGTTTGATATGAGGTGTGTATACTGTATGGGACGTCCTGTATTAAGCTTGACCATTGTTTTTTTTGTTTTTTATTAGAAATGAGGTCTTTATAGGCCTCTGAAGTCACTTAATGTGACATATCTCCAAAATGCTGCAGTAAAATGGTTAGATATGAGGTGTGTATACTGTATGGGACGTCCCCTATAGAAACTGACCATTACTTTTTTCTACTTTTTTTTTTTATAGGTGTTTAAAGTAGGTTTTTATAGGTGTTTAAAGTAGAATAATGGCATATATCTCCAAAATGCTGCAGTAAAAAGGTTTGATATGAGGTGTGCATACATACAACACTTGTGACAGATTGTGTACATATAGGCTAAGGGACGTCCCTTATGAGAACTGGCATTTACTTTTTTCTACTTAGAAATGGGGACTTAATAGGCATCTAAAGTAGTAAAATGTGATATATCTACAAAATACTGCACTAAAATTGTTTCAGATTGTCACGCTGGGTTCTCAAAGGCAGGCAACGGGTGGCAAATGGAGGCAACGGGTAACAAAATAACAAGAAGCTTTATTTCTAACAACAATAGTAAACTAGGTGCGAAACAGTGTGATTTAACACGAACAATCACCGACAATGAACTGAAAACGAGCAGGAACTAAATACACAGAAGATAAAGAAAACAATGACGATGACGACTGGCAGGTGCGGGTAATGATGAAAGACTTGCAGGTGTGGGACAAGGAGGATGCTGGGAACTGTAGTGCAAACGGAGACTAACAGATGACAGTGACGATGACGTGACGATGACATTGACAGTGACAGTGATCGTGACACAGATGAGTTAGTTCAACACAGTTAGTTCAACCTCCACAACATTTAGTCATTTGTGCAAATCATAGTAGCAGTTTCTCATTCCTTCCAACAAATTGCAAATGCTTTTGGACATGCATCAATTGCTTTCATACAACTCTCTGCTGCTTCATAACATTATCATTTTCTTATGTCATGTCAGTCAAAATTAACTATACTTGTGAATGCTGAATAGTCATTCCATATAAAACTAATAGTCCTCATTTCATTGCTTGAGTCATTACATACAAAAATGTTGAACTAGTTGTCAAAATCTGTCAAGCAAATAAAAAATACAAAAAATTATCTTTTTTTTCCTGAAAATGTCTCCTAAATTGAACAATTTCTCTCAGGTGAATCTCAGCTTTCACTGATGAGGAACGTCTGGATGTGCATGAATGATTACAGTACTATGTATGTTGTATGTTCAGTTCCAATATGTACTGCAATATTGTTTACAGTTGTGCACAGCTCTACCCAAAGGGAGTTTATGTTTGTTGTAAATAAGGGTGTATTTTTTCTTTTGCACAATGCTGTGAACAAATTAGAATTGCAAAGAGCATATGCAGTAAAAATGTGAAACATACATTTTCAGTGTCTTGTACTCAGTTACCTCACTAAATACAGTAATGTGTAACTTTACTGTATTTTTCAAATGGCTGTGCAAATAGTATATAGTGCTGTCTTGAGCATTTTCAGGTAGTGTCACCAAGATCTGACTTTTTTGCATTGGAAAACATTTACAGAGTAAACTGTCATAATGAAAACATGACAAAGCCATTTGACTATCTTGTTCATAAACAATGGTGTCAGGACTTTTCAGCTTGATGACACTGACACTTTCATTGACATGAATACTTGATTTTGAGGAATGAGCTATCCATTTTGAGCAAGTGACACGCTTTTGCAGGTTATCAACTAGGTTTTGCAGTTTGTACTAATTGTTTTGAGAACTGCATTAACTGTTGTGCAAATGTAAATAGTAATGTGAGAAATACACCAAAGCGACTGAGAAAAACTGTAATAAATGATTCAATAACAAAATAATTATTTTAACAGTCACTTGTCACCACCTTGTGGCGAAACAATGCAATCAATAAATGCGTTATTTTAAGCACCAAGTTTTTTATCAAAAGCTGATTTACTCTATCGCTTTCGTGGACATCAGTGTTTATATTTGAACTTTATACTTTTAAAGTCAGCTCGTTTATTCGGTTTTTAGTTTAGTTTAAAAAACGAAAAATGAGATTTTGGCTCGATTTTTCATTTTTCGTTTGTGGTTTACAAATGGGTTTGATATTTCATTTGCACACATGGGCGGCGCTGAAACGCCCCTTTCATCTGATTGGTCAAAACGCTCCGCCTTCAGTAAGCTATGAGCTTTTCTTTCTGTCAGGCAGAATAAAGAGTCAGTACACTGTAAAAAAATTCTAACCTCTCCAAGTCAAAATTTTCTAGTGACTGGTCACATCTAAATTTTTAAATTGGCCCAAGTGCAATTCTTGTTGCAATAGTCTGTTAACATTGGTTCAATGAGAAATAATACGTCAGACTAATTGAAAAATGTAGATGTGACCAGTCACTAGAAAATTTTGAGTTGGGGATGTTTTTTTTTTTTTACAGTGTACGAGTGCGGCACTGACAAATGCACTTTAATAAAATAATGTCTGAAACCGTTAACTACGCACAATATTTGAAGCAGAAATATGTTGCTGGCCACGTAATTCGTGCTGCTGCGACTTGCAAGCGATGTGCAACCCCAATAATGTGAACCACAGTATAGCCTATGACAGATTATTTTAGCATGATGTATTTCCCATTGATAAATACAGTGCAAATAGTTCCGTCTCTTTGGATAAAAGGGAAGTGGAAATAAAAATCAATAATAGGCTGAACTGTAGGCCTACCGTGATAATATGTCCGTAACATTAGATGTCTGTTGATGACCTACCCATAACTGTTACATTAGAGTTAGGGGATCACACAGTTTGTACAGTATAAAAATCATTATGTCTAAAGTTCCCATTAAACACACTGGGAATATATCCTTGTTTTCAACCACAATACAACGTCTGTCCAATGTTGGAGATTAATGTCAATCTGGCTTTGGATTCTGACATCAACCTGGTTTTCATTTTCACCATTGGGTTTGGTCTTCTAAATGCGAATTTTGTCATTGTTTTGGTGCACACTAGTTTATAGATAACAGTAAGGCTAACATATTCATACTAAAAGCCAAAAAACTTTAAATAGGGCACTATTTGAGGGAACAGCCATTTGGGTGTCCGAAACCATTGTGGACGTTATTGAGTGCACTTATTAACAGTTGAATGAGTGCACTTATTATTGAATGTATTAAAATCTTACATTCAATCCCACTACTGGAACTGTGTTCTAGAAATAAACTTGATATTGATATGAGGGTAGGTAGGCAGGCATAGATTCAGAGGCATTAACTTACATACTGTAAGTATTACACACAACAATGCAACAATAATAAAACAATGCATTGACATTTACTTTTGATACTAAAGTAGGCTACTTTTAAAAACAAGTACTTCTGTACTTTTAATAATAGTATTTGTAAATATTTTTAATAGTAATATTTGACCAGTAGTATCTGTACTTTCACTCAAGTAAGGAAGTTGTGTACTTTGTCCACCTCTGAAAACATCTGTTCATAATCTGTGATTACACAATTCAAATACCAATAGCACCAGGAGGCGTTTGGAATAACTCTGCACTGATCAATCCGCATATTTCATATTCAGAATGTCCTTCTTGTATAATGCCAACAACTGCACAAATGGGCTTCCTTTGTGAAATATAGCAGACCACCGTTTTAAATAAAAGTTTAAAAAAGGTGGTCTGCTATTTTTCACAAAGGAAGCTCAGTCAGATAGATAGATAGATAGATAGATAGATAGATAGATAGATAGATAGATAGATAGATGTTTAAATGTGTTAGGCCTATATAAATTTAGGAACATAACAAGCATTACAAACTACAATAGCCTAAACAGAACTGGAACCTTTGTAAGATATGCGCTCGTCTTCACAGAAACTACATGAGGGGTTTTTAAACCAGTCAGATGAAAGCGGCGTTTCAGCGCCACCCACGTGTGCAAATAAATATCGAACCCGTAAACCAATTTGTAAACCACAAACGAAAAATGAAAAATCGAGCAAAAATCTCATTTTTCGTTTTTTAAACTAAACTAAAAAACGCATAAACGAGCTGGTTTTCATTTCTCGTTATTCCATTCCAAACAGGAAATGAAATTATCAAAAAGTACACGGACCCACTTCTTGCATTGCATTGCACACCAGAACTAACTCCTTCCCATGTTCATTGAGATAACATATGTGTTGTTGCATTGCATTGCATAATCGACCTAAAGTTGTGCATTGAAGAATAACATAGGCTATGCACTTCTTGCATTGCATTGCACAGCAGAACTAATTCATTCCCATGTTCATTAAAGATATAATAAATGTGTTTGTTGCATTGCATTGCACAAACGATCTAACATTGTGCATTGAAGAATAACATATATGCACAGCATTGCATTGCACACCAGAACTAACTCATTCACATGTTCATTAAAGAAATAACATAATGTGTTCCATTGCATCGCAAAAACGATCCAACGTTGTGCATTAAAGAATAACATAGGCTATGCACTTCTTGCATTGCATTGCATTAAACACCAGAACTAACTCTTTCCCATGTTCATTAAATAGATAACATTTGTGTTTTTGCATTGCATTGCACAAACGATCTAACGTTGTGCATTGAAGAATAACATAGGCTATGCACTTCTTGCATTGCATTGCACAAAATAACTAATTCATTCCAATGTTCATTAAAGAGATAACATATGTTGTTGCATTGCATTGCATAAAACGATCTAACGTTGTGCATTGAAGAATAACATATGGGCTATGCACTTCTTGCATTGCATTGCATTGCACACCAGATCTAACTCATTCCCATGTTTATTAAAGAGATAAAATATGTGTTGTTTGCATTGCATTGCACAAACGATCTAACGTTGTGCATTGAAGAATAACATATGGGCTACGCACTCCTTGCATTGCATTGCACACCAGAACTAATTCATTCACATGTTCAATGAAGAGATAATGTGTGTTGTTGCATTGCATTGCACAAACGATCTAACGTTGTGCATTGAATAATAACATATAGTCTATGCACCTCTTGCATTGCATTAAAAACCAGAACTAACTCATTACCATGTTTATGAAAGAGATAACATATGTGTTGCATTGCATTGCACAAACGATCTAACGTTGTGCATTGAAGAATAACATATTGGTTATGCACTACTTGCATTGCATTGCATTGCACACTAGAACTAACTCCTTCCCATGTTCATTAAAGAGATAACATGTGTTGTATAATTGCATTGCATTGCACAAACGATCTAACGTTGTGCACTGAAGAAAGACTTATAGGCTATGCACTTCTTGCATTGCATCGCACACCAGAACTAACTCCTTCCCATTTTCATTAAATAGATAACATATGTGTTGTTGCATTGCATGCACAAACAATCTAACGTTGTGCATTGAAGAATAACATATAGGCAATGCACTTCTTGCATTGCATTGCATTAAACACCAGAACTAACTCATTCCCATGTTCATTAAAGAGATAACGTGTGTTGCATTACATTGCCCAAACGATCTAACATTGTGCATTGAAGAATAACATAGGGGCTATGCACTTCTTGCATTGCATTGCACTCCTCACCAGAACTAATTCATTCACATGTTAATTAAAGAGATAACATGTGTTGTTGCAATGCATTGCACAAACGATCTAACGTTGTGCATTGAATAATAACATATAGGCTATGCACATCTTGTATTGCATTGCATTAAAAACCAGAACTAACTCATTACCATGTTTATGAAAGAGATAACATATGTGTTGCACTGCATTGCACTAACGATCTAACGATGTGCATTGAAGAATAGATTGAAGATAGGCTATGCACTTCTTGCATTGCACTGCACACCAGAACTAACTTAATCCCATGTTCATTAAAGAGATAACATATGTGTTGTTGCCTTGCACAAATGATCTAACGTTGTGCATTGAAGAATAACATAGGCTATGCACTTCTTGCATTGCATTGCACAACAGAACTTATTCTTTCCCATGTTCATTATAGAGATAACATATGTGTTGTTGCAAAGCATTGCACAAACGATCTAACGTTGTGCATCATTAAAGAAAAACATACAGGCTATGCACTTCTTGCATTGCATTGCACAACAGAACTAACTCATTCCCATGTTCATTAAAGAGATATATGTTGTTGCATTTCATTGCATTGCATTGCACAAACGATCTAATGTTGTGCAGTGAAGAAAAACATATAGGATATGCACTTCTTGAATTGCAATTGCATTGCACAACAGAACTAACTCAATCCCATGTTCATTAAAGAAATAACATGTGTGTTGTTGCATTGCATTGCACAAACGATCTAACGTTGTGCAACTGAAGAATAACGTATAGGCTGTGCACTTCTTGCATTGCATTGCACATCAGAAATAACTCAATCCCTTGTTCATTAAAGAGATAACGTGTGTTGTTGCATTGCATTGCATTGCACAAACGATCTAACATTGTGCATTGAAGAATAACATATGGGCTATGCACTTCTTGCATTGCATTGCATTAAACACCAGAACTAACTCATTCCCATGTTTATTAAAGAGATAACGTGTTGTTGCATTGCATTGCACAAACGATATAACGTTGTGCATTGAAGAATAACATAGGCTATGCACTTCTTGCATTGCATTGCACACCAGAACTAACTCCTTCCCATGTTCATTAAATAGATAATATATGTGTTGTTGCAATGCATTGCACAAATGATATAACGTTGTGCAAGAATAACATAGGCTATGTTCTTCTTGCATTGCATTGCACACCAGAACTAATTCATTCCCATGTTCATTAAAGAGTTAATATATGTGTTTGTTGCATTGCATTGCACAAACGATCATATCGTTGTGCATTGAAGAATAACATATAAGCTATTGCAAACATACAGTAACTATCTCATTCCGATGTGCATTTTTGGAGTTACATTCAACTGCATAAAAGATTTAACTGATATAGTTAGATATAATAATAATACATTATTATTCAGCTAATTCTTAGATCGTTTGTGCAATGCAACACTCATGTTATCTTTTCATTGCTCCATGAGGTGTGAAGTAGTTTATTCTATGCATTGTATTGCATGAGGTAAATGCAATAGTTTCCCTTCAAAGTAGGAACTGTAATACATACAGACTGACTTCTTATGATGTTGTATTAGCCAGACAGTAGACCATTTTTGACCTACTGAACAAATTTCTGGACAAAGAGTCCTTGAACATTAACTTACTAAACATAAAGACTGACTTCTTGTGATGTTACATCAGCCAGACAGTAGTCCATATTTGACATATTTTTGGCATCAGCTATATAGAGGTGCATATTTGACCTAGTGAACATATACTCGATCTTGAATTTTCCATACATACTCATAGACTCCTTCTGATGCTTCATAAGCCATTTAGAAGTCCATTTCTGACCATTTGAACTTATTTCTGGTCAAAGGGTCCTCAAAGGTTTTTAAACTTTATAGACTCCTTCTGATGTTACATCACCCCCATAAAAAAGTGAATTTTTGACCTACTAAACATATTTCTGCCAAGAGACCATGAAACAACTTACTATACGTGCATACTGACCTCGTGACGTTAAATCAGGCAGGGAGTAGTCGATATTTGATCGATTGATTTGGCCAAAATCAATCATTTTTGGCCAAAGAGCTACTTAAGCTATATAATCTTATAGACTACAGAGGTCCCTTGTTTTAGTTTTTTTTTTACCTACTAAACATATTTTATGTATATAGCCAAAGAGTACTCAAACTTGAACTTTCTAATACATACTTGTTGACTCCTGATGATGTTACGTCAGCCATGAAGTAGTCCATATTTGACCCAAGGAACATATTTCTGGAAAAGAGTCCTCAATCTTGAACTTTGTATTCTCACTCCTAGACTCCTTCTGATGGTTCATAAGCCAAATAGAATTCCATATTTGACCTATTGAACTTATTTCTGGTCAAAGGGTTTCTTATTATGTTAATTCAGCCATACAGAGGTTCCTATTTGAACTACTGAACACATTTTTGGCCAAAGAGTCTTTGAACATGAACTTTCTCTGCTTATTGACTTCTCTTAATAATACATTAGCCATACAAAAGTCCATATTTGACCTACTGAACATATTTCTGGTCAAAGAGTCCCTGATCTTGACCTATTAGTACATGCTCATTGACAGCTTCCGATGTTTCATCAGCCTGAAAGATGTTCATTCTTGACCCATTGAATATATTTCTGACCATAGAGTCCTCGATCTTGAACTTTCTAAACATACTCACCTTCCAATGTATCTTCTATCCGATCTGCTGTCCGATGTATTTGAACAGTAGTTCAAATTTTATATTTTGAACATATTTCTAGACATGAGACCTTGAACTTTAAATTTCTTGACTAATTTATCTTACAATCCTTCTGATGTTTCATCAGCCATACAGTAATTAAAATTTGACCTTTTGAACATTTCTATAACCAAATTGTCCTCGATCTTGATCGTTCTATACATACTCATAGGCTTGTTCTGATGTTTCATAATTGAGACAGAAGTCCATTATTGACCTACTGAACATATTTCTGGCAAAAGAATCATCAAAATTTAACTTACTGTTCCTTCTCCTAGACTATTTTCGATTTTACATCCACCATACAGTAGTCCATACCAAGAGAACATATTTCTGGCCAAAGAGTCATCAAAGGGTATGTTTATATGCATTCTCATGGACTACTTTTGATGTTTCATCAACCATTTTGTTAGTCCAAATTTGACCCATTGAACATATCTGGCCAAAGAGACCTGGAACTTTAATTATCTATACACAATTACTATATCTTTCAGATTTTTCATCAGCCAGGCTATTGTCCATATTTGACAACTGAACATATTTCTGTCTGGAAGAGTCCTTGATCTTTCTATACATATTCATACTCAATCGCTTTTAGATAGTACTTTCAGCCAAAAAATTATCCATAATTGACTACTAAACTCATTTCTGGGCGATGGGTTTATGAACTTGATTTCTCTATACATATTAATTGACTCCTTCTGATGTTACAAGAGTAATACAGTATTGTATTGTATCAATATGACCTACTAAACCTAAAGAGACCTTGATCTTATTCTTTTTATACATGCGCATTGACTCCTTCTAATGTTTCATCAGCCAGACAATTGTCCATAACTGACCTACTGAACATATTGCTGCCCGAAGAGTCTATGAACTTGAACTTTCAATTCATAATCATTGACTCATTGTTTCTTCAGCTGTACAGTACTTCAGGTTTGACATACTGAACATATTTCTGACTGAAGAATCCTTGATCTTGAACTTTCTATTTATACTGAATATAGACTATTTCAGATAGTACATCGGCCAGACAATTGTCCATAGTGACTATTGACAATTTTTCTGCCCAACCAGTCTATGTACTTGAACTTTCTATGCATGCTCATTGACTTCTTTTAGTGTTTCATCAGCCAGAGAGTAGTCCATATTTGACCTACTGAATATATTTCTGGCAAAAGAGTCCTCGATCTTGAACTTTCTATACATGCTCATTGACTCCTCCTGATGTTTCACAAGCAGACAATAGTCCATAATTGACCATCTGAACATATTTCTAGTAAAAGAGTCCTCTGTCTTGAACTTTCTATAGATTCTCAGTGACTCCTTGTTTCTTCAGCTGTATAGTACTTCAGGTTTGACATACTGAACATATTTCTGACTGAAGAATCCTTGATCTTGAACTTTCTATTTATACTGAATATAGACTATTTCAGATAGTACATCGGCCAGACAATTGTCCATAGTGACTATTGACAATTTTTCTGCCCAACCAGTCTATGTACTTGAACTTTCTATGCATGCTCATTGACTTCTTTTAGTGTTTCATCAGCCAGAGAGTAGTCCATAATTTACCTACTGAAAATATTTCTGGTAAGAGTCCTCGGTATTGAACTTTCTATACATGCTCATTGACTCCTTATGATGATTCATCAGACAGACAATGGTCCATAATTGATCCACTGAACATATTTCTACCCAAAGAGTCTTTGAACTTGAACTTCCTATTCATAATTGTTGACTTCTGATGTTTCATCAAGCAGACAATAGTCAATAATTGATCTCCTGAACATATTTCTATAGTAAAATAGTCCTCGATCTTGAACTTTCTATACATTCTCAGTGATGCCTTATTTTGTGTTTCTTCAGCCATAAAGGTTGTTTAGATTTAACATGTTGAACATATTTCTGACTGAAGAGTCCTTGATGAACTTTCTATTCATACTTATAGACTCGTTCAGATAGTACATCGGCCAGACAATTGTCCATAATGACAATTAAAAAAAATTCTGGCTAACAAGTCAATGTACTTGAACTTTCTATACATGCTCATTGACTCCTTATGCTGTTTCTTCAGCCATACAGTAGTTCAGATTTGACATATTGAACATATTTCTGACCGAAGAGTCCTTGATCTTGAACTTTCGATTCATACTTATAGACTCTTTCGGATAGTAAATTGGCCAGACAATTGTGCATATTTACTCCTAGTGTTTCATCAGCCAGACAGCAGTCCATATTTGACCTGCTGAAAATATTTCGGGTAAAAGAGTCCTCGATCTTGAACTTTCTGTACATGCTCATTGACTCCTGTTTCTTCAGCCATAGAGTAGTTCAGATTTGACATATTGAACATATTTCTGACTTAAGAGTCCTTGATCTTGAACTTTCTATTCATACTTACAGACTCTTTCAGATAATACATCGGCCAGATAATTGTCCATACTGACTGTTAAACATATTTCTGTCCAACGAGTCTATGAACTTGAACTTTCTATACATGCTCATTGACTTTTTCTAGACTTTCAATCAGCCAGACAGTAGTCCATAATTGACCCGCTGAAAATAATTCTGTTAAAAGAGTCCTCGATCTTGAACTTTCTATACATGCTTATTGACTCCTTATGATGATTAATCAGCCAGACAATTGTCCATAATTGACCTACTGAACATATTTCTGCCCAAAGAGTCTATAAACTTGAACTTTTTATATAAAATTATTAACTTCTGATGTTTAATCAGCTAGACAGCAGTCCATAAATGACCTACTGAACATTTCTCTGACAAAAGAGTCCTCGATCGTGAACTTTCTAAACAACTCCGACTCTTTTTGATGTTTCTTCAGCCATACAGTATTTCAGATTTGAAATATTGAATATATTTCTGATCGAAGAGTAAATGATCTTGAACTTTCTATTCATGCTTATTGACTCCTGATGTTTCATCAGCCAGAGAGCCAGAATTGACCTACTGAACATATTAATGGACAAAGAGTCCTCAATCTTGAACTTTCTATACATATTTATAGATTCCTTCTGATGCTTCATAAGCCATATAAAAGTCCAAATCTGACCTAAAAGTTGATTATTTCTTGTCAATGGGTCCTTATAATGAACTTATAGACTCCTTCTGATGTTAAATCAGCCAGACAGAACATTTTCTGAACTGAACAACATTTTTGAACTACTGAACATATTTCATGCCTAAGAGTGCTCGAAACTTGACCTTTCTATACATACTCATAGTCTCCTTCTGATTCTTCATAAGCCATATATATCTCCATATATGACCTATTATTATTTCTGGTCAAAGTTCCTCAAAAGTTTTTAAACTATGTAGACTCCTTCTGATGATTAGTCATCATTAATAAACATTAATCATCATTAATCATTAATCATTAACTCCTTCTATGTTAATTGGGTCAAGTATGGACTTCTGTATGGCTGACGTAACATAAGAAAGAGTCAACAAGTATATATGGAAAGGTCAAGTTTCGAGCATTCCTTGGCCAGAAAAAAAATTCTGTATGTCAAATATGGACTTTTGTCAGGATGATATAGCATCTGAAGTGATCAATCTGAATGTATAGTGTTAATCTTTTAGGAGTCTTTGGCCAGAAATATTTTCAGTAGGTCAAAAGGGGACCTCTGTATAGCTGATTTCCATACACAAAAGAAATATATTTTCTGGATATGTTTTGGAATATATGCACATATTTGAAATTGGCCCAATAAATATATTTCATACTTATATTTCATATAATTTTGTTATATTTCAGAATATATTTCAATGTATTTTTTTCTGTACGGGTCCCCAAAAGTGTCAAAAATATATGTGGCATATATTCCAAATACTTTGAAATATATTCTGAAATATAACAAAAATATATGAAATATAAGTATGAAATATATTTATTGGGCCAATTTCAAATATTTGCATATATTCCAAAACATATCCAGAAAATATATTTCAAATATAATTATTTTGTGTATGGGTTATCCTCAGAAAGAGTCTATAACTTTATATAGTTTAAAAACTTTTGAGGACCCTTTGACCAGAAATAAGTTCAAAAGGTCAGATATGGATATCTATATGGCTTATGTAGCATTAGAAGGAGTCTATGAGTATGTATAGAAAGTCCAAGATCGAGGACTCTTTGGCCATAAATATATTCCTTGGGTCAAATATGGACTTCTATAAGGCTGATTTGACATCAGAAGGAGTCGACAAGTTTATAGCAGTAAAAAACATTTTGGCCAAAAATATGTTCCTTTGGGTCAAATATGGACTACAGTCTGGCTGATATAACATCACGAGAAGTCTGTATAGTACGAGAAATATGTATAGTAAGGTTAAAGTTCAAGGTCTCTGTCCAGAAATATGTTCAGAAGGTCAAATATGGAATTCTGTATAGCTGATTTAACATCAGAAGGAGTCTATGAGTTTCCAAGAGTAAAAAACATTTTGAGGATTCTTTGGCCAAAAATATGTTAAATCGGTCAAATATGGACTACAGTCTGGCTGATATAACATCATGAGAAGTCTATATAGTAGAAGAAATATGTATAGTAAGGTAAATGTTCAAGGTCTCTGGCCAGAAATGTGTTCAGAAGGTCAAATATGGACTTCTGTACGGCTGATTTAACATCAGAAGAAGTCTATACGTTTATGATAGACAAAATCCTTTTCAGAACTCTTTGGTCAAATTTTTTTTCAGTCGGTCAAATATGGACTACTGTCTGCCTGATTTAACATTACGAGAAGTCAGTCTATTTGTATAGTGAGTTAATGTTCGCGGACTCTGGCCAGAAATATGTTCAGTAGGTCAAAAATAGACTACTCGCTGGTTAATATAACATCACAAGAAGTCAATCTCTAGTATAGCAAGATAATGTTCAAGAACTCTTTGGCCAGAAATATGTTCAGCAGGTCAAAAGGGGACCTCTGTATAGCTGATTTATCATCAGGAGTCGTCAATAACTTTACATAGTTTGAAAAATTGAGCACACTTTGACCAGAAATATGTTCCTTGGGTCAAATGTGGACTTCTGTATAGCTGAGGTAACATCAGAAAGAGTCAACGAGTATATATGGAAAAGTCAAGTTTCGAGTACTCCTTGGCCAGAAAAAAATTCAGTATGTCAAATATGGACTTTTGTCAGGATGATATAACATCCGAAGTAATCAATCTGAATGTATAGTGTTAATCTTTTAGGAGTCTTTGGCCAGAAATATTTTCAGTAGGTCAAAAGGGGACCTCTGAATAGCTGATGTCCATTAAATCGGTCAAATATGGACTACAGTCTGGCTGATATAACATCATGAGAAGTCTGTATAGTAGAAGAAATATGTATAGTAAGGTAAATGTTCATGGTCTCTGGCCAGAAATGTGTTCAGAAGGTCAAATATGGACTACTGTCTGCCTGATTTAACACCATGAGAAGTCAGTCTATATGTATAGTGAGTTAATGTTCACGGACTCTGGCCAAAATATGTTCAGTAGGTCAAAAATAGACTACTGGCTGGTTAATAAAACATCACAAGAAGTAAAGCTGTAGTATAGCTAGATAATGTTCAAGAACTCTTTGGTCAGAAATATGTTCAGTAGGTAAAAGGGTACATCTGTATAGCTGATTTATCATCAGAAGGAGTCTATAACTTCATATACTTTGAAAAATGTTGAGGACACTTTGACCAGAAATAAGTTCAAAAGGTCAGATATGGATATCTATATGGCTTAAGAAGCATCAGATGGAGTCTGTGAGTATGTATAGAAAGCCCAAGATCGAGGACTCTTTGGCCAGAAATATGTTCATTGGGTCAAATAAGGACTTCTGTATGGCTGACGTAACATCAGAAAGAGTCAACGAGTATATATGGAAAGGTCAAGTTTCGAGTACTCCTTGGCCAGAAAAAAATTCAGTATGTCAAATATAGACTTTTGTCAGGATGATATAACATTCGAAGATATCAATCTGAATGTAAAGTGTTAATCTTTTAGGACTCTTTGGCCAGAAATATGTTCAGTAGGTCAAAAGGGGACCTCTGAATAGCTGATTTATCCTCAGAAAGAGTCTATTACTTTATATATTTTAAAAACTTTTGATGACCTTTTTACCAGAAATAAGTTCAAAAGGTCAGATATGGATATCTATTTGGCTTATGTAGCATTAGAAAGAGTCTATGAGTATGTATAGAAAGTCCAAGATCGAGGACTCTTTGGCCATAAATATATTCCTTGGGTCAAATATGGACTTCTGTAAGGCTGATTTGACATCAGAAGGAGTCGATAAGTTTATAATAGCAAAAAACATTTTGAGGATTCTTTGGCCAAAAATATGGACTACAGTCTGACTGATATAACATCACGAGAAGTCTGTATAGTACGAGAAATATGTATAGTAAGGTTAAAGTTCAAGGTCTCTGTCCAGAAATATGTTCAGAAGGTCAAATATGGAATTCTGTATGGCTGATTTAACATGAGAAGGAGTCTATACGTTTATGATAGACAAAATCCTTTTGAGAACTCTTTTTTCAAATTATTTTTTTTTCAGTCAGTCAAATATGGACTATTGTCTGCCTGATTTAACATTATGAGAAGTCAGTCTATATTTATAGTGAGTTAATGTTCACGGACTCTGGCCAAAATATGTTCAGTAGGTCAAAAATAGACTACTGGCTGGTTAATAAAACATCACAAGAAGTCAAGCTGTAGCATAGCAAGATAATGTTCAAGAACTCTTTGGCCAGAAATATGTTCAGTAGGTCAAAGGGGACCTCTGTATAGCTGATTTATCATCAGAAGGAGCCTATAACTTTATATACTTTGAAAAATTTTGAGGACACTTTTACCAGAAATAAGTTTGAAAAGGTCAGATATGGATATCTATATGGCTTAAGAAGCATCAGAAGGAGTCTGAGTATGTATAGAAAGCCCAAGATCGAGGACTCGTTGGCCAGAAATATTTTCATTGGGTCAAGTGTGGACTTCTGTATGGCTGATGTAACACCAGAAAGAGTCAACGAGTATATATGGAAAGGTCAAGTTTCGAGTACTCCTTGGCCAGAAAAAAATTCAGTATGTCAAATATGGACTTTTGTCAATGAGATATAACATCCGAAGATATCAATTTGAATGTATAGTGTTAATCTTTTAGGACTCTTTGGCCAGAAATATGCTCAGTAGTTTAAAAGGGGACCTCTAAATAGCTGATTTATCCTCCGAAAGAGTCTATAACTTTATATAGTTTAAAAACCTTTGAGGACCCTTTTACCAGAAATAAGTACAAAAGGTCAGATATGGATATCTATATGGCTAAATGAGTAGCATTAGAAGGAGTCTATGAGTATGTATAGAAAGTCCAAGATCGAGGACTCTTTGGCCATAAATATATTCCTTGGGTCAAATATGGACTTCTGTAAGGCTGATTTGACATCAGAAGGAGTCGATAAGTTTATAATAGTAAAAACATTTTGAGGATTCTTTGGCCAAAAATATTTTCAATTGGTCAAATATGGACTACAGTCTGGTTGATATAACATCACGAGAAGTCTGTATAGTACGATAAATATGTATAGTAAGGTTAAAGTTCAAGGTCTCTGTCCAGAAATATGTTCAGAAGGGCAAATATGGAATTCTGTATGGCTGATTTAACATCAGAAGGAGTCTATGAGTTTCCAAGAGTAAAAAACATTTTGAGGATTCTTTGGCCAAAAATATGTTAAATCGGTCAAATATTGACTACAGTCTGGCCGATATAACATCATGAGAAGTCTCTATAGTAGAAGAAATATGTATAGTAAGGTAAATGTTCAAGGTCTCTGGCCAGAAATATGTTCAGAAGGTCAAATATGGACTTCTGTACGGCTGATTTAACATCAGGAGTCTATACGTTTATGATAGACAAAATCCTTTTCAGAACTCTTTGGTCAAATTTTTTTTCAATCGGTCAAATATGGACTACTGTCTGCCTGAATTAATATTACGAAAAGTCAGTCTGTATGTATAGTGAGTTAATGTTTACGGACTCTGGCCAGAAATATGTTCAGTAGGTCAAAAATAGACTACTGGCTGGTTAATATAACATCACAAGAAGTCAATCTCTAGTATAGCTAGATAATGTTCAAGAACTCTTTGGCCAGAAATATATTCAGTATAGCTGTATAGCTGATTTATCATCAGAAGGAGTCAATAACTTTACATAGTTTGAAAAATTTTGAGCACACTTTGACCAGAAATAAGTTCAAAAGGTCAGATATGGACATCTATTTGGCTTATGAAGCATCAGAAGGAGTCTATGAGTGTGTATAGATACCCCAAGATCGAGGACTCTTTGTTCAGAAATATGTTCCTTGGGTCAAATATGGACTTCTGTATAGCTGAGGTAACATCAGAAAGAGTCAACGAGTATATTTGGAAAGGTCAAGTTTAGAGTACTCCTTGGCCAGAATAAAATTCAGTATGTCAAATATGGACTTTTGTCAAGATGATATAACATCCGAAGATATCAATTTGAATGTATAGTGTTAATCTTTTAGGACTCTTTGGCCAGAAATATGTTCAGTAGTTCAAAAGGGGAGCTCTGAATAGCTGATTTATCCTCAGAAAGAGTCTATTACTTTATATAGTTTAAAAACTTTTGAGGACCCCTTTACCAGAAATAAGTTCAAAAGGTCAGATATGGATATCTATATGGCTTATGTAGCATTAGAAAGAGTCTATGAGTATGTATAGAAAGTCCAAGATCGAGGACTCTTTGGCCATAAGTATATTCCTTGGGTCAAATATGGACTTCTGTATGGCTGACGTAACATCAGAAAGAGTCAACGAGTATATATGGAAAGGTCAAGTTTCGATTATTCCTTGGCCAGAAAAAAATTCAATATGTAAAATATAGACTTTTGTCAGGATGATATAACATCCGAAGATATCAATCTGAATGTAAAGTGTTAATCTTTTAGGACTCTTTGGCCAGAAATATGTTCAGTAGGTCAAAAGGGGACCTCTGAATAGCTGATTTATCTTCAGAAAGAGTCTACAACTTTATATAGTTTAAAAGCTTTTGAGGACCCTTTGACCAGAAATAAGTTCAAAAGGTCAGATATGGATATCTATATGGCTTATGTAACATTAGAAAGAGTCTATGAGTATGTATAGAAAGTCCAAGATCGAGGACTCTTTGGCCATAAATATATTCCTTGGGTCAAATATGGACTTCTGTAAGGCTGATTTGACATCAGAAGGAGTCGATAAGTTTGTAATAGTAAAAAACATTTTGAGGATTCTTTGGCCAAAAATATGTTCAATTCAAAATATGCACATCATGAGAAGTCTATATAGTAGATGAAATATGTATAGTAAGGTTAAAGTTCAAGGTCTCTGTCCAGAAATATGTTCAGAAGGTCAAATATGGAATTCTGTATAGCTGAGGTAACATCAGAAAGAGTCAACGAGTATATGGAAAGGTCAAGATTCGATTATTTCTTGGCCAGAAAAAAATTCAATATGTAAAACATACTTTTGTCAGGATGATATAACATCCGAAGATATCAATCTGAATGTAAAGTGTTAATCTTTTAGGACTCTTTGGCCAGAAATATTAAGGGGACCTCTGTATAGCTGATTTATCCTCAGAAAGAGTCTATAACTTTATATAGTTTAAAAACTTTTGAGGACCCTTTGACCAGAAATAAGTTCAAAAGGTCAGATATGGATATCTATATGGCTTATGTAGCATTAGAAGGAGTCTATGAGTATGTATAGAAAGTCCAAGATCGAGGACTCTTTGGCCATAAATATATTCCTTGGGTCAAATATGGACTTCTATAAGGCTGATTTGACATCAGAAGGAGTCGACAAGTTTATAGCAGTAAAAAACATTTTGGCCAAAAATATGTTCAATTGGTCAAATATGGACTACAGTCTGGCTGATATAACATCACGAGAAGTCTGTATAGTACAATAAATATGTATAGTAAGGTTAAAGTTCAAGGTCTCTGTCCAGAAATATGTTCAGAAGGTCAAATATGGAATTCTGTATAGCTGATTTAACATCAGAAGGAGTCTATGAGTTTCCAAGAGTAATAAACATTTTGAGGATTCTTTGGCCAAAAATATGTTTAATCGGTCAAATATGGACTACAGTCTGGCTGATATAACATCATGAGAAGTCTATATAGTAGAAGAAATATGTATAGTAAGGTAAATGTTCAAGGTCTCTGGCCAGAAATATGTTCAGAAGGTCAAATATGGACTTCTGTACGGCTGATTTAACATCAGAAGGAGTCTATACGTTTATGATAGACAAAATCCTTTTGAGAACACTGTAACGTTCATTCCTTTTTCAATGATGACACATTGTTGTAATGAACAGCTAGCTTATGCTAGTCATTTATTTGTTATTCCTCTTGTCACATCCTGTCACCGTGATCACCTAAAAGTCCCAGTTCCTCTCTTTAAGTACACAGTAAATTATCCTCCAGCACCACCTTGTGTCTACATGGATATATTACATGCTACTGAATATCATTACATCCCCTCTCCTTTAAGTTAACACAGTAATCAACATTTTCTAAGAAATAATAAAGATGACATCAATAACACAACTTGGTTCTCTATCAAACATATAAATACGTTTGCATTAGTGTCAATAACAACATGAACAATAACAACATGAACAATAACAACATGAACATTCTATTTAGGTGTTTACTCTTTTAAAGATTCAGTCTCTCAGGTTTTTTTACTATACGTGTGGATCTCCTCAACACATGTGAGTTTGGTACGTTTGTCTCTGAATGATGACATGTATCATTTGAGTCTTCTGATGGTAAGTGTGAAGACTCAGGTGTGTCATTTGAGTCTGCCGATGGTAAGTGTGAAGACTCAGGTGTGTCACTAGTGTGCTCCTGGAATACCTCTTGTGTTCTGAGCAGGGAACGGCGATTCCTCCTGAGTATCTGTCCTTCCTCAGTCCTGACAGTGTAAGACCGTGGTCCTACTTCCTGAAGAACAGAGGCTTTCTTGTTCCAAGCATTTTGATCCTCAATCCTGACAACATCATCTTTTGATAGTGGCTTGAGACTTCTGGTTGACTTGTCATAATATGATTTCTGTTTCTGCTTTAACAGCTGGAGTCTTTGTCTCAGTTGTCTGTTCTGTTTTTCCTTTACCCAACAGGGTAGTGTGGTGCGTAACTTACGACCCATTAACAGTTCAGCAGGCGATGAACCACAGTCCAGAGGTGATGCTCGATAGCTCAACAGAGAAAGATATGGATCAGACTTGCTGTCTGTAGCTTTCTTCAGCAGTTGCTTTAGAATGTGGACACCTTTTTCAGCCTTACCATTGGACTGAGCATACAAGGGACTTGATGTGACATGTTGAAAGTCTGTGCCCTGCAAACCGTTGCCATTCCTTGCAGTTAACCTGTTAAGCTGCAACCCCACTTTTGAAAAATCCCCAGAAATGACATACCCAAACTGAAACAGATACAGTTCATGAACCCTTTGTACTAAAAGCACAAGTATGATCTCATTTGAAAGCTGACACCTGGCAGTTTATTGGCATAATGAAAAAAATTGTTATAATTAGCTTCAAAGTTTTGTAAAGTTATTAGAAATGTATTTTTATGAAATATCCTCATGAAAATAAAATTGAAGTTGGCACTGTAGCAATCTAGAAATGCATTACAGCTAAAGCCATATGTCTAAACATTTTATATTTAAAAACTGAAGATGGTACGTCTAAAACTCTGTATTTAGTTAAATGTTTTTCAAAATCATGTCATGTGACTTTATTTTGATTAGACGCTAAAATGCTACTGATGTTTAGTCATCATCTAAGCATCCATTCAGTCTTTTGTCTCTAATGTTTTGTGGTGCAAACTGAGACCATTCAGTCTCAGTCTCCCCCTGCACACATTCACACCTCTCCAGCCTGGTTATGGCTCTAAATATGCATTTCTTTTGTCTGCATTATAGTTACTAACGACTGGCTATTCACAGGCTATTCATAGGTTTCAAACCCTAATTTCTTTAATCAAAGTTCTAAATTTTTTTCTCAAATGCCCTTCTTGAATAAAGAAACATTTAAGTAAGCAATCCTATTTAGAAAAAATCATAAAAGAATAACAGTTAGGTGGCAGGTGCACCCAGGGCTAGCTAGCATGTTAGCTTAGCACACCATCAATACACGACAATATATGAGATTAAAACCATGTTTGTGCTCCAAACTTACTTTATAACTCAAGTCGAGTTTTTTAAATAATCTTCTGTGATCTAATTTGGCTTCAGATAAAAAAATCAGACAGAAAATATATTATTTGATAGTATTCTGCACGATGATAAAGTCTATATAGATTAGCATTACATTATAAATATAATCTATTATTATGAAAATACCTGGCATGGCTTGAAGAACACAGGCAAATCAGATATCATTGCAATCATGTTTATTGTCTTCAAAACGTCTTTATCTGCATGTTACAGCGCGATCTCTGTTAGCTGTGTGTGTTCGAGGCTTCCAGTTCGGCAAGATGGCGGAACGGGCAAGCAGCACTTTCTGAGCTCTTGTTCACCTGCCCCGGAATTTTTTACTTCAAAATTCAATGTGATTGGTTTAAAGGTTAAAAACAGTTAACTGAACTTTTAAATTAGGATTTGAAACTCTCTATTCCATATTTTTAAAAAGCCCAATCTAAGTTTTAACCAAAAATGCCAAACGGAAAGTCAGACGTTAGATCAGTCGCTAACGTTACCTCAGGCCAAGCAAACACGGACCATGATTACGGGCAGATGGATGTTACAACCAGTGGTGGTGGGACAAAGAGAAAAGGTTCCCCTCCAACTCCATCGAAAGGTACAGTGCCACCTTCGAAGGTTAAAACCTCACAGGATTTGTCTGAAGTGCCAAACGCGTCCCTTGTTGAAGCTATAGAAAAGCTCACCTCCAGAATTGACCGCTTCGGCGACCAGCTGAGAGAAAACTCTGTCATGGTGGCTAATGTTACCAGACTAGTGGAGCTGAATGCCACTGAGATTAAAGAGTGCAAGGTCAAGATTCAAGCGATTGAAAAAGAGTTGCCCCATCTTGTAAAGGATAACGAGGAGCTGAAGGATAAAGTCACGGAGGTGGAGCGTTATAAGAGACGCTGGAACCTTAAAATACATGGTTTGAAAGAAAAAGTTGACGAAAACACCCGAGACGTTGTCAAGAGTATCCTGTCTAAATTAGCGCCGCAGTGGAACACATCGATGGATTCGGTAGTTGATACTGTGCACCGCATCGGGAGAAAAGAAGAGGGGAGAGATCGTCAGGTTATTATCCAGTTCACCATGAGATTCCACCGTGACGCCATCTGGAAGTTGTCCAAAAACTCTAAGGTTTGCAAGGATTTGGGGATTCATTTCAAGCAAGACTTTTGCAAAGCTGACAGGGAGGCTCGTGCAGCTGCATGGCCGAAGATGGAGCAGGCCAGGGCGGCTGGCCAAAATGTGTATTACAGAGGACATGTGGGCTACATCAACGGTAACAGGGTTACTCTGGATTAGACAGCGTTTTGGACAAAGGCACGTCATTAATCTATCAATCTAACAGATTGATATTTATACCTCAGGTATATATTGATAAGTTCTGCCCTAACCGAAATATATATCCTGTAGAAATATCTGTTGTAGTTAAAAGGGCATGTTACTACATTAGTGAGTTATCAGTTTAATAATCTCTATGTAAGGAAGGGAGGTAAAAATGAAAGGAAAATAAAATTCTTTAATTGTTAGCTTGTTAATTTAACATTAGGGTTTTATATAAAGCTTTAGAAAAAGGGAGGGGGTTTGTTTCACGTTTTCAAACAAAGGAAACTTCAACATAAGTTATTAAATCTTGTTCACCTTAGATCCTTAAGTTTAAAAGGAAAAAAGGTTGTTTTATAATTACTCTGATCACATATATAAAAATGATTGATAGGGGCCTTGCAATGTTTACTTCAAGAAATCTTTACTTAAATTTTTTTTACTTGTTTTTCTTAATTCCTTTTTTATGTTTTCTCATAACCAGGTGTTTTCTTATGTTTCACTTAATACTAGGGGTCTAAGAGATTTTGTTAAAAGGAAATCAGTATTCCTTTTTTGTAAAAATGAAAGGGCACAATGTTTTTTTCTCCAAGAAACTCACTCTGTTGACACTGATGAAAAATTCTGGTCAAACCAATGGGGAGATAAAATACTCTTCTCTCATGGTTCTAATAGGTCAGCAGGCGTTGCTATACTCTTAAACAACTTTCCTGGGAAAATACTAACCACTGCTAAGGACAGTTTTGGTCATTGGATATTATGCGTTTCTGTAATAGAGGATAGTTTTTTGATTCTGGGAAATATATATGGATATAATAATCAAAACCAAAACAAAACGATGATTGATGATGTTATCAGAGTTGCAAAGGATTTAGGTAAAAGGTATCCAACTGATAATTTTATTTTCGGAGGTGACTTTAATATGGTAATAGATGATTGGCTTGATAGATCTCCCTCAAAATATACAAGACATCATTATAATCCTGTATTGCTTAACTTTTGTGGTGTGTTTAATTTGATAGATGTATGGCGGACTAAAAACCCTTGTATCCAAGTCTTCACTTGGTTTAAACCTGATGGTTCAGTGAAATCTAGATTAGATTTCTGGCTGGTTTCTGATTTTGGATCTGGTCTGGAGTCAATCTCTACAGTTTCTGCTGCACCTTTAACTGACCACTGTATGGTTAAACTTATTCTTAAACCTGCTAAAACATTTCAAAGGCCAAAAGGGTACTGGAAATTCAATTCAAATCTTCTAAACAGTGACATTTTTTGTAAAAAAATCATAGCTACAATTAATAATGTTACTGGAGATTCTAATTTTACAACGTATAGGGAAAAATGGGAATTTTTAAAATATAAGGTGCGTCAGATCTCTATATCTTCGGGTAAATTATTAAGCAGGATTAGCAGAAAAAAAGAATTAGAAATTATTAAAGAAATAAACAGTATTTGTATTAGACCTTCTTTAAATGAAATTGACAAACAAAAACTTCTTCTTTTACAATCTTCACTAGACAAAATTTATGTTGATAAAGCCAAAGGAGCGTATATAAGATCAAGGGCGAAGTGGATAGAGGAGGGCGAAAGGAGCTCTGCATATTTTTGTAGATTAGAGAAAAAGAGACAAGAGCGTAATGGTATTAAATCTTTGCTAATTAATAACCAAGAATGCACAGATCCTGATAAGATTTCTAAGGGAATTTATAGTTTCTACAGTAAACTCTATTCCTCCTCTTATTCACACTCAGATGCTGATGTGTTTTTTGATCTTATTAAAGATTGGATCCCCAAAGTAGATGAGAGTTTTAAAAATATTTGTGATGCTGATATTAGTATGATTGAAGTGGAAAAAGCCATGAATTGTTTATCATTAGATAAGTCGCCCGGTTCAGATGGCTTAACGAGTAACTTCTATAGACATTTTTGGGAGAATATTAAAGACCTTGTTTTTAATATGTTAAAAGAAATATCTGAATCCCACTTTCTTCCAACCACTATGAAACAAGGGATTATTACACTCATCCCCAAACCTGGGAAAAATCCTAATTTAATAGACAACTTTAGGCCAATAACCCTGCTAAATAATGACTATAAAATTTTAACTCATATTTATGCAAACAGATTAAAATCTGGATTTTCACAGATTATTTCAGAGACACAGTCAGTTTTTTTAAAGGGGCGCTCAATTCACAATAATATACGACTTGTGCTTGATTTACTGGATTATAATTATTTGATTGAAGATGGTTTTATTTTATTTTTAGATTTTTTTAAAGCTTTTGACACGGTTGAACACAATTTTATGTTTCGCACTTTAGAATTATTTGGACTGGGAGAAAATTTTATTAATTTTGTCAAATTAATTTATAAGAACACTAATAGCTCAGTTATATTACCTCAGGGTACATCTTCAAGATTTTCAATTGATAGAGGAATCAAACAAGGTTGTCCTATCTCACCCCTGCTCTTTATTGCTGCAGCGGAAATGCTTTCCATTCTAATAAAACATTCTGATTTTGAAAAATTGATAGTGTTCAGCAAACAGTTAGTCATTAGCCAATTGGCTGATGACACGACCATATTCATGAAAAACATTAACCAAGTTCCAAAAATTCTCCAAACTGTAGAGCTTTTCTCTAAGGCATCTGGTTTAAATTTAAATCTGAAAAAATGTGAATTATTACCAATTCATAACTCCACTCTGTCAACCTTTTATAATATTCCTATTAAAGATACCGTTAAATACCTAGGTATACACATTACAAAGGATAGTGCCACACTTAATAATCTCAACATCTGGAATAATCTAGATAAGTGTAAAACTTATTTAAATTTGTGGTCTCAAAGAGACATTTCTATTATTGGCCGAATTTTTCTTTCAAAAATGGAATGCATTTCTAGACTTATTTACCCTGCTTACTCAATTTCACTTCCTAAGAATGCAATAAAAGCTATAAATCAAGCCAACTTCAATTTTATCTGGAAAAGAAAAACACACTACATTAGAAGAGGAGTCTTGGTTAAAGAATATGATGAAGGAGGGCTAAAAGCAATTGACATTGAATGTATTAATGGTACTATTAAAATTAATTGGCTAAGATCCTTTTTGAAAAATGAATATAGTTTTTGGTTTCATATTCCCAGGCAAATTTTTAAAAAATTAGGAGGAGTCAATCTCCTTCTTAGATGTGATTATGACCTTAAAAAACTCCCCGTTAAGTTATCAGCGTTTCATCAACAGGTTTTACTTTACTGGAAAATGATCTACAAGCATAATTTCAGTCCTCATAACATCCCTTTGTGGAACTGTAGGTATGTGACATTTAGGAATAAGTCTTTATTTTACAATAATTGGTGGGAGAAAGGAATATGGTCAATAACGCATATTTTAGACAATACCGGAGGCATTATGTCTTTTGAGACTTTCTGTTCCAAATTTGATTTATTTGACAGAAAACAGTACGATAACATTATCAAAGCAATACCACAATCTATAATCCAGATGTCTTTAAGCGTTTTTCAAAGTAATGTAACCCCCTGTCTTCCTATGCTTTTGGTGAATGGAGTTTCTCTTACTCATATAAATTTACCTAATATTACAATTCGGAAAGGCTTTGTGAAAGAATTATACCCTTATTCCTCAAATAAGAATTCAATTTTTAAATATTTTTCCAGTACTGAAGTTAAAATTTTAAGAACAAAATTTCTTAAATTTCCAGTTGCACCCAAAGCAAAGGAAGTGCATTTTAAAATTGTTAATGGAGTGTATCCATCTAAAGAATTTTTGAGATATCGATTCGGTTTTGAGGTTAATTGTTGCTCATTTTGTGATGATCAGATTGAAACAACAGAACATCTGTTTTATGAATGTAAATTTGCTTATACCTTTTGGGAGGATTTGCATTACTGGCTATTTCCTAAATTTGAAGATTTGCCTGCATTAACAAAGGAAAATATAATTTTTGGTATGTTTATGAAAGATGAAGCGCATGACTTGGCAGTTAATACGTTCATAATCCTGGGGAAATTCTTTTTACACAAGAATAGATTCCTGAAAACACTTCCAAACTTTAATGTTTTTCATAGAGAACTGTGTCATTACTTTTTATCACTAAAGTTAATGAAGAAAAAGAATGCCTTAATCTTATCTACTTTGATAGAGGATGTGAATCTTTCTGAAAAGTGAAAACCCCTAGTTGTTGTTGTGTCTCTTTCTCTTTTTATTTATTTATTTATTTATTTATTTATTTTATTTAATTATTTGTATTTTCTATCATATGTAAGGTGCTTGTCTGTTGTCTGTGAAGACGTTTCATTTGTTGTACCAGGCCAATTATGGTTGTTAATATTGTTCAATAATAAAAATAATAAAAAATAAATAAAAAAGACAGGAAAAAAAAAAAAAAAAAAAAAAGTGTTCGAGGCTTCCTGGAATGTCACATGATTGGCTCTTCTTCATGTTCCATATATGGACTATTACTGTAAATGTAGCGCCCCCTCAGGCTGCTGGTATGAATTGAAAACACAGTAAATCAGAGTACCAAACGCTCATAAAGATTACATCGACGCATTTGGGTATAAATTCAATAAATATTATTCCTGTCTATAGAAATATGATGTAAATCTATGAGAATCTATCAATATTTCTTCAAATCTGCATATTTTTGAGCTAAAGCCCTGAGGGACGTTGTTTTGTGTATCGCTGTCATGACGACAGCACAGAGTTTTTTTATGAATGGGAGACGCTGACGCGCATAATTCATATTAAAGCATGGCCCATTGTCACTGACGACAATCCTTGGAATTCCATGTCTGGCGAATATGGATTTCACATGTATTATGACACTGCTTGCTGTGATGCTGGTAAGAAGTGCCATCTCAGGAAAGTTGGAATAGTAGTCAATCACAATTAAATAGTCTTTACCATTCAAATGAAAGAGATCCATACCAACCTTTTGCCATGGTGCTGTTGGCAGATCAACCACCTTCATAGGATCTTTTGCTTGTTTATTGTGGTGTTTCTGGCAGGTCTCACATTTGCTTATCATCTTCTCAATATCCTGATTGATGCCAGGCCAATACACAGTGTCTCTTGCTCTCCTTTTGCATTTTTCAATTCCAAGGTGTCCCTCATGAATCCTTGTAAGCATTTCCTGACGTAGAGTTTGCGGAATTACTATTCTGTTCAATCTTAGCAGTACTCCATTTGCAACACTCAACTCTGACCTGATGTAGTAATATTTTGCACAGGAACCTCTTGGCCAATCAGTATGAATGTTCTGCACAACAGTTTGTAACTCTGTGTCTTTTGCTGTTTGTTCTGCTATTTGTCTTGATTTTGTGTCTGACACAGGCAGGGAAGCAGTGATCATACTCACATGAGCCTCAACGTCGTCTCCAGTAGAGCTCACATGACTCACTGTGGGTGCTCGAGATAGTGCATCTGCTAGCACTATGTGTTTGCCTTGTGTGTAAATTAAATCAAAGTCATATCTTTGTAGCTTCATCATGAGACGCTGAATCCTTGGAGACATCTCATTTAAGTTTTTCTTTATAATAGCAACCAGTGGTCGATGGTCTGTCTCCACTGTAAAAGTGGGGAGGCCATAGATGTACCCATGAAACTTCTCCAGTCCAACCACCAAGCCTAGACATTCCTTTTCAATCTGGGCGTACCGACACTCAGACTCAGTCATAGACCTGGAGGCATAAGCAACAGGCTTCCAATCCTCTCCCTCTGCTTGCAATAAGACCGCACCAAGGCCATTTTTCGATGCATCTGTGGACACCTTGATTCTCCTGGTAGGGTCAAAGAAAGTGAGTACAGGTGTAGTAGTCAGCGTTGTTTTGAGTTTTACCCACTCTTGTTCATGCTTTGCTGTCCATGCAAACTCATGTTCCTTATGTAGGAGGTCTCGCAGGCAGGCAGTCTTGGCTGACAAGTTAGAAATGAATTTTCAAAAAGTTGATCATTCCCATGACCCGTAGTACTCCTTTCTTGTCTGTGGGCCGGGGCATCTCCAGTATGGCTTTTATTTTGTCTTTATCTGGCTCTATTCCTTGAGCAGACAGCTTATCTCCTAGGAATGTAATTTCCTGGACGCCAAACTGACACTTGCCTTTGTTGAGTTTCAGTCCATTCTTCTGGACACTCTGCAGTAATTTGGTCAGTCTCTCATTGTGTTCCTGCAAAGTAGAGCCCCAACAGATGATATCATCCACGTAGACCCGGACTCCTTCTAGACCTTCTATTATGTGTTCCATTGCTCTGTGAAAGATTTCAGATGCCGATATGATACCAAAGGGCATCCTGAGGAAACAGTATCGGCCAAATGGTGTGTTGAAGGTACAGTATTCTGTGCTCTCTTCTTCTAACTTGAGCTGCCAAAAACCTTGAGACGCATCCAGCTTTGTGAAGTACTTAGCACCTGACATTTCACTGGTGATTTCTTCTCGCTTAGGGATTTGGTAGTGTTCACGCTTTATATTTTCATTCAAATCCTTTGGATCCATACATACTCGTAGTTCATTGTTCTTCTTCTTAACACACACCATTGAGTTGACCCAATCTGTAGGCTTTTCAACCTTTCTGATAACTCCAAGCGTGGTCATCCTTTCCAGCTCTTTTTTAAGACGATCACGCAGGGGTGCAGGAACTCTCCGTGGAGCATGTACCACAGGCTGAGCATCATCCTTAAGCTGGATCTTGTATGTAAACGGCAAGACACCAAATCCTTTGAAGATGTCGGGGAAGCTGTGTACAATCAAGTCTACTGAATCGTGTGGTGTGTTCTTAGCTGCACTGTCACAGTTGATGCGGTAGACTCTTTTAACCAATCCCAAATCCTCACAAGCTCTATCACCTAACAGTGAATCATGTCCTTCAGCAACAACAGAAAACAGTATATGGTGCACTTTGCTCCTTGACGTTACTTTTAGTCTGCACACACCAAAACAGTCTATTTCCTGTCCATTGTAATCCTTCAATGGTACTGTCTTTTTCTGCATTATGGGTGCAGAAATGTGTGCTTTCATGACTTTAATGTCACTTATACTTATCAAATTTGCTTTTGCCCCAGTGTCCAGTTTCAATGTAACTAATGCTCCATTTATCTGCAGCGGCACAATCCATTTATCCTCTTTTACTGAATTCACCTCATAGTCAGCATTGCTCATTACTGTGGGCTTCACATTTTCTATGGCTTTATCTGATGTATAGTCACATGACACCATTCCTACAAAGAATGTCTCACATAAATCAGTGTCCTCAACAACATGCACAGATTGTCCTTTACATGATTTTCCTTTTGAAAAACACTGCTTGGCAAAGTGATTCTTACCATTACATTTTGTGCACATTTTACCAAACGCTGGGCATTGCCTCGGTTGATGCTGGTAACCACACCGTTTGCAACTGAATGTTCCATCCTGAGACTTCTTTGCATTCTTAAACTGCACATTCTTCTTCCCCTTGAAGGATACAGCACCAATTTCTGCCAATTACAGTTGCACCATTATTTATGTCACTGAAGGTCTTAGCATGCTTTTGAGCCAATTCATTGGCATGGCAAATTTTTACAGCATCCTCCAGTTTCAGTTCAGTTTCTCTCAAAAGACGTTCTCTGACCTTTTTGTCATATATTCCAAAGACAATCTGATCACATATCATGGACGATTTCAAATCCGAAAAATTACATGTCTGTGCCTTTAATTTCAGATCTGTGAGAAAGCTATCAAATGTCTCATGTTGCTGCTGTGTACGTGAACGAAACACATACCTCTCATAAGTTTCGTTTTTCTTCGGAGAACAATGAGCATCAAATTTCTTTATCACTTCCTCCAGTTTCTTGTCATCGTCAGGTTGATCAAACACGAACGTATTGAACATTTCAATCGCATTTGGGCCTGCTATGGTTAGCAGTAATGCTATCTTCCGTTCGTCTGGTTTATTCTCCAACCCGATCGCCGAGATGTACAGCTCGAATTGCTGTTTAAAAGTCCGCCAATTGCAGTCAACATTACCCGTGAGCTTCAAACCCTCCGGTGGCCTCAGCGACTCCATGCTGCGTTTCACAATTGTCCTTAGCGTAACTTCAATAACCACTCCTGGTACCATGTAACGTTCATTCCTTTTTCAATGATGACACATTGTTGTAATGAACAGCTAGCTTATGCTAGTCATTTATTTGTTATTCCTCTTGTCACATCCTGTCACCGTGATCACCTAAAAGTCCCAGTTCCTCTCTTTAAGTACACAGTAAATTATCCTCCAGCACCACCTTGTGTCTACATGGATATATTACATGCTACTGAATATCATTACAAACTCTTTGGTCAAATTTTTTTTCAGTCGGTCAAATATGGACTACTGTCTGCCTGATTTAACATTACGAGAAGTCAGTCTATTTGTATAGTGAGTTAATGTTCACGGACTCTGGCCAGAAATATGTTCAGTAGGTCAAAAATAGACTACTGGCTGGTTAATATAACATCACAAGAAGTCAATCTCTAGTAATAGC
The DNA here is from genome assembly GCF_951802725.1 of Rutilus rutilus. Taxonomy (NCBI): domain Eukaryota; kingdom Metazoa; phylum Chordata; class Actinopteri; order Cypriniformes; family Leuciscidae; genus Rutilus; species Rutilus rutilus. The sequence goes on along the minus strand of NC_140220.1, from coordinate 16,325,598 downwards.
AAGATAATGATCAAGAACTCTTTGGACAGAAATATGTTCAGTAGGTCAAAAGGGGACCTCTGTAGAGCTGATTTATCATCAGAAGGAGTCAATAACTTTACATAGTTTGAAAAATTTTGTGCACACTTTGACCAGAAATATGTTCCTTGGGTCAAATATAGGCATCTATTTGGCTTATGAAGCATCAGAAGGAGTCTATGAGTGTGTATAGATACCCCAAGATCGAGGACTCTTTGGTCAGAAATATGTTCCTTGGGTCAAATATGGACTTCTGTATAGCTGAAGTAACATCAGAAAGAGTCAACGAGTATATTTGAAAAGGTCAAGTTTCGAGTACTCCTTGGCCAGAAAAAAATTCAGTATGTCAAATATGGACTTTTGTCAAGATGATATAACATCCGAAGATATCAATTTGAATGTATAGTGTTAATCTTTTAGGACTCTTTGGCCAGAAATATGTTCAGTAGTTCAAAAGGGGAGCTCTGAATAGCTGATTTATCCTCAGAAAGAGTCTATTACTTTATATAGTTTAAAAACTTTTGAGGACCCCTTTACCAGAAATAAGTTCAAAAGGTCAGATATGGATATCTATATGGCTTATGTAGCATTATAGAAATAGTCTATGAGTATGTATAGAAAGTCCAAGATCGAGGGGCTCTTTGGCCATAAATATATTCCTTTGGTCAAATATGGACTTCTGTAAGGCTGATTTGACATCAGAAGGAGTCGATAAGTTTATTACAGCAAAAAACATTTTGAGGATTCTTTGGCCAAAAATATGTTAAATTGGTCAAAGATAGACTACAGTCTGGCTGATATAACATCACGAGCAGTCAGTATAGTACGAGAAATATGTATAGTAAGGTTAAAGTTCAAGGTCTCTGTCCAGAAATATGTTCAGAAGGTCAAATATGGAATTCTGTATGGCTGATTTAACATCAGAAGGAGTCTATGAGTTTCCAAGAGTAAAAAACATTTTGAGGATTCTTTGGCCAAAAATATGTTAAATCGGTCAAATATGGACTACAGTCTGGCTGATATAACATCATGAGAAGTCTGTATAGTAGAAGAAAAATGTATAGTAAAGTAAATGTTCAAGGTCTCTGGCCAGAAATGTGTTCAGAAGGTCAAATATGGACTTCTGTATGGCTGATTTAAAATCAGAAGAAGTCTATACGTTTATGATAGCCAAAATCCTTTTGAGAACTTTTTTTTTCAAAAAAAAAATCTTCAGTCGGTCAAATATGGACTACTGTCTGCCGGATTTAACATTATGAGAAGTCAATATATATGTAAAGTCAGTTAATGTTTACGGACTCTGGCCAGAAATATGTTCAGTAGGTCAGAAATAGGCTACTGACTGGTTAATATAACATCACAAGAAGTCAAGCTGTAGTATAGCAAGATAATGTTCAAGAACTCTTTGGCCAGAAATATGTTCAGTAGGTCAAAAGGGGACCTCTGTATAGCTGATTTATCATCAGAAGGAGTCTATAACTTTATATATTTATAAAAATTTTGAGGACACTTTGACCAGAAATAAGTTCAAAAGGTCAGATATGGATATCTATATGGCTTAAGAAGCATCAGAAGGAGTCTATGAGTATGTATAGAAAGCCCAAGATCGAGGACTCTTTGGCCATAAATATTTTCATTGGGTCAAGTGTGGACTTCTGTATGGCTGATGTAACATCAGAAAGAGTCAACGAGTATATATGGAAAGGTCAAGTTTTGAGTACTTCTTGGCCAGAAAAAATTCAGTATGTCAAATATGGACTTTTCTCAAGATGATAACATCCGAAGATACCAATTTGAATGTATAGTGTTAATCTTTTAGGACTCTTTGGCCAGAAATATGTTCAGTAGGTCAAAAGGGGACCTCTGAATAGCTGATTTATCCTCAGAAAGAGTCTATAACTTTATATAGTTTAAAAACTTTTGAGGACCCTTTTACCAGAAATAAGTTCAAAAGGTCAGATATGGATATCTATATGGCTTATGTAGCATTAGAAGGAGTCGATAAGTTTATAATAGTAAAAAACATTTTGAGGATTCTTTGGCCAAAAATATGTTCAATTGGTCAAATATGGACTACAGTCTGGCTGATATAACATCATGAGAAGTCTATATAATAGAAGAAATATGTATAGTAAGGTAAATGTTCAAGGTCTCTGGCCAGAAATATGTTCAGAAGGTCAAATATGGACTTCTGTATGGCTGATTTAACATCAGAAGGAGTCTATACGTTTAAGATAGACAAAATCCTTTTGAAAACTCTTTGGTCAAATTTTTTTTCAATCGGTCAAATAGGGACTACTGTCTGCCTGATTTAACATTACGAGAAGTCAGTCTATTTGTATAGTCAGTTAATGTTCACGGACTCTGGCCAGAAATATGTTCAGTAGGTCAAAAAATGACGACTGGCTGGTTAATATAACATCACAAGAAGTCAATCTCTAGTATAGCAAGATAATGTTCAAGAACTGTTTGGACAGAAATATGTTCAGTAGGTCAAAAGGGGACCTTTGTATAGCTGATTTATCATCAGAAGGAGTCAATAACTTTACTTAGTTTGAAAAATTTTGAGCACACTTTGACCAGAAATAAGTTCAAAAGGTCAGATATGGACATCTATTTGGCTTATGAAGCATCAGAAGGAGTCTATGAGTGTGTATAGATAGCCCAAGATCGAGGACTCTTTGGTCAGAAATATGTTCCTTGGCTCAAATATGGACTTCTGTATAGCTGAGGTAACATCAGAAAGAGTCAACGAGTATATATGGAAAAGTCAAGTTTCGAGTACTCCTTGGCCAGAAAAAAATTCAGTATGTCAAATATGGACTTTTGTCAGGATAATATAACATCCGAAGTAATCAATCTGAATGTATAGTGTTAATCTTTTAGGAGTCTTTGACCAGAAATATTTTTAGTAGGTCAAAAGGGGACCTCTGTATAGCTGATTTATCATCAGAAGGAGTCAATAACTTTATATAGTTTGAAAAATATTGAGGACACTTTGACCGAGGCGATATCATCAATCTTGAATGTAGTGTTAATCTTTAAGGACTCTTTGGCCAGTAATATTTTCGGAAGGTCAAATATGGACTTCTGTATGGCTGATTTAAAATCAGAAGGAGTCTATACGTTTATGATAGACAAAATCCTTTTGAGAAATCTTTGGTCAAATTTTTTTTCAATCGGTCAAATATGGACTACTGTCTGCCTGATTTAACATTACGAGAAGTCAGTCTATATGTATAGTGAGTTAATGTTTACGGACTCTGGCCAAAATATGTTCAGTAGGTCAAAAATAGACCACTGGCTGGTTAATATAACATCACAAAAAGTCAAGCTGTAGTATAGCAAGATAATGTTCAAGAACTCTTTGGCCAGAAATATGTTCATTGGGTCAAGTGTGGACTTCTGTAAGGCTGATGTAACATCAGAAAGAGTCAACGAGTATATATGGAAAGGTCAAGTTTCGAGTACTCCTTGGCCAGAAAAAAAAACAGTATGTCAAATATGGACTTTTGTCAGGATGATATAACATTCGAAGATATCAATCTGAATGTACAGTGTTAATCTTTCAGGACTCTTTGGCCAGAAATATGTTCAGTAGTTTAAAAGGGGACCTCTGAATAGCTGATTTATCCTCAGAAAGAGTCTATAACTTTATATAGTTTAAAAACTTTTGAGGACCCTTTTACCAGAAATAAGTTCAAAAGGTCAGATATGAATATCTATATGGCTACATAAGTAGCATTAGAAGGAGTCTATGAGTATGTATAGAAAGTCCAAGATCGAGGACTCTTTGGCCATAAATATATTCCTTGGGTCAAATATTGACTTCTGTAAGGCTGATTTGACATCAGAAGGAGTCGATAAGTTTATAATAGTAAAAAACATTTTGAGGATTCTTTGCCCAAAAATATGTTAAATCGGTCAAATATGGTCTACAGTCTGGCTGATATAACATCACGAGAAGTCTGTATAGTTCGAGAAATATGTATTGTAAGGTTAAAGTTCAAGGTCTCTGTCCAGAAATATGTTCAGAAGGTCAATTATGGAATTCTGTATGGCTGATTTAACATCAGAAGGAGTCTATGAGTTTCCAAGAGTAAAAAACATTTTGAGGATTCTTTGGCCAAAAATATGTTAAATCGGTCAAATATGGACTACAGTCTGGCTGATATAACATCATGAGAAGTCTATATAATAGAAGAAATATGTATAGTAAGGTAAATGTTCTGTCACGGTTCATGAATCGGCTGTCTCATTTCTGATGTGTGTGTGTGTGTCTGTGTGTGGGTGTGGTTACTCATCGTGTTGATTATTGTCGCCAGCTGTGTTCAATCCCCGTTCCCTTTATATGTGCAGTAATTCCTATATCATGTTGTCAGATCGTTGTGGCTTCCCCGGTGTCGTGTCCTGTTCCCGTGTATTGCTCTCGTCTCCTCGTGTGGATTACTGTCTTCGTGGACCCGCTTCGTTGTGTCTCACGCTGTCTGGATTGTTTATTGTTCCTGGTTCCTGAGCACGCCGATCACCGCACACCATCACCGGGTTGCCCATTGAAGTCCCTGCGTCATTCTCGCCATCTGACATTGGTAACAGAGAGTTGTTGGCAGTCAAGTTAGCGTTGGAGGAGTGGCGTCATTGGTTAGAGGGTTCAGGGGTACCCTTTATCGTTTGGACCGATCACAAGAACCTTGAATATATTAGATCTGCTAAAAGACTCAACTCCAGGCAGGCTCGGTGGGCACTTTTTTTCGGACGTTTTGACTTTGTTCTCTCGTACCGCCCGGGTTCCAAAAACATCAAACCCGACTCTTTATCTCGTATTTTTGATCCATCCAAACGCCCGGTGACTCCCGAGTGCATTTTACCTGAGAAAGTAGTTATCTCCACACTCGTATGGGAGGTCGAGTCGAAGGTCAAGACGGCCTTAGAAGGGGTAACGCCTCCGCCCGGTTGCCCACCGAATCGTTTGTTTGTTCCGGAGGGGTTACGGTCCGACGTTATTCGGTGGGGTCATTGCTCCAACGTGGCTTGTCATCCAGGAGTGACTCGCACCAGTTATTTAGTTAAGCAACGATTCTGGTGGCCGTTAATGGCTCGCGACATTCATGATTTTGTTTTGGCTTGTTCTGTCTGTGCCACTGGTAAGACATCTAACCGACCTCCGGATGGGTTACTTCGACCGCTGTCTGTCCCTTCGAGACCCTGGTCCCACATCGCGCTAGATTTTGTCACCGCCCTCCTGCCCTCCAAGGGCATGACGGTTGTTTTAACCGTAGTGGACAGGTTTTCGAAGGCGGCACATTTCATCCCCTTGCCCAAATTACCTTCAGCCAAGGAGACAGCGGTCACGGTCATTGATCATGTCTTTCGGTTACATGGCCTCCCGACGGACATGGTCTCTGACAGAGGTTCCCAATTTGTGTCCAAATTTTGGCAGGAGTTCTGTAAGTTATTGGGGGCCACGGTCAGTCTGTCTTCGGGTTATCATCCCCAGACCAATGGTCAGTCTGAGCGGGCCAACCAGGATCTTGAGAGAATGCTGCGATGTTTGGTAGCCAAGAATCCTTCGTCCTGGAGCCAACAACTTTCTATGGTGGAGTACGCCCATAACTCGTTACCAGTGTCATCTACGGGCCTTTCTCCGTTTAAGTGTAGTTTAGGTTACCAGCCACCAATTTTTCCGAGTCTGGAATCCGAAGTCGCGGTCCCCTCTGCTCACGCTTTCGTCCAGAGGTGTCGCCGCACTTGGACTAGAGCCCATGAGACTCTACTCCAAGCGGGGGGGCGCATGAAGGCCAAGGCCGATCGCCACCGGTCAAAGCCTCCCGTATACGTCGTGGGTCAAAAAGTGTGGCTTTCTACCAGAAATATTCCGCTCCGTTCCGTTTCTAACAAGTTAGCTCCCAAATTTATCGGCCCGTTTCCTGTCACCAAGATTATTAGTCCGGTGACAGTCCGACTCAAACTCCCTCCAGCGTACAGGAGAATTCACCCCGCCTTTCATGTGTCTAAAGTCAAGCCCGTGTTTTATTCTCACATTAATCCGCCCGCCCCGGTTCCCCCCTCGCCGCGACTCGTAGATGGGGAACTTACTTATTCGGTACGTCGTATTCTGGACTCGAGACGGAGGGGACGCGGATTTCAGTACTTGGTGGACTGGGAGGGTTACGGTCCGGAGGAGAGAAGTTGGGTACCTGCTAGAGACATCCTGGATCACTCCCTTATCGATGATTACAATCGACAGGTAAGGTTGTCTGGGAGCGCCAGGAGGCGTTCCTAGGGGAGGGGGTACTGTCACGGTTCATGAATCGGCATGAATCGTGTGTGTGTGTCTGTGTGTGGGTGTGGTTACTCATCGTGTTGATTATTGTCGCCAGCTGTGTTCAATGACCGTTCCCTTTATATGTGCAGTAATTCCTATCTCATGTTGTCAGATCGTTGTGGCTTCCCCAGTGTCGTGTCCTGTTCCCGTGTATTGCTCTCGTCTCCTCGTGTGGATTACTGTCTTCGTGGACCCGCTTCGTTGTGTCTCACGCTGTCTGGATTGTTTTTGTTCCTGGTTCCTGAGCACGCCGATCACCGCACACCATCACCGGGTTGCCCATTGAAGTCCCTGCGTCATCTCGCCATCTGAGTGTTTGTTTCCCCGACCTGTGTTTCTCTGACCATCTTCAATAAACCTACTTTTACTTGCAATTGTATCCGTCTCTGTATCACTACATGTTCAAGGTCTCTGGCCAGAAATATGTTCAGAAGCTCAAATATGGAATTCTGTATGGCTGATTTAACATCAGAAGGAGTCTATACGTTTATGATAGACAAAATCCTTTTGAAAACTCTTTGGTCAAATTTTTTTTCATTCGGTCAAATAGGGACTACTGTCTGCCGGATTTAACATTACGAGAAGTCAGTCTATTTGTATAGTCAGTTAATGTTCACGGACTCTGGCCAGAAATATGTTCAGTAGGTCAAAAAATGACTACTGGCTGGTTAATATAACATCACAAGAAGTCAATCTCTAGTATAGCAAGATAATGTTCAAGAACTGTTTGGACAGAAATATGTTCAGTAGGTCAAAAGGGGATCTCTGTATAGCTGATTTATCATCAGAAGGAGTCTATAACTTTATATATTTAGAAAAATTTTGACGACACTTTGACCAGAAATGAGTTCAAAAGGTCAGATATGGATATCTATATGGCTTAAGAAGCATCAGAAGGAGTCTATGAGAATGCCCAAGATCGAGGACTCTTTGGCCAGAAATATTTTCATTGGGTCAAGTGTGGACTTCTGTATGGCTGATGTAACATCACAAAGAGTCAACGAGTATATATGGAAAGGTCAAGTTTCGAGAACTCCTTGGCCAGAAAAAAATTCAGTATGTCAAATATAGACTTTTGTCAGGATGATATAACATCCGAAGATATCAATCTGAATGTAAAGTGTAAATCTTTTAGGACTCTTTGGCCAGAAATATGTTCAGTAGGTCAAAAGGGGACCTCTGAATAGCTGATTTATCCTCAGAAAGAATCTATAACTTTATATAGTTTAAAAACTTTTGAGGACCCTTTTACCAGAAATAAGTTCAAAAGGTCAGATATGGATATCTATATGGCTTATGTATCATTAGAAGGAGTCTATGAGTATGTATAGAAAGTCCAAGATCGAGGACTCTTTGGCCATAAATATATTCCTTTGGTCAAATATGGACTTCTGTAAGGCTGATTTGACATCAGAAGGAGTCGATAAGTTTATAATAGTAAAAAAACATTTTGAGGATTCTTTGGCCAAAAATATGTTCAATTGGTCAAATATAGACTACAGTCTGGCTGATATAACATCACGAGCAGTCAGTATAGTACGAGAAATATGTATAGTAAGGTTAAAGTTCAAGGTCTCTGTCCAGAAATATGTTCAGAAGGTCAAATATGGAATTCTGTATGGCTGATTTAACATCAGAAGGAGTCTATGAGTTTCCAAGAGTAAAAAACATTTTGAGGATTCTTTGGCCATAAATATGTTAAATCGGTCAAATATGGACTACAGCCTGGCTGATATAACATCATGAGAAGTCTATATAGTAGAAGAAATATGTATAGTAAGGTAAATGAATATGTTCAGAAGATCAAATATGGACTTCTGTACGGCTGATTTAACATCAGAAGGAGTCTATACGTTTATGACAGACAAAATCCTTTTCAGAACTCTTTGGTCAAAATTATTTTCAATCGGTCAAATATGGACTACTATCTGCCTGATTTAACATTACGAGATGTCAGTCTATGTGTATAGTGAGTTAATGTTCATGGACTCTCGCCAGAAATATGTTCAGTAGGTCAAAAATAGACTACTGGCTGGTTAATAAAACATCACAAGAAGTAAAGCTGTAGTATAGCAAGATAATGTTCAAGATCTCTTTGGCCAGAAATAAGTTCAAAAGGTCAGATATGGATATCTATATGGCTTATAAGCATCAGAAGGAGTCTATGAGTATGTATAGAAAGCCCAAGATCGAGGACTCGTTGGCCAGAAATATTTTCATTGGGTCAAGTGTGGACTTCTGTATGGTTGATGTAACATCAGAAAGAGACAACAAGCATATATGGAAAGGTCAAGTTTAGAGTACACCTTGGCCAGAAAAATATTCTGTATGTCAAATATGAACTTTTGTCAGGATGATTTGACATTAGACTTCTGGCATCGCATTGCATTGCACACCAGAACTTACTCAATCCCATGTTCTTTAAAGAGATAACATATGTGTTTTTGCATTGCATTGCACAAACGATCTAACGTTGTAAATTGAAGAATAATATATAGGCTAAGCATGTCTTGCATTGCATTGCATTGCACACCAGAACTAACTCAATCCCATGTTCACTAAAGAGATAACATATGTGTTGTTGCATTGCATTGCAAAAACGATCTAACGTTGTGCACTGAAGAATAACATATAGGCTGTGCACTTCTTGCTTTGCATTGCACACCAGACCTTATTCTTTCCCATGTTCATTATAGAGATAACATATGTGTTGTTGCATTGCATTGCAAAAATGATCTAAAGTTGTTCACTGAAGAATAGCCTATAACTTCTTGCATTGCATTGCACACCAGAAATAACTCAATCCCATGTTCATTAAATAAATAACATGTGTGTTGTTGCATTGCATTGCACATACGATCTAACGTTGTGCGCTGAAGAATAACGTATAGGCTATGCACTTCTTGCATTGCATTGCATTGCACACCAGAACTAATTCATTCCCATGTTTATTAAAGACATAACATGTGTTGTTGCATTGCATTGCACAAACGATCTAACGTTGTGCATTGAAGAATAACATAGGCTATGCACTTCTTGCATTGAATTGCATTGCACAGCAGAATTAACTCAATCCAATGTTCATTAAAGAGATAACGTGTGTAGTTGTGTTGCATTGCACAAACGATATAATAATGTGCATTGAAGAATAACATATGGGCTATGCACTTCTTGCATTGCATTGCACACCAGAACTAATTAATTCCGATGTGCATTATAGAGATAACATGTGTTGTTGCAATGCATTGCACAAAACGATCTAATGTTGTGCATTGAAGAATAACATATTGGCTATGCACGTCTTGCATTGCATTGCATTAAATACCAGAACTAACTCATTCCCATGTTCATTAAAGAGAAAGCATATGTATTGTTGCTTTGCATTGCACATACGATTTAATGTTGTGCATTGAAGAATAACATACCGGCTATGCACTTCTTGTATTGCATTGCATTGCACACCAGAACTAACTCCTTCCCATGTTCATTAAAGAGATAACATAAGTGTTCTACGATCTAACGTTCTAACGTTGTGCGCTGAAGAATAACGTATCGGCTATGCACTTCTTGTATTGCATTGCATTGTACACCAGAACTAACTCCTTCCCATGTTCATTAAAGAGATAACATAAGTGTTGTTGCAATGCATTGCACAAACGATCTAACCTTGTGCACTGAAGAATAACATAGGCTATGTTCTTCTTGCATTGCATTGCACACCAGAACTAACTCATTCCCATGTTCATTAAAGAGATAACATAAGTGTTGTTACATTGCATTGCACAAACAATGTAACGTTGTGCACTGAAGAATAACATACCGGCTATGCACTTCTTGTATTGCATTGCATTGCACACCAGAACTAACTCCTTCCCATGTTCATTAAATAGATAACATAAGTGTTGTTACATTGCATTGCACAAACGATCTAACGTTGTGCATTGAAGAATAACATAGGCAATTCTTGCACTGCATTGCACAACAGAACTTATTCTTTCCCATGTTCATTATAGAGATAACATATGTGTTGTTGCAATGCATTGCACAAACGATCTAACGTTGTGCATCATTGAAGAAAAACATATAGGCTATGCACTTCTTGAATTGCAATTGCAATTGCATTGCACAACAGAACTAACTCATTCCCATGTTCATTAAAGAGATATATGTTGTTGCATTTCATTGCATTGCATTGCACAAACGATCTAATGTTGTGCAGTGAAGAATAACATATAGGTTATGCACTTTTCGCATTGCATTGCATACCAGAACTAACTCAATCCCATGTTCATTAAAGAAATAACATGTGTGTTGTTGCATTGCATTGCACAAACGATCTAACGTTGTGCACTGAAGAATAATGTATAGGCTGTGCACTTCTTGCATTGCATTGCACATCAGAAATAACTCAATCCCTTGTTCATTAAAGACATAACGTGTGTTGTTGCATTGCATTGCATTGCACAAACGATCTAACATTGTGCATTGAAGAATAACATATGGGCTATGCACTTCTTGCATTGCATTGCATTAAACACCAGAACTAACTCATTCCCATGTTTATTAAAGAGATAATGTGTTGTTGCATTGCACAAACTATATAATGTTGTGCATTGAATAACATAGGCTATGCACTTCTTGCATTGCATTGCATTGCATAGCAGAATTAACTCAATCCCATGTTCATTAAAGAGATAACGTGTGTAGCTGCATTGCATTGCACAAACGATCTAACAATGTGCATTGAAGAATAACATAGGCTATGTTCTTCTTGCATTGCATTGCACACCAGAACTAATTCATTCCCATGTTCATTAAAGAGATAATATATTTGTTTGTTGCATTGCATTGCACAAACGATCATATCGTTGTGCATTGAAGAATAACATATAAGCTATTGCAAACATACAGTAACTATCTCATTCCGATGTGCATTTTTGGAGTTACATTCAACTGCATAAAAGATTTAACTGATATAGTTAGATATAATAATAATACATTATTATTCAGCTAATTCTTAGATCGTTTGTGCAATGCAACACTCATGTTATCTTTTCATTGCTCATGAGGTGTGAAGTAGTTTATTCTATGCATTGTAACGCATGAGGTAAATGCAATAGTTTCCCTTCAAAGTAGGAACTCTACTATACATACAGACTGACTTCTTATGATGTTGTATTAGCCAGAGAGTAGTCCATTTTTGACCTACTAAACACATTTCTGAACAAAGAGTCCTTGAACATTAACTTACTAAACATACAAGACTGACTTCTTGTGATGTTACATCAGCCAGACAGTAGTCCATATTTGACATATTTTTGGCATCAGCTATATAGAGGTGCATATTTGACCTAGTGAACATATACTCGATCTTGAATTTTCCATACATACTCATAGACTCCTTCTGATGCTTCATAAGTCATTTAGAAGTCCATTTCTGACCGTTTGAACTTATTTCTGGTCAAAGGGTCCTCAAAGGTTTTTAAACTTTATAGACTCCTTCTGATGTTACATCACCCCCATAAAAAAGTAAATTTTTGACCTACTAAACATATTTCTGCCAAGAGACCATGAAACAACTTACTATACATGCATACTGACCTTGTGATGTTAAATCAGGCAGGGAGTAGTGGATATTTGACCGATTGAACACATTTTTGGCCAAAGAGCTACTTAAGCTGTATAATTTTATAGACTACAGAGGTCCCTTTTTTTTTTTTTTTTACCTACTAAACATATTTTATGTATATAGCCAAAGAGTACTCAAACTTGAACTTTCTATACTTGTTGACTCCTTCTGATGTTACGTCAGCCATGAAGTAGTCCATATTTGACCCAAGGAACATATTTCTGGAAAAGAGTCCTCAATCTTGAACTTTGTATTCTCACTCCTACTCCTTCTGATGGTTCATAAGCCCCATAGAATTCTATATTTGACCTATTGAACTTATTTCTGGTCAAAGGGTCCTCAAAGGGTTTCTTATTATGTTAATTCAGCCATACAGAGGTTCCTATTTGAACTACTGGTTTTGAATTACTATTTGAACTACTGCCCTATTTGAACTTAGGGCAGTCATGGCCAGGGCAGTCATGGCCTAGTGGTTAGGGAGTTGGACTGGTAACCCAAAGGTTGCTGGTTCAATTCCAGAGCCGGTGGGAAATGACTGAGGTGCCCTTGAGCAAGGCACCTAACCCCTAATCGCTCCCCGGGCGCCACACAAAGGCTGCCCGCTGCTCTGGGTGTGTGTATCCACGTTTGCAGTGTGTGTGTGTTAACTACTCACTACTCTGCTCCTAATGTGTGTGCATTAACTTGGATGGGTTAAATGCAGAGGTCAAATTCCAAGTATGGGTTACCATACTTGGCCGTCACGTGTCACTTTCACTTTCACTTTCACTTTCACTTTCACTACTGAACACATTTTTGGCCAAAGAGTCTTTGAACATGAACTTTCTCTGCTTATTGACTTCTCTTAATAATACATTAGCCATACAAAAGTCCATATTTGACCTACTGAACATATTTCTGGTCAAAGAGTCCCTGATCTTGACCTATTAGTACATGCTCATTGACAGCTTCCGATGTTTCATCAGCATGAAAGATGTCCATACTTGACCCATTGAATATATTTCTGACCACAGAGTCCTCGATCTTGAACTTTCTAAACATACTCACCTTCCAGTGTATCTTCTATCCGATCTGCTGTCCGATGTATTTGAACAGTAGTTCAAATTTTATTTTGAACATTTTTCTAGACATGAGACCTTGAACTTTAAATTTCTTGACTAATTTATCTTACAATCCTTCTGATGTTTCATCAGCCATACAGTAGTTAAAATTTGACCTTTTGAACATTTCTATAACCAAAGTGTCCTCGATCTTGATCGTTCTATACATACTCATAGGCTTGTTCTGATGTTTCATAATTGAGACAGAAGTCCATTATTGACCTACTGAACATATTTCTGGCAAAAGAATCATCAAAATTTAACTTACTGTTCCTTCTCCTAGACTATTTTCGATTTTACATCCACCATACAGTAGTCCATATTTGACCAAGAGAACATATTTCTGGCCAAATAGTCATCAAATGGTATGTTTATATGCATTCTCATGGACTACTTTTGATGTTTCATCAACCAAATTTGACCCATTGAATATACAGTGAGGAAAATAAGTATTTGAACACCCTGCTATTTTGCAAATTCTCCCACTTGGAAATCATGGAGGGGTCTGAAATTGTCATCGTAGGTGCATGTCCACTGTGAGAGACATAATCTAAAAAAAAAAATCCAGAAATCACAATATATGATTTTTTAACTATTTATTTGTATGATACAGCTGCAAATAAGTATTTGAACACGTGTCTATCAGCTAGAATTCTGACCCTCAAAGACCTGTTAGTCTGCCTTTAAAATGTCCACCTCCACTCCATTTATTATCCTAAATTAGATGCACCTGTTTGAGGTCGTTAGCTGCATAAAGACACCTGTCCACCCCATACAATCAGTAAGAATCCAACTACTAACATGGCCAAGACCAAAGAGCTGTCCAAAGAGACAAAATTGTACACCTCCACAAGGCTGGAAAGGGCTACGGGGAAATTGCCAAGCAGCTTGGTGAAAAAAGGTCTACTGTTGGAGCAATCATTAGAAAATGGAAGAAGCTAAACATGACTGTCAATCTCCCTCGGACTGGGGCTCCATGCAAGATCTCACCTCGTGGGGTCTCAATGATACTAAGAAAGGTGAGAAATCAGCCCAGAACTACACGGGAGGAGCTGGTCAATGACCTGAAAAGAGCTGGGACCACCGTTTCCAAGGTTACTGTTGGTAATACACTAAGACGTCATGGTTTGAAATCATGCATGGCACTGCTTAAACCAGCACATGTCAAGGTCCGTCTTAAGTTTGCCAATGACCATTTGGATGATCCAGAGGAGTCATGGGAGAAAGTCATGTGGTCAGATGAGACCAAAATAGAACTTTTTGGTCATAATTCCACTAAACGTGTTTGGAGGAAGAAGAATGATGAGTACCATCCCAAGAACACCATCCCTACTGTGAAGCATGGGGGTGGTAGCATCATGCTTTGGGGGTGTTTTTCTGCACATGGGACAGGGCGACTGCACTGTATTACAGTTTTTCTCGATTGTTTACACACATTTTCTGAAAGCATGCCTCATATTCTCAGAACTCTACACACAAATCCAAAAACACACACACAATGGGCAAAACCCCTCAATTCTCCTGCAAAATGAAACTTTACATTCAAAACAATGTTATTTCTACACAAAATGGTATTTTGTTTTCAAATGACACACACAAACCATCACATGAATAGACATTTATAAGGACCAGTTGAACACTGATGTGCTCAATGTAAAACACTATGATGAATGGAAAACACTTCTTCTCCATTCATCATACAGTTTTTCTCGATTGTTTACACACATTTTCTGAAAGCATGCTTCATATTCTCAGAACTTTACACACAAATAAAAAAAACACACACACAATGGGCAAAACCCCTCAATTCTCCTGCAAAATGAAACTTCACATTCAAAACAATGTTATTTCTTCTCAAAATGGTATTTTGTTTTCAAATGACACACACAAACATTTATAATAACCAGTTGAACACTGCTCAATGTAAAACACTATGATGAATGGAAAACACTTCTTCTCCATTCATCATAATGACTTAGGCCTTTTCTGGTTCAGTGTTACACTTACTACAGACTGTACATACATAAGTGTGTTGTAAAATATTTGAGAATATTGTTTTTATACTCAGAACACACAAATACACGGTAACAAATATATTTTATTTTTCCCACAAAAACAATGTACACAGTATACATCCCAACCAACACAAAGTTGCACATACAGTGGTCTACATACAAAACAACAGAAAAATTGACTGTATACAGTTACAGAAAAAAAAAAAAAATCCAGTGTTGGCATCCATTGCTCCACTGAAGAGCTCACCTGTTGCCCTTTTATGCTAAAGCTCTGATTGCTAATTGTAAAACTGTGTGACGGGTGTTTGCCCATGTGATGAGTCAGTGTGCATATTTGAATGGCAGTGTGTTCCTTGTGAAAACAAGAGATTTTCTGCATGAAAATTGTGCCAAAAGCAGAGAATTGTGTGTAGTGTTTTGAAAAAAGTGTGTTTTAGAACTGCAATTTGAGTGTAAAGCAGGAATTGTGCTTGTAGTTTAGCAGAATTGGCTCAGGGGGTTGGTGAATGAGTTACATGTTGTGGTCATTATGTCTCAAGTACCAGTATTTGTGTGTAAACAATTGAGAAAAACTGTAAGGAGAGGATGACCGGGGCCATGTATTGCGAGATTTTGGGGGACAACCTCCTTCCCTCAGTTAGAGCATTGAAGATGGGTCGAGGCTGGGTCTTCCAACATGACAATGACCCGAAGCACACAGCCAGGATAACCAAGGAGTGGCTCTGTAAGAAGCATATCAAGGTTCTGGCGTGGCCTAGCCAGTCTCCAGACCTAAACCCAATAGAGAATCTTTGGAGGGAGCTCAAACTCCGTGTTTCTCAGCGACAGCCCAGAAACCTGACTGATCTAGAGAAGATCTGTGTGGAGGAGTGGGCCAAAATCCCTCCTGCAGTGTGTGCAAACCTGGTGAAAAACTACAGGAAACGTTTGACCTCTGTAATTGCAAACAAAGGCTACTGTACCAAATATTAACATTGATTTTCTCAGGTGTTCAAATACTTATTTGCAGCTGTATCATACAAATAAATAGTTAAAAAATCATACATTGTGATTTCTGGATTTCTTTTTTTAGATTATGTCTCTCACAGTGGACATGCACCTACGATGACAATTTCAGACCCCTCCATGATTTCTAAGTGGGAGAACTTGCCAAATAGCAGGGTGTTCAAATACTTATTTTCCTCACTGTATGTCTGGCCAAAGAGACCTGGAACTTTAATTATCTATACACAATTACTATATCCTTCTGATTTTTCATCAGCCAGGCTATTGTCCATATTTGACAACTGAACATATTTCTGTCTGGAAGAGTCCTTGATCTTTCTATACATACTCATACTCAATCGCTTTCAGATAGTACTTTCAGCCAAAAAATTATCCATAATTGACTACTAAACTCATTTCTGGGCGATGGGTTTATGAACTTGATTTCTCTATACATATTAATTGGCTCCTTCTGATGTTACAAGAGTAATACAGTATTGTATTGTATCAATATGACCTACTAAACCTACTAAACAGACCTTGATCTTATTCTTTCTATACATGCGCAATGACTCCTTCTGATGTTTCATCAGCCAGATAATTGTCCACAATTGACCTACTGAACATTTTTCTTCCCAAAAGAGTCTATGAACTTCAACTGTCTATACAGAATTATAGACTCTTTCAGACAGTACATCGGACAGACAATTGTCCATATTAATTATTGAACATATTTCTGGCCAACAAGTCCATGAACTTGAACATTCTGTACATGCTTATTGACTCCATCAGCCAGACAATTGTCCATAGCTGACCTACTGAACATATTGCTGCCTGAAGAGTCTATGAACTTGAACTTTCAATTCATAATCATTGACTTCTGATGTTTCATCAGCCAGACTGCAGTCCATATTTGACCTACTGAATATATTTCTGGCAAAAGAGTCCTCGATCTTGAACTTTCTATACATGCTCATTGACTCCTCCTGATGTTTCACAAGCAGACAATAGTCCATAATTGACCATCTGAACATATTTCTAGTAAAAGAGTCCTCTGTCTTGAACTTTCTATAGATTCTCAGTGACTCCTTGTTTCTTCAGCCGTACAGTACTTCAGGTTTGACATACTGAACATATTTCTGACTGAAGAATCCTTGATCTTGAACTTTCTATTTATACTGAATATAGACTATTTCAGATAGTACATCGGCCAGACAATTGTCCATAGTGACTATTGACAATTTTTCTGCCCAACCAGTCTATGTACTTGAACTTTCTATGCATGCTCATTGACTTCTTTTAGTGTTTCATCAGCCAGAGAGTAGCCAATAATTGACCTCCTGAACATATCTCTATAGTAAAATAGTCCTCGATCTTGAACTTTCTATACATTCTCAGTGATGCCTTGTTTAGGGTTTCTTCAGCCATAAAGGTTGTTTAGATTTAACATGTTGAACATATTTCTGACTGAAGAGTCCTTGATGAACTTTCTATTTCATCAGCCAGACAGCAGTCCATGCTGAAAATATTTCTGGTAAAAGAGTCCTCGATCTTGAACTTTCTATACATGCTCATTGACTCCTAATGCTGTTTCTTCAGCCATAGAGTAGTTCAGATTTGACATATTGAACATATTTCTGACTTAAGAGTCCTTGATCTTGAACTTTCTATTCATACTTACAGACTCTTTCAGATAATACATCGGCCAGATAATTGTCCATACTGACTGTTAAACATATTTCTGTCCAACGAGTCTATGAACTTGAACTTTCTATACATGCTCATTGACTTTTTCTAGACTTTCAATCAGCCAGACAGTAGTCCATAATTGACCCACTGAAAATAATTCTGTTAAAAGAGTCCTCGATCTTGAACTTTCTATACATGCTTATTGACTACTTATGATGATTCATCAGCCAGACAATTGTCCATAATTGACCTACTGAACATATTTCTTCACAAAGAGTCTATAAACTTGAACTTTTTATATAAAATTATTAACTTCTGATGTTTAATCAGCTAGACAGCAGTCCATAAATGACCTACTGACCATTTCTCTGACAAAAGAGTGCTCGATCGTGAACTTTCTAAACACACTCCGACTCTTTTTGATGTTTCTTCAGCCATACAGTATTTCAGATTTGAAATATTGAATATATTTCTGATCGAAGAGTAATTGATCTTGAACTTTCTATTCATGCTTATTGACTCCTGATGTTTCATCAGCCAGAGAGCCAGAATTGACCTACTGAACATATTAATGGCCAAAGAGTCCTCAATCTTGAACTTTCTATACATATTTATAGATTCCTTCTGATGCTTCATAAGCCATATAAAAGTCCAAATCTGACCTATTCAACTTATTTCTTGTCAATGGGTCCTTATAATAAACTTATAGACTCCTCCTGATGTTAAATCAGCCAGACAGAGGCCCCTTTTTGAACTACTGAACATATTTCATGCCTAACAGTGCTAGAAACTTGACCTTTCTATACATACTCATAGTCTCCTTCTGATTCTTCATAAGCCATATATATCTCCATATATGACCTATTATTATTTCTGGTCAAAGTTCCTCAAAACTTTTTGAACTATGTAAAATTATAGACTCCTTCTGATGATTAATCATCATTAATCATCATTAATCATCATTAATCATTAATCATTAACTCCTTCTATGTTAATTGGGTCAAGTATGGACTTCTGTATGGCTGACGTAACATCAGAAAGAGTCAACGAGTATATATGGAAAGGTCAAGTTTCGAGTATTCCTTGGCCAGAAAAAAATTCAGTATGTCAAATATGGACTTTTGTCAGGATGATATAACATCCGAAGTAATCAATCTGAATGTATAGTGTTAATCTTTTAGGACTCTTTGGCCAGTAATATTTTTGGTAGGTCAAATATGGACTTCTGTATGGCTGATTTAAAATCAGAAGGAGTCTATAAGTTTATGATAAACAAAATCCTTTTGAGAACTCTTTGGTCAAATTTTTTTTTTCAATCTGTCAAATATGGACTACTGTCTGCCTGATTTAACATTACGAGAAGTCAGTCTATATGTATAGTGAGTTAATGTTTACGGACTCTGGCCAAAATATGTTCAGTAGGTCAAAAATAGACCACTGGCTGGTTAATATAACATCACAAAAAGTCAAGCTGTAGTATAGCAAGATAATGTTCAAGAACTCTTTGGCCAGAAATATGTTCATTGGGTCAAGTGTGGACTTCTGTAAGGCTGATGTAACATCAGAAAGAGTCAACGAGTATATATGGAAAGGTCAAGTTTCGAGTACTCCTTGGCCAGAAAAAAAAACAGTATGTCAAATATGGACTTTTGTCAGGATGATATAACATTCGAAGATATCAATCTGAATGTACAGTGTTAATCTTTCAGGACTCTTTGGCCAGAAATATGTTCAGTAGTTTAAAAGGGGACCTCTGAATAGCTGATTTATCCTCAGAAAGAGTCTATAACTTTATATAGTTTAAAAACTTTTGAGGACCCTTTTACCAGAAATAAGTTCAAAAGGTCAGATATGAATATCTATATGGCTACATAAGTAGCATTAGAAGGAGTCTATGAGTATGTATAGAAAGTCCAAGATCGAGGACTCTTTGGCCATAAATATATTCCTTGGGTCAAATATGGACTTCTGTAAGGCTGATTTGACATCAGAAGGAGTCGATAAGTTTATAATAGTAAAAAACATTTTGAGGATTCTTTGGCCCAAAATATGTTAAATCGGTGAAATATGGACTACAGTCTGGCTGATATAACATCACGAGAAGTCTGTATAGTACGAGAAATATGTATAGTAAGGTTAAAGTTCAAGGTCTCTGTCCAGAAATATGTTCAGAAGGTCAATTATGGAATTCTGTATGACTGATTTAACATCAGAAGGAGTCTATGAGTTTCCAAGAGTAAAAAACATTTTGAGGATTCTTTGGCCAAAAATATGTTAAATCGGTCAAATATGGACTACAGTCTGGCTGATAAAACATCATGAGAAGTCTATATAATAGAAGAAATATGTATAGTAAGGTAAATGTTCAAGGTCTCTGGCCAGAAATATGTTCAGAAGGTCAAATATGGACATCTGTATGGCTGATTTAACATCAGAAGGAGTCTATACGTTTATGATAGACAAAATCCTTTTGAAAACTCTTTGGTCAAATTTTTTTTCAATCGGTCAAATAGGGACTACTGTCTGCCTGATTTAACATTACGAGAAGTCAGTCTATTTGTATAGTCAGTTAATGTTTACGTACTCTGGCCAGAAATATGTTCAGTAGGTCAGAAATAGACTACTGACTGGTTAATATAACATCACAAGAAGTCAAGCTGTAGTATAGCAAGATAATGTTCAAGAACTCTTTGGCCAGAAATATGTTCAGTAGGTCAAAAGGGGACCTCTGTATAGCTGATTTATCATCAGAAGGAGTCTATAACTTTATATATTTAGAAACATTTTGAGGACACTTTGACCAGAAATAGGTTCAAAAGGTCAGATATGGATATCTATATGGCTTAAGAAGCATCAGAAGGAGTCTATGAGTATGTATAGAAAGCGCAAGATCGAGGACTCTTTGGCCATAAATATTTTCATTGGGTCAAGTGTGGACTTCTGTATGGCTGATGTACCATCAGAAAGAGTCAACTAGTATATATGGAAAGGTCGAGTTTCGAGTACTCCTTGGCCAGAAAAAAATTCAGTATGTCAAATATGGACTTTTCTCAAGATGCTATAACATCCGAAGATATCAATTTGAATGTATAGTGTTAATCTTTTAGGACTCTTTGGCCAGAAATATGTTCAGTAGGTCAAAAGGGGACCTCTGAATAGCTGATTTATCCTCAGAAAGAGTCTATAACTTCATATAGTTTAAAAACTTTTGAGGACCCTTTTACCAGAAATAAGTTCAAAAGGTCAGATATGGATATCTATATGGCTTATGTAGCATTAGAAGGAGTCGATAAGTTTATAATAGTAAAAAACATTTTGAGGATTCTTTGGCCAAAAATATGTTCAATTGGTCAAATATGGACTACAGTCTGGCTGATATAACATCTCGAGAAGTCTGTATAGTAGAAGAAATATATATAGTAAGGTTAAAGTTCAAGGTCTCTGTCCAGAAATATGTTCAGAAGGTCAAATATGGAATTCTGTATGGCTGATTTAACATCAGAAGGAGTCTATGAGTTTCCAAGAGTAAAAAACATTTTGAGGATTCTTTGGCCAAAAATATGTTAAATCGGTCAAATATGGAGTACAGTCTGGCTGATATAACATCATGAGAAGTCTATATAGTAGAAGAAATATGTATAGTAAGGTAAATGTTCAAGGTCTCTGGCCAGAAATATGTTCAGAAGGTCAAATATGGACTCCTGTACGGATGATTTAACATCAGAAGGAGTCTATACATTTATGATAGACAAAATCCTTTTGAGAACTCTTTGGTCTGTTGAGGCAAAAACAAATAACTAACAAAACAGCATCAGGCATAAGAGACATCAATGATTCAAATTGTCCTTAAAATGTATTTATTCTTGCAAGAATGTTCCCAGTCCATCCACAGTCCACCTGCAGGCGGAGTGAGACCCAGAGCAGAGGTTGGCCAGCATTTTTATAGTGTTATCTCTTGTCACCCACCACAACACAAGGAACAAAAGGGACCCCCCTTGACCCCCGTCTCCAGCACGGGAATTCTCTCACCTCTGAAGTCACACACACACACACCCTGCAGCTGTACTAACATCATAAAATAAACTCAAAATACAGACAAATGAATGTATGGCATTCATTTGTTAAATCATTGAAAATAAAATATAGAGAAAAGATCAATTTTTCCATAACAGTCAAAAAAAAATTCAATCGGTCAAATATGGACTACTGTCTGCCTGATTTAACATTACGAGAAGTCAGTCTATTTGTATAGTCAGTTAATGTTCACGGACTCTGTCCAGAAATATGTTCAGTAGGTCAAAAATAGACTACTGGCTGGTTAATATAACATCACAAGAAGTCAATCTCTAGTATAGCAAGATAATGTTCAAGAACTCTCTGGACAGAAATATGTTCAGTAGGTCAAAAGGGGACCTCTTTATAGCTGATTTATCATCAGAAGGAGTCAATAACTTTACATAGTTTGAAAAATTTTGAGCACACTTTGACCAGAAATAAGTTCAAAAGGTCAGATATGGACATCTATTTGGCTTATGAAGCATCAGAAGGAGTCTATGAGTGTGTATAGATACCCCAAGATCGAGGACTCTTTGGTCAGAAGGAGTCAGTATGTTCCTTGGGTCAAATATGGACTTCTGTATAGCTGAGGTAACATCAGAAAGAGTCAATGAGTATATATGGAAAGGTCAAGTTTCAATTATTCCTTGGCGAGAAAAAAATTAAATATGTAAAATATAGACTTTTGTCAGGATGATATAACATCCGAAGATATCAATCTGAATGTAAAGTGTTAATCTTTTAGGACTCTTTGGCCAAAAATATGTTCAGTAGGTCAAAAGGGGACCTCTGAATAGCTGATTTATCCTCAGAAATAGTCTATAACTTTAAATAGTTTAAAAACTTTTTAGGACCCTTTTATCAGAAATAAGTTCAAAAGGTCAGACATGGATATCTATATGGCTTATGTAGCATTAGAAGGAGTCTATGAGTATGTATAGAAAGTCCAAGATCGAGGACTCTTTGGCCATAAATATATTCCTTGGGTCAAATATGGACTTCTGTAAGGCTGATTTGACATCAGAAGGAGTCGATAAGTTTATAATAGTAAAAAACATTTTTAGGATTCTTTGGCCAAAAATATGTTAAATTGGTCAAATATAGACTACAGTCTGGCTGATATAACATCACGAGCAGTCAGTATAGTACGAGAAATATGTATAGTAAGGTTAAAGGTCAAGGTCTCTGTCCAGAAATATGTTCAGAAGGTCAAATATGGAATTCTGTATGGCTGATTTAACATCAGAAGGAGTCTATGAGTTTCCAAGAGTAAAAAACATTGAGGATTCTTTGGCCAAAAATATGTTAAATTGGTCAAATATGGACTACAGTCTGGCTGATTTAACATCATGAGAAGTCTGTATAGTAGAAGAAAAATGTATAGTAAAGTAAATGTTCAAGGTCTCTGGCCAGAAATGTGTTCAGAAGGTTAAATATGGACTTCTGTATGGCTGATTTAAAAGCAGAAGAAGTCTATACGGTTATGATAGACAAAATCCTTTTAAGAACTCTTTTTTTCAAATTATTTTTTTTTCAGTCGGTCAAATATGGACTACTGTCTGCCGGATTTAACATTATGAGAAGTCAATCTATATGTAAAGTCAGTTAATGTTTACAGACTCTGGCCAGAAATATGTTCAGTAGGTCAGAAATAGACTACTGACTGGTTAATATAACATCACAAGAAGTCAAGCTGTAGTATAGCAAGATAATGTTCAAGAACTCTTTGGCCAGAAATATGTTCAGTAGGTCAAAAGGGGACCTCTGTATAGCTGATTTATCATCAGAAGGAGTCTATAACTTTATATATTTAGAAAAATTTTGAGGACACTTTGACCAGAAATAGGTTCAAAAGGTCAGATTTGGATATCTATATGGCTTAAGAAGCATCAGAAGGAGTCTATGAGTATGTATAGAAAGCCCAAGATCGAGGACTCTTTGGCCATAAATATTTTCATTGGGTCAAGTGTGGACTTCTGTATGGCTGATGTAACATCAGAAAGAGTCAACGAGTATATATGGAAAGGTCAAGTTTCGAGTACTTCTTGGCCAGAAAAAAATTCAGTATGTCAAATATGGACTTTTCTCAAGATGATATAACATCCGAAGATATCAATTTGAATGTATAGTGTTAATCTTTTCGGACTCTTTGGCCAGAAATATGTTCAGTAGGTCAAAAGGGGACCTCTGAATAGCTGATTTATCCTCAGAAAGAGTCTATAACTTTATATAGTTTAAAAACTTTTGAGGACCCTTTTACCAGAAATAAGTTCAAAAGGTCAGATATGGATATCTATATGGCTTATGTAGCATTAGAAGGAGTCGATAAGTTTATAATAGTAAAAAACATTTTGAGGATTCTTTGGCCAAAAATATGTTCAATTGGTCAAATATGGACTACAGTCTGGCTGATATAACATCATGAGAAGTCTATATAATAGAAGAAATATGTATAGTAAGGTAAATGTTCAAGGTCTCTGGCCAGAAATATGTTCAGAAGGTCAAATATGGACTTCGGTATGGCTGATTTAACATCAGAAGGAGTCTATACGTTTATGATAGACAAAATCCTTTTGAAAACTCTTTGGTCAAATTTTTTTTCAATCGGTCAAATATGGACTACTGTCTGCCTGATTTAACATTACGAGAAGTCAGTCTATTTGTATAGTCAGTTAATGTTCACGGACTCTGGCCAGAAATATGTTCAGTAGGTCAAAAAATGACTACTGGCTGGTTAATATAACATCACAAGAAGTCAATCTCTAGTATAGCAAGATAATGTTCAAGAACTGTTTGGACAGAAATATGTTCAGTAGGTCAAAAGGGGACCTTTGTATAGCTGATTTATCATCAGAAGGAGTCAATAACTTTATTTAGTTTGAAAAATTTTGAGCACACTTTGACCAGAAATAAGTTCAAAAGGTCAGATATGGACATCTATTTGGCTTATGAAGCATCAGAAGGAGTCTATGAGTGTGTATAGATAGCCCAAGATCGAGGACTCTTTGGTCAGAAATATGTTCCTTGGCTCAAGTATGGACTTCTGTATAGCTGAGGTAACATCAGAAAGAGTCAACGAGTATATATGGAAAGGTCAAGTTTCGAGTACTCCTTGGCCAGAAAAAAAAACCAGTATGTCAAATATGGACTTTTGTCAGGATGATATAACATTCGAAGATATCAATCTGAATGTATAGTGTTAATCTTTTCGGACTCTTTGGCCAGAAATATGTTCAGTAGGTCAAAAGGGGACCTCTGAATAGCTGATTTATCCTCAGAAAGAGTCTATAACTTTATATAGTTTAAAAACTTTTGAGGACCCTTTTACCAGAAATAAGTTCAAAAGGTCAGATATGGATATCTATATGGCTTATGTAGCATTAGAAGGAGTCGATAAGTTTATAATAGTAAAAAAACATTTTGAGGATTCTTTGGCCAAAAATATGTTCAATTGGTCAAATATGGACTACAGTCTGGCTGATATAACATCATGAGAAGTCTATATAATAGAAGAAATATGTATAGTAAGGTAAATGTTCAAGGTCTCTGGCCAGAAATATGTTCAGAAGGTCAAATATGGACTTCGGTATGGCTGATTTAACATCAGAAGGAGTCTATACGTTTATGATAGACAAAATCCTTTTGAAAACTCTTTGGTCAAATTTTTTTTCAATCGGTCAAATAGGGACTACTGTCTGCCTGATTTAACATTACGAGAAGTCAGTCTATTTGTATAGTCAGTTAATGTTCAGCACCCTGTAGAGGGTATAGAGCTGGTCCAGTGTTCCACGACCGGGATGAAAACCCCACTGTTCCTCCTGAATCCGAGGTTCTACTATCGGCGGATTCTCCTCTCCAGTACCCTGGCATAGACTTTCCCAGGGAGGCTGAGAAGTGTGATCCCCCTATAGTTGGAGCACACCCTCCGATCCCCCTTCTTGAAAAGAGGGACCACCACCCCGGTCTGCCAGTCCAAAGGTACTGTCCCCAACCGCCACGCGATGTTGCAGAGGCGTGTCAGCCAAGACAGCCCCACAACATCCAGAGACTTGAGGTACTCAGGGCGGATCTCATCCACCCCCGGTGCCTTGCCACCGAGGAGTTTCTTGACTACCTCGGTGACTTCAGCTTGGGTGATGGACGAGTCCGCCTCCGAGCCCTCAGCCTCTGCTTCCTCAATGGAAGACGTGACGGCGGGATTGAGGAGATCCTCAAAGTATTCCTTCCACCGTCCGGTGATATCCCCAGTCGAGGTCAACAGCTGCCCACCTCCACTGTAAACAGCGTTGGTAGGGCACTGCTTCCCCCTCCTGAGGCGCCGGACGGTTTGCCAGAATCTCTTCGAGGCCGACCGATAGTCCTTCTCCATGGCCTCACCGAACTCCTCCCAGGCCCGAGTTTTTGCCTCCACAACCACCCGGGCTGCAGTCCGCTTGGCCCGTCGGTACCCATCAGCTGCCTCAGGAGTCCCACAAGCCAGCCAGGCCCGATAGGACTCCTTCTTCAGCTTGACGGCATCCCTTACTTCCGGTGTCCACCACCGGGTTCGGGGATTGCCGCCTCGACAGGCACCGGAGACCTTACGGCCACAGCTCCGAGTGGCCGCGTTGACAATGCAGGTGGAGAACATGGTCCACTTGGACTCAATATCTCCAAACTCCCTCGGGATCTGGTCGAAGCTCTGCCGGAGGTGGGTGTTGAAGATCTCTCTGACAGGAGATTCGGCCAAACGTTCCCAACAGACCCTCACAGTACGTTTGGGTCTGCCGAGTCTGTCCAGCTTCCTCCCCCGCCATCGGATCCAACTCACCACCAGGTGGTGATCAGTTGACAGCTCCGCCCCTCTCTTCGCCCGAGTGTCCAAGACATACGGCCGGAGGTCGGATGAAACGACCACAAAGTCGATCATCGACCTCCGGCCTAGGGTGTCCTGGTGCCATGTGCACTGATGGACACCCTTATGCTTGAACATGGTGTTCGTTATGGACAAGCTGTAACTAGCACAGAAGTCCAATAACAGAACACCACTCGGGTTCAGATCAGGGGGGCCGTTCCTCCCAATCACGCCCCTCCAGGTGTCACTGTCGCTGCCCACGTGGGCGATGAAGTCCCCCAGTAAAACGATGGAGTCCCCAGTCGGAGCACTTTCCAGCACCCCTCCCAGAGACTCCAAGAAGGCCGGGTACTCTGCACTGCCGTTCGGCCCGTAAGCACAAACGACAGTGAGAGACCTATCCCCGACCCGAAGGCGTAGGGAAGCGACCCTCTCGTTCACCGGGGTGAACTCCAACACATGGCGGCTGAGCTGGGGGGCTATAAGCAAACCCACACCAGCCCGCCGCCTCTCACCATGGGCAACTCCAGAGTGGTGAAGAGTCCATCCTCTCTCGAGGAGTGTGGTTCCAGAGCCCAAGCCGTGCGTAGAGGTGATCCCAACTATCTCTAGTTGGAATCTCTGAACCTCACGCACAACCTCAGGCTCCTTCCCCGCCAGAGAGGTGACATTCCATGTCCCTAGAGCTAGATTCCACGTCCAGGGATCGGGTTGTCTAGGCCCCCGCCTTCGACTGCCGCCCGATCCACTTAGCACCGGCCCCTTACGGTCCCTCCTGCAGGTGGTGGGTCCACGGGAGGGTGGCCCCACGTCACTCCTTC
Source organism: Rutilus rutilus (assembly GCF_951802725.1). Classification (NCBI taxonomy): domain Eukaryota; kingdom Metazoa; phylum Chordata; class Actinopteri; order Cypriniformes; family Leuciscidae; genus Rutilus; species Rutilus rutilus. The sequence goes on along the minus strand of NC_140220.1, from coordinate 16,298,127 downwards.
GGGCTGAGCCCGGCCGGACCCCATGGGGGGAGGCCCGACCACCAGGCGCTCGCATACGAGCCCCAACCCCGGGCCTGGCTCCAGGGTGGGGCCCCGGCTGCGCCATACCGGGCGACGTCACGGTCCTCCTTTTTTTGGGCATCATAAGGGGTTTTGAACCGCTCTTAGTCTGACCCGTCGCCTAGGACCTGTTTGCCTTGGGAGACCCTACCAGGGGCATATAGCCCCAGACAACATAGCTCCTAGGTTCATTCGGGTACTCAAACCCCTCCACCACGGTAAGGTGGCAGTTCACCAATATGTTAAATCGGTCAAATATGGCCTACAGTCTGGCTGATATAACATCACGAGAAGTCTGTATAGTTCGAGAAATATGTATTGTAAGATTAAAGTTCAAGGTCTCTGTCCAGAAATATGTTCAGAAGGTCAATTATGGAATTCTGTATGGCTGATTTAACATCAGAAGGAGTCTATGAGTTTCCAAGAGTAAAAAACATTTCGAGGATTCTTTGGCCAAAAATATGTTAAATCGGTCAAATATGGACTACAGTCTGGCTGATATAACATCATGAGAAGTCTATATAATAGAAGAAATATGTATAGTAAGGTAAATGTTCAAGGTCTCTGGCCAGAAATATGTTCAGAAGTTCAAATATGGAATTCTGTATGGCTGATTTAACATCAGAAGGAGTCTATGAGTTTCCAAGAGTAAAAAACATTTTGAGGATTCTTTGGCCATAAATATGTTAAATCGGTCAAATATGGACTACAGCCTGGCTGATATAACATCATGAGAAGTCTATATAGTAGAAGAAATATGTATAGTAAGGTAAATGAATATGTTCAGAAGGTCAAATATGGACTTCTAAACGGCTGATTTAACATCAGAAGGAGTCTATACGTTTATGACAGACAAAATCCTTTTCAGAACTCTTTGGTCAAAATTATTTTCAATCGGTCAAATATGGACTACTATCTGCCTGATTTAACATTACGAGATGTCAGTCTATGTGTATAGTGAGTTAATGTTCATGGACTCTGGCCAGAAATATGTTCAGTAGGTCAAAAATAGACTACTGGCTGGTTAATAAAACATCACAAGAAGTAAAGCTGTAGTATAGCAAGATAATGTTCAAGATCTCTTTGGCCAGAAATAAGTTCAAAAGGTCAGATATGGATATCTATATGGCTTAAGAAGCATCAGAAGGAGTCTATGAGTATGTATAGAAAGCCCAAGATCGAGGACTCGTTGGCCAGAAATATTTTCATTGGGTCAAGTGTGGACTTCTGTATGGTTGATGTAACATCAGAAAGAGACAACGAGTATATATGGAAAGGTCAAGTTTCGAGTACACCTTGGCCAGAAAAATATTCTGTATGTCAAATATTAACTTTTGTCAGGATGATTTGACATTAGACTTCTGGCATCGCATTGCATTGCACACCAGAACTTACTCAATCCCATGTTCTTTAAAGAGATAACATACTGTATGTGTTTTTGCATTGCATTGCACAAACGATCTAACGTTGTGCATTGAAGAATAACATAGGCTATGCACTTCTTGCATTGCATTGCACACCAGTACTAATTCATTCCCATGTTCATTAAAGAGATAACATATGTGTTGTTGTATTGCATTGCACAAACGATCTAACGTTGTAAATTGAAGAATAATATATAGGCTAAGCATTTCTTGCATTGCATTGCATTGCACACCAGAACTAACTCAATCCCATGTTCACTAAAGAGATAACATATGTGTTGTTGCATTGCATTGCAAAAACGATCTAACGTTGTGCACTGAAGAATAACATATAGGCTGTGCACTTCTTGCTTTGCATTGCACACCAGAACTTAATAATAATAATAATTCATTACATTTATATAGCGCTTTTCTCAGCACTCAAAGCGCTTTACATAGAAGGGGGGAATCTCCTCAACCACCACCAATGTGCAGCATCCACTTGGATGATGCGACGGCAGCCATATTGCGCCAGAACGCCCACCACACACCAGCTTACTGGTGGAGAGGAGACAGTGATGAAGCCAATCAGTATATGAGGATGATTAGGAGGCCATGATGGACAGAGGCCAAGGGGCAAATTTGGCCAGGATGCCGGGGTTACACCCCTACTCTTTTTCGAAGGACATCCTGGGATTTTTAATGACCACAGAGAGTCAGGACCTCGGTTTTACGTCTCATCCGAAGGACGGATAAAAGGTCCGTCCTTTGGATAGAAGAATAAGGGAAACTTATTCTTTCCCATGTTCATTATAGAGATAACATATGTGTTGTTGCATTGCATTGCAAAAACGATCTAAAGTTGTTCACTGAAGAATAGCATATAACTTCTTGCATTGCATTGCACACCAGAAATAACTCAATCCCATGTTCATTAAATTGTTTTATGGTGTGTCTTTTAACCTTTACACCTTTTACCTATTTATTATTTATTCTCAGGTAGGTAAGGAAAGTCGAATCTGGACACAACTATAAGCATTCAAAGAGTACTTACAATTAGTTCAGCAGACTTCCCTGTGGTCAGTTCTTGCTTAAGGTTCTTAAATTATTACTCAGGCAGACAATATCTTGCCAATAATATAATATTAGTTTTATTAAAGTTATCAAAGGTTATATAAAAGTACAATAGTAAAGTTACAACAATAAGTTTCTATTAAGGTACAATCAGCTGGTAACAGGCGTCGAGGGACACTGCGCTATTCAGTCTCCAACAATTCAGTCTCTCTCTCAGTCTTTTATACGCAGGCTTCGAAATGCAGGTTCCAAACTCTCCTCTGACGTCATCAAATGGAGTTCTGCCAACTTCTTCTTCACAGCCCTCAGTTGCTTACGGTGTATCTTCCGACAGCGCCTCTTTCTCTTCTTTCTTTTCTTCATCGTCTGTAACACATACCTTAACTGGTACATTTTCCATTTATCATAAAACTATTTCTAATACATAATTGGTTTCTACTCTAACTCAATCAATACATATGTTTCATGCAAGTAAATCGTTTTCTTAACAATAGTAAAATCACTCAATACATATTCTGTGTAGTATTAGTAATTGGGTTACATACATCTATTTAAGCAAAAGCATTATTACTACTTAGGTTACATCACTTTAAAGTAAATCAAGCCTTAATCAAGGCAGTATAATTGCAAAATCAGGTAACACTTTAAAATACGGATCCTTCGTTAATGAATAACTACACAGGAACAAATGAGTAACACAATATTAACAATCTAGTAACTACAGTTAACTAACAAGTAACTCTGATTAACGAATTAGTAAGTAATAGCACACAGATTTAAGTGGTAGTTCACTATTAACTAATCAATAACTACTATTTTTTAATACTTCACAGAGAACTACTGAATTTTTTTACAGATTTAAGTGTTAGTTCACTAATAACTAATCAATAACTACTATTTTTCAATACTTCCCAGAGAAATAATGAAAAAAATTCACAATTCATGCAAAACTAATTAATAACTAATGCAGGACAAATTACTAGCACTAGATTAACATTACTGCTAGATACTGTACACTAATTATAAATATGTAATAGCGTAGCAGACTTATGATTTGGGAAAGCTGTCAATAATTAGCCTATGCACTGCTGTCTTTTAGAGAACTATTCATAAACTAAATAATTTTTAAGAATTGTTTTTATAAATGCACTTGTCTGGAACACTTACCCTGTGGCCGATTTTCCGGCATTCCTCTGGACTGGCTTTGAATAACTAGACTCATCATGGTGAGTACTGGAACATACTGAGTCATCAGCCATCCAAATACCAGTTATTTTATTATAGCTTGAGTCATTTGAGACACTTGAGTCATTACTAGTTAGTTAACATGATCTTCACTTTAGAATAGGGATCCAAATAGGGGTATGTAGTAACACTTGAGTCATTACTAGTTAACATGATTTTCACTTTAGAATACGGATCCAAATAATTAGTAGTTCCTATAGAGGTAGGCTATGTAGTAACACTTGAGTCATTACTAGTTAGTTAACATGATCTTCACTGTAGAATACGGATCCAAATAGGGGTATGTAGTAACACTTGAGTCATTACTAGTTAGTTAACATGATCTTCACTTTAGAATACGGATCCAAATAATTAGTAGTTCCTATAGAGGTATGTAGTAACACTTGAGTCATTACTAGTTAGTTAACATGATCTTCACTTTAGAATACGGATCCAAATAATTAGTAGTTCCTATAGAGGTATGTAGTAACACTTGAGTCATTACTAGTTAGTTAACATGATCTTCACTTTAGAATACGGATCCAAATAATTTGTAAGTCCTATAAAAGTATGCATTAACACTTGAGTCATTACTAGTTATCATGATTCCATGCTGTAGTTACTAATGAAGAGCCAACCCGAAAGGGTAGAATCATCTAATCATTCACAGGATATATATACACACACACATATATATATATATATATATATATATATATATATATATATATAGATAGATATGAACAAAGAGACATACATAAAAACTATTTTGAGAGGTAGGTTAAATAATAAAATAACTGGTATTTGGATGGCTGATGACTCAGTATGTTCCAGTACTCACCATGATGAGTCTAGTTATTCAAAGCCAGTCCAGAGGAATGCCGGAAAATCGGCCACAGGGTAAGTGTTCCAGACAAGTGCATTTATAAAAACAATTCTTAAAAATTATTTAGTTTATAAATAGTTCTCTAAAAGACAGCAGTGCATAGGCTAATTATTGACAGCTTTCCCAAATCATAAGTCTGCTACGCTATTACATATTGATAATTAGTGTACAGTATCTAGCAGTAATGTTAATCTAGTGCTAGTCATTTTTCCTGCATTAGTTATTAAGTTTTGCATGAATTGTGAATTTTTTTCATTATTTCTCTGGGAAGTATTAAAAAATTGTAGTTATTGATTAGTTATTAGTGACCTACCACTTAAATCTGTAAAAAATTCAGTAGTTCTCTGTGAAGTATTAAAAAATAGTAGTTATTGATTAGTTAATAGTGAACTACCACTTAAATCTGTGTGCTATTACTTACTAATTCGTTAATCAGAGTTACTTGTTAGTTAACTGTAGTTACTAGATTGTTAACATTGTGTTACTCATTTGTTCCTGTGTAGTTATTCATTAACGAAGGATCCGTATTTTAAAGTGTTACCCAAAATCATCCTCTACATTAACAAAATAAATAACGTGTGTTATTGCATTGCACATACGATCTAACGTTGTGCGCTGAAGAATAACGTATAGGCTATGCACTTCTTGCATTGCATTGCATTGCACACCAGAACTAATTCATTCCCATGTTTATTAAAGACATAACATGTGTTGTTGCATTGCATTGCACAAACGATCTAACGTTGTGCATTGAAGAATAACATAGGCTATGCACTTCTTGCATTGAATTGCATTGCACAGCAGAATTAACTCAATCCAATGTTCATTAAAGAGATAACGTGTGTAGTTGTGTTGCATTGCACAAACGATATAATAATGTGCATTGAAGAATAACATATGGGCTATGCACTTCTTGCATTGCACACCAGAACTAATTAATTCCGATGTGCATTATAGAGATAACATGTGTTGATGCAATGCATTGCACAAAACAATCTAACGTTGTGCATTGAAGAATAACATATTGGCTATGCACATCTTGCATTGCATTGCATTAAATACCAGAACTAACTCATTCCCATGTTCATTAAAGAGAAAGCATATGTATTGTTGCTTTGCATTGCACATACGATTTAATGTTGTGCATTGAAGAATAACATACCGGCTATGCATTTCTTGTATTGCATTGCATTGCACACCAGAACTAACTCCTTCCCATGTTCATTAAAGAGATAACATAAGTGTTGTTACATTGCATTGCACAAACGATCTAACGTTGTGCATTGAATAACATAGGCTATGCACTTCTTACATTGCATTGCACAACAGAACTTATTCTTTCCCATGTTCATTATAGAGATAACATATGTGTTGTTGCAATGCATTGCACAAACGATCTAACGTTGTGCATCATTGAAGAAAAACATATAGGCTATGCACTTCTTGAATTGCAATTGCAATTGCATTGCACAACAAAACTAACTCATTCCCATGTTCATTAAAGAGATATATGTTGTTGCATTTCATTGCATTGCATTGCACAAACGATCTAATGTTGTGCAGTGAAGAATAACATATAGGTTATGCACTTTTCGCATTGCATTGCATACCAGAACTAACTCAATCCCATGTTCATTAAAGAAATAACATGTGTGTTGTTGCATTGCATTGCACAAACGATTTAACGTTGTGCACTGAAGAATAACGTATAGGCTGTGCACTTCTTGCATTGCATTGCATTGCACATCAGAAATAACTCAATCCCTTGTTCATTAAAGAGATAACGTGTGTTGTTGCATTGCATTGCACAAACGATCTAACATTGTGCATTGAAGAATAACATATGGGCTATGCACTTCTTGCATTGCATTGCATTAAACACCAGAACTAACTCATTCCCATGTTTATTAAAGAGATAACGTGTTGTTTTATTGCACAAACGATGTTGTGCATTGAAGAATAACATATAGGCTATTGCATTGCATTGCACACCAGAACTAACTCAATCCCATGTTCATTAATAGAGATAACATATGTTTTGTTGCATTGCATTGCACAAACGATCTAATGTTGTGCATTGAAGAATAACTTAAGTGTTGTTGCATTGCATTGCATTGCACACCAGAACTAACTCATTCCCATGTTCATTAAAAGAGATAACATTTGTGTTGCTGCATTGCATTGCATTGCACAAACGATCTAACGTTGTGCATTGAAAAATTAACCTATAGGATATGCACTTCTTGCATTGCATTGCATTGCACACCAGAACTAACTCATTCCCATGTTCATTAAAGAGAAAGCATATGTATTGTTGCTTTGCATTGCACATACGATTTAATGTTGTGCATTGAAGAATAACATACCGGCTATGCATTTCTTGTATTGCATTGCATTGCACACCAGAACTAACTCCTTCCCATGTTCATTAAAGAGATAACATAAGTGTTGTTACATTGCATTGCACAAACGATCTAACGTTGTGCATTGAATAACATAGGCTATGCACTTCTTACATTGCATTGCACAACAGAACTTATTCTTTCCCATGTTCATTATAGAGATAACATATGTGTTGTTGCAATGCATTGCACAAACGATCTAACGTTGTGCATCATTGAAGAAAAACATATAGGCTATGCACTTCTTGAATTGCAATTGCAATTGCATTGCACAACAGAACTAACTCATTCCCATGTTCATTAAAGAGATATATGTTGTTGCATTTCATTGCATTGCATTGCACAAACGATCTAATGTTGTGCAGTGAAGAATAACATATAGGTTATGCACTTTTCGCATTGCATTGCATACCAGAACTAACTCAATCCCATGTTCATTAAAGAAATAACGTGTGTTGTTGCATTGCATTGCACAAACGATCTAACGTTGTGCACTGAAGAATAACGTATAGGCTGTGCACTTCTTGCATTGCATTGCATTGCACATCAGAAATAACTCAATCCCTTGTTCATTAAAGAGATAACGTGTGTTGTTGCATTGCATTGCATTGCACAAACGATCTAACATTGTGCATTGAAGAATAACATATGGGCTATGCACTTCTTGCATTGCATTGCATTAAACACCAGAACTAACTCATTCCCATGTTTATTAAAGAGATAACGTGTGTTTTTGCATTGCATTGCATTGCACAAACGATCTAACATTGTGCATTGAAGAATAACATATGGGCTATGCACTTCTTGCATTGCATTGCATTAAACACCAGAACTAACTCATTCCCATGTTTATTAAAGAGATAACGTGTTGTTGCATTGCACAAACGATATAATGTTGTGCATTGAAGAATAACATATAGGCTATTGCATTGCATTGCACACCAGAACTAACTCAATCCCATGTTCATTAATAGAGATAACATATGTTTTGTTGCATTGCATTGCACAAACGATATAATGTTGTGCATTGAAGAATAACATATAGGCTATTGCATTGCATTGCACACCAGAACTAACTCATTCCCATGTTCATTAAAAGAGATAACATATGTGTTGCTGCATTGCATTGCATTGCACAAACGATCTAACGTTGTGCATTGAAGAATAACCTATAGGATATGCACTTCTTGCATTGCATTGCATTGCACACCAGAACTAACTCATTCCCATGTTCATTAAAGAGATAACATATGTTTTGCTGCATTGCATTGCATTGCACAATCGATCTAACGTTGTGCTTTGAAGAATAACTTATAGGCTTGCACTTCTTACATTGCATTGCACACCAGAACTAACTCAATCCCATGTTCCATAAAAGAGATAACATGTTTTGCTGCATTGCATTGCATTGCACAAACGATCTAACGTTGTGCATTGAAGAATAACCTATAGGATATGCACTTCTTGCATTGCATTGCATTGCACACCAGAACTAACTCAATCCCATGTTCATTAAAGAGATAACATATGTCTTGTTGCAATGCATTGCACAAACGATCTAACGTTGTGCATTGAAGAATAACCTATAGCCTAGGATATGCACTTCTTGCATTGCATTGCATTGCATTGCACACCTGAACTAACTCAATCCTATGTTCATTAAGGAGCTAACATATGTTTTGTGGCAATGCATTGCACAAACGATCTAAAGATGTGCATTGAAGAATAACAAATAGGCAATGAACTTTTTGCATTGCATTGCATTGCACACCTGATCTAACTCAATCCCATGTTCATTAAAAGAGATAACATATGTGTTGTTGCATTGCATTGCACAAACGATCTAACGTTGTGCATTGAATAATAACCTAAAGGATATGCACTTCTTGCATTGCATTGCATTGCACACCAGAACTAACTCAATCCCATGTTCATTAAAGAGATAACATATGTCTTGTTGCAATGCATTGCACAAACGATCTAACGTTGTGCATTGAAGAATAACATATAGGCTATTGCATTGCATTGCACACCAGAACTAACTCATTTCCATGTTTATTAAAGAGATAACATATGTTTTGCTGCATTGCATTGCATTGCACAAACGATCTAACGTTGTGCATTGAAGAATAACCTATAGGATATGCACTTCTTGCATTGCATTGCATTGCACACCTGAACTAACTCAATCCTATGTTCATTAAGGAGCTAACATATGTTTTGTGGCAATGCATTGCACAAACGATCTAACGATGTGCATTGAAGAATAACAAATAGGCAATGAACTTTTTGCATTGCATTGCATTGCACACCAGAACTAACTCAATCCCATGTTCATTAAAAGAGATAACATATGTGTTGCTGCATTGCATTGCACAAACGATCTAACGTTGTGCATTGAAGAATAACCTATAGGATATGCACTTCTTGCATTGCATTGCATTGCACACCAGAACTAACTCAATCCCATGTTCATTAAAGAGATAACATATGTCTTGTTGCAATGCATTGCACAAACGATCTAACGTTGTGCATTGAATAACATATAGGCTATTGCATTGCACACCAGAACTAACTCAATCCCATGTTCATTAATAGAGATAACATATGTTTTGTTGCATTGCATTGCACAAACGATCTAATGTTGTTCATTGAAGAATAACTTATGTGTTGTTGCATTGCATTGCATTGCATTGCACACCAGAACTAACTCATTCCCATGTTCATTAAAGAGATAACATATGTTTTGCTGCATTGCATTGCATTGCACAAACGATCTAACGTTGTGCATTGAAGAATAACTTATAGGCTTGCACTTCTTACATTGCATTGCACACCAGAACTAACTCAATCCCATGTTCATTAAAAGAGATAACATATGTGTTGCCTGCATTGCATTGCATTGCACAAACGATCTAACGTTGTGCATTGAAGAATAACCTATAGGATATGCACTTCTTGCATTGCATTGCATTGCACACCAGAACTAACTCAATCCCATGTTCATTAAAGAGATAACATATGTCTTGTTGCAATGCATTGCACAAACGATCTAACGTTGTGCATTGAAGAATAACCTATAGGATATGCACTTCTTGCATTGCATTGCATTGCACACCAGAACTAACTCAATCCCATGTTCATTAAAGAGATAACATATGTCTTGTTGCAATGCATTGCACAAACGATCTAACGTTGTGCATTGAAGAATAACATATAGGCTATTGCATTGCATTGCACACCAGAACTAACTCATTCCCATGTTCATTGAAGAGATAACATATGTTTTGCTGCATTGCATTGCATTGCACAAACGATGTAACGTTGTGCATTGAAGAATAACATATAGGCTATGCACATCTTGCATTGCATTGCATTGCATTGCACACCTGAACTAACTCAATCCTATGTTCATTAAGGAGCTAACATATGTTTTGTGACAATGCATTGCACAAACGATCTAACGATGTACATTGAAGAATAACAAATAGGCGATGAACTTCTTGCATTGCATTGCATTGCAAACCAGAACTAACTCAATCCCATGTTCATTAAAGAGATAACATATGTCTTGTTGCAATGCATTGCACAAACGATCTAACGTTGTGCATTGAAGGATAACATATAGGCTATTGCATTGCATTGCACACCAGAACTAACTCAATCCCATGTTCATTAATAGAAATAACATATGTTTTGTGGCAATGCATTGCACAAACGATCTAACGATGTGCATTGAAGAATAACAAATAGGCAATGAACTTCTTGCATTGCATTGCATTGCACACCAGAACTAACTCAATCCCATGTTCATTAAAGAGATAACATATGTCTTGTTGCAATGCATTGCACAAACGATCTAACGTTGTGCATTGAATAACATATAGGCTATTGCATTGCACACCAGAACTAACTCAATCCCATGTTCATTAATAGAGATAACATATGTTTTGTTGCAGTGCATTGCACAAACGATCTAATGTTGTTCATTGAAGAATAACTTATGTGTTGTTGCATTGCATTGCATTGCATTGCACACCAGAACTAACTCAATCCCATGTTCATTAAAGAGATAACATTGCATTGCACAAACGATCTAACGTTGTGCATTGAAGAATAGCCTATAGGATATGCACTTCTTGCATTGCATTGCATTGCATTGCATTGCATTGCACACCTGAACTAACTCAATCCTATGTTCATTAAGGAGCTAACATATGTTTTGTGGCAATGCATTGCACAAACGATCTAACGATGTGCATTGAAGAATAACAAATAGGCAATGAACTTTTTGCATTGCATTGCATTGCACACCTGATCTAACTCAATCCCATGTTCATTAAAAGAGATAACATATGTGTTGTTGCATTGCATTGCACAAACGATCTAACGTTGTGCATTGAAGAATAACCTATAGGATATGCACTTCTTGCATTGCACACCAGAACTAACTCAATCCCATGTTCATTAAAGAGATAACATATGTCTTGTTGCAATGCATTGCACAAACGATCTAACGTTGTGCATTGAAGAATAACATATAGGCTATTGCATTGCATTGCACACCAGAACTAACTCATTTCCATGTTCATTAAAAGAGATAACATATGTGTTGCTGCATTGCATTGCATTGCACAAACGATCTAACGTTGTGCATTGAAGAATAACCTATAGGATATGCACTTCTTGCATTGCATTGCATTGCACACCAGAACTAACTCAATCCCATGTTCATTAAAGAGATAACATATGTCTTGTTGCAATGCATTGCACAAACGATCTAACGTTGTGCATTGAATAACATATAGGCTATTGCATTGCACACCAGAACTAACTCAATCCCATGTTCATTAATAGAGATAACATATGTTTTGTTGCATTGCATTGCACAAACGATCTAATGTTGTTCATTGAAGAATAACTTATGTGTTGTTGCATTGCATTGCATTGCATTGCACACCAGAACTAACTCAATCCCATGTTCATTAAAGAGATAACATATGTCTTGTTGCAATGCATTGCACAAACGATCTAACGTTGTGCATTGAAGAATAACCTATAGGATATGCACTTCTTGCATTGCATTGCATTGCATTGCACACCTGAACTAACTCAATCCTATGTTCATTAAGGAGCTAACATATGTTTTGTGGCAATGCATTGCACAAACGATCTAACGATGTGCATTGAAGAATAACAAATAGGCAATGAACTTTTTGCATTGCATTGCATTGCACACCTGATCTAACTCAATCCCATGTTCATTAAAAGAGATAACATATGTGTTGTTGCATTGCATTGCACAAACGATCTAACGTTGTGCATTGAAGAATAACCTATAGGATATGCACTTCTTGCATTGCACACCAGAACTAACTCAATCCCATGTTCATTAAAGAGATAACATATGTCTTGTTGCAATGCATTGCACAAACGATCTAACGTTGTGCATTGAAGAATAACATATAGGCTATTGCATTGCATTGCACACCAGAACTAACTCATTTCCATGTTCATTAAAAGAGATAACATATGTGTTGCTGCATTGCATTGCATTGCACAAACGATCTAACGTTGTGCATTGAAGAATAACCTATAGGATATGCACTTCTTGCATTGCACACCAGAACTAACTCAATCCCATGTTCATTAAAGAGATAACATATGTCTTGTTGCAATGCATTGCACAAACGATCTAACGTTGTGCATTGAATAACATGTAGGCTATTGCATTGCACACCAGAACTAACTCAATCCCATGTTCATTAATAGAGATAACATATGTTTGTTGCATTGCATTGCACAAACGATCTAATGTTGTTCATTGAAGAATAACTTATGTGTTGTTGCATTGCATTGCATTGCATTGCACACCAGAACTAACTCATTCCCATGTTCATTAAAGAGATAACATATGTTTTGCTGCATTGCATTGCATTGCACAAACGATCTAACGTTGTGCATTGAAGAATAACTTATAGGCTTGCACTTCTTACATTGCATTGCACACCAGAACTAACTCAATCCCATGTTCATTAAAAGAGATAACATATGTGTTGCCTGCATTGCATTGCATTGCACAAACGATCTAACGTTGTGCATTGAAGAATAACCTTTAGGATATGCACTTCTTGCATTGCATTGCATTGCACACCAGAACTAACTCAATCCCATGTTCATTAAAGAGATAACATATGTCTTGTTGCAATGCATTGCACAAACGATCTAACGTTGTGCATTGAAGAATAACATATAGGCTATTGCATTGCATTGCACACCAGAACTAACTCAATCCCATGTTCATTAAAGAGATAACATATGTCTTGTTGCAATGCATTGCACAAACGATCTAACGTTGTCCATTGAATAACATATAGGCTATTGCATTGCACACCAGAACTAACTCAATCCCATGTTCATTAATAGAGATAACATATGTTTTGTTGCATTGCATTGCACAAACGATCTAATGTTGTTCATTGAAGAATAACTTATGTGTTGTTGCATTGCATTGCATTGCATTGCACACCAGAACTAACTCATTCCCATGTTCATTAAAGAGATAACATATGTTTTGCTGCATTGCATTGCATTGCACAAACGATCTAACGTTGTGCATTGAAGAATAACTTATAGGCTTGCACTTCTTACATTGCATTGCACACCAGAACTAACTCAATCCCATGTTCATTAAAAGAGATAACATATGTGTTGCCTGCATTGCATTGCACAAACGATCTAACGTTGTGCATTGAAGAATAACCTATAGGATATGCACTTCTTGCATTGCATTGCATTGCACACCAGAACTAACTCATTCCCATGTTCATTGAAGAGATAACATATGTTTTGCTGCATTGCATTGCATTGCACAAACGATGTAACGTTGTGCATTGAAGAATAACATATAGGCTATGCACTTCTTGCATTGCATTGCATTGCATTGCACACCTGAACTAACTCAATCCTATGTTCATTAAGGAGCTAACATGTGTTTTGTGGCAATGCATTGCACAAACGATCTAACGATGTACATTGAAGAATAACAAATAGGCGATGAACTTCTTGCATTGCATTGCATTGCAAACCAGAACTAACTCAATCCCATGTTCATTAAAGAGATAACATATGTCTTGTTGCAATGCATTGCACAAACGATCTAACGTTGTGCATTGAAGGATAACATATAGGCTATTGCATTGCATTGCACACCAGAAGTAACTCAATACCATGTTCATTTATAGAAATAACATATGTTTTGTGGCAATGCATTGCACAAACGATCTAACGATGTGCATTGAAGAATAACAAATAGGCAATGAACTTCTTGCATTGCATTGCATTGCACACCAGAACTAACTCAATCCCATGTTCATTAAAGAGATAACATATGTCTTGTTGCAATGCATTGCACAAACGATCTAACGTTGTGCATTGAATAACATATAGGCTATTGCATTGCACACCAGAACTAACTCAATCCCATGTTCATTAATAGAGATAACATATGTTTTGTTGCATTGCATTGCACAAACGATCTAATGTTGTTCATTGAAGAATAACTTATGTGTTGTTGCATTGCATTGCACACCAGAACTAACTCAATCATTAAAGAGATAACATATGTCTTGTTGCAATGCATTGCACAAACGATCTAACGTTGTGCATTGAAGAATAACCTATAGGATATGCACTTCTTGCATTGCATTGCATTGCATTGCACACCTGAACTAACTCAATCCTATGTTCATTAAGGCGCTAACATATGTTTTGTGGCAATGCATTGCACAAACGATCTAACGATGTGCATTGAAGAATAACAAATAGGCAATGAACTTTTTGCATTGCATTGCATTGCACACCTGATCTAACTCAATCCCATGTTCATTAAAAGAGATAACATATGTGTTGTTGCATTGCATTGCACAAACGATCTAACGTTGTGCATTGAAGAATAACCTATAGGATATGCACTTCTTGCATTGCACACCAGAACTAACTCAATCCCATGTTCATTAAAGAGATAACATATGTCTTGTTGCAATGCATTGCACAAACGATCTAACGTTGTGCATTGAAGAATAACATATAGGCTATTGCATTGCATTGCACACCAGAACTAACTCATTTCCATGTTCATTAAAGAGATAACATATGTCTTGTTGCAATGCATTGCACAAACGATCTAACGTTGTGCATTGAATAACATATAGGCTATTGCATTGCACACCAGAACTAACTCAATCCCATGTTCATTAATAGAGATAACATATGTTTTGTTGCATTGCATTGCACAAACGATCTAATGTTGTTCATTGAAGAATAACTTATGTGTTGTTGCATTGCATTGCATTGCATTGCATTGCACACCAGAGCTAACTCAATCCCATGTTCATTAAAGAGATAACATATGTCTTGTTGCAATGCATTGCACAAACGATCTAACGTTGTGCATTGAAGAATAACATATAGGCTATTGCATTGCATTGCACACCAGAACTAACTCATTTCCATGTTCATTAAAGAGATAACATATGTTTTGCTGCATTGCATTGCATTGCATTGCACAAACGATCTAACGTTGTGCATTGAAGAATAACCTATAGGATATGCACTTCTTGCATTGCATTGCATTGCACACCTGAACTAACTCAATCCTATGTTCATTAAGGAGCTAACATATGTTTTGTGGCAATGCATTGCACAAACGATCTAACGATGTGCATTGAAGAATAACAAATAGGCAATGAACTTTTTGCATTGCATTGCATTGCACACCAGAACTAACTCAATCCCATGTTCATTAAAAGAGATAACATATGTGTTGCCTGCATTGCATTGCATTGCACAAACGATCTAACGTTGTGCATTGAAGAATAACCTATAGGATATGCACTTCTTGCATTGCATTGCATTGCATTGCACACCTGAACTAACTCAATCCTATGTTCATTAAGGAGCTAATATATGTTTTGTGGCAATGCATTGCACAAACGATCTAACGATGTACATTGAAGAATAACAAATAGGCAATGAACTTCTTGCATTGCATTGCATTGCAAACCAGAACTAACTCAATTCCATGTTCATTAAAGAGATAACATATGTCTTGTTGCAATGCATTGCACAAACGATCTAACGTTGTGCATTGAAGGATAACATATAGGAAATTGCATTGCATTGCACACCAGAACTAACTCAATCCCATGTTCATTAATAGAAATAACATATGTTTTGTGGCAATGCATTGCACAAACGATCTAACGATGTGCATTGAAGAATAACAAATAGGCAATGAACTTCTTGCATTGCATTGCATTGCACACTAGAACTAACTCAATCCCATGTTCATTAAAGAGATAACATATGTCTTGTTGCAATGCATTGCACAAACGATCTAACGTTGTGCATTGAATAACATATAGGCTATTGCATTGCACACCAGAACTAACTCAATCCCATGTTCATTAATAGAGATAACATATGTTTCGTTGCATTGCATTGCACAAACGATCTAATGTTGTTCATTGAAGAATAACTTATGTGTTGTTGCATTGCATTGCATTGCATTGCACACCAGAACTAACTCAATCCCATGTTCATTAAAGAGATAACATATGTCTTGTTGCAATGCATTGCACAAACGATCTAACGTGCATTGAAGAATAACCTATAGGATATGCACTTCTTGCATTGCATTGCATTGCACACCTGAACTAACTCAATCCCATGTTCATTAAAGAGATAACATATGTCTTGTTGCAATGCATTGCACAAACGATCTAACGATGTGCATTGAAGAATAACAAATAGGCAATGAACTTCTTGCATTGCATTGCATTGCACACCAGAACTAACTCAATCCCATGTTCATTAAAGAGATAACATATGTCTTGTTGCAATGCATTGCACAAACGATCTAACGTTGTGCATTGAATAACATATAGGCTATTGCATTGCACACCAGAACTAACTCAATCCCATGTTCATTAATAGAGATAACATATGTTTTGTTGCATTGCATTGCACAAACGATCTAATGTTGTTCATTGAAGAATAACTTATGTGTTGTTGCATTGCATTGCACACCAGAACTAACTCAATCATTAAAGAGATAACATATGTCTTGTTGCAATGCATTGCACAAACGATCTAACGTTGTGCATTGAAGAATAACCTATAGGATATGCACTTCTTGCATTGCATTGCATTGCATTGCACACCTGAACTAACTCAATCCTATGTTCATTAAGGCGCTAACATATGTTTTGTGGCAATGCATTGCACAAACGATCTAACGATGTGCATTGAAGAATAACAAATAGGCAATGAACTTTTTGCATTGCATTGCATTGCACACCTGATCTAACTCAATCCCATGTTCATTAAAAGAGATAACATATGTGTTGTTGCATTGCATTGCACAAACGATCTAACGTTGTGCATTGAAGAATAACCTATAGGATATGCACTTCTTGCATTGCACACCAGAACTAACTCAATCCCATGTTCATTAAAGAGATAACATATGTCTTGTTGCAATACATTGCACAAACGATCTAACGTTGTGCATTGAAGAATAACATATAGGCTATTGCATTGCATTGCACACCAGAACTAACTCATTTCCATGTTCATTAAAGAGATAACATATGTCTTGTTGCAATGCATTGCACATACGATCTAACGTTGTGCATTGAATAACATATAGGCTATTGCATTGCACACCAGAACTAACTCAATCCCATGTTCATTAATAGAGATAACATATGTTTTGTTGCATTGCATTGCACAAACGATCTAATGTTGTTCATTGAAGAATAACTTATGTGTTGTTGCATTGCATTGCATTGCATTGCATTGCACACCAGAACTAACTCAATCCCATGTTCATTAAAGAGAAAACATATGTCTTGTTGCAATGCATTGCACAAACGATCTAACGTTGTGCATTGAAGAATAACATATAGGCTATTGCATTGCATTGCACACCAGAACTAACTCATTTCCATGTTCATTAAAGAGATAACATATGTTTTGCTGCATTGCATTGCATTGCACAAACGATCTAACGTTGTGCATTGAAGAATAACATATAGGATATGCACTTCTTGCACTTCTTGCATTGCATTGCACACCTGAACTAACTCAATCCTATGTTCATTAAGGAGCTAACATATGTTTTGTGGCAATGCATTGCACAAACGATCTAACGATGTGCATTGAAGAATAACAAATAGGCAATGAACTTCTTGCATTGCATTGCATTGCACTGAACTAACTCAATCCCATGTTCATTAAAAGAGATAACATATGTGTTGCCTGCATTGCATTGCATTGCACAAACGATCTAACGTTGTGCATTGAAGGCTAACCTATAGGATATGCACTTCTTGCATTGCATTGCATTGCACACCAGAACTAACTCAATCCCATGTTCATTAAAGAGATAACATATGTCTTGTTGCAATGCATTGCACGAACGGTTGTGCATTGAAGAATAACATATAGGCTATTGCATTGCATTGCACACCAGAACTAACTCAATCCCATGTTCGTTAAAGAGATAACATATGTTTTGTTGCATTGCATTGCACAAACGATCTAACGTTGTGCATTGAAGAATAACATATAGGCTATTGCATTGCATTGCACACCAGAACTAACTCAATCCCATGTTCATTAATAGAGATAACATATGTTTTGTTGCATTGAATTGCACAAACGATCTAATGTTGTGCATTGAAGAATAACTTAAGTGTTGTTGCATTGCATTGCACACCAGAACTAACTCAATCCCATGTTCATTAAAGAGATAACATATGTCTTGTTGCAATGCATTGCACAAACGATCTAACGTTGTGCATTGAAGAATAACATATAGGCTATTGCATTGCATTGCACACCAGAACTAACTCATTTCCATGTTCATTAAAGAGATAACATATGTTTTGCTGCATTGCATTGCATTGCATTGCACAAACGATCTAACGTTGTGCATTGAAGAATAACCTATAGGATATGCACTTCTTGCATTGCATTGCATTGCACACCTGAACTAACTCAATCCTATGTTCATTAAGGAGCTAACATATGTTTTGTGGCAATGCATTGCACAAACGATCTAACGATGTGCATTGAAGAATAACAAATAGGCAATGAACTTTTTGCATTGCATTGCATTGCACACCAGAACTAACTCAATCCCATGTTCATTAAAGAGATAACATATGTCTTGTTGCAATGCATTGCACAAACGATCTAACGTTGTGCATTGAATAACATATAGGCTATTGCATTGCACACCAGAACTAACTCAATCCCATGTTCATTAATAGAGATAACATATGTTTCGTTGCATTGCATTGCACAAACGATCTAATGTTGTTCATTGAAGAATAACTTATGTGTTGTTGCATTGCATTGCATTGCATTGCACACCAGAACTAACTCAATCCCATGTTCATTAAAGAGATAACATATGTCTTGTTGCAATGCATTGCACAAACGATCTAACGTGCATTGAAGAATAACCTATAGGATATGCACTTCTTGCATTGCATTGCATTGCACACCTGAACTAACTCAATCCCATGTTCATTAAAGAGATAACATATGTCTTGTTGCAATGCATTGCACAAACGATCTAACGATGTGCATTGAAGAATAACAAATAGGCAATGAACTTCTTGCATTGCATTGCATTGCACACCAGAACTAACTCAATCCCATGTTCATTAAAGAGATAACATATGTCTTGTTGCAATGCATTGCACAAACGATCTAACGTTGTGCATTGAATAACATATAGGCTATTGCATTGCACACCAGAACTAACTCAATCCCATGTTCATTAATAGAGATAACATATGTTTTGTTGCATTGCATTGCACAAACGATCTAATGTTGTTCATTGAAGAATAACTTATGTGTTGTTGCATTGCATTGCACACCAGAACTAACTCAATCATTAAAGAGATAACATATGTCTTGTTGCAATGCATTGCACAAACGATCTAACGTTGTGCATTGAAGAATAACCTATAGGATATGCACTTCTTGCATTGCATTGCATTGCATTGCACACCTGAACTAACTCAATCCTATGTTCATTAAGGCGCTAACATATGTTTTGTGGCAATGCATTGCACAAACGATCTAACGATGTGCATTGAAGAATAACAAATAGGCAATGAACTTTTTGCATTGCATTGCATTGCACACCTGATCTAACTCAATCCCATGTTCATTAAAAGAGATAACATATGTGTTGTTGCATTGCACAAACGATCTAACGTTGTGCATTGAAGAATAACCTATAGGATATGCACTTCTTGCATTGCACACCAGAACTAACTCAATCCCATGTTCATTAAAGAGATAACATATGTCTTGTTGCAATACATTGCACAAACGATCTAACGTTGTGCATTGAAGAATAACATATAGGCTATTGCATTGCATTGCACACCAGAACTAACTCATTTCCATGTTCATTAAAGAGATAACATATGTCTTGTTGCAATGCATTGCACAAACGATCTAACGTTGTGCATTGAATAACATATAGGCTATTGCATTGCACACCAGAACTAACTCAATCCCATGTTCATTAATAGAGATAACATATGTTTTGTTGCATTGCATTGCACAAACGATCTAATGTTGTTCATTGAAGAATAACTTATGTGTTGTTGCATTGCATTGCATTGCATTGCATTGCACACCAGAACTAACTCAATCCCATGTTCATTAAAGAGAAAACATATGTCTTGTTGCAATGCATTGCACAAACGATCTAACGTTGTGCATTGAAGAATAACATATAGGCTATTGCATTGCATTGCACACCAGAACTAACTCATTTCCATGTTCATTAAAGAGATAACATATGTTTTGCTGCATTGCATTGCATTGCACAAACGATCTAACGTTGTGCATTGAAGAATAACATATAGGATATGCACTTCTTGCACTTCTTGCATTGCATTGCACACCTGAACTAACTCAATCCTATGTTCATTAAGGAGCTAACATATGTTTTGTGGCAATGCATTGCACAAACGATCTAACGATGTGCATTGAAGAATAACAAATAGGCAATGAACTTCTTGCATTGCATTGCATTGCACTGAACTAACTCAATCCCATGTTCATTAAAAGAGATAACATATGTGTTGCCTGCATTGCATTGCATTGCACAAACGATCTAACGTTGTGCATTGAAGGCTAACCTATAGGATATGCACTTCTTGCATTGCATTGCATTGCACACCAGAACTAACTCAATCCCATGTTCATTAAAGAGATAACATATGTCTTGTTGCAATGCATTGCACGAACGGTTGTGCATTGAAGAATAACATATAGGCTATTGCATTGCATTGCACACCAGAACTAACTCAATCCCATGTTCATTAAAGAGATAACATATGTTTTGTTGCATTGCATTGCACAAACGATCTAACGTTGTGCATTGAAGAATAACATATAGGCTATTGCATTGCATTGCACACCAGAACTAACTCAATCCCATGTTCATTAATAGAGATAACATATGTTTTGTTGCATTGAATTGCACAAACGATCTAATGTTGTGCATTGAAGAATAACTTAAGTGTTGTTGCATTGCATTGCACACCAGAACTAACTCAATCCCATGTTCATTAAAGAGATAACATATGTCTTGTTGCAATGCATTGCACAAACGATCTAACGTTGTGCATTGAAGAATAACATATAGGCTATTGCATTGCATTGCACACCAGAACTAACTCATTTCCATGTTCATTAAAGAGATAACATATGTTTTGCTGCATTGCATTGCATTGCATTGCACAAACGATCTAACGTTGTGCATTGAAGAATAACCTATAGGATATGCACTTCTTGCATTGCATTGCATTGCACACCTGAACTAACTCAATCCTATGTTCATTAAGGAGCTAACATATGTTTTGTGGCAATGCATTGCACAAACGATCTAACGATGTGCATTGAAGAATAACAAATAGGCAATGAACTTTTTGCATTGCATTGCATTGCACACCAGAACTAACTCAATCCCATGTTCATTAAAAGAGATAACATATGTGTTGCCTGCATTGCATTGCATTGCACAAACGATCTAACGTTGTGCATTGAAGAATAACCTATAGGATATGCACTTCTTGCATTGCATTGCATTGCATTGCACACCTGAACTAACTCAATCCTATGTTCATTAAGGAGCTAATATATGTTTTGTGGCAATGCATTGCACAAACGATCTAACGATGTACATTGAAGAATAACAAATAGGCAATGAACTTCTTGCATTGCATTGCATTGCAAACCAGAACTAACTCAATTCCATGTTCATTAAAGAGATAACATATGTCTTGTTGCAATGCATTGCACAAACGATCTAACGTTGTGCATTGAAGGATAACATATAGGAAATTGCATTGCATTGCACACCAGAACTAACTCAATCCCATGTTCATTAATAGAAATAACATATGTTTTGTGGCAATGCATTGCACAAACGATCTAACGATGTGCATTGAAGAATAACAAATAGGCAATGAACTTCTTGCATTGCATTGCATTGCACACTAGAACTAACTCAATCCCATGTTCATTAAAGAGATAACATATGTCTTGTTGCAATGCATTGCACAAACGATCTAACGTTGTGCATTGAATAACATATAGGCTATTGCATTGCACACCAGAACTAACTCAATCCCATGTTCATTAATAGAGATAACATATGTTTCGTTGCATTGCATTGCACAAACGATCTAATGTTGTTCATTGAAGAATAACTTATGTGTTGTTGCATTGCATTGCATTGCATTGCACACCAGAACTAACTCAATCCCATGTTCATTAAAGAGATAACATATGTCTTGTTGCATTGCATTGCACACCTGATCTAACTCAATCCCATGTTCATTAAAAGAGATAACATATGTGTTGTTGCATTGCATTGCACAAACGATCTAACATTGTGCATTGAAGAATAACCTATAGGATATGCACTTCTTGCATTGCACACCAGAACTAACTCAATCCCATGTTCATTAAAGAGAAAACATATGTCTTGTTGCAATGCATTGCACAAACGATCTAACGTTGTGCATTGAAGAATAACATATAGGCTATTGCATTGCATTGCACACCAGAACTAACTCATTTCCATGTTCATTAAAGAGATAACATATGTTTTGCTGCATTGCATTGCATTGCATTGCACAAACGATCTAACGTTGTGCATTGAAGAATAACCTATAGGATATGCACTTCTTGCATTGCATTGCATTGCACACCTGAACTAACTCAATCCTATGTTCATTAAGGAGCTAACATATGTTTTGTGGCAATGCATTGCACAAACGATCTAACGATGTGCATTGAAGAATAACAAATAGGCAATGAACTTTTTGCATTGCATTGCATTGCACACCAGAACTAACTCAATCCCATGTTCATTAAAAGAGATAACATATGTGTTGCCTGCATTGCATTGCATTGCACAAACGATCTAACGTTGTGCATTGAAGAATAACCTATAGGATATGCACTTCTTGCATTGCATTGCATTGCATTGCACACCTGAACTAACTCAATCCTATGTTCATTAAGGAGCTAATATATGTTTTGTGGCAATGCATTGCACAAACGATCTAACGATGTACATTGAAGAATAACAAATAGGCAATGAACTTCTTGCATTGCATTGCATTGCAAACCAGAACTAACTCAATTCCATGTTCATTAAAGAGATAACATATGTCTTGTTGCAATGCATTGCACAAACGATCTAACGTTGTGCATTGAAGGATAACATATAGGAAATTGCATTGCATTGCACACCAGAACTAACTCAATCCCATGTTCATTAATAGAAATAACATATGTTTTGTGGCAATGCATTGCACAAACGATCTAACGATGTGCATTGAAGAATAACAAATAGGCAATGAACTTCTTGCATTGCATTGCATTGCACACTAGAACTAACTCAATCCCATGTTCATTAAAGAGATAACATATGTCTTGTTGCAATGCATTGCACAAACGATCTAACGTTGTGCATTGAATAACATATAGGCTATTGCATTGCACACCAGAACTAACTCAATCCCATGTTCATTAATAGAGATAACATATGTTTCGTTGCATTGCATTGCACAAACGATCTAATGTTGTTCATTGAAGAATAACTTATGTGTTGTTGCATTGCATTGCATTGCATTGCACACCAGAACTAACTCAATCCCATGTTCATTAAAGAGATAACATATGTCTTGTTGCATTGCATTGCACACCTGATCTAACTCAATCCCATGTTCATTAAAAGAGATAACATATGTGTTGTTGCATTGCATTGCACAAACGATCTAACATTGTGCATTGAAGAATAACCTATAGGATATGCACTTCTTGCATTGCACACCAGAACTAACTCAATCCCATGTTCATTAAAGAGAAAACATATGTCTTGTTGCAATGCATTGCACAAACGATCTAACGTTGTGCATTGAAGAATAACATATAGGCTATTGCATTGCATTGCACACCAGAACTAACTCATTTCCATGTTCATTAAAGAGATAACATATGTTTTGCTGCATTGCATTGCATTGCACAAACGATCTAACGTTGTGCATTGAAGAATAACATATAGGATATGCACTTCTTGCACTTCTTGCATTGCATTGCACACCTGAACTAACTCAATCCTATGTTCATTAAGGAGCTAACATATGTTTTGTGGCAATGCATTGCACAAACGATCTAACGATGTGCATTGAAGAATAACAAATAGGCAATGAACTTCTTGCATTGCATTGCATTGCACTGAACTAACTCAATCCCATGTTCATTAAAAGAGATAACATATGTGTTGCCTGCATTGCATTGCATTGCACAAACGATCTAACGTTGTGCATTGAAGGCTAACCTATAGGATATGCACTTCTTGCATTGCATTGCATTGCACACCAGAACTAACTCAATCCCATGTTCATTAAAGAGATAACATATGTCTTGTTGCAATGCATTGCACGAACGGTTGTGCATTGAAGAATAACATATAGGCTATTGCATTGCATTGCACACCAGAACTAACTCAATCCCATGTTCATTAAAGAGATAACATATGTTTTGTTGCATTGCATTGCACAAACGATCTAACGTTGTGCATTGAAGAATAACATATAGGCTATTGCATTGCATTGCACACCAGAACTAACTCAATCCCATGTTCATTAATAGAGATAACATATGTTTTGTTGCATTGAATTGCACAAACGATCTAATGTTGTGCATTGAAGAATAACTTAAGTGTTGTTGCATTGCATTGCACACCAGAACTAACTCAATCCCATGTTCATTAAAGAGATAACATATGTCTTGTTGCAATGCATTGCACAAACGATCTAACGTTGTGCATTGAAGAATAACATATAGGCTATTGCATTGCATTGCACACCAGAACTAACTCATTTCCATGTTCATTAAAGAGATAACATATGTTTTGCTGCATTGCATTGCATTGCACAAACGATCTAACGTTGTGCATTGAAGAATAACCTATAGGATATGTACTTCTTGCATTGCATTGCATTGCACACCAGAACTAACTCAATCCCATGTTCATTAAAGAGATAACATATTTCTTGTTGCAATGCATTGCACAAACGATCTAACGTTGTGCATTGAAGAATAACCTATAGGATATGCACTTCTTGCATTGCATTGCATTGCATTGCACACCTGAACTAACTCAATCCTATGTTCATTAAGGAGTTAACATATGTTTTGTGGCAATGCATTGCAAAAACGATCTAACGATGTGCATTGAAGAATAACAAATAGGCAATGAACTTTTTGCATTGCATTGCATTGCACACCTGATCTAACTCAATCCCATGTTCATTAAAAGAGATAACATATGTGTTGTTGCATTGCATTGCACAAACGATCTAACGTTGTGCATTGAAGAACAACCTATAGGATATGCACATCTTGCATTGCATTGCATTGCACACCAGAACTAACTCAATCCCATGTTCATTAAAGAGATAACATATGTCTTGTTGCAATGCATTGCACAAACGATCTAACGTTGTGCATTGAAGAATAACATATAGGCTATTGCATTGCATTGCACACCAGAACTAACTCATTTCCATGTTCATTAAAGAGATAACATATGTTTTGCTGCATTGCATTGCATTGCACAAACGATCTAACGTTGTGCATTGAAGAATAACCTATAGGATATGCACTTCTTGCATTGCATTAAATTGCACACCTGAACTAACTCAATCCTATGTTCATTAAGGAGCTAACATATGTTTTGTGGCAATGCATTGCACAAACGATCTAACGTTGTGCATTGAAGAATAACCTATAGGATATGCACTTCTTGCATTGCATTGCATTGCACACCAGAACTAACTCATTCCCATGTTCATTAAAGAGATAACATATGTTTTGCTGCATTGCATTGCACAATCGATCTAACGTTGTGCTTTGAAGAATAACTTATATGCTTGCACATCTTACATTGCATTGCACACCAGAACTAACTCAATCCCATGTTCCATAAAAGAGATAACATATGTTTTGCTGCATTGCATTGCATTGCATTGCACAAACGATCTAACGTTGTGCATTGAAGAATAACCTATAGGATATGCACTTCTTGCATTGCATTGCATTGCACACCTCAACTAACTCAAACCTATGTTCATTAAGGAGCTAACATATGTTTTGTGGCAATGCATTGCACAAACGATCTAACGATGTGCATTGAAGAATAACAAATAGGCAATGAACTTTTTGCATTGCATTGCACACCTGATCTAACTCAATCCCATGTTCATTAAAAGAGATAACATATGTGTTGTTGCATTGCATTGCACAAACGATCTAACGTTGTGCATTGAAGAATAACCTATAGGATATGCACTTCTTGCATTGCATTGCATTGCACACCAGAACTAACTCAATCCCATGTTCATTAAAGAGATAACATATGTCTTGTTGCAATGCATTGCACAAACGATCTAACGTTGTGCATTGAAGAATAACATATAGGCTATTGCATTGCATTGAACACCAGAACAAACTCATTTCCATGTTCATTAAAGAGATAACATATGTTTTGCTGCATTGCATTGCATTGCACAAACGATCTAACGTTATGCATTGAAGAATAACCTATAGGATATGCACTTCTTGCATTGCATTGCATTGCACACCTGAACTAACTCAATCCTATGTTCATTAAGGAGCTAACATATGTTTTGTGGCAATGTATTGCACAAACGATCTAATGATGTGCATTGAAGAATAACAAATAGGCAATGAACTTTTTGCATTGCATTGCATTGCACACCAGAACTAACTCAATCCCAAGTTCATTAAAAGAGATAACGTGTGTTGCTGCATTGCATTGCATTGCACAAACGATCTAACGTTGTGCATTGAAGAATAACCTATAGGATATGCACTTCTTGCATTGCATTGCATTGCACACCTGAACTAACTCAATCCTATGTTCATTAAGGAGCTAACATATGTTTTGTGGCAATGCATTGCACAAACGATCTAACGATGTGCATTGAAGAATAACAAATAGGCAATGAACTTCTTGCATTGCATTGCATTGCACACCAGAACTAACTCAATCCCATGTTCATTAAAGAGATAACATATGTCTTGTTGCAATGCATTGCACAAACGATCTAACGTTGTGCACTGAAGAATAACATATAGGCTATTGCATTGCATTGCACACCAGAACTAACTCAATCCCATGTTCATTAAAGAGATAACATATGTTTTGCTGCATTGCATTGCATTGCACAAACGATGTAACGTTGTGCATTGAAGAATAACATATAGGCTATGTACTTCTTGCATTGCATTGCATTGCACACCTGAACTAACTCAATCCTATGTTCATTAAGCAGCTAACATATGTTTTGTGGCAATGCATTGCACAAACGATCTAACGTTGTGCATTGAAGAATAACATAGAGGCTATTGCATTGCATTGCACACCAGAACTAACTCAATCCCATGTTCATTAATAGAGATAACATATGTTTTGTGGCAATGCACTGCACAAACGATCTAACGATGTGCATTGAAGAATAACAAATAGGCAATGAACTTCTTGCATTGCATTGCATTGCACACCAGAACTAACTCAATCCCATGTTCATTAAAGAGATAACATATGTCTTGTTGCAATGCATTGCACAAACGATCTAACGTTGTGCATTGAATAACATATAGGCTATTGCATTGCACACCAGAACTAACTCAATCCCATATTCATTAATAGAGATAACATATGTTTTGTTGCATTGCACTGCACAAACGATCTAATGTTGTTCATTGAAGAATAACTTATGTGTTGTTGCATTGCATTGCATTGCATTGCACACCAGAACTAACTCATTCCCATGTTCATTAAAGAGATAACATATGTTTTGCTGCATTGCATTGCATTGCATTGCACAAACGATCTAACGTTGTACATTGAAGAATAACTTATAGGCTTGCACTTCTTACATTGCATTGCACACCAGAACTAACTCAATCCCATGTTCATTAAAAGAGATAACATATGTGTTGCCTGCATTGCGTTGCATTGCACAAACGATCTAACGTTGTGCATTGAAGAATAACCTATAGGATATGCACTTCTTGCATTGCATTGCATTGCACACCAGAACTAACTCAATCCCATGTTCATTAAAGAGATAACATATGTCTTGTTGCAATGCATTGCACAAACGATCTAACGTTGTGCATTGAAGAATAACATATAGGCTATTGCAATGCATTGCACACCAGAACTAACTCAATCCCATGTTCATTAATAGAGATAACATATGTTTTGTTGCATTGCATTGCACAAACGATCTAATGTTGTGCATTGAAGAATAACTTGTGTTGTTGCATTGCATTGCATTGCACACCAGAACTAACTCAATCCCATGTTCATTAAAGAGATAACATATGTTTTGTGGCAATGCATTGCACAAACGATCTAACGTTTTGCATTGAAGAATAACCTATAGGATATGCACTTCTTGCATTGCATTGCATTGCACACCAGAACTAACTCAATCCCATGTTCATTAAAGAGATAACATATGTTTTGTTGCATTGCATTCCACAAACGATCTAATTGTGTGCATTGAACTTGGGCTTTCTATACATACTCTTAGACTCCTTCTGATGCATCATAAGCCATATAGATGTCCATATCCGACCTTTTGAACTTGTTTCTGGTCAAAGTGTCCTCAAAATTTTTCAAACCATATACAATTATAGACCACTTCTGATGATAAATCAGCTATACAGAGGTCCCCTTTTGACATACTGACTATATTTATGGCCAAAGAGTCCTCGATCTTGGGCTTTCTATAAATACTCATAGACTCCTTCTGATGCATCATAAGCCATATAGATGTCCATATCTGACCTTTTGAACTTGTTTCTGGTCAAAGTGTCCTCAAAATGTTTCAAACTATATACAATTATAGACCGCTTCTGATGATAAATCAGCTATACAGAGGTCCCCTTTTGACATACTGACTATATTTATGGCCAAAGAGTCCTCGATCTTGGGCTTTCTATACATACTCATAGACTCCTTCTGATGCATCATAAGCCATATAGATGTCCATATCTGACCTTTTGAACTTGTTTCTGGTCAAAGTGTCCTCAAAATGTTTCAAACTATATACAATTATAGACCGCTTCTGATGATAAATCAGCTATACAGAGGTCCCCTTTTGACATACTGACTATATTTATGGCCAAAGAGTCCTCGATCTTGGGCTTTCTATACATACTCATAGACTCCTTCTGATGCATCATAAGCCATATAGATGTCCATATCTGACCTTTTGAACTTGTTTCTGGTCAAAATGTCCTCAAAGTTTTTCAAACTATATACAATTATAGACTGCTTCTGATGATAAATCAGCTATACAGAGGTCCCCTTTTGACATACTGACTATATTTATGGCCAAAGAGTCCTCGATCTTGTACTTTCTATACATACTCATAGACTCCTTCTAATGCTACATAAGCCAAATAGATATCCATATCTGACCTTTTGAACTTATTTCTGATCAAAGGGTCCTCAAAAGTTTTTAAACTATATAAAGTTATTGACTCTTTCTGATGATAAATCTGCTATTCAGAGGACCCCTTTTGACCTACTGAACATATTTCTAGCCAAAGAGTCCTAAAAGATTAACACTATACATTCAGATTGAAATCCTCGGATGTTTTATCATCCTGACAAAAGTCCATATTTGACATACTGAATTTTTTTCTGGCCAAGGAGTACTCAAAACTTGACCTTTCCATATATACTCGTTGACTCTTTCTGATGTTACGTCATCTATACAGAAGTCCATATTTGACCCAAGGAACATGTTTCTGGCCAAAGAGTCCTCGATCTTGGGCTTTCTATACATACTCATAGACTCCTTCTGATGCTTCATAAGCCATATCTGACCTTTTCAACTTATTTTTGGTCAAAGTGTCCTAAAAATTTTTCAACCTATATAAAATTATAGACTGCTTCTGATGATAAATCAGCTATACAGAGGTCCCCTTTTTACATACTGAATACATTTATGGCCAAAGAGTCCTCGATCTTGGACTTTCTATACATACTCATAGACTCCTTCTAATGCTACATAAGCCATATAGATATCCATATCTGACCTTTTGAACTTATTTCTGGCCAAAGAGTCCTAAAAGATTAACACTATACTTTCAGATTGATATCTTCAGATGTTATATCATCCAAGTCCAGGACTTTTTTTCTGGTAAAAGAGTTTAAACTTGACCTTTCTATATATACTTGTTGACTCTTTCTAATGTCACGTCAGCCAATAAGTCCATTATTGACCCAAGGAACATATTTATGGCCAAAGAGTTCTCAATCATGAACTTTCTATGCATATGCATAGACTCTTTCTGATTCTTCATAGGCTTTATAGATGTCCATATCTGGGGAATTGAAAGTATTTTTGGCAAAAAGGTCCTCACAAGTTAACTTATTAAATACTCATAGATTTCTTCTGATGATTCATCACTTTAACAGGTGTCGATATGTGACCCTCTGAATATATGTTTTGGCCAAAGAATCATTGAACATTAACTCTCTAAACATATTGACACAAGAGTCAAAATTTGACCTTTTTTGGTCTGATTTATCATCAGAAGGAGTCTATACATTTACATAGTTTAAAAAATTTTGAGGAACCTTTGACCAGAAATAAGTTCAAAAGGTCAGATATGGACATCTATATGGCTGACATAACATCAGAAAGAGTCAACGAGTATATGGAAAGGTCAAGTTTCGAGTACTCCTTGGCCAGAAAAAAATTCAGAATGTCAAATATAGACTTTTGTCAGGATGATAAAACATCCGAGGATTTCAATCTGAATGTATAGTGTTAATCTTTTAGGACTCTTTGGCTAGAAATATGTTCAGTAGGTCAAAAGGGGTCCTCTGAATAGCAGATTTATCATCAGAAAGAGTCAATAACTTTATATAGTTTAAAAACTTTTGAGGACCCTTTGATCAGAAATAAGTTCAAAAGGTCAGATATGGATATCTATTTGGCTTATGTAGCATTAGAAGGAGTCTATGAGTATGTATAGAAAGTCCAAGATCGAGGACTCTTTGGCCATAAATATAGTCAGTATGTCAAAAGGGGACCTCTGTATAGCTGATTTATCATCAGAAGCAGTCTATAATTGTATATAGTTTGAAAAACTTTGAGGACATTTTGACCAGAAACAAGTTCAAAAGGTCAGAAATGGACATCTATATGGCTTATGATGCATCAGAAGGAGTCTATGAGTATGTATAGAAAGCCCAAGATCGAGGACTCTTTGGCCATAAATATAGTCAGTATGTCAAAAGGGGACCTCTGTATAGCTGATTTATCATCAGAAGTGGTCTATAATTGTATATAGTTTGAAACATTTTGAGGACACTTTAACCAGAAACAAGTTCAAAAGGTCGGATATGGACATCTATATGGCTTATGATGCATCAGAAGGAGTCTATGAGTATGTATAGAAAACCCAAGATCGATGACTCTTTGGCCAGAAACATGTTCCTTGGGTCAAATATGGACTTCTGTATGGCTGACGTAACATCAGAAAGAGTCAACGAGTATATATGGAAAGGTCAAGTTTCGAGTACTCCTTGGCCAGAAAAAAATTCAGTATGTCAAATATGGACTTTTGTCAGGATAATAAAACATACGAAGATATCAGTCTGAATGTATAGTGTTAAACTTTTAGGACTCTTTGGCCAGAAATATATTCAGTAGGTCAAAATGGGACCTCTGAATAGCTGATATATCATCAGAAAGAGTCAATAACTTTATATAGTTTAAAAACTTTTGAGGACCCTTTGATCAGAAGTAAGTTCAAAAGGTCAGATATGGATATCTATATGGCTTATGTAGCATTAGAAGGAGTCTATGAGTATGTATAGAAAGTCCAAGATCGAGGACTCTTTGGCCATAAATGTATTCAGTATGTAAAAAGGGGACCTCTGTATAGCTGATTTATCATCAGAAGCAGTCTATAATTTTATATAGGTTGAAAATTTTTTAGGACACTTTGACCAAAAATAAGTTGAAAAGGTCAGATATGGACATCTATATGGCTTATGAAGCATCAGAAGGAGTCTATGAGTATGTATAGAAAGCCCAAGATCGAGGACTCTTTGGCCAGAAACATGTTCCTTGGGTCAAATATGGACTTCTGTATGGCTGACGTAACATCACAAAGAGTCAACGAGTATATATGGAAAGGTCAAGTTTCGAGTACTCCTTGGCCAGAAAAAAATTCAGTATGTCAAATATGGACTTTTGTCAGGATAAAACATCCGAGGATTTCAATCTGAATGTATAGTGTTAATCTTTTAGGACTCTTTGGCCAGAAATATGTTCAGTAGGTCAAAAGGGGTCCTCTGAATAGCAGATTTATCATCAGACAGAGTCAATAACTTTATATAGTTTAAAAACTTTTGAGGACCCTTTGATCAGAAATAAGTTCAAAAGGTCAGATATGGATATCTATTTGGCTTATGTAGCATTAGAAGGAGTCTATGAGTATGTATAGAAAGTCCAAGATCGAGGACTCTTTGGCCATAAATATAGTCAGTATGTCAAAAGGGGACCTCTGTATAGCTGATTTATCATCAGAAGCGGTCTATAATTGTATATAGTTTGAAACATTTTCAGGACACTTTGACCAGAAACAAGTTCAAAAGGTCAGATATGGATATCTATATGGCTTATGTAGCATTAGAAGGAGTCTATGAGTATGTATAGAAAGCCCAAAATCGAGGACTCTTTTACCAGAAATATGTTCCTTGGGTCAAATATGGACTTCTGTATAGCTGATGTAACATCAGAAAGAGTCAACGAGTATATATGGAAAGGTCAAGTTTTGAGTACTCCTTGGCCAGAAAAAAATTCAGTATGTCAAATATGGACTTTTGTCAGGATAATAAAACATACGAAGATATCAGTCTGAATGTATAGTGTTAAACTTTTAGGACTCTTTGGCCAGAAATATATTCAGTAGGTCAAAATGGGACCTCTGAATAGCTGATTTATCATCAGAAAGAGTCAATAACTTTATATAGTTTAAAAACTTTTGAGGACCCTTTGATCAGAAATAAGTTCAAAAGGTCAGATATGGATATCTATATGGCTTATGTAGCATTAGAAGGAGTCTATGAGTATGTATAGAAAGTCCAAGATCGAGGACTCTTTGGCCATAAATGTATTCAGTATGTAAAAAGGGGACCTCTGTATAGCTGATTTATCATCAGAAGCAGTCTATAATTTTATATAGGTTGAAAATTTTTTAGGACACTTTGACCAAAAATAAGTTGAAAAGGTCAGATATGGACATCTATATGGCTTATGAAGCATCAGAAGGAGTCTATGAGTATGTATAGAAAGCCCAAGATCGAGGACTCTTTGGCCAGAAACATGTTCCTTGGGTCAAATATGGACTTCTGTATGGCTGACGTAACATCAGAAAGAGTCAACGAGTATATATGGAAAGGTCAAGTTTCGAGTACTCCTTGGCCAGAAAAAAATTCAGTATGTCAAATATGGACTTTTGTCAGGATAAAACATCCGAGGATTTCAATCTGAATGTATAGTGTTAATCTTTTAGGACTCTTTGGCCAGAAATATGTTCAGTAGGTCAAAAGGGGACCTCTGAATAGCTGATTTATCATCAGACAGAGTCAATAACTTTATATAGTTTAAAAACTTTTGAGGACCCTTTGATCAGAAATAAGTTCAAAAGGTCAGATATGGATATCTATTTGGCTTATGTAGCATTAGAAGGAGTCTATGAGTATGTATAGAAAGTCCAAGATCGAGGACTCTTTGGCCATAAATATAGTCAGTATGTCAAAAGGGGACCTCTGTATAGCTGATTTATCATCAGAAGCGGTCTATAATTGTATATAGTTTGAAACATTTTGAGGACACTTTGACCAGAAACAAGTTCAAAAGGTCAGATATGGATATCTATTTGGCTTATGATGCATCAGAAGGAGTCTATGAGTATTTATAGAAAGCCCAAGATCGAGGACTCTTTGGCCATAAATATAGTCAGTATGTCAAAAGGGGACCTCTGTATAGCTGATTTATCATCAGAAGTGGTCTATAATTGTATATAGTTTGAAAAATTTTGAGGACACTTTGACCAGAAACAAGTTCAAAAGGTCGGATATGGACATCTATATGGCTTATGATGCATCAGAAGGAGTCTAAGAGTATGTATAGAAAGCCCAAGATCGAGGACTCTTTTGCCAGAAACATGTTCCTTGGGTCAAATATGGACTTCTGTATGGCTGACGTAAAATCAGAAAGAGTCAACGAGTATATATGGAAAGGTCAAGTTTCGAGTACTCCTTGGCCAGAAAAAAATTCAGTATGTCAAATATGGACTTTTGTCAGGATAAAATATCCGAGGATTTCAATCTGAATGTATAGTGTTAATCTTTTAGGACTCTTTGGCCAGAAATATGTTCAGTAGGTCAAAATGGGACCTCTGAATAGCTGATTTATCATCAGACAGAGTCAATAACTTTATATAGTTTAAAAACTTTTGAGGACCCTTTGATCAGAAATAAGTTCAAAAGGTCAGATATGGATATCTATTTGGCTTATGTAGCATTAGAAGGAGTCTATGAGTATGTATAGAAAGTCCAAGATCGAGGACTCTTTGGCCATAAATATAGTCAGTATGTCAAAAGGGGACCTCTGTATAGCTGATTTATCATCAGAAGCAGTCTATAATTGTATATAGTTTGAAAAACTTTGAGGACATTTTGACCAGAAACAAGTTCAAAAGGTCAGATATGGACATCTATATGGCTTATGAAGCATCAGAAGGAGTCTATGAGTATGTATAGAAAGCCCAAGATCGAGGACTCTTTGGCCAGAAACATCTTCCTTGGGTCAAATATGGACTTCTGTATGGCTGACGTAACATCAGAAAGAGTCAACGAGTATATATGGAAAGGTCAAGTTTCGAGTACTCCTTGGCCAGAAAAAAATTCAGTATGTCAAATATGGACGTTTGTCAGGATAAAACATCCGAGGATTTCAATCTGAATGTATAGTGTTAATCTTTTAGGACTCTTTGGCCAGAAATATGTTCAGTAGGTCAAAATGGGACCTAAGAATAGCTGATTTATCATCAGACAGAGTCAATAACTTTATATAGTTTAAAAACTTTTGAGGGCCCTTTGATCAGAAATAAGTTCAAAAGGTCAGATATGGATATCTATTTGGCTTATGTAGCATTAGGAGTCTATGAGTATGTATAGAAAGTCCAAGATCGAGGACTCTTTGGCCATAAATATAGTCAGTATGTCAAAAGGGGACCTCTGTATAGCTGATTTATCATCAGAAGCAGTCTATAATTGTATATAGTTTGAAAAACTTTGAGGACATTTTGACCAGAAACAAGTTCAAAAGGTCAGATATGGACATCTATATGGCTTATGATGCATCAGAAGGAGTCTATGAGTATGTATAGAAAGCCCAAGATCGAGGACTCTTTGGCCATAAATATAGTCAGTATGTCAAAAGGGGACCTCTGTATAGCTGATTTATCATCAGAAGTGGTCTATAATTGTATATAGTTTGAAACATTTTGAGGACACTTTGACCAGAAACAAGTTCAAAAGGTCGGATATGGACATCTATATGGCTTATGATGCATCAGAAGGAGTCTATGAGTATGTATAGAAAACCCAAGATCGATGACTCTTTGGCCAGAAACATGTTCCTTGGGTCAAATATGGACTTCTGTTTGGCTGACGTAACATCAGAAAGAGTCAACGAGTATATATGGAAAGGTCAAGTTTCGAGTACTCCTTGGCCAGAAAAAAAATCAGTATGTCAAATATGGACGTTTGTCAGGATAAAACATCCGAGGATTTCAATCTGAATGTATAGTGTTAATCTTTTAGGACTCTTTGGCCAGAAATATGTTCAGTAGGTCAAAATGGGACCTAAGAATAGCTGATTTATCATCAGACAGAGTCAATAACTTTATATAGTTTAAAAACTTTTGAGGACCCTTTGATCAGAAATAAGTTCAAAAGGTCAGATATGGATATCTATTTGGCTTATGTAGCATTAGAAGGAGTCTATGAGTATGTATAGAAAGTCCAAGATCGAGGACTCTTTGGCCATAAATATAGTCAGTATGTCAAAAGGGGACCTCTGTATAGCTGATTTATCATCAGAAGCAGTCTATAATTGTATATAGTTTGAAAAACTTTGAGGACATTTTGACCAGAAACAAGTTCAAAAGGTCAGAAATGGACATCTATATGGCTTATGATGCATCAGAAGGAGTCTATGAGTATGTATAGAAAGCCCAAGATCGAGGACTCTTTGGCCATAAATATAGTCAGTATGTCAAAAGGGGACCTCTGTATAGCTGATTTATCATCAGAAGTGGTCTATAATTGTATATAGTTTGAAACATTTTGAGGACACTTTGACCAGAAACAAGTTCAAAAGGTCGGATATGGACATCTATATGGCTTATGATGCATCAGAAGGAGTCTATGAGTATGTATAGAAAACCCAAGATCGATGACTCTTTGGCCAGAAACATGTTCCTTGGGTCAAATATGGACTTCTGTATGGCTGACGTAACATCAGAAAGAGTCAACGAGTATATATGGAAAGGTCAAGTTTCGAGTACTCCTTGGCCAGAAAAAAATTCAGTATGTCAAATATGGACTTTTGTCAGGATAATAAAACATACGAAGATATCAGTCTGAATGTATAGTGTTAAACTTTTAGGACTCTTTGGCCAGAAATATATTCAGTAGGTCAAAATGGGACCTCTGAATAGCTGATTTATCATCAGAAAGAGTCAATAATTTTATATAGTTTAAAAACTTTTGAGGACCCTTTGATCAGAAGTAAGTTCAAAAGGTCAGATATGGATATCTATATGGCTTATGTAGCATTAGAAGGAGTCTATGAGTATGTATAGAAAGTCCAAGATCGAGGACTCTTTGGCCATAAATGTATTCAGTATGTAAAAAGGGGACCTCTGTATAGCTGATTTATCATCAGAAGCAGTCTATAATTTTATATAGGTTGAAAATTTTTTAGGACACTTTGACCAAAAATAAGTTGAAAAGGTCAGATATGGACATCTATATGGCTTATGAAGCATCAGAAGGAGTCTATGAGTATGTATAGAAAGCCCAAGATCGAGGACTCTTTGGCCAGAAACATGTTCCTTGGGTCAAATATGGACTTCTGTATGGCTGACGTAACATCACAAAGAGTCAACGAGTATATATGGAAAGGTCAAGTTTCGAGTACTCCTTGGCCAGAAAAAAATTCAGTATGTCAAATATGGACTTTTGTCAGGATAAAACATCCGAGGATTTCAATCTGAATGTATAGTGTTAATCTTTTAGGACTCTTTGGCCAGAAATATGTTCAGTAGGTCAAAAGGGGTCCTCTGAATAGCAGATTTATCATCAGACAGAGTCAATAACTTTATGTAGTTTAAAAACTTTTGAGGACCCTTTGATCAGAAATAAGTTCAAAAGGTCAGATATGGATATCTATTTGGCTTATGTAGCATTAGAAGGAGTCTATGAGTATGTATAGAAAGTCCAAGATCGAGGACTCTTTGGCCTTAAATATAGTCAGTATGTCAAAAGGGGACCTCTGTATAGCTGATTTATCATCAGAAGCGGTCTATAATTGTATATAGTTTGAAACATTTTCAGGACACTTTGACCAGAAACAAGTTCAAAAGGTCAGATATGGATATCTATATGGCTTATGTAGCATTAGAAGGAGTCTATGAGTATGTATAGAAAGCCCAAAATCGAGGACTCTTTTACCAGAAATATGTTCCTTGGGTCAAATATGGACTTCTGTATAGCTGACGTAACATCAGAAAGAGTCAACGAGTATATATGGAAAGGTCAAGTTTTGAGTACTCCTTGGCCAGAAAAAAATTCAGTGTGTCAAATATGGACTTTTGTCAGGATAATAAAACATACGAAGATATCAGTCTGAATGTATAGTGTTAAACTTTTAGGACTCTTTGGCCAGAAATATATTCAGTAGGTCAAAATGGGACCTCTGAATAGCTGATTTATCATCAGAAAGAGTCAACAACTTTATATAGTTTAAAAACTTTTGAGGACCCTTTGATCAGAAATAAGTTCAAAAGGTCAGATATGGATATCTATATGGCTTATGTAGCATTAGAAGGAGTCTATGAGTATGTATAGAAAGTCCAAGATCGAGGACTCTTTGGCCATAAATGTATTCAGTATGTAAAAAGGGGACCTCTGTATAGCTGATTTATCATCAGAAGCAGTCTATAATTTTATATAGGTTGAAAATTTTTTAGGACACTTTGACCTAAAATAAGTTGAAAAGGTCAGATATGGACATCTATATGGCTTATGAAGCATCAGAAGGAGTCTATGAGTATGTATAGAAAGCCCAAGATCGAGGACTCTTTGGCCAGAAACATGTTCCTTGGGTCAAATATGGACTTCTGTATGGCTGACGTAACATCAGAAAGAGTCAACGAGTATATATGGAAAGGTCAAGTTTCGAGTACTCCTTGGCCAGAAAAAAATTCAGTATGTCAAATATGGACGTTTGTCAGGATAAAACATCCGAGGATTTCAATCTGAATGTATAGTGTTAATCTTTTAGGACTCTTTGGCCAGAAATATGTTCAGTAGGTCAAAATGGGACCTAAGAATAGCTGATTTATCATCAGACAGAGTCAATAACTTTATATAGTTTAAAAACTTTTGAGGGCCCTTTGATCAGAAATAAGTTCAAAAGGTCAGATATGGATATCTATTTGGCTTATGTAGCATTAGGAGTCTATGAGTATGTATAGAAAGTCCAAGATCGAGGACTCTTTGGCCATAAATATAGTCAGTATGTCAAAAGGGGACCTCTGTATAGCTGATTTATCATCAGAAGCGGTCTATAATTGTATATAGTTTGAAACATTTTCAGGACACTTTGACCAGAAACAAGTTCAAAAGGTCAGATATGGATATCTATATGGCTTATGTAGCATTAGAAGGAGTCTATGAGTATGTATAGAAAGCCCAAAATCGAGGACTCTTTTACCAGAAATATGTTCCTTGGGTCAAATATGGACTTCTGTATAGCTGATGTAACATCAGAAAGAGTCAACGAGTATATATGGAAAGGTCAAGTTTTGAGTACTCCTTGGCCAGAAAAAAATTCAGTATGTCAAATATGGACTTTTGTCAGGATAATAAAACATACGAAGATATCAGTCTGAATGTATAGTGTTAAACTTTTAGGACTCTTTGGCCAGAAATATATTCAGTAGGTCAAAATGGGACCTCTGAATAGCTGATTTATCATCAGAAAGAGTCAATAACTTTATATAGTTTAAAAACTTTTGAGGACCCTTTGATCAGAAATAAGTTCAAAAGGTCAGATATGGATATCTATATGGCTTATGTAGCATTAGAAGGAGTCTATGAGTATGTATAGAAAGTCCAAGATCGAGGACTCTTTGGCCATAAATGTATTCAGTATGTAAAAAGGGGACCTCTGTATAGCTGATTTATCATCAGAAGCAGTCTATAATTTTATATAGGTTGAAAATTTTTTAGGACACTTTGACCAAAAATAAGTTGAAAAGGTCAGATATGGACATCTATATGGCTTATGAAGCATCAGAAGGAGTCTATGAGTATGTATAGAAAGCCCAAGATCGAGGACTCTTTGGCCAGAAACATGTTCCTTGGGTCAAATATGGACTTCTGTATGGCTGACGTAACATCAGAAAGAGTCAACGAGTATATATGGAAAGGTCAAGTTTCGAGTACTCCTTGGCCAGAAAAAAATTCAGTATGTCAAATATGGACGTTTGTCAGGATAAAACATCCGAGGATTTCAATCTGAATGTATAGTGTTAATCTTTTAGGACTCTTTGGCCAGAAATATGTTCAGTAGGTCAAAATGGGACCTAAGAATAGCTGATTTATCATCAGACAGAGTCAATAACTTTATATAGTTTAAAAACTTTTGAGGGCCCTTTGATCAGAAATAAGTTCAAAAGGTCAGATATGGATATCTATTTGGCTTATGTAGCATTAGGAGTCTATGAGTATGTATAGAAAGTCCAAGATCGAGGACTCTTTGGCCATAAATATAGTCAGTATGTCAAAAGGGGACCTCTGTATAGCTGATTTATCATCAGAAGCGGTCTATAATTGTATATAGTTTGAAACATTTTCAGGACACTTTGACCAGAAACAAGTTCAAAAGGTCAGATATGGATATCTATATGGCTTATGTAGCATTAGAAGGAGTCTATGAGTATGTATAGAAAGCCCAAAATCGAGGACTCTTTTACCAGAAATATGTTCCTTGGGTCAAATATGGACTTCTGTATAGCTGATGTAACATCAGAAAGAGTCAACGAGTATATATGGAAAGGTCAAGTTTTGAGTACTCCTTGGCCAGAAAAAAATTCAGTATGTCAAATATGGACTTTTGTCAGGATAATAAAACATACGAAGATATCAGTCTGAATGTATAGTGTTAAACTTTTAGGACTCTTTGGCCAGAAATATATTCAGTAGGTCAAAATGGGACCTCTGAATAGCTGATTTATCATCAGAAAGAGTCAATAACTTTATATAGTTTAAAAACTTTTGAGGACCCTTTGATCAGAAATAAGTTCAAAAGGTCAGATATGGATATCTATATGGCTTATGTAGCATTAGAAGGAGTCTATGAGTATGTATAGAAAGTCCAAGATCGAGGACTCTTTGGCCATAAATGTATTCAGTATGTAAAAAGGGGACCTCTGTATAGCTGATTTATCATCAGAAGCAGTCTATAATTTTATATAGGTTGAAAATTTTTTAGGACACTTTGACCAAAAATAAGTTGAAAAGGTCAGATATGGACATCTATATGGCTTATGAAGCATCAGAAGGAGTCTATGAGTATGTATAGAAAGCCCAAGATCGAGGACTCTTTGGCCAGAAACATGTTCCTTGGGTCAAATATGGACTTCTGTATGGCTGACGTAACATCAGAAAGAGTCAACGAGTATATATGGAAAGGTCAAGTTTCGAGTACTCCTTGGCCAGAAAAAAATTCAGTATGTCAAATATGGACGTTTGTCAGGATAAAACATCCGAGGATTTCAATCTGAATGTATAGTGTTAATCTTTTAGGACTCTTTGGCCAGAAATATGTTCAGTAGGTCAAAATGGGACCTCTGAATAGCTGATTTATCATCAGACAGAGTCAATAACTTTATATAGTTTAAAAACTTTTGAGGGCCCTTTGATCAGAAATAAGTTCAAAAGGTCAGATATGGATATCTATTTGGCTTATGTAGCATTAGGAGTCTATGAGTATGTATAGAAAGTCCAAGATCGAGGACTCTTTGGCCATAAATATAGTCAGTATGTCAAAAGGGGACCTCTGTATAGCTGATTTATCATCAGAAGCGGTCTATAATTGTATATAGTTTGAAACATTTTCAGGACACTTTGACCAGAAACAAGTTCAAAAGGTCAGATATGGATATCTATATGGCTTATGTAGCATTAGAAGGAGTCTATGAGTATGTATAGAAAGCCCAAAATCGAGGACTCTTTTACCAGAAATATGTTCCTTGGGTCAAATATGGACTTCTGTATAGCTGATGTAACATCAGAAAGAGTCAACGAGTATATATGGAAAGGTCAAGTTTTGAGTACTCCTTGGCCAGAAAAAAATTCAGTATGTCAAATATGGACTTTTGTCAGGATAATAAAACATACGAAGATATCAGTCTGAATGTATAGTGTTAAACTTTTAGGACTCTTTGGCCAGAAATATATTCAGTAGGTCAAAATGGGACCTCTGAATAGCTGATTTATCATCAGAAAGAGTCAATAACTTTATATAGTTTAAAAACTTTTGAGGACCCTTTGATCAGAAATAAGTTCAAAAGGTCAGATATGGATATCTATATGGCTTATGTAGCATTAGAAGGAGTCTATGAGTATGTATAGAAAGTCCAAGATCGAGGACTCTTTGGCCATAAATGTATTCAGTATGTAAAAAGGGGACCTCTGTATAGCTGATTTATCATCAGAAGCAGTCTATAATTTTATATAGGTTGAAAATTTTTTAGGACACTTTGACCAAAAATAAGTTGAAAAGGTCAGATATGGACATCTATATGGCTTATGAAGCATCAGAAGGAGTCTATGAGTATGTATAGAAAGCCCAAGATCGAGGACTCTTTGGCCAGAAACATGTTCCTTGGGTCAAATATGGACTTCTGTATGGCTGACGTAAC
Source organism: Rutilus rutilus (assembly GCF_951802725.1). NCBI lineage: Eukaryota > Metazoa > Chordata > Actinopteri > Cypriniformes > Leuciscidae > Rutilus > Rutilus rutilus. The sequence goes on along the minus strand of NC_140220.1, from coordinate 16,255,117 downwards.
ATCAGAAAGAGTCAACGAGTATATATGGAAAGGTCAAGTTTCGAGTACTCCTTGGCCAGAAAAAAATTCAGTATGTCAAATATGGACGTTTGTCAGGATAAAACATCCGAGGATTTCAATCTGAATGTATAGTGTTAATCTTTTAGGACTCTTTGGCCAGAAATATGTTCAGTAGGTCAAAATGGGACCTCTGAATAGCTGATTTATCATCAGACAGAGTCAATAACTTTATATAGTTTAAAAACTTTTGAGGGCCCTTTGATCAGAAATAAGTTCAAAAGGTCAGATATGGATATCTATTTGGCTTATGTAGCATTAGGAGTCTATGAGTATGTATAGAAAGTCCAAGATCGAGGACTCTTTGGCCATAAATATAGTCAGTATGTCAAAAGGGGACCTCTGTATAGCTGATTTATCATCAGAAGCGGTCTATAATTGTATATAGTTTGAAACATTTTCAGGACACTTTGACCAGAAACAAGTTCAAAAGGTCAGATATGGATATCTATATGGCTTATGTAGCATTAGAAGGAGTCTATGAGTATGTATAGAAAGCCCAAAATCGAGGACTCTTTTACCAGAAATATGTTCCTTGGGTCAAATATGGACTTCTGTATAGCTGATGTAACATCAGAAAGAGTCAACGAGTATATATGGAAAGGTCAAGTTTTGAGTACTCCTTGGCCAGAAAAAAATTCAGTATGTCAAATATGGACTTTTGTCAGGATAATAAAACATACGAAGATATCAGTCTGAATGTATAGTGTTAAACTTTTAGGACTCTTTGGCCAGAAATATATTCAGTAGGTCAAAATGGGACCTCTGAATAGCTGATTTATCATCAGAAAGAGTCAATAACTTTATATAGTTTAAAAACTTTTGAGGACCCTTTGATCAGAAATAAGTTCAAAAGGTCAGATATGGATATCTATATGGCTTATGTAGCATTAGAAGGAGTCTATGAGTATGTATAGAAAGTCCAAGATCGAGGACTCTTTGGCCATAAATGTATTCAGTATGTAAAAAGGGGACCTCTGTATAGCTGATTTATCATCAGAAGCAGTCTATAATTTTATATAGGTTGAAAATTTTTAGGACACTTTGACCAAAAATAAGTTGAAAAGGTCAGATATGGACATCTATATGGCTTATGAAGCATCAGAAGGAGTCTATGAGTATGTATAGAAAGCCCAAGATCGAGGACTCTTTGGCCAGAAACATGTTCCTTGGGTCAAATATGGACTTCTGTATGGCTGACGTAACATCAGAAAGAGTCAACGAGTATATATGGAAAGGTCAAGTTTCGAGTACTCCTTGGCCAGAAAAAAATTCAGTATGTCAAATATGGACGTTTGTCAGGATAAAACATCCGAGGATTTCAATCTGAATGTATAGTGTTAATCTTTTAGGACTCTTTGGCCAGAAATATGTTCAGTAGGTCAAAATGGGACCTCTGAATAGCTGATTTATCATCAGACAGAGTCAATAACTTTATATAGTTTAAAAACTTTTGAGGGCCCTTTGATCAGAAATAAGTTCAAAAGGTCAGATATGGATATCTATTTGGCTTATGTAGCATTAGGAGTCTATGAGTATGTATAGAAAGTCCAAGATCGAGGACTCTTTGGCCATAAATATAGTCAGTATGTCAAAAGGGGACCTCTGTATAGCTGATTTATCATCAGAAGCAGTCTATAATTGTATATAGTTTGAAAAACTTTGAGGACATTTTGACCAGAAACAAGTTCAAAAGGTCAGATATGGACATCTATATGGCTTATGATGCATCAGAAGGAGTCTATGAGTATGTATAGAAAGCCCAAGATCGAGGACTCTTTGGCCATAAATATAGTCAGTATGTCAAAAGGGGACCTCTGTATAGCTGATTTATCATCAGAAGTGGTCTATAATTGTATATAGTTTGAAACATTTTGAGGACACTTTGACCAGAAACAAGTTCAAAAGGTCGGATATGGACATCTATATGGCTTATGATGCATCAGAAGGAGTCTATGAGTATGTATAGAAAACCCAAGATCGATGACTCTTTGGCCAGAAACATGTTCCTTGGGTCAAATATGGACTTCTGTTTGGCTGACGTAACATCAGAAAGAGTCAACGAGTATATATGGAAAGGTCAAGTTTCGAGTACTCCTTGGCCAGAAAAAAAATCAGTATGTCAAATATGGACGTTTGTCAGGATAAAACATCCGAGGATTTCAATCTGAATGTATAGTGTTAATCTTTTAGGACTCTTTGGCCAGAAATATGTTCAGTAGGTCAAAATGGGACCTAAGAATAGCTGATTTATCATCAGACAGAGTCAATAACTTTATATAGTTTAAAAACTTTTGAGGACCCTTTGATCAGAAATAAGTTCAAAAGGTCAGATATGGATATCTATTTGGCTTATGTAGCATTAGAAGGAGTCTATGAGTATGTATAGAAAGTCCAAGATCGAGGACTCTTTGGCCATAAATATAGTCAGTATGTCAAAAGGGGACCTCTGTATAGCTGATTTATCATCAGAAGCAGTCTATAATTGTATATAGTTTGAAAAACTTTGAGGACATTTTGACCAGAAACAAGTTCAAAAGGTCAGAAATGGACATCTATATGGCTTATGATGCATCAGAAGGAGTCTATGAGTATGTATAGAAAGCCCAAGATCGAGGACTCTTTGGCCATAAATATAGTCAGTATGTCAAAAGGGGACCTCTGTATAGCTGATTTATCATCAGAAGTGGTCTATAATTGTATATAGTTTGAAACATTTTGAGGACACTTTGACCAGAAACAAGTTCAAAAGGTCGGATATGGACATCTATATGGCTTATGATGCATCAGAAGGAGTCTATGAGTATGTATAGAAAACCCAAGATCGATGACTCTTTGGCCAGAAACATGTTCCTTGGGTCAAATATGGACTTCTGTATGGCTGACGTAACATCAGAAAGAGTCAACGAGTATATATGGAAAGGTCAAGTTTCGAGTACTCCTTGGCCAGAAAAAAATTCAGTATGTCAAATATGGACTTTTGTCAGGATAATAAAACATACGAAGATATCAGTCTGAATGTATAGTGTTAAACTTTTAGGACTCTTTGGCCAGAAATATATTCAGTAGGTCAAAATGGGACCTCTGAATAGCTGATATATCATCAGAAAGAGTCAATAACTTTATATAGTTTAAAAACTTTTGAGGACCCTTTGATCAGAAGTAAGTTCAAAAGGTCAGATATGGATATCTATATGGCTTATGTAGCATTAGAAGGAGTCTATGAGTATGTATAGAAAGTCCAAGATCGAGGACTCTTTGGCCATAAATGTATTCAGTATGTAAAAAGGGGACCTCTGTATAGCTGATTTATCATCAGAAGCAGTCTATAATTTTATATAGGTTGAAAATTTTTTAGGACACTTTGACCAAAAATAAGTTGAAAAGGTCAGATATGGACATCTATATGGCTTATGAAGCATCAGAAGGAGTCTATGAGTATGTATAGAAAGCCCAAGATCGAGGACTCTTTGGCCAGAAACATGTTCCTTGGGTCAAATATGGACTTCTGTATGGCTGACGTAACATCACAAAGAGTCAACGAGTATATATGGAAAGGTCAAGTTTCGAGTACTCCTTGGCCAGAAAAAAATTCAGTATGTCAAATATGGACTTTTGTCAGGATAAAACATCCGAGGATTTCAATCTGAATGTATAGTGTTAATCTTTTAGGACTCTTTGGCCAGAAATATGTTCAGTAGGTCAAAAGGGGTCCTCTGAATAGCAGATTTATCATCAGACAGAGTCAATAACTTTATATAGTTTAAAAACTTTTGAGGACCCTTTGATCAGAAATAAGTTCAAAAGGTCAGATATGGATATCTATTTGGCTTATGTAGCATTAGAAGGAGTCTATGAGTATGTATAGAAAGTCCAAGATCGAGGACTCTTTGGCCATAAATATAGTCAGTATGTCAAAAGGGGACCTCTGTATAGCTGATTTATCATCAGAAGCGGTCTATAATTGTATATAGTTTGAAACATTTTCAGGACACTTTGACCAGAAACAAGTTCAAAAGGTCAGATATGGATATCTATATGGCTTATGTAGCATTAGAAGGAGTCTATGAGTATGTATAGAAAGCCCAAAATCGAGGACTCTTTTACCAGAAATATGTTCCTTGGGTCAAATATGGACTTCTGTATAGCTGATGTAACATCAGAAAGAGTCAACGAGTATATATGGAAAGGTCAAGTTTTGAGTACTCCTTGGCCAGAAAAAAATTCAGTATGTCAAATATGGACTTTTGTCAGGATAATAAAACATACGAAGATATCAGTCTGAATGTATAGTGTTAAACTTTTAGGACTCTTTGGCCAGAAATATATTCAGTAGGTCAAAATGGGACCTCTGAATAGCTGATTTATCATCAGAAAGAGTCAATAATTTTATATAGTTTAAAAACTTTTGAGGACCCTTTGATCAGAAGTAAGTTCAAAAGGTCAGATATGGATATCTATATGGCTTATGTAGCATTAGAAGGAGTCTATGAGTATGTATAGAAAGTCCAAGATCGAGGACTCTTTGGCCATAAATGTATTCAGTATGTAAAAAGGGGACCTCTGTATAGCTGATTTATCATCAGAAGCAGTCTATAATTTTATATAGGTTGAAAATTTTTTAGGACACTTTGACCAAAAATAAGTTGAAAAGGTCAGATATGGACATCTATATGGCTTATGAAGCATCAGAAGGAGTCTATGAGTATGTATAGAAAGCCCAAGATCGAGGACTCTTTGGCCAGAAACATGTTCCTTGGGTCAAATATGGACTTCTGTATGGCTGACGTAACATCACAAAGAGTCAACGAGTATATATGGAAAGGTCAAGTTTCGAGTACTCCTTGGCCAGAAAAAAATTCAGTATGTCAAATATGGACTTTTGTCAGGATAAAACATCCGAGGATTTCAATCTGAATGTATAGTGTTAATCTTTTAGGACTCTTTGGCCAGAAATATGTTCAGTAGGTCAAAAGGGGTCCTCTGAATAGCAGATTTATCATCAGACAGAGTCAATAACTTTATATAGTTTAAAAACTTTTGAGGACCCTTTGATCAGAAATAAGTTCAAAAGGTCAGATATGGATATCTATTTGGCTTATGTAGCATTAGAAGGAGTCTATGAGTATGTATAGAAAGTCCAAGATCGAGGACTCTTTGGCCTTAAATATAGTCAGTATGTCAAAAGGGGACCTCTGTATAGCTGATTTATCATCAGAAGCGGTCTATAATTGTATATAGTTTGAAACATTTTCAGGACACTTTGACCAGAAACAAGTTCAAAAGGTCAGATATGGATATCTATATGGCTTATGTAGCATTAGAAGGAGTCTATGAGTATGTATAGAAAGCCCAAAATCGAGGACTCTTTTACCAGAAATATGTTCCTTGGGTCAAATATGGACTTCTGTATAGCTGACGTAACATCAGAAAGAGTCAACGAGTATATATGGAAAGGTCAAGTTTTGAGTACTCCTTGGCCAGAAAAAAATTCAGTGTGTCAAATATGGACTTTTGTCAGGATAATAAAACATACGAAGATATCAGTCTGAATGTATAGTGTTAAACTTTTAGGACTCTTTGGCCAGAAATATATTCAGTAGGTCAAAATGGGACCTCTGAATAGCTGATTTATCATCAGAAAGAGTCAACAACTTTATATAGTTTAAAAACTTTTGAGGACCCTTTGATCAGAAATAAGTTCAAAAGGTCAGATATGGATATCTATATGGCTTATGTAGCATTAGAAGGAGTCTATGAGTATGTATAGAAAGTCCAAGATCGAGGACTCTTTGGCCATAAATGTATTCAGTATGTAAAAAGGGGACCTCTGTATAGCTGATTTATCATCAGAAGCAGTCTATAATTTTATATAGGTTGAAAATTTTTTAGGACACTTTGACCAAAAATAAGTTGAAAAGGTCAGATATGGACATCTATATGGCTTATGAAGCATCAGAAGGAGTCTATGAGTATGTATAGAAAGCCCAAGATCGAGGACTCTTTGGCCAGAAACATGTTCCTTGGGTCAAATATGGACTTCTGTATGGCTGACGTAACATCACAAAGAGTCAACGAGTATATATGGAAAGGTCAAGTTTCGAGTACTCCTTGGCCAGAAAAAAATTCAGTATGTCAAATATGGACTTTTGTCAGGATAAAACATCCGAGGATTTCAATCTGAATGTATAGTGTTAATCTTTTAGGACTCTTTGGCCAGAAATATGTTCAGTAGGTCAAAAGGGGTCCTCTGAATAGCAGATTTATCATCAGACAGAGTCAATAACTTTATATAGTTTAAAAACTTTTGAGGACCCTTTGATCAGAAATAAGTTCAAAAGGTCAGATATGGATATCTATTTGGCTTATGTAGCATTAGAAGGAGTCTATGAGTATGTATAGAAAGTCCAAGATCGAGGACTCTTTGGCCTTAAATATAGTCAGTATGTCAAAAGGGGACCTCTGTATAGCTGATTTATCATCAGAAGCGGTCTATAATTGTATATAGTTTGAAACATTTTCAGGACACTTTGACCAGAAACAAGTTCAAAAGGTCAGATATGGATATCTATATGGCTTATGTAGCATTAGAAGGAGTCTATGAGTATGTATAGAAAGCCCAAAATCGAGGACTCTTTTACCAGAAATATGTTCCTTGGGTCAAATATGGACTTCTGTATAGCTGACGTAACATCAGAAAGAGTCAACGAGTATATATGGAAAGGTCAAGTTTTGAGTACTCCTTGGCCAGAAAAAAATTCAGTGTGTCAAATATGGACTTTTGTCAGGATAATAAAACATACGAAGATATCAGTCTGAATGTATAGTGTTAAACTTTTAGGACTCTTTGGCCAGAAATATATTCAGTAGGTCAAAATGGGACCTCTGAATAGCTGATTTATCATCAGAAAGAGTCAACAACTTTATATAGTTTAAAAACTTTTGAGGACCCTTTGATCAGAAATAAGTTCAAAAGGTCAGATATGGATATCTATATGGCTTATGTAGCATTAGAAGGAGTCTATGAGTATGTATAGAAAGTCCAAGATCGAGGACTCTTTGGCCATAAATGTATTCAGTATGTAAAAAGGGGACCTCTGTATAGCTGATTTATCATCAGAAGCAGTCTATAATTTTATATAGGTTGAAAATTTTTTAGGACACTTTGACCTAAAATAAGTTGAAAAGGTCAGATATGGACATCTATATGGCTTATGAAGCATCAGAAGGAGTCTATGAGTATGTATAGAAAGCCCAAGATCGAGGACTCTTTGGCCAGAAACATGTTCCTTGGGTCAAATATGGACTTCTGTATGGCTGACGTAACATCAGAAAGAGTCAACGAGTATATATGGAAAGGTCAAGTTTCGAGTACTCCTTGGCCAGAAAAAAATTCAGTATGTCAAATATGGACGTTTGTCAGGATAAAACATCCGAGGATTTCAATCTGAATGTATAGTGTTAATCTTTTAGGACTCTTTGGCCAGAAATATGTTCAGTAGGTCAAAATGGGACCTAAGAATAGCTGATTTATCATCAGACAGAGTCAATAACTTTATATAGTTTAAAAACTTTTGAGGGCCCTTTGATCAGAAATAAGTTCAAAAGGTCAGATATGGATATCTATTTGGCTTATGTAGCATTAGGAGTCTATGAGTATGTATAGAAAGTCCAAGATCGAGGACTCTTTGGCCATAAATATAGTCAGTATGTCAAAAGGGGACCTCTGTATAGCTGATTTATCATCAGAAGCGGTCTATAATTGTATATAGTTTGAAACATTTTCAGGACACTTTGACCAGAAACAAGTTCAAAAGGTCAGATATGGATATCTATATGGCTTATGTAGCATTAGAAGGAGTCTATGAGTATGTATAGAAAGCCCAAAATCGAGGACTCTTTTACCAGAAATATGTTCCTTGGGTCAAATATGGACTTCTGTATAGCTGATGTAACATCAGAAAGAGTCAACGAGTATATATGGAAAGGTCAAGTTTTGAGTACTCCTTGGCCAGAAAAAAATTCAGTATGTCAAATATGGACTTTTGTCAGGATAATAAAACATACGAAGATATCAGTCTGAATGTATAGTGTTAAACTTTTAGGACTCTTTGGCCAGAAATATATTCAGTAGGTCAAAATGGGACCTCTGAATAGCTGATTTATCATCAGAAAGAGTCAATAACTTTATATAGTTTAAAAACTTTTGAGGACCCTTTGATCAGAAATAAGTTCAAAAGGTCAGATATGGATATCTATATGGCTTATGTAGCATTAGAAGGAGTCTATGAGTATGTATAGAAAGTCCAAGATCGAGGACTCTTTGGCCATAAATGTATTCAGTATGTAAAAAGGGGACCTCTGTATAGCTGATTTATCATCAGAAGCAGTCTATAATTTTATATAGGTTGAAAATTTTTTAGGACACTTTGACCAAAAATAAGTTGAAAAGGTCAGATATGGACATCTATATGGCTTATGAAGCATCAGAAGGAGTCTATGAGTATGTATAGAAAGCCCAAGATCGAGGACTCTTTGGCCAGAAACATGTTCCTTGGGTCAAATATGGACTTCTGTATGGCTGACGTAACATCAGAAAGAGTCAACGAGTATATATGGAAAGGTCAAGTTTCGAGTACTCCTTGGCCAGAAAAAAATTCAGTATGTCAAATATGGACTTTTGTCAGGATAAAACATCCGAGGATTTCAATCTGAATGTATAGTGTTAATCTTTTAGGACTCTTTGGCCAGAAATATGTTCAGTAGGTCAAAAGGGGACCTCTGAATAGCTGATTTATCATCAGACAGAGTCAATAACTTTATATAGTTTAAAAACTTTTGAGGGCCCTTTGATCAGAAATAAGTTCAAAAGGTCAGATATGGATATCTATTTGGCTTATGTAGCATTAGAAGGAGTCTATGAGTATGTATAGAAAGTCCAAGATCGAGGACTCTTTGGCCATAAATATAGTCAGTATGTCAAAAGGGGACCTCTGTATAGCTGATTTATCATCAGAAGCGGTCTATAATTGTATATAGTTTGAAACATTTTGAGGACACTTTGACCAGAAACAAGTTCAAAAGGTCAGATATGGATATCTATTTGGCTTATGATGCATCAGAAGGAGTCTATGAGTATTTATAGAAAGCCCAAGATCGAGGACTCTTTGGCCATAAATATAGTCAGTATGTCAAAAGGGGACCTCTGTATAGCTGATTTATCATCAGAAGTGGTCTATAATTGTATATAGTTTGAAAAATTTTGAGGACACTTTGACCAGAAACAAGTTCAAAAGGTCGGATATGGACATCTATATGGCTTATGATGCATCAGAAGGAGTCTAAGAGTATGTATAGAAAGCCCAAGATCGAGGACTCTTTTGCCAGAAACATGTTCCTTGGGTCAAATATGGACTTCTGTATGGCTGACGTAAAATCAGAAAGAGTCAACGAGTATATATGGAAAGGTCAAGTTTCGAGTACTCCTTGGCCAGAAAAAAATTCAGTATGTCAAATATGGACTTTTGTCAGGATAAAATATCCGAGGATTTCAATCTGAATGTATAGTGTTAATCTTTTAGGACTCTTTGGCCAGAAATATGTTCAGTAGGTCAAAATGGGACCTCTGAATAGCTGATTTATCATCAGACAGAGTCAATAACTTTATATAGTTTAAAAACTTTTGAGGACCCTTTGATCAGAAATAAGTTCAAAAGGTCAGATATGGATATCTATTTGGCTTATGTAGCATTAGAAGGAGTCTATGAGTATGTATAGAAAGTCCAAGATCGAGGACTCTTTGGCCATAAATATAGTCAGTATGTCAAAAGGGGACCTCTGTATAGCTGATTTATCATCAGAAGCAGTCTATAATTGTATATAGTTTGAAAAACTTTGAGGACATTTTGACCAGAAACAAGTTCAAAAGGTCAGATATGGACATCTATATGGCTTATGAAGCATCAGAAGGAGTCTATGAGTATGTATAGAAAGCCCAAGATCGAGGACTCTTTGGCCAGAAACATCTTCCTTGGGTCAAATATGGACTTCTGTATGGCTGACGTAACATCAGAAAGAGTCAACGAGTATATATGGAAAGGTCAAGTTTCGAGTACTCCTTGGCCAGAAAAAAATTCAGTATGTCAAATATGGACGTTTGTCAGGATAAAACATCCGAGGATTTCAATCTGAATGTATAGTGTTAATCTTTTAGGACTCTTTGGCCAGAAATATGTTCAGTAGGTCAAAATGGGACCTAAGAATAGCTGATTTATCATCAGACAGAGTCAATAACTTTATATAGTTTAAAAACTTTTGAGGGCCCTTTGATCAGAAATAAGTTCAAAAGGTCAGATATGGATATCTATTTGGCTTATGTAGCATTAGGAGTCTATGAGTATGTATAGAAAGTCCAAGATCGAGGACTCTTTGGCCATAAATATAGTCAGTATGTCAAAAGGGGACCTCTGTATAGCTGATTTATCATCAGAAGCAGTCTATAATTGTATATAGTTTGAAAAACTTTGAGGACATTTTGACCAGAAACAAGTTCAAAAGGTCAGATATGGACATCTATATGGCTTATGATGCATCAGAAGGAGTCTATGAGTATGTATAGAAAGCCCAAGATCGAGGACTCTTTGGCCATAAATATAGTCAGTATGTCAAAAGGGGACCTCTGTATAGCTGATTTATCATCAGAAGTGGTCTATAATTGTATATAGTTTGAAACATTTTGAGGACACTTTGACCAGAAACAAGTTCAAAAGGTCGGATATGGACATCTATATGGCTTATGATGCATCAGAAGGAGTCTATGAGTATGTATAGAAAACCCAAGATCGATGACTCTTTGGCCAGAAACATGTTCCTTGGGTCAAATATGGACTTCTGTTTGGCTGACGTAACATCAGAAAGAGTCAACGAGTATATATGGAAAGGTCAAGTTTCGAGTACTCCTTGGCCAGAAAAAAAATCAGTATGTCAAATATGGACGTTTGTCAGGATAAAACATCCGAGGATTTCAATCTGAATGTATAGTGTTAATCTTTTAGGACTCTTTGGCCAGAAATATGTTCAGTAGGTCAAAATGGGACCTAAGAATAGCTGATTTATCATCAGACAGAGTCAATAACTTTATATAGTTTAAAAACTTTTGAGGACCCTTTGATCAGAAATAAGTTCAAAAGGTCAGATATGGATATCTATTTGGCTTATGTAGCATTAGAAGGAGTCTATGAGTATGTATAGAAAGTCCAAGATCGAGGACTCTTTGGCCATAAATATAGTCAGTATGTCAAAAGGGGACCTCTGTATAGCTGATTTATCATCAGAAGCAGTCTATAATTGTATATAGTTTGAAAAACTTTGAGGACATTTTGACCAGAAACAAGTTCAAAAGGTCAGAAATGGACATCTATATGGCTTATGATGCATCAGAAGGAGTCTATGAGTATGTATAGAAAGCCCAAGATCGAGGACTCTTTGGCCATAAATATAGTCAGTATGTCAAAAGGGGACCTCTGTATAGCTGATTTATCATCAGAAGTGGTCTATAATTGTATATAGTTTGAAACATTTTGAGGACACTTTGACCAGAAACAAGTTCAAAAGGTCGGATATGGACATCTATATGGCTTATGATGCATCAGAAGGAGTCTATGAGTATGTATAGAAAACCCAAGATCGATGACTCTTTGGCCAGAAACATGTTCCTTGGGTCAAATATGGACTTCTGTATGGCTGACGTAACATCAGAAAGAGTCAACGAGTGTATATGGAAAGGTCAAGTTTCGAGTACTCCTTGGCCAGAAAAAAATTCAGTATGTCAAATATGGACTTTTGTCAGGATAATAAAACATACGAAGATATCAGTCTGAATGTATAGTGTTAAACTTTTAGGACTCTTTGGCCAGAAATATATTCAGTAGGTCAAAATGGGACCTCTGAATAGCTGATATATCATCAGAAAGAGTCAATAACTTTATATAGTTTAAAAACTTTTGAGGACCCTTTGATCAGAAGTAAGTTCAAAAGGTCAGATATGGATATCTATATGGCTTATGTAGCATTAGAAGGAGTCTATGAGTATGTATAGAAAGTCCAAGATCGAGGACTCTTTGGCCATAAATGTATTCAGTATGTAAAAAGGGGACCTCTGTATAGCTGATTTATCATCAGAAGCAGTCTATAATTTTATATAGGTTGAAAATTTTTTAGGACACTTTGACCAAAAATAAGTTGAAAAGGTCAGATATGGACATCTATATGGCTTATGAAGCATCAGAAGGAGTCTATGAGTATGTATAGAAAGCCCAAGATCGAGGACTCTTTGGCCAGAAACATGTTCCTTGGGTCAAATATGGACTTCTGTATGGCTGACGTAACATCACAAAGAGTCAACGAGTATATATGGAAAGGTCAAGTTTCGAGTACTCCTTGGCCAGAAAAAAATTCAGTATGTCAAATATGGACTTTTGTCAGGATAAAACATCCGAGGATTTCAATCTGAATGTATAGTGTTAATCTTTTAGGACTCTTTGGCCAGAAATATGTTCAGTAGGTCAAAAGGGGTCCTCTGAATAGCAGATTTATCATCAGACAGAGTCAATAACTTTATATAGTTTAAAAACTTTTGAGGACCCTTTGATCAGAAATAAGTTCAAAAGGTCAGATATGGATATCTATTTGGCTTATGTAGCATTAGAAGGAGTCTATGAGTATGTATAGAAAGTCCAAGATCGAGGACTCTTTGGCCATAAATATAGTCAGTATGTCAAAAGGGGACCTCTGTATAGCTGATTTATCATCAGAAGCGGTCTATAATTGTATATAGTTTGAAACATTTTCAGGACACTTTGACCAGAAACAAGTTCAAAAGGTCAGATATGGATATCTATATGGCTTATGTAGCATTAGAAGGAGTCTATGAGTATGTATAGAAAGCCCAAAATCGAGGACTCTTTTACCAGAAATATGTTCCTTGGGTCAAATATGGACTTCTGTATAGCTGACGTAACATCAGAAAGAGTCAACGAGTATATATGGAAAGGTCAAGTTTTGAGTACTCCTTGGCCAGAAAAAAATTCAGTGTGTCAAATATGGACTTTTGTCAGGATAATAAAACATACGAAGATATCAGTCTGAATGTATAGTGTTAAACTTTTAGGACTCTTTGGCCAGAAATATATTCAGTAGGTCAAAATGGGACCTCTGAATAGCTGATTTATCATCAGAAAGAGTCAACAACTTTATATAGTTTAAAAACTTTTGAGGACCCTTTGATCAGAAATAAGTTCAAAAGGTCAGATATGGATATCTATATGGCTTATGTAGCATTAGAAGGAGTCTATGAGTATGTATAGAAAGTCCAAGATCGAGGACTCTTTGGCCATAAATGTATTCAGTATGTAAAAAGGGGACCTCTGTATAGCTGATTTATCATCAGAAGCAGTCTATAATTTTATATAGGTTGAAAATTTTTTAGGACACTTTGACCTAAAATAAGTTGAAAAGGTCAGATATGGACATCTATATGGCTTATGAAGCATCAGAAGGAGTCTATGAGTATGTATAGAAAGCCCAAGATCGAGGACTCTTTGGCCAGAAACATATTCCTTGGGTCAAATATGGACTTCTGTATGGCTGACGTAACATCAGAAAGAGTCAACGAGTATATATGGAAAGGTCAAGTTTCGAGTACTCCTTGGCCAGAAAAAAATTCAGTATGTCAAATATGGACGTTTGTCAGGATAAAACATCCGAGGATTTCAATCTGAATGTATAGTGTTAATCTTTTAGGACTCTTTGGCCAGAAATATGTTCAGTAGGTCAAAATGGGACCTAAGAATAGCTGATTTATCATCAGACAGAGTCAATAACTTTATATAGTTTAAAAACTTTTGAGGGCCCTTTGATCAGAAATAAGTTCAAAAGGTCAGATATGGATATCTATTTGGCTTATGTAGCATTAGGAGTCTATGAGTATGTATAGAAAGTCCAAGATCGAGGACTCTTTGGCCATAAATATAGTCAGTATGTCAAAAGGGGACCTCTGTATAGCTGATTTATCATCAGAAGCGGTCTATAATTGTATATAGTTTGAAACATTTTCAGGACACTTTGACCAGAAACAAGTTCAAAAGGTCAGATATGGATATCTATATGGCTTATGAAGCATCAGAAGGAGTCTATGAGTATGTATAGAAAGCCCAAGATCGAGGACTCTTTGGCCAGAAACATGTTCCTTGGGTCAAATATGGACTTCTGTATGGCTGACGTAACATCAGAAAGAGTCAACGAGTATATATGGAAAGGTCAAGTTTCGAGTACTCCTTGGCCAGAAAAAAATTCAGTATGTCAAATATGGACTTTTGTCAGGATAAAACATCCGAGGATTTCAATCTGAATGTATAGTGTTAATCTTTTAGGACTCTTTGGCCAGAAATATGTTCAGTAGGTCAAAAGGGGACCTCTGAATAGCTGATTTATCATCAGACAGAGTCAATAACTTTATATAGTTTAAAAACTTTTGAGGACCCTTTGATCAGAAATAAGTTCAAAAGGTCAGATATGGATATCTATTTGGCTTATGTAGCATTAGAAGGAGTCTATGAGTATGTATAGAAAGTCCAAGATCGAGGACTCTTTGGCCATAAATATAGTCAGTATGTCAAAAGGGGACCTCTGTATAGCTGATTTATCATCAGAAGCGGTCTATAATTGTATATAGTTTGAAACATTTTGAGGACACTTTGACCAGAAACAAGTTCAAAAGGTCAGATATGGATATCTATTTGGCTTATGATGCATCAGAAGGAGTCTATGAGTATTTATAGAAAGCCCAAGATCGAGGACTCTTTGGCCATAAATATAGTCAGTATGTCAAAAGGGGACCTCTGTATAGCTGATTTATCATCAGAAGTGGTCTATAATTGTATATAGTTTGAAAAATTTTGAGGACACTTTGACCAGAAACAAGTTCAAAAGGTCGGATATGGACATCTATATGGCTTATGATGCATCAGAAGGAGTCTAAGAGTATGTATAGAAAGCCCAAGATCGAGGACTCTTTTGCCAGAAACATGTTCCTTGGGTCAAATATGGACTTCTGTATGGCTGACGTAAAATCAGAAAGAGTCAACGAGTATATATGGAAAGGTCAAGTTTCGAGTACTCCTTGGCCAGAAAAAAATTCAGTATGTCAAATATGGACTTTTGTCAGGATAAAATATCCGAGGATTTCAATCTGAATGTATAGTGTTAATCTTTTAGGACTCTTTGGCCAGAAATATGTTCAGTAGGTCAAAATGGGACCTCTGAATAGCTGATTTATCATCAGACAGAGTCAATAACTTTATATAGTTTAAAAACTTTTGAGGACCCTTTGATCAGAAATAAGTTCAAAAGGTCAGATATGGATATCTATTTGGCTTATGTAGCATTAGAAGGAGTCTATGAGTATGTATAGAAAGTCCAAGATCGAGGACTCTTTGGCCATAAATATAGTCAGTATGTCAAAAGGGGACCTCTGTATAGCTGATTTATCATCAGAAGCAGTCTATAATTGTATATAGTTTGAAAAACTTTGAGGACATTTTGACCAGAAACAAGTTCAAAAGGTCAGATATGGACATCTATATGGCTTATGAAGCATCAGAAGGAGTCTATGAGTATGTATAGAAAGCCCAAGATCGAGGACTCTTTGGCCAGAAACATCTTCCTTGGGTCAAATATGGACTTCTGTATGGCTGACGTAACATCAGAAAGAGTCAACGAGTATATATGGAAAGGTCAAGTTTCGAGTACTCCTTGGCCAGAAAAAAATTCAGTATGTCAAATATGGACGTTTGTCAGGATAAAACATCCGAGGATTTCAATCTGAATGTATAGTGTTAATCTTTTAGGACTCTTTGGCCAGAAATATGTTCAGTAGGTCAAAATGGGACCTAAGAATAGCTGATTTATCATCAGACAGAGTCAATAACTTTATATAGTTTAAAAACTTTTGAGGGCCCTTTGATCAGAAATAAGTTCAAAAGGTCAGATATGGATATCTATTTGGCTTATGTAGCATTAGGAGTCTATGAGTATGTATAGAAAGTCCAAGATCGAGGACTCTTTGGCCATAAATATAGTCAGTATGTCAAAAGGGGACCTCTGTATAGCTGATTTATCATCAGAAGCAGTCTATAATTGTATATAGTTTGAAAAACTTTGAGGACATTTTGACCAGAAACAAGTTCAAAAGGTCAGATATGGACATCTATATGGCTTATGATGCATCAGAAGGAGTCTATGAGTATGTATAGAAAGCCCAAGATCGAGGACTCTTTGGCCATAAATATAGTCAGTATGTCAAAAGGGGACCTCTGTATAGCTGATTTATCATCAGAAGTGGTCTATAATTGTATATAGTTTGAAACATTTTGAGGACACTTTGACCAGAAACAAGTTCAAAAGGTCGGATATGGACATCTATATGGCTTATGATGCATCAGAAGGAGTCTATGAGTATGTATAGAAAACCCAAGATCGATGACTCTTTGGCCAGAAACATGTTCCTTGGGTCAAATATGGACTTCTGTTTGGCTGACGTAACATCAGAAAGAGTCAACGAGTATATATGGAAAGGTCAAGTTTCGAGTACTCCTTGGCCAGAAAAAAAATCAGTATGTCAAATATGGACGTTTGTCAGGATAAAACATCCGAGGATTTCAATCTGAATGTATAGTGTTAATCTTTTAGGACTCTTTGGCCAGAAATATGTTCAGTAGGTCAAAATGGGACCTAAGAATAGCTGATTTATCATCAGACAGAGTCAATAACTTTATATAGTTTAAAAACTTTTGAGGACCCTTTGATCAGAAATAAGTTCAAAAGGTCAGATATGGATATCTATTTGGCTTATGTAGCATTAGAAGGAGTCTATGAGTATGTATAGAAAGTCCAAGATCGAGGACTCTTTGGCCATAAATATAGTCAGTATGTCAAAAGGGGACCTCTGTATAGCTGATTTATCATCAGAAGCAGTCTATAATTGTATATAGTTTGAAAAACTTTGAGGACATTTTGACCAGAAACAAGTTCAAAAGGTCAGAAATGGACATCTATATGGCTTATGATGCATCAGAAGGAGTCTATGAGTATGTATAGAAAGCCCAAGATCGAGGACTCTTTGGCCATAAATATAGTCAGTATGTCAAAAGGGGACCTCTGTATAGCTGATTTATCATCAGAAGTGGTCTATAATTGTATATAGTTTGAAACATTTTGAGGACACTTTGACCAGAAACAAGTTCAAAAGGTCGGATATGGACATCTATATGGCTTATGATGCATCAGAAGGAGTCTATGAGTATGTATAGAAAACCCAAGATCGATGACTCTTTGGCCAGAAACATGTTCCTTGGGTCAAATATGGACTTCTGTATGGCTGACGTAACATCAGAAAGAGTCAACGAGTATATATGGAAAGGTCAAGTTTCGAGTACTCCTTGGCCAGAAAAAAATTCAGTATGTCAAATATGGACTTTTGTCAGGATAATAAAACATACGAAGATATCAGTCTGAATGTATAGTGTTAAACTTTTAGGACTCTTTGGCCAGAAATATATTCAGTAGGTCAAAATGGGACCTCTGAATAGCTGATTTATCATCAGAAAGAGTCAATAACTTTATATAGTTTAAAAACTTTTGAGGACCCTTTGATCAGAAGTAAGTTCAAAAGGTCAGATATGGATATCTATATGGCTTATGTAGCATTAGAAGGAGTCTATGAGTATGTATAGAAAGTCCAAGATCGAGGACTCTTTGGCCATAAATGTATTCAGTATGTAAAAAGGGGACCTCTGTATAGCTGATTTATCATCAGAAGCAGTCTATAATTTTATATAGGTTGAAAATTTTTTAGGACACTTTGACCAAAAATAAGTTGAAAAGGTCAGATATGGACATCTATATGGCTTATGAAGCATCAGAAGGAGTCTATGAGTATGTATAGAAAGCCCAAGATCGAGGACTCTTTGGCCAGAAACATGTTCCTTGGGTCAAATATGGACTTCTGTATGGCTGACGTAACATCACAAAGAGTCAACGAGTATATATGGAAAGGTCAAGTTTCGAGTACTCCTTGGCCAGAAAAAAATTCAGTATGTCAAATATGGACTTTTGTCAGGATAAAACATCCGAGGATTTCAATCTGAATGTATAGTGTTAATCTTTTAGGACTCTTTGGCCAGAAATATGTTCAGTAGGTCAAAAGGGGTCCTCTGAATAGCAGATTTATCATCAGACAGAGTCAATAACTTTATATAGTTTAAAAACTTTTGAGGACCCTTTGATCAGAAATAAGTTCAAAAGGTCAGATATGGATATCTATTTGGCTTATGTAGCATTAGAAGGAGTCTATGAGTATGTATAGAAAGTCCAAGATCGAGGACTCTTTGGCCATAAATATAGTCAGTATGTCAAAAGGGGACCTCTGTATAGCTGATTTATCATCAGAAGCGGTCTATAATTGTATATAGTTTGAAACATTTTCAGGACACTTTGACCAGAAACAAGTTCAAAAGGTCAGATATGGATATCTATATGGCTTATGTAGCATTAGAAGGAGTCTATGAGTATGTATAGAAAGCCCAAAATCGAGGACTCTTTTACCAGAAATATGTTCCTTGGGTCAAATATGGACTTCTGTATAGCTGACGTAACATCAGAAAGAGTCAACGAGTATATATGGAAAGGTCAAGTTTTGAGTACTCCTTGGCCAGAAAAAAATTCAGTGTGTCAAATATGGACTTTTGTCAGGATAATAAAACATACGAAGATATCAGTCTGAATGTATAGTGTTAAACTTTTAGGACTCTTTGGCCAGAAATATATTCAGTAGGTCAAAATGGGACCTCTGAATAGCTGATTTATCATCAGAAAGAGTCAACAACTTTATATAGTTTAAAAACTTTTGAGGACCCTTTGATCAGAAATAAGTTCAAAAGGTCAGATATGGATATCTATATGGCTTATGTAGCATTAGAAGGAGTCTATGAGTATGTATAGAAAGTCCAAGATCGAGGACTCTTTGGCCATAAATGTATTCAGTATGTAAAAAGGGGACCTCTGTATAGCTGATTTATCATCAGAAGCAGTCTATAATTTTATATAGGTTGAAAATTTTTTAGGACACTTTGACCTAAAATAAGTTGAAAAGGTCAGATATGGACATCTATATGGCTTATGAAGCATCAGAAGGAGTCTATGAGTATGTATAGAAAGCCCAAGATCGAGGACTCTTTGGCCAGAAACATGTTCCTTGGGTCAAATATGGACTTCTGTATGGCTGACGTAACATCAGAAAGAGTCAACGAGTATATATGGAAAGGTCAAGTTTCGAGTACTCCTTGGCCAGAAAAAAATTCAGTATGTCAAATATGGACGTTTGTCAGGATAAAACATCCGAGGATTTCAATCTGAATGTATAGTGTTAATCTTTTAGGACTCTTTGGCCAGAAATATGTTCAGTAGGTCAAAATGGGACCTAAGAATAGCTGATTTATCATCAGACAGAGTCAATAACTTTATATAGTTTAAAAACTTTTGAGGGCCCTTTGATCAGAAATAAGTTCAAAAGGTCAGATATGGATATCTATTTGGCTTATGTAGCATTAGGAGTCTATGAGTATGTATAGAAAGTCCAAGATCGAGGACTCTTTGGCCATAAATATAGTCAGTATGTCAAAAGGGGACCTCTGTATAGCTGATTTATCATCAGAAGCAGTCTATAATTGTATATAGTTTGAAAAACTTTGAGGACATTTTGACCAGAAACAAGTTCAAAAGGTCAGATATGGACATCTATATGGCTTATGATGCATCAGAAGGAGTCTATGAGTATGTATAGAAAGCCCAAGATCGAGGACTCTTTGGCCATAAATATAGTCAGTATGTCAAAAGGGGACCTCTGTATAGCTGATTTATCATCAGAAGTGGTCTATAATTGTATATAGTTTGAAACATTTTGAGGACACTTTGACCAGAAACAAGTTCAAAAGGTCGGATATGGACATCTATATGGCTTATGATGCATCTGAAGGAGTCTATGAGTATGTATAGAAAACCCAAGATCGATGACTCTTTGGCCAGAAACATGTTCCTTGGGTCAAATATGGACTTCTGTTTGGCTGACGTAACATCAGAAAGAGTCAACGAGTATATATGGAAAGGTCAAGTTTCGAGTACTCCTTGGCCAGAAAAAAATTCTTTTGTTAAAAAAAAATTCGTTCAGTAGGTCAAAAGGGGAAATCTGAATCATACAGAGTCTATAACTTTATTTAGTTTGAAAACTTTTGAGGACACTTTGACAAGAAATAAGTTCAAAAGGTCAGATATGGATATCTATATGGCTTATGAAGCATCAGAAGAAGTCAATGAGTATGTATAGAAAGCCCAAGATCGAGGACTCTTTGGCCAGAAATATGTTCCTTGGGTCAAATATGGACTTCTGTATGGCAGACGTAACATCAGAAAGAGTCAACGAGTATATATGGAAAGGTCAAGTTTCGAGTACTCCTTGGCCAATTCCGTATGTCAAATATGGACTTTTGTCAGGATGATATAACATCCGAAGATATCAATCTGAATGTATCGTGTTAATCTGTTAGGAGTCGTTGGCCAGAAATATGTTCAGTAGGTCAAAAGGGGACATCTGAATTATACAGAGTCTATAACTTTATTTAGTTTAAAAACTTTTGAGGACACTTTGACAAGAAATAAGTTCAAAAGGTCAGATATGGATATCTATATGGCTTATGAAGCATCAGAAGGAGTCAATGAGTATGTATAGAAAGCCCAAGATCGAGGACTCTTTGGCCAGAAATATGTTCCTTGGGTCAATTATGGACTTCTGTATGGCAGATGTAACATCAGAAAGAGTCAACGAGTATATATGGAAAGGTCAAGTTTTGAGTACTCCTTGGCTAGAAAAAAAATCAATATTTCAAATATGGACTTTTGTCAGGATGATATAACATCTGAAGATATCAGTCTGAATCTATAGTGTTAATCTTTTAGGACTCTTTGGCCAGAAATATGTTCTGTAGGTCAAAAGGGGACATCTGAATAAATGATTTATCATCATAAAGAGTCTATAACTTTATATAGTTTAAAAACTTTTGAGGACCCTTTGACCAGAAATAAGTTCAAAAGGTCAGATATGGATATCTATATGGCTTATCTAGCTTTAGAAGGAGTCTATGAGTATGTACAGAAAGTCCAAGATCGGGAACTCGTTGGCCATAAATATATTCCTTGGGTCAAATATGGACTTCTGCAAGGCTGATTTGACATCAGGAGTCGATAAGTTTATAACAGTAAAAAAACATTTTGAGGATTCATTGGCAAAAAATATGTTCAATTTGTTAAATATGGACTTCAGTCTGGCTGATATAACATTACCAGAAGTCTGTATAGTATGAGAAATATGTATAGTAAGGTTAAAGTTCAAGGTCTCTGTCCAGAAATATGTTCAGAAGGTCAAATATGGACTTCTGTATGGCTGATTTAACATCAGGAGTCTATACGTTTATGATAGACAAAATCCTTTTGAGAACTCTTTGGTCAAATTGTTTTACAATCGGTCAAATATGGACTACTGTCTGCCTGATTTAACATTACGAGAAGTCAGTCTATATGTATAGTGAGTTAATGTTCACGGACTCTCAAAAATTGACTACTGGCTGGTTAATATAACATCACAAGAAGTCAATCTGTAGTATAGCAAGATAATGTTCAAGAACTCTTTGGCCAGAAATATGTTCAGTAGGTCAAAAGGGGACCTCTGTATAGCCTATTTATCATCAGAAGGAGTCTATAACTTTACATAGTTTAAAAACTTCTGAGGACCTTTTGACCAGAAATAAGTTCAAAAGGTCATATATGGATATCTCATGCATAGAAAGTCCAAGATCGAGGACTCTTTGGTCAGAAATATGTTCCTTGGGTCAAATATGGACTTCTGTATGGCTGACGTAACATCAGGAGTCGACGAGTATGTATAGAAAGTTAAAATCAGTTGACTGAATGTACAAGTAATGCATTCGAATAGACAAAATATACAGCTATTTCATTTATGCAATGAAACATACAACATATGTGCTTTCGCACTGCACTGCATACTCAGCAAACTTATTCATTTGTTCATTGAAGGGAAATTATTGCATTAGCTATCGCATTACAATGCATAGAATAACCTCGTGTGCAAAGAAGAGATAAACGTGTTGCATTGCATTTTGCATTTCAATGCATGCCAGAAATAACTCATTCCTTTGTGACAACAGACAACGATGTACATTGAAGGATATCATATATGCTATGCACCTCTTGCTTTGCATTGCATTGCACACTAACTCATTCCCATGTTCATAAAAAGAAAACATATGTGTTGTTGCATTGCATTGCACAAACGATCTAACGTTGTGCATTGAAGAATAACAAATAGGCAATGAACTTCTTGCATTGCATTGCACACCTGAACTAATTCAATCCTATGTTCATTAAAAGAGATAACATATGTGTTGTTGCATTGCATTGCACAAACGATCTAATGTTGTGCATTGAAGAATAACAAATAGGCAATGAACTTCTTGCATTGCATATAAGCACACCAGAACTAACTCCTTCCCATGTTCATTAAAGAAATAATATACGTGTTGTTGCATTGCATTGCACAAACGATCTGACGTTGTGCATTGAAGAAAAACATAGGCTATGCACTTCTTGCATTGCATTGCACACCAGAACTAATTAATTCCCATGTTCATTAAAGAGCTAACGAATGTTATTGCATTGCACAAACGATCTAACATTGTGCATTGAAGAATAACATAGGCTATGCATTTCTTGCATTGCATTGCACAAACGATCTAACGTTGTTAAAGAGATAACGTTCTAACGTTAACGTTCAATAAAGAGATAATGAATGTCATTGCATTGCATTGCACAAACAATCTTACGTTGTGCAGTGAAGAATAACGTGTAGGCTATGCACTTCTTGTATTGCATTGCATTGCATTGCACACCAGAACTCACTCATTCCCATGTTCATTAAAGAGATAACATATGTTTTGCTGCATTGCATTGCATTGCACAAACGATCTAACGTTGTCCATTGAAAAATAACATATAGGCTATGCTCTTCTTGCATTGCATTGCATTGCACACCAGAACTAACTCATTCCCATGTTCATTAAAGAGCTAACATATGTTTTGCTGCATATTGCATTGCATTGCACAAACGATCTAACGTTGTGCATTGAAGAATAACATATAGGCTATGCACTTCTTGCATTGCATTGCATTGCACACCAGAACTAACTCAATCCCATGTTCATTAAAGAGATAACATATGTCTTGTTGCAATCCATTGCACAAAAGATCTAACGTTGTGCATTGAAGAATAACATAAAGGCTATTGCATTGCACACCAGAACTAACTCATTACCATGTTCATTAAAGAGATAACATATGTCTTGCAATGCATTGCACAAAACATCTAACGTTGTGCATTGAAGAATAACATATGCACTTCTTGCATTGCATTGCATTGCACACCAGAACTAACTCATTCCCATGTTAATTAAAGAGATAACATATGTTTTGCTGCATTGCATTGCATTGCACAAACGATATAACGTTGTGCATTGAAGAATAACTTATAAGCTTGCACATCTTGCATTGCATTGCACACCAGCACTAACTCATTCCCATGTTCATTAAAGAGATAACATATGTTTTGCTGCATTGCATTGCATTGCACAAACGATCTAACGTTGTGCATTGAAGAATAACCTATAGGATATGCACTTCTTGCATTGCATTGCATGGCACACCAGAACTAACTCAATCCCATGTTCATTAAAGAGATAACATGTTTTGCTGCATTGCATTGCATTGCACAAACGATCTAACGTTGTGCATTGAAGAATAACATATAGGCTATGAACTTCTTGCATTGCATTGCATTGCACACCAGAACTAACTCATTCCCATGTTCATTAAAGAGATAACATGTTTTGCTGCATTGCATTGCATTGCACAAACGATCTAACGTTGTGCATTGAAGAAAAACATAGGCTATGCACTTCTTGCATTGCATTGCACACCAGAACTAATTAATTCCCATGTTAATTAAAGAGCTAACGAATGTTATTGCATTGCACAAACGATCTAACATTGTGCACTGAAGAATAACATATAGGCTATGCATTTCGTACATTGCATTGCATTGCACACAAGAACTAATTCATTACCATGTTCATTAAAGAGATAACGAATGTTATTGCATTGCATTGCACAATCAATCTAACGTTGTGCATTGAAGAATAACATAGGCTATGCATTTCTTGCATTGCATTGCACAAACGATCTAACGTTGTTAAAAAGATAACGTTCTAACGTTAACGTTCAATAAAGAGATAATGAATGTCATTGCATTGCATTGCACAAACGATCTTACGTTGTGCAGTGAAGAATAACGTGTAGGCTATGCACTTCTTGTATTGCATTGCATTGCATTGCACACCAGAACTAACTCAATCCTATGTTCATTAAAGAGCTAACATATGTTTTGTTGCAATGCATTGCACAAACGATCTAACGTTGTGCATTTAAGAATAACAAATAGGCAATGAACTTCTTGCATTGCATTGCATTGCACACCAGAACTAACTCAATCCCATGTTCATTAAAGAGATAACATATGTTTTGCTGCATTGCATTGCACAAACGATCTAACGTTGTGCATTGAAGAATAACATAAAGGCTATTGCATTGCATTGCACACCAGAACTAACTCCTTTCCATGTTCATTAATAGAGATAACGTATGTTTTGTTGCATTGCATTGCACAAACGATCTAATGTTGTGCATTGAAGAAAAACTTATGTGTTGTTGCATTGCATTGCATTGCACACCAGAACTCACTCATTCCAATGTTCATTAAAGAGATAACATATGTTTTGCTGCATTGCATTGCATTGCACAAACGATCTAACGTTGTGCATTGAAGAATAACATATAGGCTATGCACTTCTTGCATTGCATTGCATTGCACACCAGAACTAACTCAATCCCATGTTCATTAAAGAGATAACATATGTCTTGTTGCAATCCATTGCACAAAAGATCTAACGTTGTGCATTGAAGAATAACATAAAGGCTATTGCACTGCATTGCACACCAGAACTAACTCATTCCCATGTTCATTAAAGAGATAACATATGTCTTGCAATGCATTGCAAAAAACATCTAACGTTGTGCATTGAAGAATGACATATGCACTTCTTGCATTGCATTTCATTGCACACCAGAACTAACTCAATCCCATGTTCATTAAAGAGATAACATGTTTTGCTGCATTGCATTGCATTGCACAAACGATCTAACATTGTGCATTGAAGAATAACATATAGGCTATGAACTTCTTGCATTGCATTGCATTGCACACCAGAACTAACTCAAAAGATCTAACGTTGTGCATTGAAGAATAACATAAAGGCTATTGCACTGCATTGCACACCAGAACTAACTCATTCCCATGTTCATTAAAGAGATAACATATGTCTTGCAATGCATTGCAAAAAAACATCTAACGTTGTGCATTTAAGAATAACATATGCACTTCTTGCATTGCATTGCATTGCACACCAGAACTAACTCATTCCCATGTTAATTAAAGAGATACCATGTTTTGCTGCATTGCATTGCATTGCACAAACGATATTACGTTGTGCATTGAAGAATAACTTATAAGCTTGCACTTCTTGCATTGCATTGCACACCAGCACTAACTCATTCCCATGTTCATTAAAGAGATAACATGTTTTGCTGCATTGCATTGCATTGCACAAACGATCTAACGTTGTGCATTGAAGAATAACCTATAGGATATGCACTTCTTGCATTGCATTGCATTGCACACCAGAACTAACTCAATCCCATGTTCATTAAAGAGATAACATATGTCTTGTTGCAATGCATTGCACAAAAGATCTAACGTTGTGCATTGAAAAATAACATAAAGGCTATTGCATTGCACTGCACACCAGAAGTAACTCATTCCCATGTTCATTAAAGAGACAACATATGTGTTGCTGCATTGCATTGCATTGCATTGCACAAACGATCTAACGTTGTGCATTGAAGAATAACCTATAGGATATGCACTTCTTGCATTGCATTGCATTGCACACCAGAACTAACTCAATCCCATGTTCATTAAAGAGATAACATGTTTTGCTGCATTGCATTGCATTGCACAAACGATCTAACGTTGTGCATTGAAGAATAACATATAGGCTATGAACTTCTTGCATTGCATTGCATTGCACACCAGAACTAACTCATTCCCATGTTCATTAAAGAGATAACGTATGTTTTGCTGCATTGCATTGCATTGCACAAACGATCTAACGTTGTGCATTGAAGAATAACATATAGGCTATGCACTTCTTGCATTGCATTGCACACCAGAACTAACTCATTCCCATGTTCATTAAAGAGGTAACATGTTTTGCTGCATTGCATTGCATTGCACAACCGATCTAACGTTGTGCATTGAAGAATAACATATAGGCTATGCACTTCTTGCATTGCATTGCTTTGCACACCAGAACTAACTCAATCCCATGTTCATTAAAGAGATAAGTTGCAATGCATTGCACAAAAGATCTAACGTTGTGCATTGAAGAATAACATAAAGGCTATTGCATTGCATTGCACACCAGAACTAACTCATTCCCATGTTCATTAAAGAGACAACATATGTGTTGCTGCATTGCATTGCATTGCATTGCACAAACGTTCTAACGTTGTGCATTGAAGAATAACCTATAGGATACGCACTTCTTGCATTGCATTGCATTGCACACCAGAACTAACTCAATCCCATGTTCATTAAAAGAGATAACATATGTCTTGTTGTCTGCATTGCACAAACGTTCTAAAGTTGTTCATTGAAGAATAACATATGCACTTCTTGCATTGCATTGCATAAGCACACCAGAACTATCTCTTTAACCATGTTCATTAAAGAGATAATATACGTGTTGTTGCATTGCATTGCACAAACGATCTAACGTTGTGCATTGTAGAAAAAAATAGGCTATGCACTTCTTGCATTGCATTGCATTGCACACCAGAACTAATTCATGCCCATGATCATTAAAGAGCTAACGAATGTTATTGCATTGCATTGCATTGCACAAACGATCTAACGTTGTGCATTGAAGAATAACAAATAGGCAATGATCTTCTTGCATTGCATTGCATTGCACACCTGAACTAACTCAATCTCATGTTCATTAAAAGAGAAAACATATGTGTTGTTGCATTGCATTGCACAAACGATCTAACGTTGTGCATTGAAGAATAACATAGGCTATGCACTTCTTGCATTGAATTGCATTGCACACCAGAACTAACTCCTTCCCATGTTCATTAAAGAGATAATATACGTGTTGTTGCATTGCATTGCACAAACGATCTAACGTTGTGCATTGAAGAATAACATAGGCTATGCATTTCTTGCATTGCATTGCATTGCACAAACGATCTAACTTTGTTAAAGAGATAACGTTCTAACGTTAACGTTCATTAAAGAGATAACGAATGTTATTGCATTGCATTGCACAAACGATCTAACCCACTGCGCAATGTGACGTCGTAGTGACGTCATTTTCATGTAATTTTTGGACGTCCAAATTTGGTCCATTGAAGGGGTTGTTTTGTAACGCCAGGCGACGTCTTTTTTCGACGTCTTCCGCACGTCTTTTTTCGACGTCTTCCGCACGTCATTTTTCGACGTCTTCCGCACGTCATTTTCCGACGTCCATCCACAAAAGTTTGTTTACAATAAATCGCGCTCAGTGCTCTCAAACAAAACAGCGGCTTCTTACACACACACACACACACACACACACACACACACACACACACACACACACACACAGACACACACACACACACACACACACAGACACACACACACACACAGACCTTGCTTTACCTGGGACTCGAACTCGTGATCATCTGCTCCACGTGCCAACGCTCTACTGTTTGAGCTACAGAGACAGTGAGATAATTTATGATTATCGCGTTTAGGCTAAAAATAGGTTCGGCGCTTGGATCACGAGCATCTTGCAGTACATTTAAAATATTTTAAATATAATATTTTAAATATTTTAAAAATATATTACATTTTAAATATAGCGATTTGGAAACGTGGATGGAGCAGTGAATAGGTTCATTGCACAGCAAAATGACACGACACACTCGCGTTTTGGAAAAGAGCTCTTCATTTGTAAATTAAAAAAATTATAATAATCATGTAAATTTCCTGCACCTGTCATAGACGTCCCAAAAATTACCCAGTTCAGGTCCAATGTTGAACGTAAATATGACGTCCAAGTTGGGTCATGGTTGGACGTCCAAATAGTGGACCTAGTTTGGACGTCGAAAAAATCACCCAGTTCAAAGGTCCAATGTTGAACGTCAATATGACGTCCAAGTTGGGTCATGGTTGGACGTCCAAATAGTGGACCTAGTTTGGACGTCGAAAAAAATCACCCAGTTCAAAGGTCCAATGTTGAACGTAAATATGACGTCCAAGTTGGGTCATGGTTGGACGTCCAAATAGTGGACCTAGTTTGGACGTCGAAAAAAATCACCCAGTTCAAAGGTCCAATGTTGAACGTCAATATGACGTCCAAGTTGGGTCATGGTTGGACGTCCAAATAGTGGACCTAGTTTGGACGTCGAAAAAAATTACCCAGTTCAAAGGTCCAATGTTGAACGTCTATATGACGTCCAAGTTGGGTCATGGTTGGACGTCCAAATAGTGGACCTAGTTTGGACGTCGAATAGATGTCCAGAATTGGTCATGGACCGACGGACCCAATATAGACATGATCTGCACGTCTATCCGACGTCCAATGTTTAGTGGGAACGTTATGCATTGAAGAATAACTTGTAGGCTATGCACTTCTTGCATTGCATTGCATTGCACACCAGAACTAACTCAATCCCATGTTCATTAAAGACATAACATTTGTGTTATTGCATTGCACAAATGATCTGACGTTGTGCATTAAAGAATAACATAAGCCTTTGCACTTCTTTCAAAGCATTGCACACCATTGCACTAACTCATTCCCAAACTCATTGCGCTGTGGTTTGAGGAAATACAATTTGTGCTGTTGCATTTCATTTTACTCACGATCAAACTCCACTGCATAAAATATCAAGCTGTTATAGTTAGATATAATAATACATTATTAATCAACGCTAATTCTTAGATCGTTTGTGTAATGAGTTATATGTTCATAACTCATGTTATCTTTTCATTGCACATGAGGTATGAAGTATTTTATTCTATGCATTGAAATGCAAGAGGTAAATGCTATAATTTCCCTTCAAAGCAAAAATGAATAAGTTAGTTATTCAGTGCAATGCGAAAGCACATATGGTATGTCAAATCAGGCATACAGAGGTCCCTCTTTGACCTACGGAACATATTTTCTGTCCAAAGAGTTCTTACTATACATACAGACTGACGACTTGTGATATTGTATTAGCCAGACAGTAGTCCATTTTTGACCTGCTGCACATATTTCTGACCCAAGAGTAATCGATCTTGAACTTTATATAAATTCTCGATGAATCTTTCTGATGTTACATCAGCCATACAAAAGTCAATTTTTGACCTACTGAACAAATTTCTGGACAAAGAGTCCTTGAACATTAACTTACTAAACATATAAGACTGAGTTCTTGTGATGTTATAGCAGCCAGACTGCAGTCCATATTTGACTGATTGAACATATTTGTGGCAAAAGAGTCCTCAAAAGGTATTCTGTGTACTATTATAAACTTATAGACTCCTTCTGGTGTTAAATCAGCCATATAGAGGTGCATATTTGACCTACTGAACATATACTCGATCTTGAATTTCCCATACTCACAATTTCACATAGACTCCTCTTGATGTATCATAAGCAATTTAGAAGTCCATATCTGACCTATTGAACTTATTTCTGGTCAAAGGGTCCTCAAAGGGTTTCTTATTATGTTAGTTCAGCCATACAGATGTCCCCTTTTGACATACTGAATATATTTATGGCCAAAGATTCCTCGATCTTGGACTTTCTATACATACTCATAGACTCCTTCTAATGCTACATAAGCCATATAGATATCCATATCTGACCTTTTGAACTTATTTCTGATCAAAGGGTCCTCAAAAGTTTTTAAACTATATAAAGTTATTGACTCTTTCTGATGATAAATCAGCTATTCAGAGGTCCCATTTTGACCTACTGAACATATTTCTGGCCAAAGAGTCCTAAAAGTTAAACACTAACTCAATTCAGATTGATATCTTCGGATGTTTTATCATCCTGACAAAAGTCCATATTTGACATACAGAATTTTTTTCTGGCCAAGGAGTACTCGAAACTTGACCTTTCCATATATACTCGTTGACTCTTTCTGATGTTACGTCAGCCATACAGAAGTCCATATTTGACCCAAGGAAGATGTTTCTGGCCAAAGAGTCCTCGATCTTGGGCTTTCTATACATACTCATAGACTCCTTCTGATGCTTCATAAGCCATATAGATGTCCATATCTGACCTTTTGAACTTGTTTCTGGTCAAAATGTCCTCAAAGTTTTTCAAACTATATACAATTATAGACTGCTTCTGATGATAAATCAGCTATACAGAGGTCCCCTTTTGACATACTGACTATATTTATGGCCAAAGAGTCCTCGATCTTGGACTTTCTATACATACTCATAGACTCCTTCTAATGCTACATAAGCCAAATAGATATCCATATCTGACCTTTTGAACTTATTTCTGATCAAAGGGTCCTCAAAAGTTTTTAAACTATATAAAGTTATTGACTCTTTCTGATGATAAATCTGCTATTCAGAGGACCCCTTTTGACCTACTGAACATATTTCTAGCCAAAGAGTCCTAAAAGATTAACACTATACATTCAGATTGAAATCCTCGGATGTTTTATCATCCTGACAAAAGTCCATATTTGACATACTGAATTTTTTTCTGGCCAAGGAGTACTCGAAACTTGACCTTTCCATATATACTCGTTGACTCTTTCTGATGTTACGTCAGCCATACAGAAGTCCATATTTGACCCAAGGAACATGTTTCTGGCCAAAGAGTCCTCGATCTTGGGCTTTCTATACATACTCATAGACTCCTTCTGATGCATCATAAGCCATATAGATGTCCATATCTGACCTTTTGAACTTGTTTCTGGTCAAAGTGTCCTGAAAATGTTTCAAACTATATACAATTATAGACCGGTTCTGATGATAAATCAGCTATACAGAGGTCCCCTTTTGACATACTGACTATATTTATGGCCAAAGAGTCCTCGATCTTGGACTTTCTATACATACTCATAGACTCCTTCTAATGCTACATAAGCCAAATAGATATCCATATCTGACCTTTTGAACTTATTTCTGATCAAAGGGTCCTCAAAAGTTTTTAAACTATATAAAGTTATTGACTCTGTCTGATGATAAATCAGCTATTCAGAGGTCCCATTTTGACCTACTGAACATATTTCTGGCCAAAGAGTCCTAAAAGATTAACACTATACATTCAGATTGAAATCCTCGGATGTTTTATCCTGACAAAAGTGCATATTTGACATACTGAATTTTTTTCTGGCCAAGGAGTACTCGAAACTTGACCTTTCCATATATACTCGTTGACTCTTTCTGATGTTACGTCAGCCATACAGAAGTCCATATTTGACCCAAGGAAGATGTTTCTGGCCAAAGAGTCCTCGATCTTGGGCTTTCTATACATACTCATAGACTCCTTCTGATGCTTCATAAGCCATATAGATGTCCATATCTGACCTTTTGAACTTGTTTCTGGTCAAAATGTCCTCAAAGTTTTTCAAACTATATACAATTATAGACTGCTTCTGATGATAAATCAGCTATACAGAGGTCCCCTTTTGACATACTGACTATATTTATGGCCAAAGAGTCCTCGATCTTGGACTTTCTATACATACTCATAGACTCCTTCTAATGCTACATAAGCCAAATAGATATCCATATCTGACCTTTTGAACTTATTTGTGATCAAAGGGTCCTCAAAAGTTTTTAAACTATATAAAGTTATTGACTCTTTCTGATGATAAATCTGCTATTCAGAGGACCCCTTTTGACCTACTGAACATATTTCTAGCCAAAGAGTCCTAAAAGATTAACACTATACATTCAGATTGAAATCCTCTGATGTTTTATCATCCTGACAAAAGTCCATATTTGATATACTGAATTTTTTTCTGGCCAAGAAGTACTCGAAACTTGACCTTTCCATATATACTCGTTGACTCTTTCTGATGTTACGTCAGCCATACAGAAGTCCATATTTGACCCAAGGAACATGTTTCTGGCCAAAGAGTCCTCGATCTTGGGCTTTCTATACATACTCATAGACTCCTTCTGATGCATCATAAGCCATATAGATGTCCATATCTGACCTTTTGAACTTGTTTCTGGTCAAAGTGTCCTGAAAATGTTTCAAACTATATACAATTATAGACCGGTTCTGATGATAAATCAGCTATACAGAGGTCCCCTTTTGACATACTGACTATATTTATGGCCAAAGAGTCCTCGATCTTGGACTTTCTATACATACTCATAGACTCCTTCTAATGCTACATAAGCCAAATAGATATCCATATCTGACCTTTTGAACTTATTTCTGATCAAAGGGTCCTCAAAAGTTTTTAAACTATATAAAGTTATTGACTCTGTCTGATGATAAATCAGCTATTCAGAGGTCCCCTTTTGACCTACTGAACATATTTCTGGCCAAAGAGTCCTAAAAGATTAACACTATACATTCAGATTGAAATCCTCGGATGTTTTATCCTGACAAAAGTCCATATTTGACATACTGAATTTTTTTCTGGCCAAGGAGTACTTGAAACTTGACCTTTCCATATATACTCGTTGACTCTTTCTAATGTTACGTCAGCCATACAGAAGTCCATATTTGACCCAAGGAAGATGTTTCTGGCCAAAGAGTCCTCGATCTTGGACTTTCTATACATACTCATAGACTCCTTCTAATGCTACATAAGCCAAAATAGATATCCATATCTGACCTTTTGAACTTATTTCTGATCAAAGGGTCCTCAAAAGTTTTTAAACTATATATAGTTATTGACTCTGTCTGATGATAAATCAGCTATTCAGAGGTCCCATTTTGACCTACTGAACATATTTCTGGCCAAAGAGTCCTAAAAGATTAACACTATACATTCAGATTGAAATCCTCGGATGTTTTATCCTGACAAACGTCCATATTTGACATACTGAATTTTTTTCTGGCCCAGGAGTACTCGAAACTTGACCTGTCCATATATACTCGTTGACTCTTTCTGATGTTACGTCAGCCATACAGAAGTCCATATTTGACCCAAGGAAGATGTTTCTGGCCAAAGAGTCCTCGATCTTGGGCTTTCTATACATACTCATAGACTCCTTCTGATGCTTCATAAGCGATATAGATGTCCATATCTGACCTTTTGAACTTGTTTCTGGTCAAAATGTCCTCAAAGTTTTTCAAACTATATACAATTATAGACTGCTTCTGATGATAAATCAGCTATACAGAGGTCCCCTTTTGACATACTGACTATATTTATGGCCAAAGAGTCCTCGATCTTGGACTTTCTATACATACTCATAGACTCCTTCTAATGCTACATAAGCCAAATAGATATCCATATCTGACCTTTTGAACTTATTTCTGATCAAAGGGTCCTCAAAAGTTTTTAAACTATATAAAGTTATTGACTCTGTCTGATGATAAATCAGCTATTCAGAGGTCCCCTTTTGACCTACTGAACATATTTCTGGCCAAAGAGTCCTAAAAGATTAACACTATACATTCAGATTGAAATCCTCGGATGTTTTATCCTGACAAAAGTCCATATTTGACATACTGAATTTTTTTCTGGCCAAGGAGTACTCGAAACTTGACCTTTCCATATATACTCGTTGACTCTTTCTGATGTTAAGTCAGCCATACAGAAGTCCATATTTGACCCAAGGAACATGTTTCTGGCCAAAGAGTCCTCGATCTTGGGCTTTCTATACATACTCATAGACTCCTTCTGATGCTACATAAGCCAAATAGATATCCATATCTGACCTTTTGAACTTATTTCTGATCAAAGGGTCCTCAAAAGTTTTTAAACTATATAAAGTTATTGACTCTTTCTGATGATAAATCTGCTATTCAGAGGACCCCTTTTGACCTACTGAACATATTTCTGGCCAAAGAGTCCTAAAAGATTAACACTATACATTCAGATTGAAATCCTCGGATGTTTTATCATCCTGACAAAAGTCCATATTTGACATACTGAATTTTTTTCTGGCCAAGGAGTACTCGAAACTTGACCTTTCCATATATACTCGTTGACTCTTTCTGATGTTACGTCAGCCATACAGAAGTCCATATTTGACCCAAGGAACATGTTTCTGGCCAAAGAGTCCTCGATCTTGGGCTTTCTATACATACTCATAGACTCCTTCTGATGCTTCATAAGCCATATAGATGTCCATATCTGACCTTTTCAACTTATTTTTGGTCAAAGTGTCCTAAAAAATTTTCAACCTATATAAAATTATAGACTGCTTCTGATGATAAATCAGCTATACAGAGGTCCCCTTTTTACATACTGAATACATTTATGGCCAAAGAGTCCTCGATCTTGGACTTTCTATACATACTCATAGACTCCTTCTAATGCTACATAAGCCATATAGATATCCATATCTGACCTTTTGAACTTACTTCTGATCAAAGGGTCCTCAAAAGTTTTTAAACTATATAAAGTTATTGACTCTTTCTGATGATAAATCAGCTATTCAGAGGTCCCATTTTGACCTACTGAATATATTTCTGGCCAAAGAGTCCTAAAAGTTTAACACTATACATTCAGACTGATATCTTCGTATGTTTTATTATCCTGACAAAAGTCCATATTTGACATACTGAATTTTTTTCTGGCCAAGGAGTACTCAAAACTTGACCTTTCCATATATACTCGTTGACTCTTTCTGATGTTACGTCAGCTATACAGAAGTCCATATTTTACCCAAGGAACATATTTCTGGTAAAAGAGTCCTCGATTTTGGGCTTTCTATACATACTCATAGACTCCTTCTAATGCTACATAAGCCATATAGATATCCCTATCTGACCTTTTGAACTTATTTCTGATCAAAGGGTCCTCAAAAGTTTTTAAACTATATAAAGTTATTGACTCTTTCTGATGATAAATCTGCTATTCAGAGGACCCCTTTTGACCTACTGAACATATTTCTGGCCAAAGAGTCCTAAAAGATTAACACTATACATTCAGATTGAAATCCTCGGATGTTTTATCATCCTGACAAAAGTCCATATTTGACATACTGAATTTTTTTCTGGCCAAGGAGTACTCGAAACTTGACCTTTCCATATATACTCGTTGACTCTTTCTGATGTTACGTCAGCCATACAGAAGTCCATATTTGACCCAAGGAACATGTTTCTGGCCAAAGAGTCATCGATCTTGGGTTTTCTATACATACTCATAGAGTCCTTCTGATGCATCATAAGCCATATAGATGTCCATATCCGACCTTTTGAACTTGTTTCTGGTCAAAGTGTCCTCAAAATGTTTCAAACTATATACAATTATAGACCACTTCTGATGATAAATCAGCTATACAGAGGTCCCCTTTTGACATACTGACTATATTTATGGCCAAAGAGTCCTCGATCTTGGGCTTTCTATACATACTCATAGACTCCTTCTGATGTATCATAAGCCATATAGATGTCCATATCTGACCTTTTGAACTTGTTTCTGGTCAAAATGTCCTCAAAGTTTTTCAAACTATATACAATTATAGACTGCTTCTGATGATAAATCAGCTATACAGAGGTCCCCTTTTGACATACTGACTATATTTATGTCCAAAGAGTCCTCGATCTTGTACTGTCTATACATACTCATAGACTCCTTCTAATGCTACATAAGCCAAATAGATATCCATATCTGACCTTTTGAACTTATTTCTGATCAAAGGGTCCTCAAAAGTTTTTAAACTATATAAAGTTATTGACTCTTTCTGATGATAAATCTGCTATTCAGAGGTCCCCTTTTGACCTACTGAACATATTTCTAGCCAAAGAGTCCTAAAAGATTAACACTATACATTCAGATTGAAATCCTCGGATGTTTTATCATCCTGACAAAAGTCCATATTTGACATACTGAATTTTTTTCTGGCCAAGGAGTACTCGAAACTTGACCTTTCCATATATACTCGTTGACTCTTTCTGATGTTACGTCAGCCATACAGAAGTCCATATTTGACCCAAGGAAGATGTTTCTGGCCAAAGAGTCCTCGATCTTGGGCTTTCTATACATACTCATAGACTCCTTCTGATGCTTCATAAGCCATATAGATGTCCATATCTGACCTTTTCAACTTATTTTTGGTCAAAGTGTCCTAAAAAATTTTCAACCTATATAAAATTATAGACTGCTTCTGATGATAAATCAGCTATACAGAGGTCCCCTTTTTACATACTGAATACATTTATGGCCAAAGAGTCCTCGATCTTGGACTTTCTATACATACTCATAGACTCCTTCTAATGCTACATAAGCCATATAGATATCCATATCTGACCTTTTGAACTTACTTCTGATCAAAGGGTCCTCAAAAGTTTTTAAACTATATAAAGTTATTGACTCTTTCTGATGATAAATCAGCTATTCAGAGGTCCCATTTTGACCTACTGAATATATTTCTGGCCAAAGAGTCCTAAAAGTTTAACACTATACATTCAGACTGATATCTTCGTATGTTTTATTATCCTGACAAAAGTCCATATTTGACATACTGAATTTTTTTCTGGCCAAGGAGTACTCAAAACTTGACCTTTCCATATATACTCGTTGACTCTTTCTGATGTTACGTCAGCTATACAGAAGTCCATATTTGACCCAAGGAACATATTTCTGGTAAAAGAGTCCTCGATTTTGGGCTTTCTATACATACTCATAGACTCCTTCTAATGCTACATAAGCCATATAGATATCCATATCTGACCTTTTGAACTTATTTCTGATCAAAGGGTCCTCAAAAGTTTTTAAACTATATAAAGTTATTGACTCTTTCTGATGATAAATCTGCTATTCAGAGGACCCCTTTTGACCTACTGAACATATTTCTGGCCAAAGAGTCCTAAAAGATTAACACTATACATTCAGATTGAAATCCTCGGATGTTTTATCATCCTGACAAAAGTCCATATTTGACATACTGAATTTTTTTCTGGCCAAGGAGTACTCGAAACTTGACCTTTCCATATATACTCGTTGACTCTTTCTGATGTTACGTCAGCCATACAAAAGTCCATATTTGACCCAAGGAACATGTTTCTGGCCAAAGAGTCATCGATCTTGGGTTTTCTATACATACTCATAGACTCCTTCTGATGCTTCATAAGCCATATAGATGTCCATATCTGACCTTTTCAACTTATTTTTGGTCAAAGTGTCCTAAAAAATTTTCAACCTATATAAAATTATAGACTGCTTCTGATGATAAATCAGCTATACAGAGGTCCCCTTTTTACATACTGAATACATTTATGGCCAAAGAGTCCTCGATCTTGGACTTTCTATACATACTCATAGACTCCTTCTAATGCTACATAAGCCATATAGATATCCATATCTGACCTTTTGAACTTACTTCTGATCAAAGGGTCCTCAAAAGTTTTTAAACTATATAAAGTTATTGACTCTTTCTGATGATAAATCAGCTATTCAGAGGTCCCATTTTGACCTACTGAATATATTTCTGGCCAAAGAGTCCTAAAAGTTTAACACTATACATTCAGACTGATATCTTCGTATGTTTTATTATCCTGACAAAAGTCCATATTTGACATACTGAATTTTTTTCTGGCCAAGGAGTACTCGAAACTTGACCTTTCCATATATACTCGTTGACTCTTTCTGATGTTACGTCAGCCATACAAAAGTCCATATTTGACCCAAGGAACATGTTTCTGGCCAAAGAGTCATCGATCTTGGGTTTTCTATACATACTCATAGACTCCTTCTGATGCTTCATAAGCCATATAGAT
This sequence comes from Rutilus rutilus, assembly GCF_951802725.1. Lineage (NCBI taxonomy): Eukaryota > Metazoa > Chordata > Actinopteri > Cypriniformes > Leuciscidae > Rutilus > Rutilus rutilus. The sequence continues at coordinate 16,216,784 of NC_140220.1, read as the reverse complement.
GTCCATATCTGACCTTTTCAACTTATTTTTGGTCAAAGTGTCCTAAAAAATTTTCAACCTATATAAAATTATAGACTGCTTCTGATGATAAATCAGCTATACAGAGGTCCCCTTTTTACATACTGAATACATTTATGGCCAAAGAGTCCTCGATCTTGGACTTTCTATACATACTCATAGACTCCTTCTAATGCTACATAAGCCATATAGATATCCATATCTGACCTTTTGAACTTACTTCTGATCAAAGGGTCCTCAAAAGTTTTTAAACTATATAAAGTTATTGACTCTTTCTGATGATAAATCAGCTATTCAGAGGTCCCATTTTGACCTACTGAATATATTTCTGGCCAAAGAGTCCTAAAAGTTTAACACTATACATTCAGACTGATATCTTCGTATGTTTTATTATCCTGACAAAAGTCCATATTTGACATACTGAATTTTTTTCTGGCCAAGGAGTACTCAAAACTTGACCTTTCCATATATACTCGTTGACTCTTTCTGATGTTACGTCAGCTATACAGAAGTCCATATTTTACCCAAGGAACATATTTCTGGTAAAAGAGTCCTCGATTTTGGGCTTTCTATACATACTCATAGACTCCTTCTAATGCTACATAAGCCATATAGATATCCCTATCTGACCTTTTGAACTTATTTCTGATCAAAGGGTCCTCAAAAGTTTTTAAACTATATAAAGTTATTGACTCTTTCTGATGATAAATCTGCTATTCAGAGGACCCCTTTTGACCTACTGAACATATTTCTGGCCAAAGAGTCCTAAAAGATTAACACTATACATTCAGATTGAAATCCTCGGATGTTTTATCATCCTGACAAAAGTCCATATTTGACATACTGAATTTTTTTCTGGCCAAGGAGTACTCGAAACTTGACCTTTCCATATATACTCGTTGACTCTTTCTGATGTTACGTCAGCCATACAGAAGTCCATATTTGACCCAAGGAACATGTTTCTGGCCAAAGAGTCATCGATCTTGGGTTTTCTATACATACTCATAGAGTCCTTCTGATGCATCATAAGCCATATAGATGTCCATATCCGACCTTTTGAACTTGTTTCTGGTCAAAGTGTCCTCAAAATGTTTCAAACTATATACAATTATAGACCACTTCTGATGATAAATCAGCTATACAGAGGTCCCCTTTTGACATACTGACTATATTTATGGCCAAAGAGTCCTCGATCTTGGGCTTTCTATACATACTCATAGACTCCTTCTGATGTATCATAAGCCATATAGATGTCCATATCTGACCTTTTGAACTTGTTTCTGGTCAAAATGTCCTCAAAGTTTTTCAAACTATATACAATTATAGACTGCTTCTGATGATAAATCAGCTATACAGAGGTCCCCTTTTGACATACTGACTATATTTATGTCCAAAGAGTCCTCGATCTTGTACTGTCTATACATACTCATAGACTCCTTCTAATGCTACATAAGCCAAATAGATATCCATATCTGACCTTTTGAACTTATTTCTGATCAAAGGGTCCTCAAAAGTTTTTAAACTATATAAAGTTATTGACTCTTTCTGATGATAAATCTGCTATTCAGAGGTCCCCTTTTGACCTACTGAACATATTTCTAGCCAAAGAGTCCTAAAAGATTAACACTATACATTCAGATTGAAATCCTCGGATGTTTTATCATCCTGACAAAAGTCCATATTTGACATACTGAATTTTTTTCTGGCCAAGGAGTACTCGAAACTTGACCTTTCCATATATACTCGTTGACTCTTTCTGATGTTACGTCAGCCATACAGAAGTCCATATTTGACCCAAGGAAGATGTTTCTGGCCAAAGAGTCCTCGATCTTGGGCTTTCTATACATACTCATAGACTCCTTCTGATGCTTCATAAGCCATATAGATGTCCATATCTGACCTTTTCAACTTATTTTTGGTCAAAGTGTCCTAAAAAATTTTCAACCTATATAAAATTATAGACTGCTTCTGATGATAAATCAGCTATACAGAGGTCCCCTTTTTACATACTGAATACATTTATGGCCAAAGAGTCCTCGATCTTGGACTTTCTATACATACTCATAGACTCCTTCTAATGCTACATAAGCCATATAGATATCCATATCTGACCTTTTGAACTTACTTCTGATCAAAGGGTCCTCAAAAGTTTTTAAACTATATAAAGTTATTGACTCTTTCTGATGATAAATCAGCTATTCAGAGGTCCCATTTTGACCTACTGAATATATTTCTGGCCAAAGAGTCCTAAAAGTTTAACACTATACATTCAGACTGATATCTTCGTATGTTTTATTATCCTGACAAAAGTCCATATTTGACATACTGAATTTTTTTCTGGCCAAGGAGTACTCAAAACTTGACCTTTCCATATATACTCGTTGACTCTTTCTGATGTTACGTCAGCTATACAGAAGTCCATATTTGACCCAAGGAACATATTTCTGGTAAAAGAGTCCTCGATTTTGGGCTTTCTATACATACTCATAGACTCCTTCTAATGCTACATAAGCCATATAGATATCCATATCTGACCTTTTGAACTTATTTCTGATCAAAGGGTCCTCAAAAGTTTTTAAACTATATAAAGTTATTGACTCTTTCTGATGATAAATCTGCTATTCAGAGGACCCCTTTTGACCTACTGAACATATTTCTGGCCAAAGAGTCCTAAAAGATTAACACTATACATTCAGATTGAAATCCTCGGATGTTTTATCATCTTGACAAAAGTCCATATTTGACATACTGAATTTTTTTCTGGCCAAGGAGTACTCGAAACTTGACCTTTCCATATATACTCGTTGACTCTTTCTGATGTTACGTCAGCCATACAAAAGTCCATATTTGACCCAAGGAACATGTTTCTGGCCAAAGAGTCATCGATCTTGGGTTTTCTATACATACTCATAGACTCCTTCTGATGCTTCATAAGCCATATAGATGTCCATATCTGACCTTTTCAACTTATTTTTGGTCAAAGTGTCCTAAAAAATTTTCAACCTATATAAAATTATAGACTGCTTCTGATGATAAATCAGCTATACAGAGGTCCCCTTTTTACATACTGAATACATTTATGGCCAAAGAGTCCTCGATCTTGGACTTTCTATACATACTCATAGACTCCTTCTAATGCTACATAAGCCAAAATAGATATCCATATCTGACCTTTTGAACTTATTTCTGATCAAAGGGTCCTCAAAAGTTTTTAAACTATATATAGTTATTGACTCTGTCTGATGATAAATCAGCTATTCAGAGGTCCCATTTTGACCTACTGAACATATTTCTGGCCAAAGAGTCCTAAAAGATTAACACTATACATTCAGATTGAAATCCTCGGATGTTTTATCCTGACAAAAGTCCATATTTGACATACTGAATTTTTTTCTGGCCAAGGAGTACTCGAAACTTGACCTTTCCATATATACTCGTTGACTCTTTCTGATGTTACGTCAGCCATACAGAAGTCCATATTTGACCCAAGGAACATGTTTCTGGCCAAAGAGTCCTCGATCTTGGGCTTTCTATACATACTCATAGACTCCTTCTGATGCTTCATAAGCCATATAGATGTCCATATCTGACCTTTTCAACTTATTTTTGGTCAAAGTGTCCTAAAAAATTTTCAACCTATATAAAATTATAGACTGCTTCTGATGATAAATCAGCTATACAGAGGTCCCCTTTTTACATACTGAATACATTTATGGCCAAAGAGTCCTCGATCTTGGACTTTCTATACATACTCATAGACTCCTTCTAATGCTACATAAGCCATATAGATATCCATATCTGACCTTTTGAACTTACTTCTGATCAAAGGGTCCTCAAAGGTTTTTAAACTATATAAAGTTATTGACTCTTTCTGATGATAAATCAGCTATTCAGAGGTCCCATTTTGACCTACTGAATATATTTCTGGCCAAAGAGTCCTAAAAGTTTAACACTATACATTCAGACTGATATCTTCGTATGTTTTATTATCCTGACAAAAGTCCATATTTGACATACTTAATTTTTTTCTGGCCAAGGAGTACTCAAAACTTGACCTTTCCATATATACTCGTTGACTCTTTCTGATGTTACGTCAGCTATACAGAAGTCCATATTTGACCCAAGGAACATATTTCTGGTAAAAGAGTCCTCGATTTTGGGCTTTCTATACATACTCATAGACTCCTTCTAATGCTACATAAGCCATATAGATATCCATATCTGACCTTTTGAACTTATTTCTGATCAAAGGGTCCTCAAAAGTTTTTAAACTATATAAAGTTATTGACTCTTTCTGATGATAAATCTGCTATTCAGAGGACCCCTTTTGACCTACTGAACATATTTCTGGCCAAAGAGTCCTAAAAGATTAACACTATACATTCAGATTGAAATCCTCGGATGTTTTATCATCCTGACAAAAGTCCATATTTGACATACTGAATTTTTTTCTGGCCAAGGAGTACTCGAAACTTGACCTTTCCATATATACTCGTTGACTCTTTCTGATGTTACGTCAGCCATACAGAAGTCCATATTTGACCCAAGGAACATGTTTCTGGCCAAAGAGTCATCGATCTTGGGTTTTCTATACATACTCATAGACTCCTTCTGATGCTTCATAAGCCATATAGATGTCCATATCTGACCTTTTCAACTTATTTTTGGTCAAAGTGTCCTAAAAAAATTTCAACCTATATAAAATTATAGACTGCTTCTGATGATAAATCAGCTATACAGAGGTCCCCTTTTTACATACTGAATACATTTATGGCCAAAGAGTCCTCGATCTTGGACTTTCTATACATACTCATAGACTCCTTCTAATGCTACATAAGCCATATAGATATCCATATCTGACCTTTTGAACTTATTTCTGATCAAAGGGTCCTCAAAAGTTTTTAAACTATATAAAGTTATTGACTCTTTCTGATGATAAATCAGCTATTCAGAGGTCCCATTTTGACCTACTGAATATATTTCTGTAGCCTGGCTCCGCCCTCCTACGTACTTCCGCTCAATTTCATTTTCCTTCAGTACTACGTCTGGGACTGCTGTATATTCTTAGGTTTCCAGAACCAAATTTTTTGTAGGACCAATCAGCGAATAGAGGGAGTGGCTGAGAACGATGACGTTGATGTGATCACACACATGACTAGCGTCGGCCAATAGTGAGCCTACGTGTGACGTACAACACATAGACGCACTGCTTTATCAAGACTCGAGGAACAGAGAGAAGGAAATGAATAGTGGAATAAAGTCGTTTTTTTTTTTTTTTTCGCACAAAAAGTATTCTCGTCGCATTATAAACTTTATAAAAGACAGACATCTTATTCTAAACATAATCCTCTGATCATTCGGACGACCACACGTTAGCGATTGGTTATGGCAGATCCTGAGTGACTCTGGGCAGATCCAATAGTTTTGAACTTTAACAGAGAACCCGCCTTCAAGGAAGTAAACGTTTCTCAATGGAGCGAGGCCAGACTCTCTGTACAAATGAAATGTACGAGAGTCTGGTAGAACCAGGCTAATATTTCTGGCCAAAGAGTCCTAAAAGTTTAACACTATACATTCAGACTGATATCTTCGTATGTTTTATTATCCTGACAAAAGTCCATATTTGACATACTGAATTTTTTTCTGGCCAAGGAGTACTCAAAACTTGACCTTTCCATATATACTCGTTGACTCTTTCTGATGTTACGTCAGCTATACAGAAGTCCATATTTGACCCAAGGAACATATTTCTGGTAAAAGAGTCCTCGATTTTGGGCTTTCTATACATACTCATAGACTCCTTCTAATGCTACATAAGCCATATAGATATCCATATCTGACCTTTTGAACTTATTTCTGATCAAAGGGTCCTCAAAAGTTTTTAAACTATATAAAGTTATTGACTCTTTCTGATGATAAATCTGCTATTCAGAGGACCCCTTTTGACCTACTGAACATATTTCTGGCCAAAGAGTCCTAAAAGTTTAACACTATACATTCAGATTGAAATCCTCGGATGTTTTATCATCCTGACAAAAGTCCATATTTGACATACTGAATTTTTTTCTGGCCAAGGAGTACTCGAAACTTGACCTTTCCATATATACTCGTTGACTCTTTCTGATGTTACGTCAGCCATACAGAAGTCCATATTTGACCCAAGGAACATGTTTCTGGCCAAAGAGTCATCGATCTTTGGTTTTCTATACATACTCATAGACTCCTTCTGATGCATCATAAGCCATAAAGATGTCCATATCCGACCTTTTGAACTTGTTTCTGGTCAAAGTGTCCTCAAAATGTTTCAAACTATATACAATTATAGACCACTTCTGATGATAAATCAGCTATACAGAGGTCCCCTTTTGACATACTGACTATATTTATGGTCAAAGAGTCCTCGATCTTGGGCTTTCTATACATACTCATAGACTCCTTCTGATGCATCATAAGCCATATAGATGTCCATATCTGACCTTTTGAACTTGTTTCTGGTCAAAATGTCCTCAAAGTTTTTCAAACTATATACAATTATAGACTGCTTCTGATGATAAATCAGCTATACAGAGGTCCCCTTTTGACATACTGACTATATTTATGGCCAAAGAGTCCTCGATCTTGTACTTTCTATACATACTCATAGACTCCTTCTAATGCTACATAAGCCAAATAGATATCCATATCTGACCTTTTGAACTTATTTCTGATCAAAGGGTCCTCAAAAGTTTTTAAACTATATAAAGTTATTGACTCTGTCTGAGATAAATCTGCTATTCAGAGGACCCCTTTTGACCTACTGAACATATTTCTGGCCAAAGAGTCCTAAAAGATTAACACTATACATTCAGATTGAAATCCTCGGATGTTTTATCCTGACAAAAGTCCATATTTGACATACTGAATTTTTTTCTGGCCAAGGAGTACTCGAAACTTGACCTTTCCATATATACTCGTTGACTCTTTCTGATGTTACGTCAGCCATACAGAAGTCCATATTTGACCCAAGGAACATGTTTCTGGTAAAAGAGTCCTCGATTTTGGGCTTTCTATACATACTCATAGACTCCTTCTAATGCTACATAAGCCATATAGATATCCATATCTGACCTTTTGAACTTATTTCTGATCAAAGGGTCCTCAAAAGTTTTTAAACTATATAAAGTTATTGACTCTTTCTGATGATAAATCTGCTATTCAGAGGACCCCTTTTGACCTACTGAACATATTTCTGGCCAAAGAGTCCTAAAAGATTAACACTATACATTCAGATTGAAATCCTCGGATGTTTTATCATCCTGACAAAAGTCCATATTTGACATACTGAATTTTTTTCTGGCCAAGGAGTACTCGAAACTTGACCTTTCCATATATACTCGTTGACTCTTTCTGATGTTACGTCAGCCATACAGAAGTCCATATTTGACCCAAGGAACATGTTTCTGGCCAAAGAGTCATCGATCTTGGGTTTTCTATACATACTCATAGACTCCTTCTGATGCATCATAAGCCATATAGATGTCCATATCCGACCTTTTGAACTTGTTTCTGGTCAAAGTGTCCTCAAAATGTTTCAAACTATATACAATTATAGACCACTTCTGATGATAAATCAGCTATACAGAGGTCCCCTTTTGACATACTGACTATATTTATGGCCAAAGAGTCCTCGATCTTGGGCTTTCTATACATACTCATAGACTCCTTCTGATGCATCATAAGCCATATAGATGTCCATATCTGACCTTTTGAACTTGTTTCTGGTCAAAATGTCCTCAAAGTTTTTCAAACTATATACAATTATAGACTGCTTCTGATGATAAATCAGCTATACAGAGGTCCCCTTTTGACATACTGACTATATTTATGGCCAAAGAGTCCTCGATCTTGGACTTTCTATACATACTCATAGACTCCTTCTAATGCTACATAAGCCAAATAGATATCCATATCTGACCTTTTGAACTTATTTCTGATCAAAGGGTCCTCAAAAGTTTTTAAACTATATAAAGTTATTGACTCTGTCTGAGATAAATCTGCTATTCAGAGGACCCCTTTTGACCTACTGAACATATTTCTGGCCAAAGAGTCCTAAAAGATTAACACTATACATTCAGATTGAAATCCTCGGATGTTTTATTATCCTGACAAAAGTCCATATTTGACATACTGAATTTTTTTCTGGCCAAGGAGTACTCGAAACTTGACCTTTCCATATATACTCGTTGACTCTTTCTGATGTTACGTCAGCCATACAGAAGTCCATATTTGACCCAAGGAACATGTTTCTGGCCAAAGAGTCCTCGATCTTGGGCTTTCTATACATACTCATAGACTCCTTCTGATGCTTCATAAGCCATATAGATGTCCATATCTGACCTTTTCAACTTATTTTTGGTCAAAGTGTCCTAAAAAATTTTCAACCTATATAAAATTATAGACTGCTTCTGATGATAAATCAGCTATACAGAGGTCCCCTTTTTACATACTGAATACATTTATGGCCAAAGAGTCCTCGATCTTGGACTTTCTATACATACTCATAGACTCCTTCTAATGCTACATAAGCCATATAGATATCCATATCTGACCTTTTGAACTTACTTCTGATCAAAGGGTCCTCAAAAGTTTTTAAACTATATAAAGTTATTGACTCTTTCTGATGATAAATCAGCTATTCAGAGGTCCCATTTTGACCTACTGAATATATTTCTGGCCAAAGAGTCCTAAAAGTTTAACACTATACATTCAGACTGATATCTTCGTATGTTTTATTATCCTGACAAAAGTCCATATTTGACATACTGAATTTTTTTCTGGCCAAGGAGTACTCAAAACTTGACCTTACCATATATACTCGTTGACTCTTTCTGATGTTACGTCAGCTATACAGAAGTCCATATTTGACCCAAGGAACATATTTCTGGTAAAAGAGTCCTCGATTTTGGGCTTTCTATACATACTCATAGACTCCTTCTAATGCTACATAAGCCATATAGATATCCCTATCTGACCTTTTGAACTTATTTCTGATCAAAGGGTCCTCAAAAGTTTTTAAACTATATAAAGTTATTGACTCTTTCTGATGATAAATCTGCTATTCAGAGGACCCCTTTTGACCTACTGAACATATTTCTGGCCAAAGAGTCCTAAAAGATTAACACTATACATTCAGATTGAAATCCTCGGATGTTTTATCATCCTGACAAAAGTCCATATTTGACATACTGAATTTTTTTCTGGCCAAGGAGTACTCGAAACTTGACCTTTCCATATATACTCGTTGACTCTTTCTGATGTTACGTCAGCCATACAGAAGTCCATATTTGACCCAAGGAACATGTTTCTGGCCAAAGAGTCATCGATCTTGGGTTTTCTATACATACTCATAGAGTCCTTCTGATGCATCATAAGCCATATAGATGTCCATATCCGACCTTTTGAACTTGTTTCTGGTCAAAGTGTCCTCAAAATGTTTCAAACTATATACAATTATAGACCACTTCTGATGATAAATCAGCTATACAGAGGTCCCCTTTTGACATACTGACTATATTTATGGCCAAAGAGTCCTCGATCTTGGGCTTTCTATACATACTCATAGACTCCTTCTGATGCATCATAAGCCATATAGATGTCCATATCTGACCTTTTGAACTTGTTTCTGGTCAAAATGTCCTCAAAGTTTTTCAAACTATATACAATTATAGACTGCTTCTGATGATAAATCAGCTATACAGAGGTCCCCTTTTGACATACTGACTATATTTATGGCCAAAGAGTCCTCGATCTTGGACTTTCTATACATACTCATAGACTCCTTCTAATGCTACATAAGCCAAATAGATATCCATATCTGACCTTTTGAACTTATTTCTGATCAAAGGGTCCTCAAAAGTTTTTAAACTATATAAAGTTATTGACTCTGTCTGAGATAAATCTGCTATTCAGAGGACCCCTTTTGACCTACTGAACATATTTCTGGCCAAAGAGTCCTAAAAGATTAACACTATACATTCAGATTGAAATCCTCGGATGTTTTATCCTGACAAAAGTCCATATTTGACATACTGAATTTTTTTCTGGCCAAGGAGTACTCGAAACTTGACCTTTCCATATATACTCGTTGACTCTTTCTGATGTTACGTCAGCCATACAGAAGTCCATATTTGACCCAAGGAACATGTTTCTGGCCAAAGAGTCCTCGATCTTGGGCTTTCTATACATACTCATAGACTCCTTCTGATGCTTCATAAGCCATATAGATGTCCATATCTGACCTTTTCAACTTATTTTTGGTCAAAGATTCCTAAAAAATTTTCAACCTATATAAAATTATAGACTGCTTCTGATGATAAATCAGCTATACAGAGGTCCCCTTTTTACATACTGAATACATTTATGGCCAAAGAGTCCTCGATCTTGGACTTTCTATACATACTCATAGACTCCTTCTAATGCTACATAAGCCATATAGATATCCATATCTGACCTTTTGAACTTACTTCTGATCAAAGGGTCCTCAAAAGTTTTTAAACTATATAAAGTTATTGACTCTTTCTGATGATAAATCAGCTATTCAGAGGTCCCATTTTGACCTACTGAATATATTTCTGGCCAAAGAGTCCTAAAAGTTTAACACTATACATTCAGACTGATATCTTCGTATGTTTTATTATCCTGACAAAAGTCCATATTTGACATACTGAATTTTTTTCTGGCCAAGGAGTACTCAAAACTTGACCTTTCCATATATACTCGTTGACTCTTTCTGATGTTACGTCAGCTATACAGAAGTCCATATTTTACCCAAGGAACATATTTCTGGTAAAAGAGTCCTCGATTTTGGGCTTTCTATACATACTCATAGACTCCTTCTAATGCTACATAAGCCATATAGATATCCCTATCTGACCTTTTGAACTTATTTCTGATCAAAGGGTCCTCAAAAGTTTTTAAACTATATAAAGTTATTGACTCTTTCTGATGATAAATCTGCTATTCAGAGGACCCCTTTTGACCTACTGAACATATTTCTGGCCAAAGAGTCCTAAAAGATTAACACTATACATTCAGATTGAAATCCCCGGATGTTTTATCATCCTGACAAAAGTCCATATTTGACATACTGAATTTTTTTCTGGCCAAGGAGTACTCGAAACTTGACCTTTCCATATATACTCGTTGACTCTTTCTGATGTTACGTCAGCCATACAGAAGTCCATATTTGACCCAAGGAACATGTTTCTGGCCAAAGAGTCATCGATCTTGGGTTTTCTATACATACTCATAGAGTCCTTCTGATGCATCATAAGCCATATAGATGTCCATATCCGACCTTTTGAACTTGTTTCTGGTCAAAGTGTCCTCAAAATGTTTCAAACTATATACAATTATAGACCACTTCTGATGATAAATCAGCTATACAGAGGTCCCCTTTTGACATACTGACTATATTTATGGCCAAAGAGTCCTCGATCTTGGGCTTTCTATACATACTCATAGACTCCTTCTGATGTATCATAAGCCATATAGATGTCCATATCTGACCTTTTGAACTTGTTTCTGGTCAAAATGTCCTCAAAGTTTTTCAAACTATATACAATTATAGACTGCTTCTGATGATAAATCAGCTATACAGAGGTCCCCTTTTGACATACTGACTATATTTATGTCCAAAGAGTCCTCGATCTTGTACTGTCTATACATACTCATAGACTCCTTCTAATGCTACATAAGCCAAATAGATATCCATATCTGACCTTTTGAACTTATTTCTGATCAAAGGGTCCTCAAAAGTTTTTAAACTATATAAAGTTATTGACTCTTTCTGATGATAAATCTGCTATTCAGAGGTCCCCTTTTGACCTACTGAACATATTTCTAGCCAAAGAGTCCTAAAAGATTAACACTATACATTCAGATTGAAATCCTCGGATGTTTTATCATCCTGACAAAAGTCCATATTTGACATACTGAATTTTTTTCTGGCCAAGGAGTACTCGAAACTTGACCTTTCCATATATACTCGTTGACTCTTTCTGATGTTACGTCAGCCATACAGAAGTCCATATTTGACCCAAGGAAGATGTTTCTGGCCAAAGAGTCCTCGATCTTGGGCTTTCTATACATACTCATAGACTCCTTCTGATGCATCATAAGCCATATAGATGTCCATATCTGACCTTTTGAACTTGTTTCTGGTCAAAATGTCCTCAAAGTTTTTCAAACTATATACAATTATAGACTGCTTCTGATGATAAATCAGCTATACAGAGGTCCCCTTTTTACATACTGAATACATTTATGGCCAAAGAGTCCTCGATCTTGGACTTTCTATACATACTCATAGACTCCTTCTAATGCTACATAAGCCATATAGATATCCATATCTGACCTTTTGAACTTACTTCTGATCAAAGGGTCCTCAAAAGTTTTTAAACTATATAAAGTTATTGACTCTTTCTGATGATAAATCAGCTATTCAGAGGTCCCATTTTGACCTACTGAATATATTTCTGGCCAAAGAGTCCTAAAAGTTTAACACTATACATTCAGACTGATATCTTCGTATGTTTTATTATCCTGACAAAAGTCCATATTTGACATACTGAATTTTTTTCTGGCCAAGGAGTACTCAAAACTTGACCTTTCCATATATACTCGTTGACTCTTTCTGATGTTACGTCAGCTATACAGAAGTCCATATTTTACCCAAGGAACATATTTCTGGTAAAAGAGTCCTCGATTTTGGGCTTTCTATACATACTCATAGACTCCTTCTAATGCTACATAAGCCATATAGATATCCCTATCTGACCTTTTGAACTTATTTCTGATCAAAGGGTCCTCAAAAGTTTTTAAACTATATAAAGTTATTGACTCTTTCTGATGATAAATCTGCTATTCAGAGGACCCCTTTTGACCTACTGAACATATTTCTGGCCAAAGAGTCCTAAAAGATTAACACTATACATTCAGATTGAAATCCTCGGATGTTTTATCATCCTGACAAAAGTCCATATTTGACATACTGAATTTTTTTCTGGCCAAGGAGTACTCGAAACTTGACCTTTCCATATATACTCGTTGACTCTTTCTGATGTTACGTCAGCCATACAGAAGTCCATATTTGACCCAAGGAACATGTTTCTGGCCAAAGAGTCATCGATCATGGGTTTTCTATACATACTCATAGAGTCCTTCTGATGCATCATAAGCCATATAGATGTCCATATCCGACCTTTTGAACTTGTTTCTGGTCAAAGTGTCCTCAAAATGTTTCAAACTATATACAATTATAGACCACTTCTGATGATAAATCAGCTATACAGAGGTCCCCTTTTGACATACTGACTATATTTATGGCCAAAGAGTCCTCGATCTTGGGCTTTCTATACATACTCATAGACTCCTTCTGATGTATCATAAGCCATATAGATGTCCATATCTGACCTTTTGAACTTGTTTCTGGTCAAAATGTCCTCAAAGTTTTTCAAACTATATACAATTATAGACTGCTTCTGATGATAAATCAGCTATACAGAGGTCCCCTTTTGACATACTGACTATATTTATGTCCAAAGAGTCCTCGATCTTGTACTGTCTATACATACTCATAGACTCCTTCTAATGCTACATAAGCCAAATAGATATCCATATCTGACCTTTTGAACTTATTTCTGATCAAAGGGTCCTCAAAAGTTTTTAAACTATATAAAGTTATTGACTCTTTCTGATGATAAATCTGCTATTCAGAGGTCCCCTTTTGACCTACTGAACATATTTCTAGCCAAAGAGTCCTAAAAGATTAACACTATACATTCAGATTGAAATCCTCGGATGTTTTATCATCCTGACAAAAGTCCATATTTGACATACTGAATTTTTTTCTGGCCAAGGAGTACTCGAAACTTGACCTTTCCATATATACTCGTTGACTCTTTCTGATGTTACGTCAGCCATACAGAAGTCCATATTTGACCCAAGGAAGATGTTTCTGGCCAAAGAGTCCTCGATCTTGGGCTTTCTATACATACTCATAGACTCCTTCTGATGCATCATAAGCCATATAGATGTCCATATCTGACCTTTTGAACTTGTTTCTGGTCAAAGTGTCCTGAAAATGTTTCAAACTATATAAAATTATAGACCGCTTCTGATGATAAATCAGCTATACAGAGGTCCCCTTTTGACATACTGACTATATTTATGGCCAAAGAGTCCTCGATCTTGGACTTTCTATACATACTCATAGACTCCTTCTAATGCTACATAAGCCAAATAGATATCCATATCTGACCTTTTGAACTTATTTCTGATCAAAGGGTCCTCAAAAGTTTTTAAACTATATAAAGTTATTGACTCTGTCTGAGATAAATCTGCTATTCAGAGGACCCCTTTTGACCTACTGAACATATTTCTGGCCAAAGAGTCCTAAAAGATTAACACTATACATTCAGATTGAAATCCTCGGATGTTTTATCCTGACAAAAGTCCATATTTGACATACTGAATTTTTTTCTGGCCAAGGAGTACTCGAAACTTGACCTTTCCATATATACTCATTGACTCTTTCTGATGTTACGTCAGCCATACAGAAGTCCATATTTGACCCAAGGAACATGTTTCTGGCCAAAGAGTCCTCGATCTTGGGCTTTCTATACATACTCATAGACTCCTTCTGATGCTTCATAAGCCATATAGATGTCCATATCTGACCTTTTCAACTTATTTTTGGTCAAAGTGTCCTAAAAAATTTTCAACCTATATAAAATTATAGACTGCTTCTGATGATAAATCAGCTATACAGAGGTCCCCTTTTTACATACTGAATACATTTATGGCCAAAGAGTCCTCGATCTTGGACTTTCTATACATACTCATAGACTCCTTCTAATGCTACATAAGCCATATAGATATCCATATCTGACCTTTTGAACTTACTTCTGATCAAAGGGTCCTCAAAAGTTTTTAAACTATATAAAGTTATTGACTCTTTCTGATGATAAATCAGCTATTCAGAGGTCCCATTTTGACCTACTGAATATATTTCTGGCCAAAGAGTCCTAAAAGTTTAACACTATACATTCAGACTGATATCTTCGTATGTTTTATTATCCTGACAAAAGTCCATATTTGACATACTGAATTTTTTTCTGGCCAAGGAGTACTCAAAACTTGACCTTTCCATATATACTCGTTGACTCTTTCTGATGTTACGTCAGCTATACAGAAGTCCATATTTGACCCAAGGAACATGTTTCTGGTAAAAGAGTCCTCGATTTTGGGCTTTCTATACATACTCATAGACTCCTTCTAATGCTACATAAGCCATATAGATATCCATATCTGACCTTTTGAACTTATTTCTGATCAAAGGGTCCTCAAAAGTTTTTAAACTATATAAAGTTATTGACTCTTTCTGATGATAAATCTGCTATTCAGAGGACCCCTTTTGACCTACTGAACATATTTCTGGCCAAAGAGTCCTAAAAGATTAACACTATACATTCAGATTGAAATCCTCGGATGTTTTATCATCCTGACAAAAGTCCATATTTGACATACTGAATTTTTTTCTGGCCAAGGAGTACTCGAAACTTGACCTTTCCATATATACTCGTTGACTCTTTCTGATGTTACGTCAGCCATACAGAAGTCCATATTTGACCCAAGGAACATGTTTCTGGCCAAAGAGTCATCGATCTTGGACTTTCTATACATACTCATAGACTCCTTCTAATGCTACATAAGCCAAAATAGATATCCATATCTGACCTTTTGAACTTATTTCTGATCAAAGGGTCCTCAAAAGTTTTTAAACTATATATAGTTATTGACTCTGTCTAATGATAAATCAGCTATTCAGAGGTCCCATTTTGACCTACTGAACATATTTCTGGCCAAAGAGTCCTAAAAGATTAACACTATACATTCAGATTGAAATCCTCGGATGTTTTATCCTGACAAAAGTCCATATTTGACATATTGAATTTTTTTCTGGCCAAGGAGTACTCGAAACTTGACCTTTCCATATATACTCGTTGACTCTTTCTGATGTTACGTCAGCCATACAGAAGTCCATATTTGACCCAAGGAACATGTTTCTGGCCAAAGAGTCCTCGATCTTGGGCTTTCTATACATACTCATAGACTCCTTCTGATGCTTCATAAGCCATATAGATGTCCATATCTGACCTTCTCAACTTATTTTTGGTCAAAGTGTCCTAAAAATTTTTCAACCTATATAAAATTATAGACTGCTTCTGATGATAAATCAGCTATACAGAGGTCCCCTTTTTACATACTGAATACATTTATGGCCAAAGAGTCCTCGATCTTGGACTTTCTATACATACTCATAGACTCCTTCTAATGCTACATAAGCCATATAGATATCCATATCTGACCTTTTGAACTTATTTCTGATCAAAGGGTCCTCAAAAGTTTTTAAACTATATAAAGTTATTGACTCTTTCTGATGATAAATCTGCTATTCAGAGGACCCCTTTTGACCTACTGAACATATTTCTGGCCAAAGAGTCCTAAAAGATTAACACTATACATTCAGATTGAAATCCTCGGATGTTTTATCATCCTGACAAAAGTCCATATTTGACATACTGAATTTTTTTCTGGCCAAGGAGTACTCGAAACTTGACCTTTCCATATATACTCGTTGACTCTTTCTGATGTTACGTCAGCCATACAGAAGTCCATATTTGACCCAAGGAACATGTTTCTGGCCAAAGAGTCATCGATCTTGGGTTTTCTATACATACTCATAGAGTCCTTCTGATGCATCATAAGCCATATAGATGTCCATATCCGACCTTTTGAACTTGTTTCTGGTCAAAGTGTCCTCAAAATGTTTCAAACTATATACAATTATAGACCACTTCTGATGATAAATCAGCTATACAGAGGTCCCCTTTTGACATACTGACTATATTTTTGGCCAAAGAGTCCTCGATCTTGGGCTTTCTATACATACTCATAGACTCCTTCTGATGCATCATAAGCCATATAGATGTCCATATCTGACCTTTTGAACTTGTTTCTGGTCAAAATGTCCTCAAAGTTTTTCAAACTATATACAATTATAGACTGCTTCTGATGATAAATCAGCTATACAGAGGTCCCCTTTTGACATACTGACTATATTTATGGCCAAAGAGTCCTCGATCTTGTACTTTCTATACATACTCATAGACTCCTTCTAATGCTACATAAGCCAAATAGATATCCATATCTGACCTTTTGAACTTATTTCTGATCAAAGGGTCCTCAAAAGTTTTTAAACTATATAAAGTTATTGACTCTTTCTGATGATAAATCTGCTATTCAGAGGACCCCTTTTGACCTACTGAACATATTTCTAGCCAAAGAGTCCTAAAAGATTAACACTATACATTCAGATTGAAATCCTCGGATGTTTTATCATCCTGACAAAAGTCCATATTTGACATACTGAATTTTTTTCTGGCCAAGGAGTACTCGAAACTTGACCTTTCCATATATACTCGTTGACTCTTTCTGATGTTACGTCAGCCATACAGAAGTCCATATTTGACCCAAGGAAGATGTTTCTGGCCAAAGAGTCCTCGATCTTGGGCTTTCTATACATACTCATAGACTCCTTCTGATGCATCATAAGCCATATAGATGTCCATATCTGACCTTTTGAACTTGTTTCTGGTCAAAGTGTCCTGAAAATGTTTCAAACTATATACAATTATAGACCGCTTCTGATGATAAATCAGCTATACAGAGGTCCCCTTTTGACATACTGACTATATTTATGGCCAAAGAGTCCTCGATCTTGGACTTTCTATACATACTCATAGACTCCTTCTAATGCTACATAAGCCATATAGATATCCATATCTGACCTTTTGAACTTACTTCTGATCAAAGGGTCCTCAAAAGTTTTTAAACTATATAAAGTTATTGACTCTTTCTGATGATAAATCAGCTATTCAGAGGTCCCATTTTGACCTACTGAATATATTTCTGGCCAAAGAGTCCTAAAAGTTTAACACTATACATTCAGACTGATATCTTCGTATGTTTTATTATCCTGACAAAAGTCCATATTTGACATACTGAATTTTTTTCTGGCCAAGGAGTACTCAAAACTTGACCTTTCCATATATACTCGTTGACTCTTTCTGATGTTACGTCAGCTATACAGAAGTCCATATTTGACCCAAGGAACATATTTCTGGTAAAAGAGTCCTCGATTTTGGGCTTTCTATACATACTCATAGACTCCTTCTAATGCTACATAAGCCATATAGATATCCATATCTGACCTTTTGAACTTATTTCTGATCAAAGGGTCCTCAAAAGTTTTTAAACTATATAAAGTTATTGACTCTTTCTGATGATAAATCTGCTATTCAGAGGACCCCTTTTGACCTACTGAACATATTTCTGGCCAAAGAGTCCTAAAAGATTAACACTATACATTCAGATTGAAATCCTCGGATGTTTTATCATCCTGACAAAAGTCCATATTTGACATACTGAATTTTTTTCTGGCCAAGGAGTACTCGAAACTTGACCTTTCCATATATACTCGTTGACTCTTTCTGATGTTACGTCAGCCATACAGAAGTCCATATTTGACCCAAGGAACATGTTTCTGGCCAAAGAGTCATCGATCTTGGGTTTTCTATACATACTCATAGACTCCTTCTGATGCATCATAAGTCATATAGATGTCCATATCCGACCTTTTGAACTTGTTTCTGGTCAAAGTGTCCTCAAAATGTTTCAAACTATATACAATTATAGACCACTTCTGATGATAAATCAGCTATACAGAGGTCCCCTTTTGACATACTGACTATATTTATGGCCAAAGAGTCCTCGATCTTGGGCTTTCTATACATACTCATAGACTCCTTCTGATGCATCATAAGCCATATAGATGTCCATATCTGACCTTTTGAACTTGTTTCTGGTCAAAATGTCCTCAAAGTTTTTCAAACTATATACAATTATAGACTGCTTCTGATGATAAATCAGCTATACAGAGGTCCCCTTTTGACATACTGACTATATTTATGGCCAAAGAGTCCTCGATCTTGTACTTTCTATACATACTCATAGACTCCTTCTAATGCTACATAAGCCAAATAGATATCCATATCTGACCTTTTGAACTTATTTCTGATCAAAGGGTCCTCAAAAGTTTTTAAACTATATAAAGTTATTGACTCTGTCTGATGATAAATCAGCTATTCTTAGGTCCCATTTTGACCTACTGAACATATTTCTGGCCAAAGAGTCCTAAAAGATTAACACTATACATTCAGATTGAAATCCTCGGATGTTTTATCCTGACAAACGTCCATATTTGACATACTGAATTTTTTTCTGGCCAAGGAGTACTCGAAACTTGACCTTTCCATATATACTCGTTGACTCTTTCTGATGTTACGTCAGCCATACAGAAGTCCATATTTGACCCAAGGAAGATGTTTCTGGCCAAAGAGTCCTCGATATTGGGCTTTCTATACATACTCATAGACTCCTTCTGATGCTTCATAAGCCATATAGATGTCCATATCTGACCTTTTGAACTTGTTTCTGGTCAAAATGTCCTCAAAGTTTTTCAAACTATATACAATTATAGACTGCTTCTGATGATAAATCAGCTATACAGAGGTCCCCTTTTGACATACTGACTATATTTATGGCCAAAGAGTCCTCGATCTTGGACTTTCTATACATACTCATAGACTCCTTCTAATGCTACATAAGCCAAATAGATATCCATATCTGACCTTTTGAACTTATTTCTGATCAAAGGGTCCTCAAAAGTTTTTAAACTATATAAAGTTATTGACTCTTTCTGATGATAAATCTGCTATTCAGAGGTCCCATTTTGACCTACTGAACATATTTCTGGCCAAAGAGTCCTAAAAGATTAACACTATACATTCAGATTGAAATCCTCGGATGTTTTATCCTGACAAAAGTCCATATTTGACATTCTGAATTTTTTTCTGGCCAAGGAGTACTCGAAACTTGACCTTTCCATATACTCGTTGACTCTTTCTGATGTTATGTCAGCCATATAGATGTCCATATCTGACCTTTTGAACTTATTTCTGGTCAAAGGTTCCTCAAAAGTTTTTAAACTATGTAAATGTATAGACTCCTTCTGATGATAAATCAGACCAAAAAAGGTCAAATTTTGACTCTTGAGTCAATATGTTTATAGAGTTAATGTTCAATGATTCTTTGGCCAAAACATATATTCAGAGGGTCACATATGGACACCTGTTAAAGTGATGAATCATCAGAAGAAATCTATGAGTATTTAATAAGTTAACTTGTGAGGACCTTTTTACCAAAAATATTTTCAATTCCCCAGATATGGACATCTATAAAGCCTATGAAGAATCAGAAAGAGTCTATGCATATGCATAGAAAGTTCATGATTGAGAACTCTTTGGCCATAAATATGTTCCTTGGGTCAATAATGGACTTCTGTATGGCTGACGTGACATTAGAAAGAGTCAAGAAGTATATATAGAAAGGTCAAGTTTAAACTCTTTTACCAGAAAAAAAGTCCTGGACTTGGATGATATAACATCTGAAGATATCAATCTGAAAGTATAGTGTTCATCTTTTAGGACTCTTTGGCCAGAAATATGTTCAGTAGGTCAAAAGGGGAAATCTGAATCATACAGAGTCTATAACTTTATTTATTTTGAAAACTTTTGAGGACACTTTGACAAGAAATAAGTTCAAAAGGTCAGATATGGATATCTATATGGCTTATGAAGCATCAGAAGAAGTCAATGAGTATGTATAGAAAGCCCAAGATCGAGGACTCTTTGGCCAGAAATATGTTCCTTGGGTCAAATATGGACTTCTGTATGGCAGACTTAACATCAGAAAGAGTCAACGAGTATATATGGAAAGGTCAAGTTTCGAGTACTCCTTGGCCAATTCCGTATGTCAAATATGGACTTTTGTCAGGATGATATAACATCCGAAGATATCAATCTGAATGTATCGTGTTAATCTGTTAGGAGTCGTTGGCCAGAAATATGTTAAGTAGGTCAAAAGGGGACATCTGAATTATACAGAGTCTATAACTTTATTTAGTTTAAAAACTTTTGAGGACACTTTGACAAGAAATAAGTTCAAAAGGTCAGATATGGATCTCTATATGGCTTATGAAGCATCAGAAGGAGTCAATGAGTATGTATAGAAAGCACAAGATCGAGGACTCTTTGGCCAGAAATATGTTCCTTGGGTCAATTATGGACTTCTGTATGGCAGACGTAACATCAGAAAGAGTCAACGAGTATATATGGAAAGGTCAAGTTTTGAGTACTCCTTGGCTAGAAAAAAAAATCAATATTTCAAATATGGACTTTTGTCAGGATGATATAACATCTGAAGATATCAGTCTGAATCTATAGTGTTAATCTTTTAGGACTCTTTGGCCAGAAATATGTTCTGTAGGTCAAAAGGGGACATCTGAATAAATGATTTATCATCATAAAGAGTCTATAACTTTATATAGTTTAAAAACTTTTGAGGACCCTTTGACCAGAAATAAGTTCAAAAGGTCAGATATGGATATCTATATGGCTTATCTAGCTTTAGAAGGAGTCTATGAGTATGTACAGAAAGTCCAAGATCGGGAACTCGTTGGCCATAAATATATTCCTTGGGTCAAATATGGACTTCTGCAAGGCTGATTTGACATCAAGAGTCGATAAGTTTATAACAGTAAAAAAACATTTTGAGGATTCATTGGCAAAAAATATGTTCAATTTGTTAAATATGGACTTCAGTCTGGCTGACATAACATTACCAGAAGTCTGTATAGTATGAGAAATATGTATAGTAAGGTTAAAGTTCAAGGTCTCTGTCCAGAAATATGTTCAGAAGGTCAAATATGGACTTCTGTATGGCTGATTTAACATCAGGAGTCTATACGTTTATGATAGACAAAATCCTTTTGAGAACTCTTTGGTCAAATTGTTTTACAATCGGTCAAATATGGACTACTGTCTGCCTGATTTAACATTACGAGAAGTCAGTCTATATGTATAGTGAGTTAATGTTCACGGACTCTCAAAAATTGACTACTGGCTGGTTAATATAACATCACAAGAAGTCAATCTGTAGTATAGCAAGATAATGTTCAAGAACTCTTTGGCCAGAAATATGTTCAGTAGGTCAAAAGGGGACCTCTGTATAGCCTATTTATCATCAGAAGGAGTCTATGACTTTACATAGTTTAAAAACTTCTGAGGACCTTTTGACCAGAAATAAGTTCAAAAGGTCATATATGGATATCTATCTAATCATGCATAGAAAGTCCAAGATCGAGGACTCTTTGGTCAGAAATATGTTCCTTGGGTCAAATATGGACTTCTGTATGGCTGACGTAACATCAGGAGTCGACGAGTATGTATAGAAAGTTAAAATCAGTTGACTGAATGTACAAGTAATGCATTCGAATAGACAAAATATACAGCTATTTCATTTATGCAATGAAACATACAACATATGTGCTTTCGCACTGCACTGCATACTCAGCAAACTTATTCATTTGTTCATTGAAGGGAAATTATTGCATTAGCTATCGCATTACAATACATAGAATAACCTCGTGTGCAAAGAAGAGATAAACGTGTTGCATTGCATTTTGCATTTCAATGCATGCCAGAAATAACTCATTCCTTTGTGACAACAGACAACGATGTACATTGAAGGATATCATATATGCTATGCACCTCTTGCTTTGCATTGCATTGCACACTAACTCATTCCCATGTTCATAAAAAGAAAACATATGTGTTGTTGCATTGCATTGCACAAACGATCTAACGTTGTGCATTGAAGAATAACAAATAGGCAATGAACTTCTTGCATTGCATTGCACACCTGAACTAATTCAATCCTATGTTCATTAAAAGAGATAACATATGTGTTGTTGCATTGCATTGCACAAACGATCTAATGTTGTGCATTGAAGAATAACAAATAGGCAATGAACTTCTTGCATTGCATATAAGCACACCAGAACTAACTCCTTCCCATGTTCATTAAAGAAATAATATACGTGTTGTTGCATTGCATTGCACAAACGATCTAACGTTGTGCATTGAAGAAAAACATAGGCTATGCACTTCTTGCATTGCATTGCACACCAGAACTAATTAATTCCCATGTTCATTAAAGAGCTAACGAATGTTATTGCATTGCAGAAACGATCTAACATTGTGCATTGAAGAATAACATAGGCTATGCATTTCTTGCATTGCATTGCACAAACGATCTAACGTTGTTAAAGAGATAACGTTCTAACGTTAACGTTCAATAAAGAGATAATGAATGTCATTGCATTGCATTGCACAAACAATCTTACGTTGTGCAGTGAAGAATAACGTGTAGGCTATGCACTTCTTGTATTGCATTGCATTGCATTGCATTGCACACCAGAACTCACTCATTCCCATGTTCATTAAAGAGATAACATGTTTTGCTGCATTGCATTGCATTGCACAAACGATCTAACGTTGTCCATTGAAAAATAACATATAGGCTATGCATTTCTTGCATTGCATTGCATTGCACACCAGAACTAACTCATTCCCATGTTCATTAAAGAGATAACATATGTTTTGCTGCATATTGCATTGCATTGCACAAACGATCTAACGTTGTGCATTGAAGAATAACATATAGGCTATGCACTTCTTGCATTGCATTGCATTGCACACCAGAACTAACTCAATCCCATGTTCATTAAAGAGATAACATATGTCTTGTTGCAATCCATTGCACAAAAGATCTAACGTTGTGCATTGAAGAATAACATAAAGGCTATTGCATTGCACACCAGAACTAACTCATTCTCATGTTCATTAAAGAGATAACATATGTCTTGCAATGCATTGCACAAAACATGTAACGTTGTGCATTGAAGAATAACATATGCACTTCTTGCATTGCATTGCATTGCACACCAGAACTAACTCATTCCCATGTTAATTAAAGAGATAACATGTTTTGCTGCATTGCATTGCATTGCACAAACGATATAACGTTGTGCATTGAAGAATAAC
The DNA here is from genome assembly GCF_951802725.1 of Rutilus rutilus. NCBI lineage: Eukaryota > Metazoa > Chordata > Actinopteri > Cypriniformes > Leuciscidae > Rutilus > Rutilus rutilus. Next base: position 16,192,659 of record NC_140220.1, on the reverse strand, counting down.
TTATAAGCTTGCACATCTTGCATTGCATTGCACACCAGCACTAACTCATTCCCATGTTCATTAAAGAGATAACATATGTTTTGCTGCATTGCATTGCATTGCACAAACGATCTAACGTTGTGCATTGAAGAATAACCTATAGGATATGCACTTCTTGCATTGCATTGCATTGCACACCAGAACTAACTCAATCCCATGTTCATTAAAGAGATAACATATGTCTTGTTGCAATGCATTGCACAAAAGATCTAACGTTTTGCATTGAAGAATAACATAAAGGCTATTGCATTGCATTGCACACCAGAAGTAACTCTTTCCCATGTTCATTAAAGAGACAACATATGTGTTGCTGCATTGCATTGCATTGCATTGCACAAACGATCTAACGTTGTGCATTGAAGAATAACCTATAGGATATGCACTTCTTGCATTGCATTGCATTGCACACCAGAACTAACTCAATCCCATGTTCATTAAAGAGATAACATGTTTTGCTGCATTGCATTGCATTGCATTGCACAAACGATCTAACGTTGTGCATTGAAGAATAACATATAGGCTATGAACTTCTTGCATTGCATTGCATTGCACACCAGAACTAACTCATTCCCATGTTCATTAAAGAGATAACATGTTTTGCTGCATTGCATTGCATTGCACAAACGATCTAACGTTGTGCATTGAAGAAAAACATAGGCTATGCACTTCTTGCATTGCATTGCACACCAGAACTAATTAATTCCCATGTTCATTAAAGAGCTAACGAATGTTATTGCATTGCACAAACGATCTAACATTGTGCACTGAAGAATAACATATAGGCTATGCATTTCGTACATTGCATTGCATTGCACACCAGAACTAATTCATTACCATGTTCATTAAAGAGATAACGAATGTTATTGCATTGCATTGCACAATCAATCTAACGTTGTGCATTGAAGAATAACATAGGCTATGCATTTCTTGCAAACGATCTAACGTTGTTAAAAAGATAACGTTCTAACGTTAACGTTCAATAAAGAGATAATGAATGTCATTGCATTGCATTGCACAAACGATCTTACGTTGTGCAGTGAAGAATAACGTGTAGGCTATGCACTTCTTGTATTGCATTGCATTGCATTGCATACCAGAACTAACTCAATCCTATGTTCATTAAAGAGCTAACATATGTTTTGTGGCAATGCATTGCACAAACGATCTAACGTTGTGCATTTAAGAATAACAAATAGGCAATGAACTTCTTGCATTGCATTGCATTGCACACCAGAACTAACTCAATCCCATGTTCATTAAAGAGATAACATATGTTTTGCTGCATTGCATTGCATTGCACAAACGATCTAACGTTGTGCATTGAAGAATAACATAAAGGCTATTGCATTGCATTGCACACCAGAACTAACTCCTTTCCATGTTCATTAATAGAGATAACATATGTTTTGTTGCATTGCATTGCACAAACGATCTAATGTTGTGCATTGAAGAATAACTTATGTGTTGTTGCATTGCATTGCATTGCACACCAGAACTCACTCATTCCAATGTTCATTAAAGAGATAACATATGTTTTGCTGCATTGCATTGCATTGCACAAACGATCTAACGTTGTGCATTGAAGAATAACATATAGGCTATGCACGTCTTGCATTGCATTGCACACCAGAACTAACTCATTCCCATGTTCATTAAAGAGATAACATATGTTTTGCTGCATATTGCATTGCACAAACGATCTAACGTTGTGCATTGAAGAATAACATATAGGCTATGCACTTCTTGCATTTCATTGCATTGCACACCAGAACTAACTCAATCCCATGTTCATTAAAGAGATAACATATGTCTTGTTGCAATCCATTGCACAAAAGATCTAACGTTGTGCATTGAAGAATAACATAAAGGCTATTGCACTGCATTGCACACCAGAACTAACTCATTCCCATGTTCATTAAATTGATAACATATGTCTTGCAATGCATTGCAAAAAACATCTAACGTTGTGCATTGAAGAATAACATATGCACTTCTTGCATTGCATTGCATTGCACACCAGAACTAACTCATTCCCATGTTAATTAAAGAGATAACATGTTTTGCTGCATTGCATTGCATTGCACAAACGATATAACGTTGTGCATTGAAGAATAACTTATAAGCTTGCACTTCTTGCATTGCATTGCACACCAGCACTAACTCATTCCCATGTTCATTAAAGAGATAACATGTTTTGCTGCATTGCATTGCATTGCACAAACGATCTAACGTTGTGCATTGAAGAATAACCTATAGGATATGCACTTCTTGCATTGCATTGCATTGCACACCAGAACTAACTCAATCCCATGTTCATTAAAGAGATAACATATGTCTTGTTGCAATGCATTGCACAAAAGATCTAACGTTGTGCATTGAAAAATAACATAAAGGCTATTGCATTGCACTGCACACCAGAAGTAACTCATTCCCATGTTCATTAAAGAGACAACATATGTGTTGCTGCATTGCATTGCACAAACGATCTAACGTTGTGCATTGAAGAATAACCTATAGGATATGCACTTCTTGCATTGCATTGCATTGCACACCAGAACTAACTCAATCCCATGTTCATTAAAGAGATAACATGTTTTGCTGCATTGCATTGCACAAACGATCTAACGTTGTGCATTGAAGAATAACATATAGGCTATGAACTTCTTGCATTGCATTGCATTGCACACCAGAACTAACTCATTCCCATGTTCATTAAAGAGATAACGTATGTTTTGCTGCATTGCATTGCATTGCACAAACGATCTAACGTTGTGCATTGAAGAATAACATATAGGCTATGCACTTCTTGCATTGCATTGCACACCAGAACTAACTCATTCCCATGTTCATTAAAGAGGTTACATGTTTTGCTGCATTGCATTGCATTGCACAAACGATCTAACGTTGTGCATTGAAGAATAACTTATAAGCTTGCACTTCTTGCATTGCATTGCACACCAGCACTAACTCATTCCCATGTTCATTAAAGAGATAACATATGTTTTGCTGCATTGCATTGCACAACCGATCTAACGTTGTGCATTGAAGAATAACATATAGGCTATGCACTTCTTGCATTGCATTGCTTTGCACACCAGAACTAACTCAATCCCATGTTCATTAAAGAGATAACATATGTCTTGTTGCAATGCATTGCACAAAAGATCTAACGTTGTGCATTGAAGAATAACATAAAGGCTATTGCATTGCATTGCACACCAGAACTAAATCATTCCCATGTTCATTAAAGAGACAACATATGTGTTGCTGCATTGCATTGCATTGCATTGCACAAACGTTCTAACGTTGTGCATTGAAGAATAACCTATAGGATACGCACTTCTTGCATTGCATTGCATTGCACACCAGAACTAACTCAATCCCATGTTCATTAAAAGAGATAACATATGTCTTGTTGTCTGCATTGCACAAACGTTCTAACGTTGTTCATTGAAGAATAACATATGCACTTCTTGCATTGCATTGCATAAGCACACCAGAACTATCTCTTTAACCATATTCATTAAAGAGATAATATACGTGTTGTTGCATTGCATTGCACAAACGATCTAACGGTGTGCATTGTAGAAAAAAATAGGCTATGCACTTCTTGCATTGCATTGCATTGCACAACAGAACTAATTCATGCCCATGATCATTAAAGAGCTAACGAATGTTATTGCATTGCATTGCATTGCACAAACGATCTAACGTTGTGCATTGAAGAATAACAAATAGGCAATGATCTTCTTGCATTGCATTGCATTGCACACCTGAACTAACTCAATCTCATGTTCATTAAAAGAGAAAACATATGTGTTGTTGCATTGCATTGCACAAACGATCTAACGTTGTGCATTGAAGAATAACATAGGCTATGCACTTCTTGCATTGAATTGCATTGCACACCAGAACTAACTCCTTCCCATGTTCATTAAAGAGATAATATACGTGTTGTTGCATTGCATTGCACAAACGATCTAACGTTGTGCATTGAAGAATAACATAGGCTATGCATTTCTTGCATTGCATTGCATTGCACACCAGAACTAACTCAATCCCATGTTCATTAAAGACATAACATTTGTGTTATTGCATTGCACAAATGATCTGACGTTGTGCATTAAAGAATAACATAAGCCTTTGCACTTCTTTCAAAGCATTGCACACCATTGCACTAACTCATTCCCAAACTCATTGCGCTGTGGTTTGAGGAAATACAATTTGTGCTGTTGCATTGCATTTCACTCACGATCAAACTCCACTGCATAAAATATCAAGCTGTTATAGTTAGATATAATAATACATTATTAATCAACGCTAATTCTTAGATCGTTTGTGCAATGAGTTATATGTTCTTTTGAGTATCTTTTCATTGCACATGAGGTATGAAGTATTTTATTCTATGCATTGAAATGCAAGAGGTAAATGCTATAATTTCCCTTCAAAGCAAAAATGAATAAGTTAGTTATTCAGTGCAATGCGAAAGCACATATGGTATGTCAAATCAGGCAAACAGAGGTCCCTCTTTGACCTACGGAACATATTTTCTGTCCAAAGAGTAATCGATCTTGAACTTTATATAAATTCTCGATGAATCTTTCTGATGTTACATCAGCCATACAAAAGTCAATTTTTGACCTACTGAACAAATTTCTGGACAAAGAGTCCTTGAACATTAACTTACTAAACATATAAGACTGAGTTCTTGTGATGTTATAGCAGCCAGACTGCAGTCCATATTTGACTGATTGAACATATTTGTGGCAAAAGAGTCCTCAAAAGGTATTCTGTGTACTATTATAAACTTATAGACTCCTTCTGGTGTTAAATCAGCCATACAGATGTCCCCTTTTGACATACTGAATATATTTATGGCCAAAGATTCCTCGATCTTGGACTTTCTATACATACTCATAGACTCCTTCTAATGCTACATAAGCCAAATAGATATCCATATCTGACCTTTTGAACTTATTTCTGATCAAAGGGTCCTCAAAAGTTTTTAAACTATATAAAGTTATTGACTCTTTCTGATGATAAATCTGCTATTCAGAGGACCCCTTTTGACCTACTGAACATATTTCTGGCCAAAGAGTCCTAAAAGATTAACACTATACATTCAGATTGAAATCCTCGGATGTTTTATCATCCTGACAAAAGTCCATATTTGACATACTGAATTTTTTTCTGGCCAAGGAGTACTCGAAACTTGACCTTTCCATATATACTCGTTGACTCTTTCTGATGTTACGTCAGCCATACAGAAGTCCATATTTGACCCAAGGAACATGTTTCTGGCCAAAGAGTCATCGATCTTGGGTTTTCTATACATACTCATAGACTCCTTCTGATGCATCATAAGCCATATAGATGTCCATATCCGACCTTTTGAACTTGTTTGTGGTCAAAGTGTCCTCAAAATGTTTCAAACTATATACAATTATAGACCACTTCTGATGATAAATCAGCTATACAGAGGTCCCCTTTTGACATACTGACTATATTTATGGCCAAAGAGTCCTCGATCTTGGGCTTTCTATACATACTCATAGACTCCTTCTGATGCATCATAAGCCATATAGATGTCCATATCTGACCTTTTGAACTTGTTTCTGGTCAAAATGTCCTCAAAGTTTTTCAAACTATATACAATTATAGACTGCTTCTGATGATAAATCAGCTATACAGAGGTCCCCTTTTGACATACTGACTATATTTATGGCCAAAGAGTCCTCGATCTTGGACTTTCTATACATACTCATAGACTCCTTCTGATGCTTCATAAGCCATATAGATGTCCATATCTGACCTTTTCAACTTATTTTTGGTCAAAGTGTCCTAAAAAATTTTCAACCTATATAAAATTATAGACTGCTTCTGATGATAAATCAGCTATACAGAGGTCCCCTTTTTACATACTGAATACATTTATGGCCAAAGAGTCCTCGATCTTGGACTTTCTATACATACTCATAGACTCCTTCTAATGCTACATAAGCCATATAGATATCCATATCTGACCTTTTGAACTTATTTCTGATCAAAGGGTCCTCAAAAGTTTTTAAACTATATAAAGTTAATGACTCTTTCTGATGATAAATCAGCTATTCAGAGGTCCCATTTTGACCTACTGAATATATTTCTGGCCAAAGAGTCCTAAAAGTTTAACACTATACATACAGACTGATATCTTCGTATGTTTTATTATCCTGACAAAAGTCCATATTTGACATACTGAATTTTTTTCTGGCCAAGGAGTACTCAAAACTTGACCTTTCCATATATACTCGTTGACTCTTTCTGATGTTACGTCAGCTATACAGAAGTCCATATTTGACCCAAGGAACATATTTCTGGTAAAAGAGTCCTCGATTTTGGGCTTTCTATACATACTCATAGACTCCTTCTAATGCTACATAAGCCATATAGATATCCCTATCTGACCTTTTGAACTTATTTCTGATCAAAGGGTCCTCAAAAGTTTTTAAACTATATAAAGTTATTGACTCTTTCTGATGATAAATCTGCTATTCAGAGGACCCCTTTTGACCTACTGAACATATTTCTGGCCAAAGAGTCCTAAAAGATTAACACTATACATTCAGATTGAAATCCTCGGATGTTTTATCATCCTGACAAAAGTCCATATTTGACATACTGAATTTTTTTCTGGCCAAGGAGTACTCGAAACTTGACCTTTCCATATATACTCGTTGACTCTTTCTGATGTTACGTCAGCCATACAGAAGTCCATATTTGACCCAAGGAACATGTTTCTGGCCAAAGAGTCATCGATCTTGGGTTTTCTATACATACTCATAGAGTCCTTCTGATGCATCATAAGCCATATAGATGTCCATATCCGACCTTTTGAACTTGTTTCTGGTCAAAGTGTCCTCAAAATGTTTCAAACTATATACAATTATAGACCACTTCTGATGATAAATCAGCTATACAGAGGTCCCCTTTTGACATACTGACTATATTTATGGCCAAAGAGTCCTCGATCTTGGGCTTTCTATACATACTCATAGACTCCTTCTGATGCATCATAAGCCATATAGATGTCCATATCTGACCTTTTGAACTTGTTTCTGGTCAAAATGTCCTCAAAGTTTTTCAAACTATATACAATTATAGACTGCTTCTGATGATAAATCAGCTATACAGAGGTCCCCTTTTGACATACTGACTATATTTATGGCCAAAGAGTCCTCGATCTTGTACTTTCTATACATACTCATAGACTCCTTCTAATGCTACATAAGCCAAATAGATATCCATATCTGACCTTTTGAACTTATTTCTGATCAAAGGGTCCTCAAAAGTTTTTAAACTATATAAAGTTAATGACTCTTTCTGATGATAAATCAGCTATTCAGAGGTCCCATTTTGACCTACTGAATATATTTCTGGCCAAAGAGTCCTAAAAGTTTAACACTATACATACAGACTGATATCTTCGTATGTTTTATTATCCTGACAAAAGTCCATATTTGACATACTGAATTTTTTTCTGGCCAAGGAGTACTCAAAACTTGACCTTTCCATATATACTCGTTGACTCTTTCTGATGTTACGTCAGCTATACAGAAGTCCATATTTGACCCAAGGAACATATTTCTGGTAAAAGAGTCCTCGATTTTGGGCTTTCTATACATACTCATAGACTGCTTCTAATGCTACATAAGCCATATAGATATCCCTATCTGACCTTTTGAACTTATTTCTGATCAAAGGGTCCTCAAAAGTTTTTAAACTATATAAAGTTATTGACTCTTTCTGATGATAAATCTGCTATTCAGAGGACCCCTTTTGACCTACTGAACATATTTCTGGCCAAAGAGTCCTAAAAGATTAACACTATACATTCAGATTGAAATCCTCGGATGTTTTATCATCCTGACAAAAGTCCATATTTGACATACTGAATTTTTTTCTGGCCAAGGAGTACTCGAAACTTGACCTTTCCATATATACTCGTTGACTCTTTCTGATGTTACGTCAGCCATACAGAAGTCCATATTTGACCCAAGGAACATGTTTCTGGCCAAAGAGTCATCGATCTTGGGTTTTCTATACATACTCATAGAGTCCTTCTGATGCATCATAAGCCATATAGATGTCCATATCCGACCTTTTGAACTTGTTTCTGGTCAAAGTGTCCTCAAAATGTTTCAAACTATATACAATTATAGACCACTTCTGATGATAAATCAGCTATACAGAGGTCCCCTTTTGACATACTGACTATATTTATGGCCAAAGAGTCCTCGATCTTGTACTTTCTATACATACTCATAGACTCCTTCTAATGCTACATAAGCCAAATAGATATCCATATCTGACCTTTTGAACTTATTTCTGATCAAAGGGTCCTCAAAAGTTTTTAAACTATATAAAGTTATTGACTCTTTCTGATGATAAATCTGCTATTCAGAGGACCCCTTTTGACCTACTGAACATATTTCTAGCCAAAGAGTCCTAAAAGATTAACACTATACATTCAGATTGAAATCCTCGGATGTTTTATCATCCTGACAAAAGTCCATATTTGACATACTGAATTTTTTTCTGGCCAAGGAGTACTCGAAACTTGACCTTTCCATATATACTCGTTGACTCTTTCTGATGTTACGTCAGCCATACAGAAGTCCATATTTGACCCAAGGAAGATGTTTCTGGCCAAAGAGTCCTCGATCTTGGGCTTTCTATACATACTCATAGACTCCTTCTGATGCATCATAAGCCATATAGATGTCCATATCTGACCTTTTGAACTTGTTTCTGGTCAAAGTGTCCTGAAAATGTTTCAAACTATATACAATTATAGACCGCTTCTGATGATAAATCAGCTATACAGAGGTCCCCTTTTGACATACTGACTATATTTATGGCCAAAGAGTCCTCGATCTTGGACTTTCTATACATACTCATAGACTCCTTCTAATGCTACATAAGCCAAATAGATATCCATATCTGACCTTTTGAACTTATTTCTGATCAAAGGGTCCTCAAAAGTTTTTAAACTATATAAAGTTATTGACTCTGTCTGAGATAAATCTGCTATTCAGAGGACCCCTTTTGACCTACTGAACATATTTCTGGCCAAAGAGTCCTAAAAGATTAACACTATACATTCAGATTGAAATCCTCGGATGTTTTATCCTGACAAAAGTCCATATTTGACATACTGAATTTATTTCTGGCCAAGGAGTACTCGAAACTTGACCTTTCCATATATACTCGTTGACTCTTTCTGATGTTACGTCAGCTATACAGAAGTCCATATTTGACCCAAGGAACATATTTCTGGTAAAAGAGTCCTCGATTTTGGGCTTTCTATACATACTTATAGACTCCTTCTAATGCTACATAAGCCATATAGATATCCATATCTGACCTTTTGAACTTATTTCTGATCAAAGGGTCCTCAAAAGTTTTTAAACTATATAAAGTTATTGACTCTTTCTGATGATAAATCTGCTATTCAGAGGACCCCTTTTGACCTACTGAACATATTTCTGGCCAAAGAGTCCTAAAAGATTAACACTATACATTCAGATTGAAATCCTCGGATGATTTATCATCCTGACAAAAGTCCATATTTGACATACTGAATTTTTTTCTGGCCAAGGAGTACTCGAAACTTGACCTTTCCATATATACTCGTTGACTCTTTCTGATGTTACGTCAGCCATACAGAAGTCCATATTTGACCCAAGGAACATGTTTCTGGCCAAAGAGTCATCGATCTTGGGTTTTCTATACATACTCATAGACTCCTTCTGATGCATCATAAGCCATATAGATTTACATATCCGACCTTTTGAACTTGTTTCTGGTCAAAGTGTCCTCAAAATGTTTCAAACTATATACAATTATAGACCACTTCTGATGATAAATCAGCTATACAGAGGTCCCCTTTTGACATACTGACTATATTTATGGCCAAAGAGTCCTCGATCTTGGGCTTTCTATACATACTCATAGACTCCTTCTGATGCATCATAAGCCATATAGATGTCCATATCTGACCTTTTGAACTTGTTTCTGGTCAAAATGTCCTCAAAGTTTTTCAAACTATATACAATTATAGACTGCTTCTGATGATAAATCAGCTATACAGAGGTCCCCTTTTGACATACTGACTATATTTATGGCCAAAGAGTCCTCGATCTTGGACTTTCTATACATACTCATAGACTCCTTCTAATGCTACATAAGCCAAATAGATATCCATATCTGACCTTTTGAACTTATTTCTGATCAAAGGGTCCTCAAAAGTTTTTAAACTATATAAAGTTATTGACTCTGTCTGATGATAAATCAGCTATTCTTAGGTCCCATTTTGACCTACTGAACATATTTCTGGCCAAAGAGTCCTAAAAGATTAACACTATACATTCAGATTGAAATCCTCGGATGTTTTATCCTGACAAACGTCCATATTTGACATACTGAATTTTTTTCTGTCCAAGGAGTACTCGAAACTTGACCTTTCCATATATACTCGTTGACTCTTTCTGATGTTACGTCAGCCATACAGAAGTCCATATTTGACCCAAGGAACATGTTTCTGGCCAAAGAGTCCTCGATCTTGGGCTTTCTATACATACTCATAGACTCCTTCTGATGCACCATAAGCCATATAGATGTCCATATCTGACCTTTTGAACTTGTTTCTGGTCAAAGTGTCCTGAAAATGTTTCAAACTATATACAATTATAGACCGCTTCTGATGATAAATCAGCTATACAGAGGTCCCCTTTTGACATACTGACTATATTTATGGCCAAAGAGTCCTCGATCTTGGACTTTCTATACATACTCATAGACTCCTTCTAATGCTACATAAGCCAAATAGATATCCATATCTGACCTTTTGAACTTATTTCTGATCAAAGGGTCCTCAAAAGTTTTTAAACTATATAAAGTTATTGACTCTGTCTGATGATAAATCAGCTATTCAGAGGTCCCCTTTTGACCTACTGAACATATTTCTGGCCAAAGAGTCCTAAAAGATTAACACTATACATTCAGATTGAAATCCTCGGATGTTTTATCCTGACAAAAGTCCATATTTGACATACTGAATTTTTTTCTGGCCAAGGAGTACTTGAAACTTGACCTTTCCATATATACTCGTTGACTCTTTCTAATGTTACGTCAGCCATACAGAAGTCCATATTTGACCCAAGGAAGATGTTTCTGGCCAAAGAGTCCTCGATCTTGGACTTTCTATACATACTCATAGACTCCTTCTAATGCTACATAAGCCAAAATAGATATCCATATCTGACCTTTTGAACTTATTTCTGATCAAAGGGTCCTCAAAAGTTTTTAAACTATATATAGTTATTGACTCTGTCTGATGATAAATCAGCTATTCAGAGGTCCCATTTTGACCTACTGAACATATTTCTGGCCAAAGAGTCCTAAAAGATTAACACTATACATTCAGATTGAAATCCTCGGATGTTTTATCCTGACAAACGTCCATATTTGACATACTGAATTTTTTTCTGGCCAAGGAGTACTCGAAACTTGACCTTTCCATATATACTCGTTGACTCTTTCTGATGTTACGTCAGCCATACAGAAGTCCATATTTGACCCAAGGAACATGTTTCTGGCCAAAGAGTCCTCGATCTTGGGCTTTCTATACATACTCACAGACTCCTTCTGATGCATCATAAGCCATATAGATGTCCATATCTGACCTTTTGAACTTGTTTCTGGTCAAAGTGTCCTGAAAATGTTTCAAACTATATACAATTATAGACCGCTTCTGATGATAAATCAGCTATACAGAGGTCCCCTTTTGACATACTGACTATATTTATGGCCAAAGAGTCCTCGATCTTGGACTTTCTATACATACTCATAGACTCCTTCTAATGCTACATAAGCCAAATAGATATCCATATCTGACCTTTTGAACTTATTTCTGATCAAAGGGTCCTCAAAAGTTTTTAAACTATATAAAGTTATTGACTCTGTCTGATGATAAATCAGCTATTCAGAGGTCCCATTTTGACCTACTGAACATATTTCTGGCCAAAGAGTCCTAAAAGATTAACACTATACATTCAGATTGAAATCCTCTGATGTTTTATCCTGACAAAAGTGCATATTTGACATACTGAATTTTTTTCTGGCCAAGGAGTACTCGAAACTTGACCTTTCCATATATACTCGTTGACTCTTTCTGATGTTACGTCAGCCATACAGAAGTCCATATTTGACCCAAGGAAGATGTTTCTGGCCAAAGAGTCCTCGATCTTGGGCTTTCTATACATACTCATAGACTCCTTCTGATGCTTCATAAGCGATATAGATGTCCATATCTGACCTTTTGAACTTGTTTCTGGTCAAAATGTCCTCAAAGTTTTTCAAACTATATACAATTATAGACTGCTTCTGATGATAAATCAGCTATACAGAGGTCCCCTTTTGACATACTGACTATATTTATGGCCAAAGAGTCCTCGATCTTGGACTTTCTATACATACTCATAGACTCCTTCTAATGCTACATAAGCCAAATAGATATCCATATCTGACCTTTTGAACTTATTTCTGATCAAAGGGTCCTCAAAAGTTTTTAAACTATATAAAGTTATTGACTCTGTCTGATGATAAATCAGCTATTCAGAGGTCCCCTTTTGACCTACTGAACATATTTCTGGCCAAAGAGTCCTAAAAGATTAACACTATACATTCAGATTGAAATCCTCGGATGTTTTATCCTGACAAAAGTCCATATTTGACATACTGAATTTTTTTCTGGCCAAGGAGTACTCGAAACTTGACCTTTCCATATATACTCGTTGACTCTTTCTGATGTTACGTCAGCCATACAGAAGTCCATATTTGACCCAAGGAACATGTTTCTGGCCAAAGAGTCCTCGATCTTGGGCTTTCTATACATACTCATAGACTCCTTCTGATGCTACATAAGCCAAATAGATATCCATATCTGACCTTTTGAACTTATTTCTGATCAAAGGGTCCTCAAAAGTTTTTAAACTATATAAAGTTATTGACTCTGTCTGATGATAAATCAGCTATTCAGAGGTCCCCTTTTGACCTACTGAACATATTTCTGGCCAAAGAGTCCTAAAAGATTAACACTATACATTCAGATTGAAATCCTCGGATATTTTATCCTGACAAAAGTCCATATTTGACATACTGAATTTTTTTCTGGCCAAGGAGTACTCGAAACTTGACCTTTCCATATATACTCGTTGACTCTTTCTGATGTTACGTCAGCCATACAGAAGTCCATATTTGACCCAAGGAACATGTTTCTGGCCAAAGAGTCCTCGATCTTGGGCTTTCTATACATACTCATAGACTCCTTCTGATGCTACATAAGCCAAATAGATATCCATATCTGACCTTTTGAACTTATTTCTGATCAAAGGGTCCTCAAAAGTTTTTAAACTATATAAAGTTATTGACTCTGTCTGATGATAAATCAGCTATTCAGAGGTCCCCTTTTGACCTACTGAACATATTTCTGGCCAAAGAGTCCTAAAAGATTAACACTATACATTCAGATTGAAATCCTCGGATGTTTTATCCTGACAAAAGTCCATATTTGACATACTGAATTTTTTTCTGGCCAAGGAGTACTCGAAACTTGACCTTTCCATATATACTCGTTGACTCTTTCTGATGTTACGTCAGCCATACAGAAGTCCATATTTGACCCAAGGAACATGTTTCTGGCCAAAGAGTCCTCGATCTTGGGCTTTCTATACATACTCATAGACTCCTTCTAATGCTACATAAGCCAAATAGATATCCATATCTGACCTTTTGAACTTATTTCTGATCAAAGGGTCCTCAAAAGTTTTTAAACTATATAAAGTTATTGACTCTGTCTGATGATAAATCAGCTATTCAGAGGTCCCCTTTTGACCTACTGAACATATTTCTGGCCAAAGAGTCCTAAAAGATTAACACTATACATTCAGATTGAAATCCTCGGATGTTTTATCCTGACAAAAGTCCATATTTGACATACTGAATTTTTTTCTGGCCAAGGAGTACTTGAAACTTGACCTTTCCATATATACTCGTTGACTCTTTCTGATGTTACGTCAGCCATACAGAAGTCCATATTTGACCCAAGGAAGATGTTTCTGGCCAAAGAGTCCTCGATCTTGGACTTTCTATACATACTCATAGACTCCTTCTAATGCTACATAAGCCAAAATAGATATCCATATCTGACCTTTTGAACTTATTTCTGATCAAAGGGTCCTCAAAAGTTTTTAAACTATATATAGTTATTGACTCTGTCTGATGATAAATCAGCTATTCAGAGGTCCCATTTTGACCTACTGAACATATTTCTGGCCAAAGAGTCCTAAAAGATTAACACTATACATTCAGATTGAAATCCTCGGATGTTTTATCCTGACAAAAGTCCATATTTGACATACTGAATTTTTTTCTGGCCAAGGAGTACTCGAAACTTGACCTTTCCATATATACTCGTTGACTCTTTCTGATGTTACGTCAGCCATACAGAAGTCCATATTTGACCCAAGGAACATGTTTCTGGCCAAAGAGTCCTCGATCTTGGGCTTTCTATACATACTCACAGACTCCTTCTGATGCATCATAAGCCATATAGATGTCCATATCTGACCTTTTGAACTTGTTTCTGGTCAAAGTGTCCTGAAAATGTTTCAAACTATATACAATTATAGACCGCTTCTGATGATAAATCAGCTATACAGAGGTCCCCTTTTGACATACTGACTATATTTATGGCCAAAGAGTCCTCGATCTTGGACTTTCTATACATACTCATAGACTCCTTCTAATGCTACATAAGCCAAATAGATATCCATATCTGACCTTTTGAACTTATTTCTGATCAAAGGGTCCTCAAAAGTTTTTAAACTATATAAAGTTATTGACTCTGTCTGATGATAAATCAGCTATTCAGAGGTCCCATTTTGACCTACTGAACATATTTCTGGCCAAAGAGTCCTAAAAGATTAACACTATACATTCAGATTGAAATCCTCTGATGTTTTATCCTGACAAAAGTGCATATTTGACATACTGAATTTTTTTCTGGCCAAGGAGTACTCGAAACTTGACCTTTCCATATATACTCGTTGACTCTTTCTGATGTTACGTCAGCCATACAGAAGTCCATATTTGACCCAAGGAAGATGTTTCTGGCCAAAGAGTCCTCGATCTTGGGCTTTCTATACATACTCATAGACTCCTTCTGATGCTTCATAAGCGATATAGATGTCCATATCTGACCTTTTGAACTTGTTTCTGGTCAAAATGTCCTCAAAGTTTTTCAAACTATATACAATTATAGACTGCTTCTGATGATAAATCAGCTATACAGAGGTCCCCTTTTGACATACTGACTATATTTATGGCCAAAGAGTCCTCGATCTTGGACTTTCTATACATACTCATAGACTCCTTCTAATGCTACATAAGCCAAATAGATATCCATATCTGACCTTTTGAACTTATTTCTGATCAAAGGGTCCTCAAAAGTTTTTAAACTATATAAAGTTATTGACTCTGTCTGATGATAAATCAGCTATTCAGAGGTCCCCTTTTGACCTACTGAACATATTTCTGGCCAAAGAGTCCTAAAAGATTAACACTATACATTCAGATTGAAATCCTCGGATGTTTTATCCTGACAAAAGTCCATATTTGACATACTGAATTTTTTTCTGGCCAAGGAGTACTCGAAACTTGACCTTTCCATATATACTCGTTGACTCTTTCTGATGTTACGTCAGCCATACAGAAGTCCATATTTGACCCAAGGAACATGTTTCTGGCCAAAGAGTCCTCGATCTTGGGCTTTCTATACATACTCATAGACTCCTTCTGATG
The DNA here is from genome assembly GCF_951802725.1 of Rutilus rutilus. Lineage (NCBI taxonomy): Eukaryota > Metazoa > Chordata > Actinopteri > Cypriniformes > Leuciscidae > Rutilus > Rutilus rutilus. The sequence continues at coordinate 16,176,717 of NC_140220.1, read as the reverse complement.
CTACATAAGCCAAATAGATATCCATATCTGACCTTTTGAACTTATTTCTGATCAAAGGGTCCTCAAAAGTTTTTAAACTATATAAAGTTATTGACTCTGTCTGATGATAAATCAGCTATTCAGAGGTCCCCTTTTGACCTACTGAACATATTTCTGGCCAAAGAGTCCTAAAAGATTAACACTATACATTCAGATTGAAATCCTCGGATATTTTATCCTGACAAAAGTCCATATTTGACATACTGAATTTTTTTCTGGCCAAGGAGTACTCGAAACTTGACCTTTCCATATATACTCGTTGACTCTTTCTGATGTTACGTCAGCCATACAGAAGTCCATATTTGACCCAAGGAACATGTTTCTGGCCAAAGAGTCCTCGATCTTGGGCTTTCTATACATACTCATAGACTCCTTCTGATGCTACATAAGCCAAATAGATATCCATATCTGACCTTTTGAACTTATTTCTGATCAAAGGGTCCTCAAAAGTTTTTAAACTATATAAAGTTATTGACTCTGTCTGATGATAAATCAGCTATTCAGAGGTCCCCTTTTGACCTACTGAACATATTTCTGGCCAAAGAGTCCTAAAAGATTAACACTATACATTCAGATTGAAATCCTCGGATGTTTTATCCTGACAAAAGTCCATATTTGACATACTGAATTTTTTTCTGGCCAAGGAGTACTCGAAACTTGACCTTTCCATATATACTCGTTGACTCTTTCTGATGTTACGTCAGCCATACAGAAGTCCATATTTGACCCAAGGAACATGTTTCTGGCCAAAGAGTCCTCGATCTTGGGCTTTCTATACATACTCATAGACTCCTTCTAATGCTACATAAGCCAAATAGATATCCATATCTGACCTTTTGAACTTATTTCTGATCAAAGGGTCCTCAAAAGTTTTTAAACTATATAAAGTTATTGACTCTGTCTGATGATAAATCAGCTATTCAGAGGTCCCCTTTTGACCTACTGAACATATTTCTGGCCAAAGAGTCCTAAAAGATTAACACTATACATTCAGATTGAAATCCTCGGATGTTTTATCCTGACAAAAGTCCATATTTGACATACTGAATTTTTTTCTGGCCAAGGAGTACTTGAAACTTGACCTTTCCATATATACTCGTTGACTCTTTCTGATGTTACGTCAGCCATACAGAAGTCCATATTTGACCCAAGGAAGATGTTTCTGGCCAAAGAGTCCTCGATCTTGGACTTTCTATACATACTCATAGACTCCTTCTAATGCTACATAAGCCAAAATAGATATCCATATCTGACCTTTTGAACTTATTTCTGATCAAAGGGTCCTCAAAAGTTTTTAAACTATATATAGTTATTGACTCTGTCTGATGATAAATCAGCTATTCAGAGGTCCCATTTTGACCTACTGAACATATTTCTGGCCAAAGAGTCCTAAAAGATTAACACTATACATTCAGATTGAAATCCTCGGATGTTTTATCCTGACAAAAGTCCATATTTGACATACTGAATTTTTTTCTGGCCAAGGAGTACTCGAAACTTGACCTTTCCATATATACTCGTTGACTCTTTCTGATGTTACGTCAGCCATACAGAAGTCCATATTTGACCCAAGGAACATGTTTCTGGCCAAAGAGTCCTCGATCTTGGGCTTTCTATACATACTCATAGACTCCTTCTGATGCTTCATAAGCCATATAGATGTCCATATCTGACCTTTTCAACTTATTTTTGGTCAAAGTGTCCTAAAAAATTTTCAACCTATATAAAATTATAGACTGCTTCTGATGATAAATCAGCTATACAGAGGTCCCCTTTTTACATACTGAATACATTTATGGCCAAAGAGTCCTCGATCTTGGACTTTCTATACATACTCATAGACTCCTTCTAATACTACATAAGCCATATAGATATCCATATCTGACCTTTTGAACTTACTTCTGATCAAAGGGTCCTCAAAAGTTTTTAAACTATATAAAGTTATTGACTCTTTCTGATGATAAATCAGCTATTCAGAGGTCCCATTTTGACCTACTGAATATATTTCTGGCCAAAGAGTCCTAAAAGTTTAACACTATACATTCAGACTGATATCTTCGTATGTTTTATTATCCTGACAAAAGTCCATATTTGACATACTGAATTTTTTTCTGGCCAAGGAGTACTCAAAACTTGACCTTTCCATATATACTCGTTGACTCTTTCTGATGTTACGTCAGCTATACAGAAGTCCATATTTGACCCAAGGAACATATTTCTGGTAAAAGAGTCCTCGATTTTGGGCTTTCTATACATACTCATAGACTCCTTCTAATGCTACATAAGCCATATAGATATCCATATCTGACCTTTTGAACTTATTTCTGATCAAAGGGTCCTCAAAAGTTTTTAAACTATATAAAGTTATTGACTCTTTCTGATGATAAATCTGCTATTCAGAGGACCCCTTTTGACCTACTGAACATATTTCTGGCCAAAGAGTCCTAAAAGATTAACACTATACATTCAGATTGAAATCCTCGGATGTTTTATCATCCTGACAAAAGTCCATATTTGACATACTGAATTTTTTTCTGGCCAAGGAGTACTCGAAACTTGACCTTTCCATATATACTCGTTGACTCTTTCTGATGTTACGTCAGCCATACAGAAGTCCATATTTGACCCAAGGAACATGTTTCTGGCCAAAGAGTCATCGATCTTGGGTTTTCTATACATACTCATAGACTCCTTCTGATGCTTCATAAGCCATATAGATGTCCATATCTGACCTTTTCAACTTATTTTTGGTCAAAGTGTCCTAAAAAATTTTCAACCTATATAAAATTATAGACTGCTTCTGATGATAAATCAGCTATACAGAGGTCCCCTTTTTACATACTGAATACATTTATGGCCAAAGAGTCCTCGATCTTGGACTTTCTATACATACTCATAGACTCCTTCTAATGCTACATAAGCCTAAATAGATATTCATATCTGACCTTTTGAACTTATTTCTGATCAAAGGGTCCTCAAAAGTTTTTAAACTATAGTTATTGACTCTGTCTGATGATAAATCAGCTATTCAGAGGTCCCATTTTGACCTACTGAACATATTTCTGGCCAAAGAGTCCTAAAAGATTAACACTATACATTCAGATTGAAATCCTCGGATGTTTTATCCTGACAAAAGTCCATATTTGACATACTGAATTTTTTTCTGGCCAAGGAGTACTCGAAACTTGACCTTTCCATATATACTCGTTGACTCTTTCTGATGTTACGTCAGCCATACAGAAGTCCATATTTGACCCAAGGAACATGTTTCTGGCCAAAGAGTCCTCGATCTTGGGCTTTCTATACATACTCATAGACTCCTTCTGATGCTTCATAAGCCATATAGATGTCCATATCTGACCTTTTCAACTTATTTTTGGTCAAAGTGTCCTAAAAAAATTTCAACGTATATAAAATTATAGACTGCTTCTGATGATAAATCAGCTATACAGAGGTCCCCTTTTTACATACTGAATACATTTATGGCCAAAGAGTCCTCGATCTTGGACTTTCTATACATACTCATAGACTCCTTCTAATGCTACATAAGCCAAAATAGATATCCATATCTGACCTTTTGAACTTACTTCTGATCAAAGGGTCCTCAAAAGTTTTTAAACTATAGTTATTGACTCTGTCTGATGATAAATCAGCTATTCAGAGGTCCCATTTTGACCTACTGAACATATTTCTGGCCAAAGAGTCCTAAAAGATTAACACTATACATTCAGATTGAAATCCTCGGATGTTTTATCCTGACAAAAGTCCATATTTGACATACTGAATTTTTTTCTGGCCAAGGAGTACTCGAAACTTGACCTTTCCATATATACTCGTTGACTCTTTCTGATGTTACGTCAGCTATACAGAAGTCCATATTTGACCCAAGGAACATATTTCTGGTAAAAGAGTCCTCGATTTTGGGCTTTCTATACATACTCATAGACTCCTTCTAATGCTACATAAGCCATATAGATATCCATATCTGACCTTTTGAACTTATTTCTGATCAAAGGGTCCTCAAAAGTTTTTAAACTATATAAAGTTATTGACTCTTTCTGATGATAAATCTGCTATTCAGAGGACCCCTTTTGACCTACTGAACATATTTCTGGCCAAAGAGTCCTAAACGATTAACACTATACATTCAGATTGAAATCCTCGGATGTTTTATCATCCTGACAAAAGTCCATATTTGACATACTGAATTTTTTTCTGGCCAAGGAGTACTCGAAACTTGACCTTTCCATATATACTCGTTGACTCTTTCTGATGTTACGTCAGCCATACAGAAGTCCATATTTGACCCAAGGAACATGTTTCTGGCCAAAGAGTCATCGATCTTGGGTTTTCTATACATACTCATAGACTCCTTCTGATGCTTCATAAGCCATATAGATGTCCATATCTGACCTTTTCAACTTATTTTTGGTCAAAGTGTCCTAAAAAAATTTCAACCTATATAAAATTATAGACTGCTTCTGATGATAAATCAGCTATACAGAGGTCCCCTTTTTACATACTGAATACATTTATGGCCAAAGAGTCCTCGATCTTGGACTTTCTATACATACTCATAGACTCCTTCTAATGCTACATAAGCCATATAGATATCCATATCTGACCTTTTGAACTTATTTCTGATCAAAGGGTCCTCAAAAGTTTTTAAACTATATAAAGTTATTGACTCTTTCTGATGATAAATCAGCTATTCAGAGGTCCCATTTTGACCTACTGAATATATTTCTGTAGCCTGGCTCCGCCCTCCTACGTACTTCCGCTCAATTTCATTTTCCTTCAGTACTACGTCTGGGACTGCTGTATATTCTTAGGTTTCCAGAACCAAATTTTTTGTAGGACCAATCAGCGAATAGAGGGAGTGGCTGAGAACGATGACGTTGATGTGATCACACACATGACTAGCGTCGGCCAATAGTGAGCCTACGTGTGACGTACAACACACAGACGCACTGCTTTATCAAGACTCGAGGAACAGAGAGAAGGAAATGAATAGTGGAATAAAGTCGTTTTTTTTTTTTTTTTCGCACAAAAAGTATTCTCGTCGCTTTATAAACTTTATAAAAGACAGACATCTTATTCTAAACATAATCCTCTGATCATTCGGACGACCACACGTTAGCGATTGGTTATGGCAGATCCTGAGTGACTCTGGGCAGATCCAATAGTTTTGAACTTTAACAGAGAACCCGCCTTCAAGGAAGTAAACGTTTCTCAATGGAGCGAGGCCAGACTCTCTGTACAAATGAAATGTACGAGAGTCTGGTAGAACCAGGCTAATATTTCTGGCCAAAGAGTCCTAAAAGTTTAACACTATACATTCAGACTGATATCTTCGTATGTTTTATTATCCTGACAAAAGTCCATATTTGACATACTGAATTTTTTTCTGGCCAAGGAGTACTCGAAACTTGACCTTTCCATATATACTCGTTGACTCTTTCTGATGTTACGTCAGCCATACAGAAGTCCATATTTGACCCAAGGAAGATGTTTCTGGCCAAAGAGTCATCGATCTTGGGTTTTCTATACATACTCATAGACTCCTTCTGATGCTTCATAAGCCATATAGATGTCCATATCTGACCTTTTGAACTTGTTTCTGGTCAAAATGTCCTCAAAGTTTTTCAAACTATATACAATTATAGACTGCTTCTGATGATAAATCAGCTATACAGAGGTCCCCTTTTGACATACTGACTATATTTATGGCCAAAGAGTCCTCGATCTTGGACTTTCTATACATACTCATAGACTCCTTCTAATGCTACATAAGCCAAATAGATATCCATATCTGACTTTTTGAACTTATTTCTGATCAAAGGGTCCTCAAAAGTTTTTAAACTATATAAAGTTATTGACTCTTTCTGATGATAAATCTGCTATTCAGAGGTCCCATTTTGACCTACTGAACATATTTCTGGCCAAAGAGTCCTAAAAGATTAACACTATACATTCAGATTGAAATCCTCGGATGTTTTATCCTGACAAAAGTCCATATTTGACATTCTGAATTTTTTTCTGGCCAAGGAGTACTCGAAACTTGACCTTTCCATATACTCGTTGACTCTTTCTGATGTTATGTCAGCCATATAGATGTCCATATCTGACCTTTTGAACTTATTTCTGGTCAAAGGTTCCTCAAAAGTTTTTAAACTATGTAAATGTATAGACTCCTTCTGATGATAAATCAGACCAAAAAAGGTCAAATTTTGACTCTTGAGTCAATATGTTTATAGAGTTAATGTTCAATGATTCTTTGGCCAAAACATATATTCAGAGGGTCACATATGGACACCTGTTAAAGTGATGAATCATCAGAAGAAATCTATGAGTATTTAATAAGTTAACTTGTGAGGACCTTTTTACCAAAAATATTAATTATAAAATTCCCCAGATATGGACATCTATAAAGCCTATGAAGAATCAGAAAGAGTCTATGCATATGCATAGAAAGTTCATGATTGAGAACTCTTTGGCCATAAATATGTTCCTTGGGTCAATAATGGACTTCTGTATGGCTGACGTGACATTAGAAAGAGTCAAGAAGTATATATAGAAAGGTCAAGTTTAAACTCTTTTACCAGAAAAAAAGTCCTGGACTTGGATGATATAACATCTGAAGATATCAATCTGAAAGTATAGTGTTCATCTTTTAGGACTCTTTGGCCAGAAATATGTTCAGTAGGTCAAAAGGGGAAAACTGAATCATACAGAGTCTATAACTTTATTTAGTTTGAAAACTTTTGAGGACACTTTGACAAGAAATAAGTTCAAAAGGTCAGATATGGATATCTATATGGCTTATGAAGCATCAGAAGAAGTCAATGAGTATGTATAGAAAGCCCAAGATCGAGGACTCTTTGGCCAGAAATATGTTCCTTGGGTCAAATATGGACTTCTGTATGGCAGACTTAACATCAGAAAGAGTCAACGAGTATATATGGAAAGGTCAAGTTTCGAGTACTCCTTGGCCAATTCCGTATGTCAAATATGGACTTTTGTCAGGATGATATAACATCCGAAGATATCAATCTGAATGTATCGTGTTAATCTGTTAGGAGTCGTTGGCCAGAAATATGTTAAGTAGGTCAAAAGGGGACATCTGAATTATACAGAGTCTATAACTTTATTTAGTTTAAAAACTTTTGAGGACACTTTGACAAGAAATAAGTTCAAAAGGTCAGATATGGATCTCTATATGGCTTATGAAGCATCAGAAGGAGTCAATGAGTATGTATAGGAAGCCCAAGATCGAGGACTCTTTGGCCAGAAATATGTTCCTTGGGTCAATTATGGACTTCTGTATGGCAGACGTAACATCAGAAAGAGTCAACGAGTATATATGGAAAGGTCAAGTTTTGAGTACTCCTTGGCTAGAAAAAAAAATCAATATTTCAAATATGGACTTTTGTCAGGATGATATAACATCTGAAGATATCAGTCTGAATCTATAGTGTTAATCTTTTAGGACTCTTTGGCCAGAAATATGTTCTGTAGGTCAAAAGGGGACATCTGAATAAATGATTTATCATCATAAAGAGTCTATAACTTTATATAGTTTAAAAACTTTTGAGGACCCTTTGACCAGAAATAAGTTCAAAAGGTCAGATATGGATATCTATATGGCTTATCTAGCTTTAGAAGGAGTCTATGAGTATGTACAGAAAGTCCAAGATCGGGAACTCGTTGGCCATAAATATATTCCTTGGGTCAAATATGGACTTCTGCAAGGCTGATTTGACATCAAGAGTCGATAAGTTTATAACAGTAAAAAAACATTTTGAGGATTCATTGGCAAAAAATATGTTCAATTTGTTAAATATGGACTTCAGTCTGGCTGACATAACATTACCAGAAGTCTGTATAGTATGAGAAATATGTATAGTAAGGTTAAAGTTCAAGGTCTCTGTCCAGAAATATGTTCAGAAGGTCAAATATGGACTTCTGTATGGCTGATTTAACATCAGGAGTCTATACGTTTATGATAGACAAAATCCTTTTGAGAACTCTTTGGTCAAATTGTTTTACAATCGGTCAAATATGGACTACTGTCTGCCTGATTTAACATTACGAGAAGTCAGTCTATATGTATAGTGAGTTAATGTTCACGGACTCTCAAAAATTGACTACTGGCTGGTTAATATAACATCACAAGAAGTCAATCTGTAGTATAGCAAGATAATGTTCAAGAACTCTTTGGCCAGAAATATGTTCAGTAGGTCAAAAGGGGACCTCTGTATAGCCTATTTATCATCAGAAGGAGTCTATAACTTTACATAGTTTAAAAACTTCTGAGGACCTTTTGACCAGAAATAAGTTCAAAAGGTCATATATGGATATCTATCTAATCATGCATAGAAAGTCCAAGATCGAGGACTCTTTGGTCAGAAATATGTTCCTTGGGTCAAATATGGACTTCTGTATGGCTGACGTAACATCAGGAGTCGACGAGTATGTATAGAAAGTTAAAATCAGTTGACTGAATGTACAAGTAATGCATTCGAATAGACAAAATATACAGCTATTTCATTAATGCAATGAAACATACAACATATGTGCTTTCGCACTGCACTGCATACTCAGCAAACTTATTCATTTGTTCATTGAAAGGAAATTATTGCATTAGCTATCGCATTACAATACATAGAATAACCTCGTGTGCAAAGAAGAGATAAACGTGTTGCATTGCATTTTGCATTTCAATGCATGCCAGAAATAACTCATTCCTTTGTGACAACAGACAACGATGTACATTGAAGGATATCATATATGCTATGCACCTCTTGCTTTGCATTGCATTGCACACTAACTCATTCCCATGTTCATAAAAAGAAAACATATGTGTTGTTGCATTGCATTGCACAAACGATCTAACGTTGTGCATTGAAGAATAACAAATAGGCAATGAACTTCTTGCATTGCATTGCACACCTGAACTAATTCAATCCTATGTTCATTAAAAGAGATAACATATGTGTTGTTGCATTGCATTGCACAAACGATCTAATGTTGTGCATTGAAGAATAACAAATAGGCAATGAACTTCTTGCATTGCATATAAGCACACCAGAACTAACTCCTTCCCATGTTCATTAAAGAAATAATATACGTGTTGTTGCATTGCATTGCACAAACGATCTAACGTTGTGCATTGAAGAAAAACATAGGCTATGCACTTCTTGCATTGCATTGCACACCAGAACTAATTAATTCCCATGTTCATTAAAGAGCTAACGAATGTTATTGCATTGCAGAAACGATCTAACATTGTGCATTGAAGAATAACATAGGCTATGCATTTCTTGCATTGCATTGCACAAACGATCTAACGTTGTTAAAGAGATAACGTTCTAACGTTAACGTTCAATAAAGAGATAATGAATGTCATTGCATTGCATTGCACAAACAATCTTACGTTGTGCAGTGAAGAATAACGTGTAGGCTATGCACTTCTTGTATTGCATTGCATTGCATTGCACACCAGAACTCACTCATTCCCATGTTCATTAAAGAGATAACATATGTTTTGCTGCATTGCATTGCATTGCACAAACGATCTAACGTTGTCCATTGAAAAATAACATATAGGCTATGCATTTCTTGCATTGCATTGCATTGCACACCAGAACTAACTCATTCCCATGTTCATTAAAGAGATAACATATGTTTTGCTGCATATTGCATTGCATTGCACAAACGATCTAACGTTGTGCATTGAAGAATAACATATAGGCTATGCACTTCTTGCATTGCATTGCATTGCACACCAGAACTAACTCAATCCCATGTTCATTAAAGAGATAACATATGTATTGTTGCAATCCATTGCACAAAAGATCTAACGTTGTGCATTGAAGAATAACATAAAGGCTATTGCATTGCACACCAGAACTAACTCATTCTCATGTTCATTAAAGAGATAACATATGTCTTGCAATGCATTGCACAAAACATGTAACGTTGTGCATTGAAGAATAACATATGCACTTCTTGCATTGCATTGCATTGCACACCAGAACTAACTCATTCCCATGTTCATTAAAGAGATAACATATGTCTTGTTGCAATGCATTGCACAAAAGATCTAACGTTTTGCATTGAAGAATAACATAAAGGCTATTGCATTGCATTGCACACCAGAAGTAACTCTTTCCCATGTTCATTAAAGAGACAACATATGTGTTGCTGCATTGCATTGCATTGCATTGCACAAACGATCTAACGTTGTGCATTGAAGAATAACCTATAGGATATGCACTTCTTGCATTGCATTGCATTGCACACCAGAACTAACTCAATCCCATGTTCATTAAAGAGATAACATGTTTTGCTGCATTGCATTGCATTGCATTGCACAAACGATCTAACGTTGTGCATTGAAGAATAACATATAGGCTATGAACTTCTTGCATTGCATTGCATTGCACACCAGAACTAACTCATTCCCATGTTCATTAAAGAGATAACATGTTTTGCTGCATTGCATTGCATTGCACAAACGATCTAACGTTGTGCATTGAAGAAAAACATAGGCTATGCACTTCTTGCATTGCATTGCACACCAGAACTAATTAATTCCCATGTTCATTAAAGAGCTAACGAATGTTATTGCATTGCACAAACGATCTAACATTGTGCACTGAAGAATAACATATAGGCTATGCATTTCGTACATTGCATTGCATTGCACACCAGAACTAATTCATTACCATGTTCATTAAAGAGATAACGAATGTTATTGCATTGCATTGCACAATCAATCTAACGTTGTGCATTGAAGAATAACATAGGCTATGCATTTCTTGCAAACGATCTAACGTTGTTAAAAAGATAACGTTCTAACGTTAACGTTCAATAAAGAGATAATGAATGTCATTGCATTGCATTGCACAAACGATCTTACGTTGTGCAGTGAAGAATAACGTGTAGGCTATGCACTTCTTGTATTGCATTGCATTGCATTGCATACCAGAACTAACTCAATCCTATGTTCATTAAAGAGCTAACATATGTTTTGTGGCAATGCATTGCACAAACGATCTAACGTTGTGCATTTAAGAATAACAAATAGGCAATGAACTTCTTGCATTGCATTGCATTGCACACCAGAACTAACTCAATCCCATGTTCATTAAAGAGATAACATATGTTTTGCTGCATTGCATTGCATTGCACAAACGATCTAACGTTGTGCATTGAAGAATAACATAAAGGCTATTGCATTGCATTGCACACCAGAACTAACTCCTTTCCATGTTCATTAATAGAGATAACATATGTTTTGTTGCATTGCATTGCACAAACGATCTAATGTTGTGCATTGAAGAATAACTTATGTGTTGTTGCATTGCATTGCATTGCACACCAGAACTCACTCATTCCAATGTTCATTAAAGAGATAACATATGTTTTGCTGCATTGCATTGCATTGCACAAACGATCTAACGTTGTGCATTGAAGAATAACATATAGGCTATGCACGTCTTGCATTGCATTGCACACCAGAACTAACTCATTCCCATGTTCATTAAAGAGATAACATATGTTTTGCTGCATATTGCATTGCACAAACGATCTAACGTTGTGCATTGAAGAATAACATATAGGCTATGCACTTCTTGCATTTCATTGCATTGCACACCAGAACTAACTCAATCCCATGTTCATTAAAGAGATAACATATGTCTTGTTGCAATCCATTGCACAAAAGATCTAACGTTGTGCATTGAAGAATAACATAAAGGCTATTGCACTGCATTGCACACCAGAACTAACTCATTCCCATGTTCATTAAATTGATAACATATGTCTTGCAATGCATTGCAAAAAACATCTAACGTTGTGCATTGAAGAATAACATATGCACTTCTTGCATTGCATTGCATTGCACACCAGAACTAACTCATTCCCATATTAATTAAAGAGATAACATGTTTTGCTGCATTGCATTGCATTGCACAAACGATATAACGTTGTGCATTGAAGAATAACTTATAAGCTTGCACTTCTTGCATTGCATTGCACACCAGCACTAACTCATTCCCATGTTCATTAAAGAGATAACATGTTTTGCTGCATTGCATTGCATTGCACAAACGATCTAACGTTGTGCATTGAAGAATAACCTATAGGATATGCACTTCTTGCATTGCATTGCATTGCACACCAGAACTAACTCAATCCCATGTTCATTAAAGAGATAACATATGTCTTGTTGCAATGCATTGCACAAAAGATCTAACGTTGTGCATTGAAAAATAACATAAAGGCTATTGCATTGCACTGCACACCAGAAGTAACTCATTCCCATGTTCATTAAAGAGACAACATATGTGTTGCTGCATTGCATTGCACAAACGATCTAACGTTGTGCATTGAAGAATAACCTATAGGATATGCACTTCTTGCATTGCATTGCATTGCACACCAGAACTAACTCAATCCCATGTTCATTAAAGAGATAACATGTTTTGCTGCATTGCATTGCACAAACGATCTAACGTTGTGCATTGAAGAATAACATATAGGCTATGAACTTCTTGCATTGCATTGCATTGCACACCAGAACTAACTCATTCCCATGTTCATTAAAGAGATAACGTATGTTTTGCTGCATTGCATTGCATTGCACAAACGATCTAACGTTGTGCATTGAAGAATAACATATAGGCTATGCACTTCTTGCATTGCATTGCACACCAGAACTAACTCATTCCCATGTTCATTAAAGAGGTTACATGTTTTGCTGCATTGCATTGCATTGCACAAACGATCTAACGTTGTGCATTGAAGAATAACTTATAAGCTTGCACTTCTTGCATTGCATTGCACACCAGCACTAACTCATTCCCATGTTCATTAAAGAGATAACATATGTTTTGCTGCATTGCATTGCACAACCGATCTAACGTTGTGCATTGAAGAATAACATATAGGCTATGCACTTCTTGCATTGCATTGCTTTGCACACCAGAACTAACTCAATCCCATGTTCATTAAAGAGATAACATATGTCTTGTTGCAATGCATTGCACAAAAGATCTAACGTTGTGCATTGAAGAATAACATAAAGGCTATTGCATTGCATTGCACACCAAAACTAACTCATTCCCATGTTCATTAAAGAGACAACATATGTGTTGCTGCATTGCATTGCATTGCATTGCACAAACGTTCTAACGTTGTGCATTGAAGAATAACCTATAGGATACGCACTTCTTGCATTGCATTGCATTGCACACCAGAACTAACTCAATCCCATGTTCATTAAAAGAGATAACATATGTCTTGTTGTCTGCATTGCACAAACGTTCTAACGTTGTTCATTGAAGAATAACATATGCACTTCTTGCATTGCATTGCATAAGCACACCAGAACTATCTCTTTAACCATATTCATTAAAGAGATAATATACGTGTTGTTGCATTGCATTGTACAAACGATCTAACGTTGTGCATTGTAGAAAAAAATAGGCTATGCACTTCTTGCATTGCATTGCATTGCACAACAGAACTAATTCATGCCCATGATCATTAAAGAGCTAACGAATGTTATTGCATTGCATTGCATTGCACAAACGATCTAACGTTGTGCATTGAAGAATAACAAATAGGCAATGATCTTCTTGCATTGCATTGCATTGCACACCTGAACTAACTCAATCTCATGTTCATTAAAAGAGAAAACATATGTGTTGTTGCATTGCATTGCACAAACGATCTAACGTTGTGCATTGAAGAATAACATATGCACTTCTTGCATTGCATTGCATTGCACACCAGAACTAACTCATTCCCATGTTAATTAAAGAGATAACATGTTTTGCTGCATTGCATTGCATTGCACAAACGATATAACGTTGTGCATTGAAGAATAACTTATAAGCTTGCACATCTTGCATTGCATTGCACACCAGCACTAACTCATTCCCATGTTCATTAAAGAGATAACATATGTTTTGCTGCATTGCATTGCATTGCACAAACGATCTAACGTTGTGCATTGAAGAATAACCTATAGGATATGCACTTCTTGCATTGCATTGCATTGCACACCAGAACTAACTCAATCCCATGTTCATTAAAGAGATAACATATGTCTTGTTGCAATGCATTGCACAAAAGATCTAACGTTTTGCATTGAAGAATAACATAAAGGCTATTGCATTGCATTGCACACCAGAAGTAACTCTTTCCCATGTTCATTAAAGAGACAACATATGTGTTGCTGCATTGCATTGCATTGCATTGCACAAACGATCTAACGTTGTGCATTGAAGAATAACCTATAGGATATGCACTTCTTGCATTGCATTGCATTGCACACCAGAACTAACTCAATCCCATGTTCATTAAAGAGATAACATGTTTTGCTGCATTGCATTGCATTGCATTGCACAAACGATCTAACGTTGTGCATTGAAGAATAACATATAGGCTATGAACTTCTTGCATTGCATTGCATTGCACACCAGAACTAACTCATTCCCATGTTCATTAAAGAGATAACATGTTTTGCTGCATTGCATTGCATTGCACAAACGATCTAACGTTGTGCATTGAAGAAAAACATAGGCTATGCACTTCTTGCATTGCATTGCACACCAGAACTAATTAATTCCCATGTTCATTAAAGAGCTAACGAATGTTATTGCATTGCACAAACGATCTAACATTGTGCACTGAAGAATAACATATAGGCTATGCATTTCGTACATTGCATTGCATTGCACACCAGAACTAATTCATTACCATGTTCATTAAAGAGATAACGAATGTTATTGCATTGCATTGCACAATCAATCTAACGTTGTGCATTGAAGAATAACATAGGCTATGCATTTCTTGCAAACGATCTAACGTTGTTAAAAAGATAACGTTCTAACGTTAACGTTCAATAAAGAGATAATGAATGTCATTGCATTGCATTGCACAAACGATCTTACGTTGTGCAGTGAAGAATAACGTGTAGGCTATGCACTTCTTGTATTGCATTGCATTGCATTGCATACCAGAACTAACTCAATCCTATGTTCATTAAAGAGCTAACATATGTTTTGTGGCAATGCATTGCACAAACGATCTAACGTTGTGCATTTAAGAATAACAAATAGGCAATGAACTTCTTGCATTGCATTGCATTGCACACCAGAACTAACTCAATCCCATGTTCATTAAAGAGATAACATATGTTTTGCTGCATTGCATTGCATTGCACAAACGATCTAACGTTGTGCATTGAAGAATAACATAAAGGCTATTGCATTGCATTGCACACCAGAACTAACTCCTTTCCATGTTCATTAATAGAGATAACATATGTTTTGTTGCATTGCATTGCACAAACGATCTAATGTTGTGCATTGAAGAATAACTTATGTGTTGTTGCATTGCATTGCATTGCACACCAGAACTCACTCATTCCAATGTTCATTAAAGAGATAACATATGTTTTGCTGCATTGCATTGCATTGCACAAACGATCTAACGTTGTGCATTGAAGAATAACATATAGGCTATGCACGTCTTGCATTGCATTGCACACCAGAACTAACTCATTCCCATGTTCATTAAAGAGATAACATATGTTTTGCTGCATATTGCATTGCACAAACGATCTAACGTTGTGCATTGAAGAATAACATATAGGCTATGCACTTCTTGCATTTCATTGCATTGCACACCAGAACTAACTCAATCCCATGTTCATTAAAGAGATAACATATGTCTTGTTGCAATCCATTGCACAAAAGATCTAACGTTGTGCATTGAAGAATAACATAAAGGCTATTGCACTGCATTGCACACCAGAACTAACTCATTCCCATGTTCATTAAATTGATAACATATGTCTTGCAATGCATTGCAAAAAACATCTAACGTTGTGCATTGAAGAATAACATATGCACTTCTTGCATTGCATTGCATTGCACACCAGAACTAACTCATTCCCATATTAATTAAAGAGATAACATGTTTTGCTGCATTGCATTGCATTGCACAAACGATATAACGTTGTGCATTGAAGAATAACTTATAAGCTTGCACTTCTTGCATTGCATTGCACACCAGCACTAACTCATTCCCATGTTCATTAAAGAGATAACATGTTTTGCTGCATTGCATTGCATTGCACAAACGATCTAACGTTGTGCATTGAAGAATAACCTATAGGATATGCACTTCTTGCATTGCATTGCATTGCACACCAGAACTAACTCAATCCCATGTTCATTAAAGAGATAACATATGTCTTGTTGCAATGCATTGCACAAAAGATCTAACGTTGTGCATTGAAAAATAACATAAAGGCTATTGCATTGCACTGCACACCAGAAGTAACTCATTCCCATGTTCATTAAAGAGACAACATATGTGTTGCTGCATTGCATTGCACAAACGATCTAACGTTGTGCATTGAAGAATAACCTATAGGATATGCACTTCTTGCATTGCATTGCATTGCACACCAGAACTAACTCAATCCCATGTTCATTAAAGAGATAACATGTTTTGCTGCATTGCATTGCACAAACGATCTAACGTTGTGCATTGAAGAATAACATATAGGCTATGAACTTCTTGCATTGCATTGCATTGCACACCAGAACTAACTCATTCCCATGTTCATTAAAGAGATAACGTATGTTTTGCTGCATTGCATTGCATTGCACAAACGATCTAACGTTGTGCATTGAAGAATAACATATAGGCTATGCACTTCTTGCATTGCATTGCACACCAGAACTAACTCATTCCCATGTTCATTAAAGAGGTTACATGTTTTGCTGCATTGCATTGCATTGCACAAACGATCTAACGTTGTGCATTGAAGAATAACTTATAAGCTTGCACTTCTTGCATTGCATTGCACACCAGCACTAACTCATTCCCATGTTCATTAAAGAGATAACATATGTTTTGCTGCATTGCATTGCACAACCGATCTAACGTTGTGCATTGAAGAATAACATATAGGCTATGCACTTCTTGCATTGCATTGCTTTGCACACCAGAACTAACTCAATCCCATGTTCATTAAAGAGATAACATATGTCTTGTTGCAATGCATTGCACAAAAGATCTAACGTTGTGCATTGAAGAATAACATAAAGGCTATTGCATTGCATTGCACACCAAAACTAACTCATTCCCATGTTCATTAAAGAGACAACATATGTGTTGCTGCATTGCATTGCATTGCATTGCACAAACGTTCTAACGTTGTGCATTGAAGAATAACCTATAGGATACGCACTTCTTGCATTGCATTGCATTGCACACCAGAACTAACTCAATCCCATGTTCATTAAAAGAGATAACATATGTCTTGTTGTCTGCATTGCACAAACGTTCTAACGTTGTTCATTGAAGAATAACATATGCACTTCTTGCATTGCATTGCATAAGCACACCAGAACTATCTCTTTAACCATATTCATTAAAGAGATAATATACGTGTTGTTGCATTGCATTGTACAAACGATCTAACGTTGTGCATTGTAGAAAAAAATAGGCTATGCACTTCTTGCATTGCATTGCATTGCACAACAGAACTAATTCATGCCCATGATCATTAAAGAGCTAACGAATGTTATTGCATTGCATTGCATTGCACAAACGATCTAACGTTGTGCATTGAAGAATAACAAATAGGCAATGATCTTCTTGCATTGCATTGCATTGCACACCTGAACTAACTCAATCTCATGTTCATTAAAAGAGAAAACATATGTGTTGTTGCATTGCATTGCACAAACGATCTAACGTTGTGCATTGAAGAATAACATAGGCTATGCACTTCTTGCATTGAATTGCATTGCACACCAGAACTAACTCCTTCCCATGTTCATTAAAGAGATAATATACGTGTTGTTGCATTGCATTGCACAAACGATCTAACGTTGTGCATTGAAGAATAACATAGGCTATGCATTTCTTGCATTGCATTGCATTGCACACCAGAACTAACTCAATCCCATGTTCATTAAAGACATAACATTTGTGTTATTGCATTGCACAAATGATCTGACGTTGTGCATTAAAGAATAACATAAGCCTTTGCACTTCTTTCAAAGCATTGCACACCATTGCACTAACTCATTCCCAAACTCATTGCGCTGTGGTTTGAGGAAATACAATTTGTGCTGTTGCATTGCATTTCACTCACGATCAAACTCCACTGCATAAAATATCAAGCTGTTATAGTTAGATATAATAATACATTATTAATCAACGCTAATTCTTAGATCGTTTGTGCAATGAGTTATATGTTCTTTTGAGTATCTTTTCATTGCACATGAGGTATGAAGTATTTTATTCTATGCATTGAAATGCAAGAGGTAAATGCTATAATTTCCCTTCAAAGCAAAAATGAATAAGTTAGTTATTCAGTGCAATGCGAAAGCACATATGGTATGTCAAATCAGGCAAACAGAGGTCCCTCTTTGACCTACGGAACATATTTTCTGTCCAAAGAGTAATCGATCTTGAACTTTATATAAATTCTCGATGAATCTTTCTGATGTTACATCAGCCATACAAAAGTCAATTTTTGACCTACTGAACAAATTTCTGGACAAAGAGTCCTTGAACATTAACTTACTAAACATATAAGACTGAGTTCTTGTGATGTTATAGCAGCCAGACTGCAGTCCATATTTGACTGATTGAACATATTTGTGGCAAAAGAGTCCTCAAAAGGTATTCTGTGTACTATTATAAACTTATAGACTCCTTCTGGTGTTAAATCAGCCATACAGATGTCCCCTTTTGACATACTGAATATATTTATGGCCAAAGATTCCTCGATCTTGGACTTTCTATACATACTCATAGACTCCTTCTAATGCTACATAAGCCAAATAGATATCCATATCTGACCTTTTGAACTTATTTCTGATCAAAGGGTCCTCAAAAGTTTTTAAACTATATAAAGTTATTGACTCTTTCTGATGATAAATCTGCTATTCAGAGGACCCCTTTTGACCTACTGAACATATTTCTGGCCAAAGAGTCCTAAAAGATTAACACTATACATTCAGATTGAAATCCTCGGATGTTTTATCATCCTGACAAAAGTCCATATTTGACATACTGAATTTTTTTCTGGCCAAGGAGTACTCGAAACTTGACCTTTCCATATATACTCGTTGACTCTTTCTGATGTTACGTCAGCCATACAGAAGTCCATATTTGACCCAAGGAACATGTTTCTGGCCAAAGAGTCATCGATCTTGGGTTTTCTATACATACTCATAGACTCCTTCTGATGCTTCATAAGCCATATAGATGTCCATATCTGACCTTTTGAACTTGTTTCTGGTCAAAATGTCCTCAAAGTTTTTCAACCTATATAAAATTATAGACTGCTTCTGATGATAAATCAGCTATACAGAGGTCCCCTTTTTACATACTGAATACATTTATGGCCAAAGAGTCCTCGATCTTGGACTTTCTATACATACTCATAGACTCCTTCTAATGCTACATAAGCCATATAGATATCCATATCTGACCTTTTGAACTTATTTCTGATCAAAGGGTCCTCAAAAGTTTTTAAACTATATAAAGTTAATGACTCTTTCTGATGATAAATCAGCTATTCAGAGGTCCCATTTTGACCTACTGAATATATTTCTGGCCAAAGAG
Source organism: Rutilus rutilus (assembly GCF_951802725.1). Classification (NCBI taxonomy): domain Eukaryota; kingdom Metazoa; phylum Chordata; class Actinopteri; order Cypriniformes; family Leuciscidae; genus Rutilus; species Rutilus rutilus. Next base: position 16,157,007 of record NC_140220.1, on the reverse strand, counting down.
TCCTAAAAGTTTAACACTATACATACAGACTGATATCTTCGTATGTTTTATTATCCTGACAAAAGTCCATATTTGACATACTGAATTTTTTTCTGGCCAAGGAGTACTCAAAACTTGACCTTTCCATATATACTCGTTGACTCTTTCTGATGTTACGTCAGCTATACAGAAGTCCATATTTGACCCAAGGAACATATTTCTGGTAAAAGAGTCCTCGATTTTGGGCTTTCTATACATACTCATAGACTCCTTCTAATGCTACATAAGCCATATAGATATCCCTATCTGACCTTTTGAACTTATTTCTGATCAAAGGGTCCTCAAAAGTTTTTAAACTATATAAAGTTATTGACTCTTTCTGATGATAAATCTGCTATTCAGAGGACCCCTTTTGACCTACTGAACATATTTCTGGCCAAAGAGTCCTAAAAGATTAACACTATACATTCAGATTGAAATCCTCGGATGTTTTATCATCCTGACAAAAGTCCATATTTGACATACTGAATTTTTTTCTGGCCAAGGAGTACTCGAAACTTGACCTTTCCATATATACTCGTTGACTCTTTCTGATGTTACGTCAGCCATAAAGAAGTCCATATTTGACCCAAGGAACATGTTTCTGGCCAAAGAGTCCTCGATCTTGGGCTTTCTATACATACTCATAGACTCCTTCTGATGCTTCATAAGCCATATAGATGTCCATATCTGACCTTTTCAACTTATTTTTGGTCAAAGTGTCCTAAAAAATTTTCAACCTATATAAAATTATAGACTGCTTCTGATGATAAATCAGCTATACAGAGGTCCCCTTTTTACATACTGACTATATTTATGGCCAAAGAGTCCTCGATCTTGGGCTTTCTATACATACTCATAGACTCCTTCTGATGCATCATAAGCCATATAGATGTCCATATCTGACCTTTTGAACTTGTTTCTGGTCAAAATGTCCTCAAAGTTTTTCAAACTATATACAATTATAGACTGCTTCTGATGATAAATCAGCTATACAGAGGTCCCCTTTTGACATACTGACTATATTTATGGCCAAAGAGTCCTCGATCTTGTACTTTCTATACATACTCATAGACTCCTTCTAATGCTACATAAGCCAAATAGATATCCATATCTGACCTTTTGAACTTATTTCTGATCAAAGGGTCCTCAAAAGTTTTTAAACTATATAAAGTTAATGACTCTTTCTGATGATAAATCAGCTATTCAGAGGTCCCATTTTGACCTACTGAATATATTTCTGGCCAAAGAGTCCTAAAAGTTTAACACTATACATACAGACTGATATCTTCGTATGTTTTATTATCCTGACAAAAGTCCATATTTGACATACTGAATTTTTTTCTGGCCAAGGAGTACTCAAAACTTGACCTTTCCATATATACTCGTTGACTCTTTCTGATGTTACGTCAGCTATACAGAAGTCCATATTTGACCCAAGGAACATATTTCTGGTAAAAGAGTCCTCGATTTTGGGCTTTCTTTACATACTCATAGACTGCTTCTAATGCTACATAAGCCATATAGATATCCCTATCTGACCTTTTGAACTTATTTCTGATCAAAGGGTCCTCAAAAGTTTTTAAACTATATAAAGTTATTGACTCTTTCTGATGATAAATCTGCTATTCAGAGGACCCCTTTTGACCTACTGAACATATTTCTGGCCAAAGAGTCCTAAAAGATTAACACTATACATTCAGATTGAAATCCTCGGATGTTTTATCATCCTGACAAAAGTCCATATTTGACATACTGAATTTTTTTCTGGCCAAGGAGTACTCGAAACTTGACCTTTCCATATATACTCGTTGACTCTTTCTGATGTTACGTCAGCCATACAGAAGTCCATATTTGACCCAAGGAACATGTTTCTGGCCAAAGAGTCATCGATCTTGGGTTTTCTATACATACTCATAGAGTCCTTCTGATGCATCATAAGCCATATAGATGTCCATATCCGACCTTTTGAACTTGTTTCTGGTCAAAGTGTCCTCAAAATGTTTCAAACTATATACAATTATAGACCACTTCTGATGATAAATCAGCTATACAGAGGTCCCCTTTTGACATACTGACTATATTTATGGCCAAAGAGTCCTCGATCTTGTACTTTCTATACATACTCATAGACTCCTTCTAATGCTACATAAGCCAAATAGATATCCATATCTGACCTTTTGAACTTATTTCTGATCAAAGGGTCCTCAAAAGTTTTTAAACTTTATAAAGTTATTGACTCTTTCTGATGATAAATCTGCTATTCAGAGGACCCCTTTTGACCTACTGAACATATTTCTAGCCAAAGAGTCCTAAAAGATTAACACTATACATTCAGATTGAAATCCTCGGATGTTTTATCATCCTGACAAAAGTCCATATTTGACATACTGAATTTTTTTCTGGCCAAGGAGTACTCGAAACTTGACCTTTCCATATATACTCGTTGACTCTTTCTGATGTTACGTCAGCCATACAGAAGTCCATATTTGACCCAAGGAAGATGTTTCTGGCCAAAGAGTCCTCGATCTTGGGCTTTCTATACATACTCATAGACTCCTTCTGATGCATCATAAGCCATATAGATGTCCATATCTGACCTTTTGAACTTGTTTCTGGTCAAAGTGTCCTGAAAATGTTTCAAACTATATACAATTATAGACCGCTTCTGATGATAAATCAGCTATACAGAGGTCCCCTTTTGACATACTGACTATATTTATGGCCAAAGAGTCCTCGATCTTGGACTTTCTATACATACTCATAGACTCCTTCTAATGCTACATAAGCCAAATAGATATCCATATCTGACCTTTTGAACTTATTTCTGATCAAAGGGTCCTCAAAAGTTTTTAAACTATATAAAGTTATTGACTCTGTCTGAGATAAATCTGCTATTCAGAGGACCCATTTTGACCTACTGAACATATTTCTGGCCAAAGAGTCCTAAAAGATTAACACTATACATTCAGATTGAAATCCTCGGATGTTTTATCCTGACAAAAGTCCATATTTGACATACTGAATTTTTTTCTGGCCAAGGAGTACTCGAAACTTGACCTTTCCATATATACTCGTTGACTCTTTCTGATGTTACGTCAGCTATACAGAAGTCCATATTTGACCCAAGGAACATATTTCTGGTAAAAGAGTCCTCGATTTTGGGCTTTCTATACATACTTATAGACTCCTTCTAATGCTACATAAGCCATATAGATATCCATATCTGACCTTTTGAACTTATTTCTGATCAAAGGGTCCTCAAAAGTTTTTAAACTATATAAAGTTATTGACTCTTTCTGATGATAAATCTGCTATTCAGAGGACCCATTTTGACCTACTGAACATATTTCTGGCCAAAGAGTCCTAAAAGATTAACACTATACATTCAGATTGAAATCCTCGGATGATTTATCATCCTGACAAAAGTCCATATTTGACATACTGAATTTTTTTCTGGCCAAGGAGTACTCGAAACTTGACCTTTCCATATATACTCGTTGACTCTTTCTGATGTTACGTCAGCCATACAGAAGTCCATATTTGACCCAAGGAACATGTTTCTGGCCAAAGAGTCATCGATCTTGGGTTTTCTATACATACTCATAGACTCCTTCTGATGCATCATAACCCATATAGATGTCCATATCCGACCTTTTGAACTTGTTTCTGGTCAAAGTGTCCTCAAAATGTTTCAAACTATATACAATTATAGACCACTTCTGATGATAAATCAGCTATACAGAGGTCCCCTTTTGACATACTGACTATATTTATGGCCAAAGAGTCCTCGATCTTGGACTTTCTATACATACTCATAGACTCCTTCTAATGCTACATAAGCCAAATAGATATCCATATCTGACCTTTTGAACTTATTTCTGATCAAAGGGTCCTCAAAAGTTTTTAAACTATATAAAGTTATTGACTCTGTCTGATGATAAATCAGCTATTCTTAGGTCCCATTTTGACCTACTGAACATATTTCTGGCCAAAGAGTCCTAAAAGATTAACACTATACATTCAGATTGAAATCCTCGGATGTTTTATCCTGACAAACGTCCATATTTGACATACTGAATTTTTTTCTGTCCAAGGAGTACTCGAAACTTGACCTTTCCATATATACTCGTTGACTCTTTCTGATTACCATGTTCATTAAAGAGATAACGAATGTTATTGCATTGCATTGCACAATCAATCTAACGTTGTGCATTGAAGAATAACATAGGCTATGCATTTCTTGCAAACGATCTAACGTTGTTAAAAAGATAACGTTCTAACGTTAACGTTCAATAAAGAGATAATGAATGTCATTGCATTGCATTGCACAAACGATCTTACGTTGTGCAGTGAAGAATAACGTGTAGGCTATGCACTTCTTGTATTGCATTGCATTGCATTGCATACCAGAACTAACTCAATCCTATGTTCATTAAAGAGCTAACATATGTTTTGTGGCAATGCATTGCACAAACGATCTAACGTTGTGCATTTAAGAATAACAAATAGGCAATGAACTTCTTGCATTGCATTGCATTGCACACCAGAACTAACTCAATCCCATGTTCATTAAAGAGATAACATATGTTTTGCTGCATTGCATTGCATTGCACAAACGATCTAACGTTGTGCATTGAAGAATAACATAAAGGCTATTGCATTGCATTGCACACCAGAACTAACTCCTTTCCATGTTCATTAATAGAGATAACATATGTTTTGTTGCATTGCATTGCACAAACGATCTAATGTTGTGCATTGAAGAATAACTTATGTGTTGTTGCATTGCATTGCATTGCACACCAGAACTCACTCATTCCAATGTTCATTAAAGAGATAACATATGTTTTGCTGCATTGCATTGCATTGCACAAACGATCTAACGTTGTGCATTGAAGAATAACATATAGGCTATGCACGTCTTGCATTGCATTGCACACCAGAACTAACTCATTCCCATGTTCATTAAAGAGATAACATATGTTTTGCTGCATATTGCATTGCACAAACGATCTAACGTTGTGCATTGAAGAATAACATATAGGCTATGCACTTCTTGCATTTCATTGCATTGCACACCAGAACTAACTCAATCCCATGTTCATTAAAGAGATAACATATGTCTTGTTGCAATCCATTGCACAAAAGATCTAACGTTGTGCATTGAAGAATAACATAAAGGCTATTGCACTGCATTGCACACCAGAACTAACTCATTCCCATGTTCATTAAATTGATAACATATGTCTTGCAATGCATTGCAAAAAACATCTAACGTTGTGCATTGAAGAATAACATATGCACTTCTTGCATTGCATTGCATTGCACACCAGAACTAACTCATTCCCATATTAATTAAAGAGATAACATGTTTTGCTGCATTGCATTGCATTGCACAAACGATATAACGTTGTGCATTGAAGAATAACTTATAAGCTTGCACTTCTTGCATTGCATTGCACACCAGCACTAACTCATTCCCATGTTCATTAAAGAGATAACATGTTTTGCTGCATTGCATTGCATTGCACAAACGATCTAACGTTGTGCATTGAAGAATAACCTATAGGATATGCACTTCTTGCATTGCATTGCATTGCACACCAGAACTAACTCAATCCCATGTTCATTAAAGAGATAACATATGTCTTGTTGCAATGCATTGCACAAAAGATCTAACGTTGTGCATTGAAAAATAACATAAAGGCTATTGCATTGCACTGCACACCAGAAGTAACTCATTCCCATGTTCATTAAAGAGACAACATATGTGTTGCTGCATTGCATTGCACAAACGATCTAACGTTGTGCATTGAAGAATAACCTATAGGATATGCACTTCTTGCATTGCATTGCATTGCACACCAGAACTAACTCAATCCCATGTTCATTAAAGAGATAACATGTTTTGCTGCATTGCATTGCACAAACGATCTAACGTTGTGCATTGAAGAATAACATATAGGCTATGAACTTCTTGCATTGCATTGCATTGCACACCAGAACTAACTCATTCCCATGTTCATTAAAGAGATAACGTATGTTTTGCTGCATTGCATTGCATTGCACAAACGATCTAACGTTGTGCATTGAAGAATAACATATAGGCTATGCACTTCTTGCATTGCATTGCACACCAGAACTAACTCATTCCCATGTTCATTAAAGAGGTTACATGTTTTGCTGCATTGCATTGCATTGCACAAACGATCTAACGTTGTGCATTGAAGAATAACTTATAAGCTTGCACTTCTTGCATTGCATTGCACACCAGCACTAACTCATTCCCATGTTCATTAAAGAGATAACATATGTTTTGCTGCATTGCATTGCACAACCGATCTAACGTTGTGCATTGAAGAATAACATATAGGCTATGCACTTCTTGCATTGCATTGCTTTGCACACCAGAACTAACTCAATCCCATGTTCATTAAAGAGATAACATATGTCTTGTTGCAATGCATTGCACAAAAGATCTAACGTTGTGCATTGAAGAATAACATAAAGGCTATTGCATTGCATTGCACACCAAAACTAACTCATTCCCATGTTCATTAAAGAGACAACATATGTGTTGCTGCATTGCATTGCATTGCATTGCACAAACGTTCTAACGTTGTGCATTGAAGAATAACCTATAGGATACGCACTTCTTGCATTGCATTGCATTGCACACCAGAACTAACTCAATCCCATGTTCATTAAAAGAGATAACATATGTCTTGTTGTCTGCATTGCACAAACGTTCTAACGTTGTTCATTGAAGAATAACATATGCACTTCTTGCATTGCATTGCATAAGCACACCAGAACTATCTCTTTAACCATATTCATTAAAGAGATAATATACGTGTTGTTGCATTGCATTGTACAAACGATCTAACGTTGTGCATTGTAGAAAAAAATAGGCTATGCACTTCTTGCATTGCATTGCATTGCACAACAGAACTAATTCATGCCCATGATCATTAAAGAGCTAACGAATGTTATTGCATTGCATTGCATTGCACAAACGATCTAACGTTGTGCATTGAAGAATAACAAATAGGCAATGATCTTCTTGCATTGCATTGCATTGCACACCTGAACTAACTCAATCTCATGTTCATTAAAAGAGAAAACATATGTGTTGTTGCATTGCATTGCACAAACGATCTAACGTTGTGCATTGAAGAATAACATAGGCTATGCACTTCTTGCATTGAATTGCATTGCACACCAGAACTAACTCCTTCCCATGTTCATTAAAGAGATAATATACGTGTTGTTGCATTGCATTGCACAAACGATCTAACGTTGTGCATTGAAGAATAACATAGGCTATGCATTTCTTGCATTGCATTGCATTGCACACCAGAACTAACTCAATCCCATGTTCATTAAAGACATAACATTTGTGTTATTGCATTGCACAAATGATCTGACGTTGTGCATTAAAGAATAACATAAGCCTTTGCACTTCTTTCAAAGCATTGCACACCATTGCACTAACTCATTCCCAAACTCATTGCGCTGTGGTTTGAGGAAATACAATTTGTGCTGTTGCATTGCATTTCACTCACGATCAAACTCCACTGCATAAAATATCAAGCTGTTATAGTTAGATATAATAATACATTATTAATCAACGCTAATTCTTAGATCGTTTGTGCAATGAGTTATATGTTCTTTTGAGTATCTTTTCATTGCACATGAGGTATGAAGTATTTTATTCTATGCATTGAAATGCAAGAGGTAAATGCTATAATTTCCCTTCAAAGCAAAAATGAATAAGTTAGTTATTCAGTGCAATGCGAAAGCACATATGGTATGTCAAATCAGGCAAACAGAGGTCCCTCTTTGACCTACGGAACATATTTTCTGTCCAAAGAGTAATCGATCTTGAACTTTATATAAATTCTCGATGAATCTTTCTGATGTTACATCAGCCATACAAAAGTCAATTTTTGACCTACTGAACAAATTTCTGGACAAAGAGTCCTTGAACATTAACTTACTAAACATATAAGACTGAGTTCTTGTGATGTTATAGCAGCCAGACTGCAGTCCATATTTGACTGATTGAACATATTTGTGGCAAAAGAGTCCTCAAAAGGTATTCTGTGTACTATTATAAACTTATAGACTCCTTCTGGTGTTAAATCAGCCATACAGATGTCCCCTTTTGACATACTGAATATATTTATGGCCAAAGATTCCTCGATCTTGGACTTTCTATACATACTCATAGACTCCTTCTAATGCTACATAAGCCAAATAGATATCCATATCTGACCTTTTGAACTTATTTCTGATCAAAGGGTCCTCAAAAGTTTTTAAACTATATAAAGTTATTGACTCTTTCTGATGATAAATCTGCTATTCAGAGGACCCCTTTTGACCTACTGAACATATTTCTGGCCAAAGAGTCCTAAAAGATTAACACTATACATTCAGATTGAAATCCTCGGATGTTTTATCATCCTGACAAAAGTCCATATTTGACATACTGAATTTTTTTCTGGCCAAGGAGTACTCGAAACTTGACCTTTCCATATATACTCGTTGACTCTTTCTGATGTTACGTCAGCCATACAGAAGTCCATATTTGACCCAAGGAACATGTTTCTGGCCAAAGAGTCATCGATCTTGGGTTTTCTATACATACTCATAGACTCCTTCTGATGCTTCATAAGCCATATAGATGTCCATATCTGACCTTTTGAACTTGTTTCTGGTCAAAATGTCCTCAAAGTTTTTCAACCTATATAAAATTATAGACTGCTTCTGATGATAAATCAGCTATACAGAGGTCCCCTTTTTACATACTGAATACATTTATGGCCAAAGAGTCCTCGATCTTAGACTTTCTATACATACTCATAGACTCCTTCTAATGCTACATAAGCCATATAGATATCCATATCTGACCTTTTGAACTTATTTCTGATCAAAGGGTCCTCAAAAGTTTTTAAACTATATAAAGTTAATGACTCTTTCTGATGATAAATCAGCTATTCAGAGGTCCCATTTTGACCTACTGAATATATTTCTGGCCAAAGAGTCCTAAAAGTTTAACACTATACATACAGACTGATATCTTCGTATGTTTTATTATCCTGACAAAAGTCCATATTTGACATACTGAATTTTTTTCTGGCCAAGGAGTACTCAAAACTTGACCTTTCCATATATACTCGTTGACTCTTTCTGATGTTACGTCAGCTATACAGAAGTCCATATTTGACCCAAGGAACATATTTCTGGTAAAAGAGTCCTCGATTTTGGGCTTTCTATACATACTCATAGACTCCTTCTAATGCTACATAAGCCATATAGATATCCCTATCTGACCTTTTGAACTTATTTCTGATCAAAGGGTCCTCAAAAGTTTTTAAACTATATAAAGTTATTGACTCTTTCTGATGATAAATCTGCTATTCAGAGGACCCCTTTTGACCTACTGAACATATTTCTGGCCAAAGAGTCCTAAAAGATTAACACTATACATTCAGATTGAAATCCTCGGATGTTTTATCATCCTGACAAAAGTCCATATTTGACATACTGAATTTTTTTCTGGCCAAGGAGTACTCGAAACTTGACCTTTCCATATATACTCGTTGACTCTTTCTGATGTTACGTCAGCCATAAAGAAGTCCATATTTGACCCAAGGAACATGTTTCTGGCCAAAGAGTCCTCGATCTTGGGCTTTCTATACATACTCATAGACTCCTTCTGATGCTTCATAAGCCATATAGATGTCCATATCTGACCTTTTCAACTTATTTTTGGTCAAAGTGTCCTAAAAAATTTTCAACCTATATAAAATTATAGACTGCTTCTGATGATAAATCAGCTATACAGAGGTCCCCTTTTTACATACTGACTATATTTATGGCCAAAGAGTCCTCGATCTTGGGCTTTCTATACATACTCATAGACTCCTTCTGATGCATCATAAGCCATATAGATGTCCATATCTGACCTTTTGAACTTGTTTCTGGTCAAAATGTCCTCAAAGTTTTTCAAACTATATACAATTATAGACTGCTTCTGATGATAAATCAGCTATACAGAGGTCCCCTTTTGACATACTGACTATATTTATGGCCAAAGAGTCCTCGATCTTGTACTTTCTATACATACTCATAGACTCCTTCTAATGCTACATAAGCCAAATAGATATCCATATCTGACCTTTTGAACTTATTTCTGATCAAAGGGTCCTCAAAAGTTTTTAAACTATATAAAGTTAATGACTCTTTCTGATGATAAATCAGCTATTCAGAGGTCCCATTTTGACCTACTGAATATATTTCTGGCCAAAGAGTCCTAAAAGTTTAACACTATACATACAGACTGATATCTTCGTATGTTTTATTATCCTGACAAAAGTCCATATTTGACATACTGAATTTTTTTCTGGCCAAGGAGTACTCAAAACTTGACCTTTCCATATATACTCGTTGACTCTTTCTGATGTTACGTCAGCTATACAGAAGTCCATATTTGACCCAAGGAACATATTTCTGGTAAAAGAGTCCTCGATTTTGGGCTTTCTTTACATACTCATAGACTGCTTCTAATGCTACATAAGCCATATAGATATCCCTATCTGACCTTTTGAACTTATTTCTGATCAAAGGGTCCTCAAAAGTTTTTAAACTATATAAAGTTATTGACTCTTTCTGATGATAAATCTGCTATTCAGAGGACCCCTTTTGACCTACTGAACATATTTCTGGCCAAAGAGTCCTAAAAGATTAACACTATACATTCAGATTGAAATCCTCGGATGTTTTATCATCCTGACAAAAGTCCATATTTGACATACTGAATTTTTTTCTGGCCAAGGAGTACTCGAAACTTGACCTTTCCATATATACTCGTTGACTCTTTCTGATGTTACGTCAGCCATACAGAAGTCCATATTTGACCCAAGGAACATGTTTCTGGCCAAAGAGTCATCGATCTTGGGTTTTCTATACATACTCATAGAGTCCTTCTGATGCATCATAAGCCATATAGATGTCCATATCCGACCTTTTGAACTTGTTTCTGGTCAAAGTGTCCTCAAAATGTTTCAAACTATATACAATTATAGACCACTTCTGATGATAAATCAGCTATACAGAGGTCCCCTTTTGACATACTGACTATATTTATGGCCAAAGAGTCCTCGATCTTGTACTTTCTATACATACTCATAGACTCCTTCTAATGCTACATAAGCCAAATAGATATCCATATCTGACCTTTTGAACTTATTTCTGATCAAAGGGTCCTCAAAAGTTTTTAAACTTTATAAAGTTATTGACTCTTTCTGATGATAAATCTGCTATTCAGAGGACCCCTTTTGACCTACTGAACATATTTCTAGCCAAAGAGTCCTAAAAGATTAACACTATACATTCAGATTGAAATCCTCGGATGTTTTATCATCCTGACAAAAGTCCATATTTGACATACTGAATTTTTTTCTGGCCAAGGAGTACTCGAAACTTGACCTTTCCATATATACTCGTTGACTCTTTCTGATGTTACGTCAGCCATACAGAAGTCCATATTTGACCCAAGGAAGATGTTTCTGGCCAAAGAGTCCTCGATCTTGGGCTTTCTATACATACTCATAGACTCCTTCTGATGCATCATAAGCCATATAGATGTCCATATCTGACCTTTTGAACTTGTTTCTGGTCAAAGTGTCCTGAAAATGTTTCAAACTATATACAATTATAGACCGCTTCTGATGATAAATCAGCTATACAGAGGTCCCCTTTTGACATACTGACTATATTTATGGCCAAAGAGTCCTCGATCTTGGACTTTCTATACATACTCATAGACTCCTTCTAATGCTACATAAGCCAAATAGATATCCATATCTGACCTTTTGAACTTATTTCTGATCAAAGGGTCCTCAAAAGTTTTTAAACTATATAAAGTTATTGACTCTGTCTGAGATAAATCTGCTATTCAGAGGACCCATTTTGACCTACTGAACATATTTCTGGCCAAAGAGTCCTAAAAGATTAACACTATACATTCAGATTGAAATCCTCGGATGTTTTATCCTGACAAAAGTCCATATTTGACATACTGAATTTTTTTCTGGCCAAGGAGTACTCGAAACTTGACCTTTCCATATATACTCGTTGACTCTTTCTGATGTTACGTCAGCTATACAGAAGTCCATATTTGACCCAAGGAACATATTTCTGGTAAAAGAGTCCTCGATTTTGGGCTTTCTATACATACTTATAGACTCCTTCTAATGCTACATAAGCCATATAGATATCCATATCTGACCTTTTGAACTTATTTCTGATCAAAGGGTCCTCAAAAGTTTTTAAACTATATAAAGTTATTGACTCTTTCTGATGATAAATCTGCTATTCAGAGGACCCATTTTGACCTACTGAACATATTTCTGGCCAAAGAGTCCTAAAAGATTAACACTATACATTCAGATTGAAATCCTCGGATGATTTATCATCCTGACAAAAGTCCATATTTGACATACTGAATTTTTTTCTGGCCAAGGAGTACTCGAAACTTGACCTTTCCATATATACTCGTTGACTCTTTCTGATGTTACGTCAGCCATACAGAAGTCCATATTTGACCCAAGGAACATGTTTCTGGCCAAAGAGTCATCGATCTTGGGTTTTCTATACATACTCATAGACTCCTTCTGATGCATCATAACCCATATAGATGTCCATATCCGACCTTTTGAACTTGTTTCTGGTCAAAGTGTCCTCAAAATGTTTCAAACTATATACAATTATAGACCACTTCTGATGATAAATCAGCTATACAGAGGTCCCCTTTTGACATACTGACTATATTTATGGCCAAAGAGTCCTCGATCTTGGGCTTTCTATACATACTCATAGACTCCTTCTGATGCATCATAAGCCATATAGATGTCCATATCTGACCTTTTGAACTTGTTTCTGGTCAAAATGTCCTCAAAGTTTTTCAAACTATATACAATTATAGACTGCTTCTGATGATAAATCAGCTATACAGAGGTCCCCTTTTGACATACTGACTATATTTATGGCCAAAGAGTCCTCGATCTTGGACTTTCTATACATACTCATAGACTCCTTCTAATGCTACATAAGCCAAATAGATATCCATATCTGACCTTTTGAACTTATTTCTGATCAAAGGGTCCTCAAAAGTTTTTAAACTATATAAAGTTATTGACTCTGTCTGATGATAAATCAGCTATTCTTAGGTCCCATTTTGACCTACTGAACATATTTCTGGCCAAAGAGTCCTAAAAGATTAACACTATACATTCAGATTGAAATCCTCGGATGTTTTATCCTGACAAACGTCCATATTTGACATACTGAATTTTTTTCTGTCCAAGGAGTACTCGAAACTTGACCTTTCCATATATACTCGTTGACTCTTTCTGATGTTACGTCAGCCATACAGAAGTCCATATTTGACCCAAGGAAGATGTTTCTGGCCAAAGAGTCCTCGATCTTGGGCTTTCTATACATACTCATAGACTCGTTCTGATGCTTCATAAGCCATATAGATGTCCATATCTGACCTTTTGAACTTGTTTCTGGTCAAAATGTCCTCAAAGTTTTTCAAACTATATACAATTATAGACTGCTTCTGATGATAAATCAGCTATACAGAGGTCCCCTTTTGACATACTGACTATATTTATGGCCAAAGAGTCCTCGATCTTGGACTTTCTATACATACTCATAGACTCCTTCTAATGCTACATAAGCCAAATAGATATCCATATCTGACCTTTTGAACTTATTTCTGATCAAAGGGTCCTCAAAAGTTTTTAAACTATATAAAGTTATTGACTCTGTCTGAGATAAATCTGCTATTCAGAGGACCCCTTTTGACCTACTGAACATATTTCTGGCCAAAGAGTCCTAAAAGATTAACACTATACATTCAGATTGAAATCCTCGGATGTTTTATCCTGACAAAAGTCCATATTTGACATACTGAATTTTTTTCTGGCCAAGGAGTACTCGAAACTTGACCTTTCCATATATACTCGTTGACTCTTTCTGATGTTACGTCAGCTATACAGAAGTCCATATTTGACCCAAGGAACATATTTCTGGTAAAAGAGTCCTCGATTTTGGGCTTTCTATACATACTTATAGACTCCTTCTAATGCTACATAAGCCATATAGATATCCATATCTGACCTTTTGAACTTATTTCTGATCAAAGGGTCCTCAAAAGTTTTTAAACTATATAAAGTTATTGACTCTTTCTGATGATAAATCTGCTATTCAGAGGACCCATTTTGACCTACTGAACATATTTCTGGCCAAAGAGTCCTAAAAGATTAACACTATACATTCAGATTGAAATCCTCGGATGATTTATCATCCTGACAAAAGTCCATATTTGACATACTGAATTTTTTTCTGGCCAAGGAGTACTCGAAACTTGACCTTTCCATATATACTCGTTGACTCTTTCTGATGTTACGTCAGCCATACAGAAGTCCATATTTGACCCAAGGAACATGTTTCTGGCCAAAGAGTCATCGATCTTGGGTTTTCTATACATACTCATAGACTCCTTCTGATGCATCATAAGCCATATAGATGTCCATATCCGACCTTTTGAACTTGTTTCTGGTCAAAGTGTCCTCAAAATGTTTCAAACTATATACAATTATAGACCACTTCTGATGATAAATCAGCTATACAGAGGTCCCCTTTTGACATACTGACTATATTTATGGCCAAAGAGTCCTCGATCTTGGGCTTTCTATACATACTCATAGACTCCTTCTGATGCATCATAAGCCATATAGATGTCCATATCTGACCTTTTGAACTTGTTTCTGGTCAAAATGTCCTCAAAGTTTTTCAAACTATATACAATTATAGACTGCTTCTGATGATAAATCAGCTATACAGAGGTCCCCTTTTGACATACTGACTATATTTATGGCCAAAGAGTCCTCGATCTTGGACTTTCTATACATACTCATAGACTCCTTCTAATGCTACATAAGCCAAATAGATATCCATATCTGACCTTTTGAACTTATTTCTGATCAAAGGGTCCTCAAAAGTTTTTAAACTATATAAAGTTATTGACTCTGTCTGATGATAAATCAGCTATTCTTAGGTCCCATTTTGACCTACTGAACATATTTCTGGCCAAAGAGTCCTAAAAGATTAACACTATACATTCAGATTGAAATCCTCGGATGTTTTATCCTGACAAACGTCCATATTTGACATACTGAATTTTTTTCTGTCCAAGGAGTACTCGAAACTTGACCTTTCCATATATACTCGTTGACTCTTTCTGATGTTACGTCAGCCATACAGAAGTCCATATTTGACCCAAGGAAGATGTTTCTGGCCAAAGAGTCCTCGATCTTGGGCTTTCTATACATACTCATAGACTCGTTCTGATGCTTCATAAGCCATATAGATGTCCATATCTGACCTTTTGAACTTGTTTCTGGTCAAAATGTCCTCAAAGTTTTTCAAACTATATACAATTATAGACTGCTTCTGATGATAAATCAGCTATACAGAGGTCCCCTTTTGACATACTGACTATATTTATGGCCAAAGAGTCCTCGATCTTGGACTTTCTATACATACTCATAGACTCCTTCTAATGCTACATAAGCCAAATAGATATCCATATCTGACCTTTTGAACTTATTTCTGATCAAAGGGTCCTCAAAAGTTTTTAAACTATATAAAGTTATTGACTCTTTCTGATGATAAATCTGCTATTCAGAGGACCCCTTTTGACCTACTGAACATATTTCTAGCCAAAGAGTCCTAAAAGATTAACACTATACATTCAGATTGAAATCCTCTGATGTTTTATCATCCTGACAAAAGTCCATATTTGACATACTGAATTTTTTTCTGGCCAAGGAGTACTCGAAACTTGACCTTTCCATATATACTCGTTGACTCTTTCTGATGTTACGTCAGCCATACAGAAGTCCATATTTGACCCAAGGAACATGTTTCTGGCCAAAGAGTCCTCGATCTTGGGCTTTCTATACATACTCATAGACTCCTTCTGATGCACCATAAGCCATATAGATGTCCATATCTGACCTTTTGAACTTGTTTCTGGTCAAAGTGTCCTGAAAATGTTTCAAACTATATACAATTATAGACCGCTTCTGATGATAAATCAGCTATACAGAGGTCCCCTTTTGACATACTGACTATATTTATGGCCAAAGAGTCCTCGATCTTGGACTTTCTATACATACTCATAGACTCCTTCTAATGCTACATAAGCCAAATAGATATCCATATCTGACCTTTTGAACTTATTTCTGATCAAAGGGTCCTCAAAAGTTTTTAAACTATATAAAGTTATTGACTCTGTCTGATGATAAATCAGCTATTCAGAGGTCCCATTTTGACCTACTGAACATATTTCTGGCCAAAGAGTCCTAAAAGATTAACACTATACATTCAGATTGAAATCCTCGGATGTTTTATCCTGACAAAAGTGCATATTTGACATACTGAATTTTTTTCTGGCCAAGGAGTACTCGAAACTTGACCTTTCCATATATACTCGTTGACTCTTTCTGATGTTACGTCAGCCATACAGAAGTCCATATTTGACCCAAGGAAGATGTTTCTGGCCAAAGAGTCCTCGATCTTGGGCTTTCTATACATACTCATAGACTCCTTCTGATGCTTCATAAGCGATATAGATGTCCATATCTGACCTTTTGAACTTGTTTCTGGTCAAAATGTCCTCAAAGTTTTTCAAACTATATACAATTATAGACTGCTTCTGATGATAAATCAGCTATACAGAGGTCCCCTTTTGACATACTGACTATATTTATGGCCAAAGAGTCCTCGATCTTGGACTTTCTATACATACTCATAGACTCCTTCTAATGCTACATAAGCCAAATAGATATCCATATCTGACCTTTTGAACTTATTTCTGATCAAAGGGTCCTCAAAAGTTTTTAAACTATATAAAGTTATTGACTCTGTCTGATGATAAATCAGCTATTCAGAGGTCCCCTTTTGACCTACTGAACATATTTCTGGCCAAAGAGTCCTAAAAGATTAACACTATACATTCAGATTGAAATCCTCAGATGTTTTATCCTGACAAAAGTCCATATTTGACATACTGAATTTTTTTCTGGCCAAGGAGTACTCGAAACTTGACCTTTCCATATATACTCGTTGACTCTTTCTGATGTTACGTCAGCCATACAGAAGTCCATATTTGACCCAAGGAACATGTTTCTGGCCAAAGAGTCCTCGATCTTGGGCTTTCTATACATACTCATAGACTCCTTCTGATGCTACATAAGCCAAATAGATATCCATATCTGACCTTTTGAACTTATTTCTGATCAAAGGGTCCTCAAAAGTTTTTAAACTATATAAAGTTATTGACTCTGTCTGATGATAAATCAGCTATTCAGAGGTCCCCTTTTGACCTACTGAACATATTTCTGGCCAAAGAGTCCTAAAAGATTAACACTATACATTCTGATTGAAATCCTCGGATGTTTTATCCTGACAAAAGTCCATATTTGACATACTGAATTTTTTTCTGGCCAAGGAGTACTTGAAACTTGACCTTTCCATATATACTCGTTGACTCTTTCTGATGTTACGTCAGCCATACAGAAGTCC
Source organism: Rutilus rutilus (assembly GCF_951802725.1). Classification (NCBI taxonomy): domain Eukaryota; kingdom Metazoa; phylum Chordata; class Actinopteri; order Cypriniformes; family Leuciscidae; genus Rutilus; species Rutilus rutilus. The sequence continues at coordinate 16,139,322 of NC_140220.1, read as the reverse complement.
ATATTTGACCCAAGGAAGATGTTTCTGGCCAAAGAGTCCTCGATCTTGCACTTTCTATACATACTCATAGACTCCTTCTGATGCTACATAAGCCAAATAGATATCCATATCTGACCTTTTGAACTTATTTCTGATCAAAGGGTCCTCAAAAGTTTTTAAACTATATAAAGTTATTGACTCTGTCTGATGATAAATCAGCTATTCAGAGGTCCCCTTTTGACCTACTGAACATATTTCTGGCCAAAGAGTCCTAAAAGATTAACACTATACATTCAGATTGAAATCCTCGGATGTTTTATCCTGACAAAAGTCCATATTTGACATACTGAATTTTTTTCTGGCCAAGGAGTACTCGAAACTTGACCTTTCCATATATACTCGTTGACTCTTTCTGATGTTACGTCAGCCATACAGAAGTCCATATTTGACCCAAGGAACATGTTTCTGGCCAAAGAGTCCTCGATTTTGGGCTTTCTATACATACTCATAGACTCCTTCTAATGCTACATAAGCCAAATAGATATCCATATCTGACCTTTTGAACTTATTTCTGATCAAAGGGTCCTCAAAAGTTTTTAAACTATATAAAGTTATTGACTCTGTCTGATGATAAATCAGCTATTCAGAGGTCCCCTTTTGACATACTGAACATATTTCTGGCCAAAGAGTCCTAAAAGATTAACACTATACATTCTGATTGAAATCCTCGGATGTTTTATCCTGACAAAAGTCCATATTTGACATACTGAATTTTTTTCTGGCCAAGGAGTACTTGAAACTTGACCTTTCCATATATACTCGTTGACTCTTTCTGATGTTACGTCAGCCATACAGAAGTCCATATTTGACCCAAGGAAGATGTTTCTGGCCAAAGAGTCCTCGATCTTGGACTTTCTATACATACTCATAGACTCCTTCTAATGCTACATAAGCCAAAATAGATATCCATATCTGACCTTTTGAACTTATTTCTGATCAAAGGGTCCTCAAAAGTTTTTAAACTATATATAGTTATTGACTCTGTCTGATGATAAATCAGCTATTCAGAGGTCCCATTTTGACCTACTGAACATATTTCTGGCCAAAGAGTCCTAAAAGATTAACACTATACATTCAGATTGAAATCCTCGGATGTTTTATCCTGACAAAAGTCCATATTTGACATACTGAATTTTTTTCTGGCCAAGGAGTACTCGAAACTTGACCTTTCCATATATACTCGTTGACTCTTTCTGATGTTACGTCAGCCATACAGAAGTCCATATTTGACCCAAGGAACATGTTTCTAGCCAAAGAGTCCTCGATCTTGGGCTTTCTATACATACTCATAGACTCCTTCTGATGCTTCATAAGCCATATAGATGTCCATATCTGACCTTTTCAACTTATTTTTGGTCAAAGTGTCCTAAAAAATTTTCAACCTATATAAAATTATAGACTGCTTCTGATGATAAATCAGCTATACAGAGGTCCCCTTTTTACATACTGAATACATTTATGGCCAAAGAGTCCTCGATCTTGGACTTTCTATACATACTCATAGACTCCTTCTAATGCTACATAAGCCATATAGATATCCATATCTGACCTTTTGAACTTACTTCTGATCAAAGGGTCCTCAAAAGTTTTTAAACTATATAAAGTTATTGACTCTTTCTGATGATAAATCAGCTATTCAGAGGTCCCATTTTGACCTACTGAATATATTTCTGGCCAAAGAGTCCTAAAAGTTTAACACTATACATTCAGACTGATATCTTCGTATGTTTTATTATCCTGACAAAAGTCCATATTTGACATACTGAATTTTTTTCTGGCCAAGGAGTACTCAAAACTTGACCTTTCCATATATACTCGTTGACTCTTTCTGATGTTACGTCAGCTATACAGAAGTCCATATTTGACCCAAGGAACATATTTCTGGTAAAAGAGTCCTCGATTTTGGGCTTTCTATACATACTCATATACTCCTTCTAATGCTACATAAGCCATATAGATATCCATATCTGACCTTTTGAACTTATTTCTGATCAAAGGGTCCTCAAAAGTTTTTAAACTATATAAAGTTATTGACTCTTTCTGATGATAAATCTGCTATTCAGAGGACCCCTTTTGACCTACTGAACATATTTCTGGCCAAAGAGTCCTAAAAGATTAACACTATACATTCAGATTGAAATCCTCGGATGTTTTATCATCCTGACAAAAGTCCATATTTGACATACTGAATTTTTTTCTGGCCAAGGAGTACTCGAAACTTGACCTTTCCATATATACTCGTTGACTCTTTCTGATGTTACGTCAGCCATACAGAAGTCCATATTTGACCCAAGGAACATGTTTCTGGCCAAAGAGTCATCGATCTTGGGTTTTCTATACATACTCATAGACTCCTTCTGATGCTTCATAAGCCATATAGATGTCCATATCTGACCTTTTCAACTTATTTTTGGTCAAAGTGTCCTAAAAAATTTTCAACCTATATAAAATTATAGACTGCTTCTGATGATAAATCAGCTATACAGAGGTCCCCTTTTTACATACTGAATACATTTATGGCCAAAGAGTCCTCGATCTTGGACTTTCTATACATACTCATAGACTCCTTCTAATGCTACATAAGCCAAAATAGATATCCATATCTGACCTTTTGAACTTATTTCTGATCAAAGGGTCCTCAAAAGTTTTTAAACTATATATAGTTATTGACTCTGTCTGATGATAAATCAGCTATTCAGAGGTCCCATTTTGACCTACTGAACATATTTCTGGCCAAAGAGTCCTAAAAGATTAACACTATACATTCAGATTGAAATCCTCGGATGTTTTATCCTGACAAAAGTCCATATTTGACATACTGAATTTTTTTCTGGCCAAGGAGTACTCGAAACTTGACCTTTCCATATATACTCGTTGACTCTTTCTGATGTTACGTCAGCCATACAGAAGTCCATATTTGACCCAAGGAACATGTTTCTGGCCAAAGAGTCCTCGATCTTGGGCTTTCTATACATACTCATAGACTCCTTCTGATGCTTCATAAGCCATATAGATGTCCATATCTGACCTTTTCAACTTATTTTTGGTCAAAGTGTCCTAAAAAATGTTCAACCTATATAAAATTATAGACTGCTTCTGATGATAAATCAGCTATACAGAGGTCCCCTTTTTACATACTGAATACATTTATGGCCAAAGAGTCCTCGATCTTGGACTTTCTATACATACTCATAGACTCCTTCTAATGCTACATAAGCCATATAGATATCCATATCTGACCTTTTGAACTTACTTCTGATCAAAGGGTCCTCAAAGGTTTTTAAACTATATAAAGTTATTGACTCTTTCTGATGATAAATCAGCTATTCAGAGGTCCCATTTTGACCTACTGAATATATTTCTGGCCAAAGAGTCCTAAAAGTTTAACACTATACATTCAGACTGATATCTTCGTATGTTTTATTATCCTGACAAAAGTCCATATTTGACATACTGAATTTTTTTCTGGCCAAGGAGTACTCAAAACTTGACCTTTCCATATATACTCGTTGACTCTTTCTGATGTTACGTCAGCTATACAGAAGTCCATATTTGACCCAAGGAACATATTTCTGGTAAAAGAGTCCTCGATTTTGGGCTTTCTATACATACTCATAGACTCCTTCTAATGCTACATAAGCCATATAGATATCCATATCTGACCTTTTGAACTTATTTCTGATCAAAGGGTCCTCAAAAGTTTTTAAACTATATAAAGTTATTGACTCTTTCTGATGATAAATCTGCTATTCAGAGGACCCCTTTTGACCTACTGAACATATTTCTGGCCAAAGAGTCCTAAAAGTTTAACACTATACATTCAGATTGAAATCCTCGGATGTTTTATCATCCTGACAAAAGTCCATATTTGACATACTGAATTTTTTTCTGGCCAAGGAGTACTCGAAACTTGACCTTTCCATATATACTCGTTGACTCTTTCTGATGTTACGTCAGCCATACAGAAGTCCATATTTGACCCAAGGAACATGTTTCTGGCCAAAGAGTCATCGATCTTGGGTTTTCTATACATACTCATAGACTCCTTCTGATGCATCATAAGCCATATAGATGTCCATATCCGACCTTTTGAACTTGTTTCTGGTCAAAGTGTCCTCAAAATGTTTCAAACTATATACAATTATAGACCACTTCTGATGATAAATCAGCTATACAGAGGTCCCCTTTTGACATACTGACTATATTTATGGCCAAAGAGTCCTCGATCTTGGGCTTTCTATACATACTCATAGACTCCTTCTGATGCATCATAAGCCATATAGATGTCCATATCTGACCTTTTGAACTTGTTTCTGGTCAAAATGTCCTCAAAGTTTTTCAAACTATATACAATTATAGACTGCTTCTGATGATAAATCAGCTATACAGAGGTCCCCTTTTGACATACTGACTATATTTATGGCCAAAGAGTCCTCGATCTTGGACTTTCTATACATACTCATAGACTCCTTCTAATGCTACATAAGCCAAATAGATATCCATATCTGACCTTTTGAACTTATTTCTGATCAAAGGGTCCTCAAAAGTTTTTAAACTATATAAAGTTATTGACTCTGTCTGAGATAAATCTGCTATTCAGAGGACCCCTTTTGACCTACTGAACATATTTCTGGCCAAAGAGTCCTAAAAGATTAACACTATACATTCAGATTGAAATCCTCGGATGTTTTATCATCCTGACAAAAGTCCATATTTGACATACTGAATTTTTTTCTGGCCAAGGAGTACTCGAAACTTGACCTTTCCATATATACTCGTTGACTCTTTCTGATGTTACGTCAGCCATACAGAAGTCCATATTTGACCCAAGGAACATGTTTCTGGCCAAAGAGTCCTCGATCTTGGGCTTTCTATACATACTCATAGACTCCTTCTGATGCTTCATAAGCCATATAGATGTCCATATCTGACCTTTTCAACTTATTTTTGGTCAAAGTGTCCTAAAAAATTTTCAACCTATATAAAATTATAGACTGCTTCTGATGATAAATCAGCTATACAGAGGTCCCCTTTTTACATACTGAATACATTTATGGCCAAAGAGTCCTCGATCTTGGACTTTCTATACATACTCATAGACTCCTTCTAATGCTACATAAGCCATATAGATATCCATATCTGACCTTTTGAACTTACTTCTGATCAAAGGGTCCTCAAAAGTTTTTAAACTATATAAAGTTATTGACTCTTTCTGATGATAAATCAGCTATTCAGAGGTCCCATTTTGACCTACTGAATATATTTCTGGCCAAAGAGTCCTAAAAGTTTAACACTATACATTCAGACTGATATCTTCGTATGTTTTATTATCCTGACAAAAGTCCATATTTGACATACTGAATTTTTTTCTGGCCAAGGAGTACTCAAAACTTGACCTTTCCATATATACTCGTTGACTCTTTCTGATGTTACGTCAGCTATACAGAAGTCCATATTTGACCCAAGGAACATATTTCTGGTAAAAGAGTCCTCGATTTTGGGCTTTCTATACATACTCATAGACTCCTTCTAATGCTACATAAGCCATATAGATATCCCTATCTGACCTTTTGAACTTATTTCTGATCAAAGGGTCCTCAAAAGTTTTTAAACTATATAAAGTTATTGACTCTTTCTGATGATAAATCTGCTATTCAGAGGACCCCTTTTGACCTACTGAACATATTTCTGGCCAAAGAGTCCTAAAAGATTAACACTATACATTCAGATTGAAATCCTCGGATGTTTTATCATCCTGACAAAAGTCCATATTTGACATACTGAATTTTTTTCTGGCCAAGGAGTACTCGAAACTTGACCTTTCCATATATACTCGTTGACTCTTTCTGATGTTACGTCAGCCATACAGAAGTCCATATTTGACCCAAGGAACATGTTTCTGGCCAAAGAGTCATCGATCTTGGGTTTTCTATACATACTCATAGAGTCCTTCTGATGCATCATAAGCCATATAGATGTCCATATCCGACCTTTTGAACTTGTTTCTGGTCAAAGTGTCCTCAAAATGTTTCAAACTATATACAATTATAGACCACTTCTGATGATAAATCAGCTATACAGAGGTCCCATTTTGACATACTGACTATATTTATGGCCAAAGAGTCCTCGATCTTGGGCTTTCTATACATACTCATAGACTCCTTCTGATGCATCATAAGCCATATAGATGTCCATATCTGACCTTTTGAACTTGTTTCTGGTCAAAATGTCCTCAAAGTTTTTCAAACTATATACAATTATAGACTGCTTCTGATGATAAATCAGCTATACAGAGGTCCCCTTTTGACATACTGACTATATTTATGGCCAAAGAGTCCTCGATCTTGTACTTTCTATACATACTCATAGACTCCTTCTAATGCTACATAAGCCAAATAGATATCCATATCTGACCTTTTGAACTTATTTCTGATCAAAGGGTCCTCAAAAGTTTTTAAACTATATAAATTTATTGACTCTTTCTGATGATAAATCTGCTATTCAGAGGACCCCTTTTGACCTACTGAACATATTTCTAGCCAAAGAGTCCTAAAAGATTAACACTATACATTCAGATTGAAATCCTCGGATGTTTTATCATCCTGACAAAAGTCCATATTTGACATACTGAATTTTTTTCTGGCCAAGGAGTACTCGAAACTTGACCTTTCCATATATACTCGTTGACTCTTTCTGATGTTACGTCAGCCATACAGAAGTCCATATTTGACCCAAGGAAGATGTTTCTGGCCAAAGAGTCCTCGATCTTGGGCTTTCTATACATACTCATAGACTCCTTCTGATGCATCATAAGCCATATAGATGTCCATATCTGACCTTTTGAACTTGTTTCTGGTCAAAGTGTCCTGAAAATGTTTCAAACTATATACAATTATAGACCGCTTCTGATGATAAATCAGCTATACAGAGGTCCCCTTTTGACATACTGACTATATTTATGGCCAAAGAGTCCTCGATCTTGGACTTTCTATACATACTCATAGACTCCTTCTAATGCTACATAAGCCAAATAGATATCCATATCTGACCTTTTGAACTTATTTCTGATCAAAGGGTCCTCAAAAGTTTTTAAACTATATAAAGTTATTGACTCTTTCTGATGATAAATCAGCTATTCAGAGGTCCCATTTTGACCTACTGAATATATTTCTGGCCAAAGAGTCCTAAAAGTTTAACACTATACATTCAGACTGATATCTTCGTATGTTTTATTATCCTGACAAAAGTCCATATTTGACATACTGAATTTTTTTCTGGCCAAGGAGTACTCAAAACTTGACCTTTCCATATATACTCGTTGACTCTTTCTGATGTTACGTCAGCTATACAGAAGTCCATATTTGACCCAAGGAACATATTTCTGGTAAAAGAGTCCTCGATTTTGGGCTTTCTATACATACTCATAGACTCCTTCTAATGCTACATAAGCCATATAGATATCCATATCTGACCTTTTGAACTTATTTCTGATCAAAGGGTCCTCAAAAGTTTTTAAACTATATAAAGTTATTGACTCTTTCTGATGATAAATCTGCTATTCAGAGGACCCCTTTTGACCTACTGAACATATTTCTGGCCAAAGAGTCCTAAAAGATTAACACTATACATTCAGATTGAAATCCTCGGATGTTTTATCATCCTGACAAAAGTCCATATTTGACATACTGAATTTTTTTCTGGCCAAGGAGTACTCGAAACTTGACCTTTCCATATATACTCGTTGACTCTTTCTGATGTTACGTCAGCCATACAGAAGTCCATATTTGACCCAAGGAACATGTTTCTGGCCAAAGAGTCATCGATCTTGGACTTTCTATACATACTCATAGACTCCTTCTAATGCTACATAAGCCAAAATAGATATCCATATCTGACCTTTTGAACTTATTTCTGATCAAAGGGTCCTCAAAAGTTTTTAAACTATATATAGTTATTGACTCTGTCTAATGATAAATCAGCTATTCAGAGGTCCCATTTTGACCTACTTAACATATTTCTGGCCAAAGAGTCCTAAAAGATTAACACTATACATTCAGATTGAAATCCTCGGATGTTTTATCCTGACAAAAGTCCATATTTGACATATTGAATTTTTTTCTGGCCAAGGAGTACTCGAAACTTGACCTTTCCATATATACTCGTTGACTCTTTCTGATGTTACGTCAGCCATACAGAAGTACATATTTGACCCAAGGAACATGTTTCTGGCCAAAGAGTCCTCGATCTTGGGCTTTCTATACATACTCATAGACTCCTTCTGATGCTTCATAAGCCATATAGATGTCCATATCTGACCTTCTCAACTTATTTTTGGTCAAAGTGTCCTAAAAAATTTTCAACCTATATAAAATTATAGACTGCTTCTGATGATAAATCAGCTATACAGAGGTCCCCTTTTTACATACTGAATACATTTATGGCCAAAGAGTCCTCGATCTTGGACTTTCTATACATACTCATAGAGTCCTTCTGATGCATCATAAGCCATATAGATGTCCATATCCGACCTTTTGAACTTGTTTCTGGTCAAAGTGTCCTCAAAATGTTTCAAACTATATACAATTATAGACCACTTCTGATGATAAATCAGCTATACAGAGGTCCCCTTTTGACATACTGACTATATTTATGGCCAAAGAGTCCTCGATCTTGGGCTTTCTATACATACTCATAGACTCCTTCTGATGCATCATAAGCCATATAGATGTCCATATCTGACCTTTTGAACTTGTTTCTGGTCAAAATGTCCTCAAAGTTTTTCAAACTATATACAATTATAGACTGCTTCTGATGATAAATCAGCTATACAGAGGTCCCCTTTTGACATACTGACTATATTTATGGCCAAAGAGTCCTCGATCTTGTACTTTCTATACATACTCATAGACTCCTTCTAATGCTACATAAGCCAAATAGATATCCATATCTGACCTTTTGAACTTATTTCTGATCAAAGGGTCCTCAAAAGTTTTTAAACTATATAAAGTTATTGACTCTTTCTGATGATAAATCTGCTATTCAGAGGACCCCTTTTGACCTACTGAACATATTTCTAGCCAAAGAGTCCTAAAAGATTAACACTATACATTCAGATTGAAATCCTCGGATGTTTTATCATCCTGACAAAAGTCCATATTTGACATACTGAATTTTTTTCTGGCCAAGGAGTACTCGAAACTTGACCTTTCCATATATACTCGTTGACTCTTTCTGATGTTACGTCAGCCATACAGAAGTCCATATTTGACCCAAGGAAGATGTTTCTGGCCAAAGAGTCCTCGATCTTGGGCTTTCTATACATACTCATAGACTCCTTCTGATGCATCATAAGCCATATAGATGTCCATATCTGACCTTTTGAACTTGTTTCTGGTCAAAGTGTCCTGAAAATGTTTCAAACTATATACAATTATAGACCGCTTCTGATGATAAATCAGCTATACAGAGGTCCCCTTTTGACATACTGACTATATTTATGGCCAAAGAGTCCTCGATCTTGGACTTTCTATACATACTCATAGACTCCTTCTAATGCTACATAAGCCAAAAAATAGATATCCATATCTGACCTTTTGAACTTATTTCTGATCAAAGGGTCCTCAAAAGTTTTTAAACTATATAAAGTTATTGACTCTGTCTGAGATAAATCTGCTATTCAGAGGACCCCTTTTGACCTACTGAACATATTTCTGGCCAAAGAGTCCTAAAAGATTAACACTATACATTCAGATTGAAATCCTCGGATGTTTTATCCTGACAAAAGTCCATATTTGACATACTGAATTTTTTTCTGGCCAAGGAGTACTCGAAACTTGACCTTTCCATATATACTCATTGACTCTTTCTGATGTTACGTCAGCCATACAGAAGTCCATATTTGACCCAAGGAACATGTTTCTGGCCAAAGAGTCCTCGATCTTGGGCTTTCTATACATACTCATAGACTCCTTCTGATGCTTCATAAGCCATATAGATGTCCATATCTGACCTTTTCAACTTATTTTTGGTCAAAGTGTCCTAAAAAATTTTCAACCTATATAAAATTATAGACTGCTTCTGATGATAAATCAGCTATACAGAGGTCCCCTTTTTACATACTGAATACATTTATGGCCAAAGAGTCCTCGATCTTGGACTTTCTATACATACTCATAGACTCCTTCTAATGCTACATAAGCCATATAGATATCCATATCTGACCTTTTGAACTTACTTCTGATCAAAGGGTCCTCAAAAGTTTTTAAACTATATAAAGTTATTGACTCTTTCTGATGATAAATCAGCTATTCAGAGGTCCCATTTTGACCTACTGAATATATTTCTGGCCAAAGAGTCCTAAAAGTTTAACACTATACATTCAGACTGATATCTTCGTATGTTTTATTATCCTGACAAAAGTCCATATTTGACATACTGAATTTTTTTCTGGCCAAGGAGTACTCAAAACTTGACCTTTCCATATATACTCGTTGACTCTTTCTGATGTTACGTCAGCTATACAGAAGTCCATATTTGACCCAAGGAACATATTTCTGGTAAAAGAGTCCTCGATTTTGGGCTTTCTATACATACTCATAGACTCCTTCTAATGCTACATAAGCCATATAGATATCCATATCTGACCTTTTGAACTTATTTCTGATCAAAGGGTCCTCAAAAGTTTTTAAACTATATAAAGTTATTGACTCTTTCTGATGATAAATCTGCTATTCAGAGGACCCCTTTTGACCTACTGAACATATTTCTGGCCAAAGAGTCCTAAAAGATTAACACTATACATTCAGATTGAAATCCTCGGATGTTTTATCATCCTGACAAAAGTCCATATTTGACATACTGAATTTTTTTCTGGCCAAGGAGTACTCGAAACTTGACCTTTCCATATATACTCGTTGACTCTTTCTGATGTTACGTCAGCCATACAGAAGTCCATATTTGACCCAAGGAACATGTTTCTGGCCAAAGAGTCATTGATCTTGGGTTTTCTATACATACTCATAGACTCCTTCTGATGCATCATAAGCCATATAGATGTCCATATCCGACCTTTTGAACTTGTTTCTGGTCAAAGTGTCCTCAAAATGTTTCAAACTATATACAATTATAGACCACTTCTGATGATAAATCAGCTATACAGAGGTCCCCTTTTGACATACTGACTATATTTATGGCCAAAGAGTCCTCGATCTTGGGCTTTCTATACATACTCATAGACTCCTTCTGATGCATCATAAGCCATATAGATGTCCATATCTGACCTTTTGAACTTGTTTCTGGTCAAAATGTCCTCAAAGTTTTTCAAACTATATACAATTATAGACTGCTTCTGATGATAAATCAGCTATACAGAGGTCCCCTTTTGACATACTGACTATATTTATGGCCAAAGAGTCCTCGATCTTGGACTTTCTATACATACTCATAGACTCCTTCTAATGCTACATAAGCCAAATAGATATCCATATCTGACCTTTTGAACTTATTTCTGATCAAAGGGTCCTCAAAAGTTTTTAAACTATATAAAGTTATTGACTCTGTCTGAGATAAATCTGCTATTCAGAGGACCCCTTTTGACCTACTGAACATATTTCTGGCCAAAGAGTCCTAAAAGATTAACACTATACATTCAGATTGAAATCCTCGGATGTTTTATCCTGACAAAAGTCCATATTTGACATACTGAATTTTTTTCTGGCCAAGGAGTACTCGAAACTTGACCTTTCCATATATACTCGTTGACTCTTTCTGATGTTACGTCAGCCATACAGAAGTCCATATTTGACCCAAGGAACATGTTTCTGGTAAAAGAGTCCTCGATTTTGGGCTTTCTATACATACTCATAGACTCCTTCTAATGCTATATAAGCCATATAGATATCCATATCTGACCTTTTGAACTTATTTCTGATCAAAGGGTCCTCAAAAGTTTTTAAACTATATAAAGTTATTGACTCTGTCTGATGATAAATCAGCTATTCTTAGGTCCCATTTTGACCTACTGAACATATTTCTGGCCAAAGAGTCCTAAAAGATTAACACTATACATTCAGATTGAAATCCTCGGATGTTTTATCCTGACAAACGTCCATATTTGACATACTGAATTTTTTTCTGGCCAAGGAGTACTCGAAACTTGACCTATCCATATATACTCGTTGACTCTTTCTGATGTTACGTCAGCTATACAGAAGTCCATATTTGACCCAAGGAAGATGTTTCTGGCCAAAGAGTCCTCGATATTGGGCTTTCTATACATACTCATAGACTCCTTCTGATGCTTCATAAGCCATATAGATGTCCATATCTGACCTTTTGAACTTGTTTCTGGTCAAAATGTCCTCAAAGTTTTTCAAACTATATACAATTATAGACTGCTTCTGATGATAAATCAGCTATACAGAGGTCCCCTTTTGACATACTGACTATATTTATGGCCAAAGAGTCCTCGATCTTGGACTTTCTATACATACTCATAGACTCCTTCTAATGCTACATAAGCCAAATAGATATCCATATCTGACCTTTTGAACTTATTTCTGATCAAAGGGTCCTCAAAAGTTTTTAAACTATATAAAGTTATTGACTCTTTCTGATGATAAATCTGCTATTCAGAGGACCCCTTTTGACCTACTGAACATATTTCTAGCCAAAGAGTCCTAAAAGATTAACACTATACATTCAGATTGAAATCCTCGGATGTTTTATCATCCTGACAAAAGTCCATTTTTGACATACTGAATTTTTTTCTGGCCAAGGAGTACTCGAAACTTGACCTTTCCATATATACTCGTTGACTCTTTCTGATGTTACGTCAGCCATACAGAAGTCCATATTTGACCCAAGGAACATGTTTCTGGCCAAAGAGTCCTCGATCTTGGGCTTTCTATACATACTCATAGACTCCTTCTGATGCATCATAAGCCATATAGATGTCCATATCTGACCTTTTGAACTTGTTTCTGGTCAAAGTGTCCTGAAAATGTTTCAAACTATATACAATTATAGACCGCTTCTGATGATAAATCAGCTATACAGAGGTCCCCTTTTGACATACTGACTATATTTATGGCCAAAGAGTCCTCGATCTTGGACTTTCTATACATACTCATAGACTCCTTCTAATGCTACATAAGCCAAATAGATATCCATATCTGACCTTTTGAACTTATTTCTGATCAAAGGGTCCTCAAAAGTTTTTAAACTATATAAAGTTATTGACTCTGTCTGAGATAAATCTGCTATTCAGAGGTCCCATTTTGACCTACTGAACATATTTCTGGCCAAAGAGTCCTAAAAGATTAACACTATACATTCAGATTGAAATCCTCGGATGTTTTATCCTGACAAAAGTCCATATTTGACATTCTGAATTTTTTTCTGGCCAAGGAGTACTCGAAACTTGACCTTTCCATATACTCGTTGACTCTTTCTGATGTTATGTCAGCCATATAGATGTCCATATCTGACCTTTTGAACTTATTTCTGGTCAAAGGTTCCTCAAAAGTTTTTAAACTATGTAAATGTATAGACTCCTTCTGATGATAAATCAGACCAAAAAAGGTCAAATTTTGACTCTTGAGTCAATATGTTTATAGAGTTAATGTTCAATGATTCTTTGGCCAAAACATATATTCAGAGGGTCACATATGGACACCTGTTAAAGTGATGAATCATCAGAAGAAATCTATGAGTATTTAATAAGTTAACTTGTGAGGACCTTTTTACCAAAAATATTTTCAATTCCCCAGATATGGACATCTATAAAGCCTATGAAGAATCAGAAAGAGTCTATGCATATGCATAGAAAGTTCATGATTGAGAACTCTTTGGCCATAAATATGTTCCTTGGGTCAATAATGGACTTCTGTATGGCTGACGTGACATTAGAAAGAGTCAACAAGTATATATAGAAAGGTCAAGTTTAAACTCTTTTACCAGAAAAAAAGTCCTGGACTTGGATGATATAACATCTGAAGATATCAATCGGAAAGTATAGTGTTCGTCTTTTAGGACTCTTTGGCCAGAAATATGTTCAGTAGGTCAAAAGGGGAAATCTGAATCATACAGAGTCTATAACTTTATTTAGTTTGAAAACTTTTGAGGACACTTTGACAAGAAATAAGTTCAAAAGGTCAGATATGGATATCTATATGGCTTATGAAGCATCAGAAGAAGTCAATGAGTATGTATAGAAAGCCCAAGATCGAGGACTCTTTGGCCAGATATATGTTCCTTGGGTCAAATATGGACTTCCGTATGGCAGACGTAACATCAGAAAGAGTCAACGAGTATATATGGAAAGGTCAAGTTTCGAGTACTCCTTGGCCAATTCCGTATGTCAAATATGGACTTTTGTCAGGATGATATAACATCCGAAGATATCAATCTGAATGTATCGTGTTAATCTGTTAGGAGTCGTTGGCCAGAAATATGTTCAGTAGGTCAAAAGGGGACATCTGAATTATACAGAGTCTATAACTTTATTTAGTTTAAAAACTTTTGAGGACACTTTGACAAGAAATAAGTTCAAAAGGTCAGATATGGATATCTATATGGCTTATGAAGCATCAGAAGGAGTCAATGAGTATGTATAGAAAGCCCAAGATCGAGGACTCTTTGGCCAGAAATATGTTCCTTGGGTCAATTATGGACTTCTGTATGGCAGACGTAACATCAGAAAGAGTCAACGAGTATATATGGAAAGGTCAAGTTTTGAGTACTCCTTGGCTAGAAAAAAAATCAATATTTCAAATATGGACTTTTGTCAGGATGATATAACATCTGAAGATATCAGTCTGAATCTATAGTGTTAATCTTTTAGGACTCTTGGCCAGAAATATGTTCTGTAGGTCAAAAGGGGACATCTGAATAAATGATTTATCATCATAAAGAGTCTATAACTTTATATAGTTTAAAAACTTTTGAGGACCCTTTGACCAGAAATAAGTTCAAAAGGTCAGATATGGATATCTATATGGCTTATCTAGCTTTAGAAGGAGTCTATGAGTATGTACAGAAAGTCCAAGATCGGGAACTCGTTGGCCATAAATATATTCCTTGGGTCAAATATGGACTTCTGCAAGGCTGATTTGACATCAGGAGTCGATAAGTTTATAACAGTAAAAAAACATTTTGAGGATTCATTGGCAAAAAATATGTTCAATTTGTTAAATATGGACTTCAGTCTGGCTGACATAACATTACCAGAAGTCTGTATAGTATGAGAAATATGTATAGTAAGGTTAAAGTTCAAGGTCTCTGTCCAGAAATATGTTCAGAAGGTCAAATATGGACTTCTGTATGGCTGATTTAACATCAGGAGTCTATACGTTTATGATAGACAAAATCCTTTTGAGAACTCTTTGGTCAAATTGTTTTACAATCGGTCAAATATGGACTACTGTCTGCCTGATTTAACATTACGAGAAGTCAGTCTATATGTATAGTGAGTTAATGTTCACGGACTCTCAAAAATTGACTACTGGCTGGTTAATATAACATCACAAGAAGTCAATCTGTAGTATAGCAAGATAATGTTCAAGAACTCTTTGGCCAGAAATATGTTCAGTAGGTCAAAAGGGGACCTCTGTATAGCCTATTTATCATCAGAAGGAGTCTATAACTTTACATAGTTTAAAAACTTCTGAGGAACTTTTGACCAGAAATGTTCAAAAGGTCATATATGGATATCTATCTAATCATGCATAGAAAGTCCAAGATCGAGGACTCTTTGGTCAGAAATATGTTCCTTGGGTCAAATATGGACTTCTGTATGGCTGACGTAACATCAGGAGTCGACGAGTATGTATAGAAAGTTAAAATCAGTTGACTGAATGTACAAGTAATGCATTCGAATAGACAAAATATACAGCTATTTCATTAATGCAATGAAACATACAACATATGTGCTTTCGCACTGCACTGCATACTCAGCAAACTTATTCATTTGTTCATTGAAGGGAAATTATTGCATTAGCTATCGCATTACAATGCATAGAATAACCTCGTGTGCAAAGAAGAGATAAACGTGTTGCATTGCATTTTGCATTTCAATGCATGCCAGAAATAACTCATTCCTTTGTGACAACAGACAACGATGTACATTGAAGGATATCATATATGCTATGCACCTCTTGCTTTGCATTGCATTGCACACTAACTCATTCCCATGTTCATAAAAAGAAAACATATGTGTTGTTGCATTGCATTGCACAAACGATCTAACGTTGTGCATTGAAGAATAACAAATAGGCAATGAACTTCTTGCATTGCATTGCACACCTGAACTAATTCAATCCTATGTTCATTAAAAGAGATAACATATGTGTTGTTGCATTGCATTGCACAAACGATCTAATGTTGTGCATTGAAGAATAACAAATAGGCAATGAACTTCTTGCATTGCATATAAGCACACCAGAACTAACTCCTTCCCATGTTCATTAAAGAAATAATATACGTGTTGTTGCATTGCATTGCACAAACGATCTAACGTTGTGCATTGAAGAAAAACATAGGCTATGCACTTCTTGCATTGCATTGCACACCAGAACTAATTAATTCCCATGTTCATTAAAGAGCTAACGAATGTTATTGCATTGCAGAAACGATCTAACATTGTGCATTGAAGAATAACATAGGCTATGCATTTCTTGCATTGCATTGCACAAACGATCTAACGTTGTTAAAGAGATAACGTTCTAACGTTAACGTTCAATAAAGAGATAATGAATGTCATTGCATTGCATTGCACAAACAATCTTACGTTGTGCAGTGAAGAATAACGTGTAGGCTATGCACTTCTTGTATTGCATTGCATTGCATTGCACACCAGAACTCACTCATTCCCATGTTCATTAAAGAGATAACATATGTTTTGCTGGATTGCATTGCATTGCACAAACGATCTAACGTTGTCCATTGAAAAATAACATATAGGCTATGCATTTCTTGCATTGCATTGCATTGCACACCAGAACTAACTCATTCCCATGTTCATTAAAGAGATAACATATGTTTTGCTGCATATTGCATTGCATTGCACAAACGATCTAACGTTGTGCATTGAAGAATAACATATAGGCTATGCACTTCTTGCATTGCATTGCATTGCACACCAGAACTAACTCAATCCCATGTTCATTAAAGAGATAACATATGTCTTGTTGCAATCCATTGCACAAAAGATCTAACGTTGTGCATTGAAGAATAACATAAAGGCTATTGCATTGCACACCAGAACTAACTCATTCTCATGTTCATTAAAGAGATAACATATGTCTTGCAATGCATTGCACAAAACATGTAACGTTGTGCATTGAAGAATAACATATGCACTTCTTGCATTGCATTGCATTGCACACCAGAACTAACTCATTCCCATGTTAATTAAAGAGATAACATGTTTTGCTGCATTGCATTGCATTGCACAAACGATATAACGTTGTGCATTGAAGAATAACTTATAAGCTTGCACATCTTGCATTGCATTGCACACCAGCACTAACTCATTCCCATGTTCATTAAAGAGATAACATATGTTTTGCTGCATTGCATTGCATTGCACAAACGATCTAACGTTGTGCATTGAAGAATAACCTATAGGATATGCACTTCTTGCATTGCATTGCATTGCACACCAGAACTAACTCAATCCCATGTTCATTAAAGAGATAACATATGTCTTGTTGCAATGCATTGCACAAAAGATCTAACGTTTTGCATTGAAGAATAACATAAAGTCTATTGCATTGCATTGCACACCAGAAGTAACTCTTTCCCATGTTCATTAAAGAGACAACATATGTGTTGCTGCATTGCATTGCATTGCATTGCACAAACGATCTAACGTTGTGCATTGAAGAATAACCTATAGGATATGCACTTCTTGCATTGCATTGCATTGCACACCAGAACTAACTCAATCCCATGTTCATTAAAGAGATAACATGTTTTGCTGCATTGCATTGCATTGCATTGCACAAACGATCTAACGTTGTGCATTGAAGAATAACATATAGGCTATGAACTTCTTGCATTGCATTGCATTGCACACCAGAACTAACTCATTCCCATGTTCATTAAAGAGATAACATGTTTTGCTGCATTGCATTGCATTGCACAAACGATCTAACGTTGTGCATTGAAGAAAAACATAGGCTATGCACTTCTTGCATTGCATTGCACACCAGAACTAATTAATTCCCATGTTCATTAAAGAGCTAACGAATGTTATTGCATTGCACAAACGATCTAACATTGTGCACTGAAGAATAACATATAGGCTATGCATTTCGTACATTGCATTGCATTGCACACCAGAACTAATTCATTACCATGTTCATTAAAGAGATAACGAATGTTATTGCATTGCATTGCACAATCAATCTAACGTTGTGCATTGAAGAATAACATAGGCTATGCATTTCTTGCAAACGATCTAACGTTGTTAAAAAGATAACGTTCTAACGTTAACGTTCAATAAAGAGATAATGAATGTCATTGCATTGCATTGCACAAACGATCTTACGTTGTGCAGTGAAGAATAACGTGTAGGCTATGCACTTCTTGTATTGCATTGCATTGCATTGCATACCAGAACTAACTCAATCCTATGTTCATTAAAGAGCTAACATATGTTTTGTGGCAATGCATTGCACAAACGATCTAACGTTGTGCATTTAAGAATAACAAATAGGCAATGAACTTCTTGCATTGCATTGCATTGCACACCAGAACTAACTCAATCCCATGTTCATTAAAGAGATAACATATGGGTAACACTTTACAATAATAGTACATGAATAATCATGTACTAATACCTGAATTAATAATTACTTTACTATGAACTAATGATGAGTTAAGACATGTATTAATGAGGTACTAACCTTAATTACGACATGAGTATCATGAATTCCTACATGAATATACCATCTTAACTACGCGTTAGTACATGCTTGTTAATTAATGTATTAATTAACATTTCGAGGTAAAGTAAATCAAACATGCTCTAGATCAGAAGAAAGATGTACTAAAAGGGCACAATGTTAAATTGTTCATAAATTTAACACCATCAATTGTCACATACATCATTGAATGACAAAAGATGTCTTGAAATAATTATATTAAACCTACTCATTGAACACGAAGTGATTCCACTGCTGCCTTCAAGTGTAAAATACCTACTACACTAGCATATTCATTAAACAGATGCAATTTTCAAAATTAAAATCAGTGTTAGCACAGATGATGGTTATTTTCTGGATTTGTTTACTGTCTTTCTGTCTCTATCATAATGCATTCGGATGTTAGTCTTGTTTGCTGGCTCTTCTTTGGGGCCACTATTGCCCCTTCAAAATTTGTCCACTTTTTTCCTACCGTTCAGTTCCTTCTCCATCTAATTCAGGCACAGCACCTCTGCTCTTCCACTTCTTTACAAACCACCGACAAGCACCAAATGATATCTGATTTAGAAGAGCTGAATATGTATAAAACATGTGTAATTGATACATTTTTGAAGATTTACTCTTGGATTTTCCAAGTAATTAATGATGAGTTAGTAATGATGTGCCCCCCCAAGTAAAGTCATGACATTATGATACATTAACAAGTCATGAATTCATGTTACTTTCCAAGTAATTAATGATGAGTTAGTAATGATGTGCCCCTCCATGAAGTAAAAGTAACATGAATTCATGACTTGTTAATGTATCATAATGTCATGACTTTACTTGGGGGGGCACATCATTACTAACTCATCATTAATTACTTGGAAAGTAACATGAATTCATGATTTGTTAATGTATCATGTAATTTCTTGTGTTGGCCCTCCAAGAGTAAATCTTCAAAAATGTATCAATTACACATGTTTTATACATATTCAGCTCTTCTAAATCAGATATCATTTGGTGCTTGTCGGTGGTTTGTAAAGAAGTGGAAGAGCAGAGGTGCTGTGCCTGAATTAGATGGAGAAGGAACTGAACGGTAGGAAAAAAGTGGACAAATTTTGAAGGGGCAATAGTGGCCCCAAAGAAGAGCCAGCAAACAAGACTAACATCCGAATGCATTATGATAGAGACAGAAAGACAGTAAACAAATCCAGAAAATAACCATCATCTGTGCTAACACTGATTTTAATTTTGAAAATTGCATCTGTTTAATGAATATGCTAGTGTAGTAGGTATTTTACACTTGAAGGCAGCAGTGGAATCACTTCGTGTTCAATGAGTAGGTTTAATATAAATATTTCAAGACATCTTGTGTCATTCAATGATGTATGTGACAATTGATGGTGTTAAATTTATGAACAATTTAACATTGTGCCCTTTTAGTACATCTTTCTTCTGATCTAGAGCATGTTTGATTTACTTTACCTCGAAATGTTAATTAATACATTAATTAACAAGCATGTACTAACGCGTAGTTAAGATGGTATATTCATGTAGGAATTCATGATACTCATGTCGTAATTAAGGTTAGTACCTCATTAATACATGTCTTAACTCATCATTAGTTCATAGTAAAGTAATTATTAATTCAGGTATTAGTACATGATTATTCATGTACTATTATTGTAAAGTGTTACCAACATATGTTTTGCTGCATTGCATTGCATTGCACAAACGATCTAACGTTGTGCATTGAAGAATAACATAAAGGCTATTGCATTGCATTGCACACCAGAACTAACTCCTTTCCATGTTCATTAATAGAGATAACATATGTTTTGTTGCATTGCATTGCACAAACGATCTAATGTTGTGCATTGAAGAATAACTTATGTGTTGTTGCATTGCATTGCATTGCACACCAGAACTCACTCATTCCAATGTTCATTAAAGAGATAACATATGTTTTGCTGCATTGCATTGCATTGCACAAACGATCTAACGTTGTGCATTGAAGAATAACATATAGGCTATGCACGTCTTGCATTGCATTGCATTGCATTGCACACCAGAACTAACTCATTCCCATGTTCATTAAAGAGATAACATATGTTTTGCTGCATATTGCATTGCACAAACGATCTAACGTTGTGCATTGAAGAATAACATATAGGCTATGCACTTCTTGCATTTCATTGCATTGCACACCAGAACTAACTCAATCCCATGTTCATTAAAGAGATAACATATGTCTTGTTGCAATCCATTGCACAAAAGATCTAACGTTGTGCATTGAAGAATAACATAAAGGCTATTGCACTGCATTGCACACCAGAACTAACTCATTCCCATGTTCATTAAATTGATAACATATGTCTTGCAATGCATTGCAAAAAAACATCTAACGTTGTGCATTGAAGAATAACATATGCACTTCTTGCATTGCATTGCATTGCACACCAGAACTAACTCATTCCCATGTTAATTAAAGAGATAACATGTTTTGCTGCATTGCATTGCATTGCACAAACGATATAACGTTGTGCATTGAAGAATAACTTATAAGCTTGCACTTCTTGCATTGCATTGCACACCAGCACTAACTCATTCCCATGTTCATTAAAGAGATAACATGTTTTGCTGCATTGCATTGCATTGCACAAACGATCTAACGTTGTGCATTGAAGAATAACCTATAGGATATGCACTTCTTGCATTGCATTGCATTGCACACCAGAACTAACTCAATCCCATGTTCATTAAAGAGATAACATATGTCTTGTTGCAATGCATTGCACAAAAGATCTAACGTTGTGCATTGAAAAATAACATAAAGGCTATTGCATTGCACTGCACACCAGAAGTAACTCATTCCCATGTTCATTAAAGAGACAACATATGTGTTGCTGCATTGCATTGCACAAACGATCTAACGTTGTGCATTGAAGAATAACCTATAGGATATGCACTTCTTGCATTGCATTGCATTGCACACCAGAACTAACTCAATCCCATGTTCATTAAAGAGATAACATGTTTTGCTGCATTGCATTGCACAAACGATCTAACGTTGTGCATTGAAGAATAACATATAGGCTATGAACTTCTTGCATTGCATTGCATTGCACACCAGAACTAACTCATTCCCATGTTCATTAAAGAGATAACGTATGTTTTGCTGCATTGCATTGCATTGCACAAACGATCTAACGTTGTGCATTGAAGAATAACATATAGGCTATGCACTTCTTGCATTGCATTGCACACCAGAACTAACTCATTCCCATGTTCATTAAAGAGGTTACATGTTTTGCTGCATTGCATTGCATTGCACAAACGATCTAACGTTGTGCATTGAAGAATAACTTATAAGCTTGCACTTCTTGCATTGCATTGCACACCAGCACTAACTCATTCCCATGTTCATTAAAGAGATAACATGTTTTGCTGCATTGCATTGCACAAACGATCTAACGTTGTGCATTGAAGAATAACCTATAGGATATGCACTTCTTGCATTGCATTGCATTGCACACCAGAACTAACTCAATCCCATGTTCATTAAAGAGATAACATATGTCTTGTTGCAATGCATTGCACAAAAGATCTAACGTTGTGCATTGAAAAATAACATAAAGGCTATTGCATTGCACTGCACACCAGAAGTAACTCATTCCCATGTTCATTAAAGAGACAACATATGTGTTGCTGCATTGCATTGCACAAACGATCTAACGTTGTGCATTGAAGAATAACCTATAGGATATGCACTTCTTGCATTGCATTGCATTGCACACCAGAACTAACTCAATCCCATGTTCATTAAAGAGATAACATGTTTTGCTGCATTGCATTGCACAAACGATCTAACGTTGTGCATTGAAGAATAACATATAGGCTATGAACTTCTTGCATTGCATTGCATTGCACACCAGAACTAACTCATTCCCATGTTCATTAAAGAGATAACGTATGTTTTGCTGCATTGCATTGCATTGCACAAACGATCTAACGTTGTGCATTGAAGAATAACATATAGGCTATGCACTTCTTGCATTGCATTGCACACCAGAACTAACTCATTCCCATGTTCATTAAAGAGGTTACATGTTTTGCTGCATTGCATTGCATTGCACAAACGATCTAACGTTGTGCATTGAAGAATAACTTATAAGCTTGCACTTCTTGCATTGCATCGCACACCAGCACTAACTCATTCCCATGTTCATTAAAGAGATAACATATGTTTTGCTGCATTGCATTGCACAACCGATCTAACGTTGTGCATTGAAGAATAACATATAGGCTATGCACTTCTTGCATTGCATTG
Source organism: Rutilus rutilus (assembly GCF_951802725.1). Taxonomy (NCBI): domain Eukaryota; kingdom Metazoa; phylum Chordata; class Actinopteri; order Cypriniformes; family Leuciscidae; genus Rutilus; species Rutilus rutilus. Next base: position 16,116,045 of record NC_140220.1, on the reverse strand, counting down.
CTTTGCACACCAGAACTAACTCAATCCCATGTTCATTAAAGAGATAACATGTCTTGTTGCAATGCATTGCACAAAAGATCTAACGTTGTGCATTGAAGAATAACATAAAGGCTATTGCATTGCATTGCACACCAGAACTAACTCATTCCCATGTTCATTAAAGAGACAACATATGTGTTGCTGCATTGCATTGCATTGCATTGCACAAACGTTCTAATGTTGTGCATTGAAGAATAACCTATAGGATACGCACTTCTTGCATTGCATTGCATTGCACACCAGAACTAACTCAATCCCATGTTCATTAAAAGAGATAACATATGTCTTGTTGTCTGCATTGCACAAACGTTCTAACGTTGTTCATTGAAGAATAACATATGCACTTCTTGCATTGCATTGCATAAGCACACCAGAACTATCTCTTTAACCATATTCATTAAAGAGATAATATACGTGTTGTTGCATTGCATTGCACAAACGATCTAACGTTGTGCATTGTAGAAAAAAATAGGCTATGCACTTCTTGCATTGCATTGCATTGCACAACAGAACTAATTCATGCCCATGATCATTAAAGAGCTAACGAATGTTATTGCATTGCATTGCATTGCACAAACGATCTAACGTTGTGCATTGAAGAATAACAAATAGGCAATGATCTTCTTGCATTGCATTGCATTGCACACCTGAACTAACTCAATCTCATGTTCATTAAAAGAGAAAACATATGTGTTGTTGCATTGCATTGCACAAACGATCTAACGTTGTGCATTGAAGAATAACATAGGCTATGCACTTCTTGCATTGAATTGCATTGCACACCAGAACTAACTCCTTCCCATGTTCATTAAAGAGATAATATACGTGTTGTTGCATTGCATTGCACAAACGATCTAACGTTGTGCATTGAAGAATAACATAGGCTATGCATTTCTTGCATTGCATTGCACACCAGAACTAACTCAATCCCATGTTCATTAAAGACATAACATTTGTGTTATTGCATTGCACAAATGATCTGACGTTGTGCATTAAAGAATAACATAAGCCTTTGCACTTCTTTCAAAGCATTGCACACCATTGCACTAACTCATTCCCAAACTCATTGCGCTGTGGTTTGAGGAAATACAATTTGTGCTGTTGCATTGCATTTCACTCCACTCACGATCAAACTCCACTGCATAAAATATCAAGCTGTTATAGTTAGATATAATAATACATTATTAATCAACGCTAATTCTTAGATCGTTTGTGCAATGAGTTATATGTTCTTTTGAGTATCTTTTCATTGCACATGAGGTATGAAGTATTTTATTCTATGCATTGAAATGCAAGAGGTAAATGCTATAATTTCCCTTCAAAGCAAAAATGAATAAGTTAGTTATTCAGTGCAATGCGAAAGCACATATGGTATGTCAAATCAGGCAAACAGAGGTCCCTCTTTGACCTACGGAACATATTTTCTGTCCAAAGAGTAATCGATCTTGAACTTTATATAAATTCTCGATGAATCTTTCTGATGTTACATCAGCCATACAAAAGTCAATTTTTGACCTACTGAACAAATTTCTGGACAAAGAGTCCTTGAACATTAACTTACTAAACATATAAGACTGAGTTCTTGTGATGTTATAGCAGCCAGACTGCAGTCCATATTTGACTGATTGAACATATTTGTGGCAAAAGAGTCCTCAAAAGGTATTCTGTGTACTATTATAAACTTATAGACTCCTTCTGGTGTTAAATCAGCCATATAGAGGTGCATATTTGACCTACTGAACATATTACTCGATCTTGAATTTCCCATACTCACAATTTCACATAGACTCCTTTTGATGTTTCATAAGCAATTTAGAAGTCCATATCTGACCTATTGAACTTATTTCTGGTCAAAGGGTCCTCAAAGGGTTTCTTATTATGTTAGTTCAGCCATACAGATGTCCCCTTTTGACATACTGAATATATTTATGGCCAAAGATTCCTCGATCTTGGACTTTCTATACATACTCATAGACTCCTTCTAATGCTACATAAGCCAAATAGATATCCATATCTGACCTTTTGAACTTCTTTCTGATCAAAGGGTCCTCAAAAGTTTTTAAACTATATAAAGTTATTGACTCTTTCTGATGATAAATCTGCTATTCAGAGGACCCCTTTTGACCTACTGAACATATTTCTGGCCAAAGAGTCCTAAAAGATTAACACTATACATTCAGATTGAAATCCTCGGATGTTTTATCATCCTGACAAAAGTCCATATTTGACATACTGAATTTTTTTCTGGCCAAGGAGTACTCGAAACTTGACCTTTCCATATATACTCGTTGACTCTTTCTGATGTTACGTCAGCCATACAGAAGTCCATATTTGACCCAAGGAACATGTTTCTGGCCAAAGAGTCATCGATCTTGGGTTTTCTATACATACTCATAGACTCCTTCTGATGCATCATAAGCCATATAGATGTCCATATCCGACCTTTTGAACTTGTTTGTGGTCAAAGTGTCCTCAAAATGTTTCAAACTATATACAATTATAGACCACTTCTGATGATAAATCAGCTATACAGAGGTCCCCTTTTGACATACTGACTATATTTATGGCCAAAGAGTCCTCGATCTTGGGCTTTCTATACATACTCATAGACTCCTTCTGATGCATCATAAGCCATATAGATGTCCATATCTGACCTTTTGAACTTGTTTCTGGTCAAAATGTCCTCAAAGTTTTTCAAACTATATACAATTATAGACTGCTTCTGATGATAAATCAGCTATACAGAGGTCCCCTTTTGACATACTGACTATATTTATGGCCAAAGAGTCCTCGATCTTGGACTTTCTATACATACTCATAGACTCCTTCTGATGCTTCATAAGCCATATAGATGTCCATATCTGACCTTTTCAACTTATTTTTGGTCAAAGTGTCCTAAAAAATTTTCAACCTATATAAAATTATAGACTGCTTCTGATGATAAATCAGCTATACAGAGGTCCCCTTTTTACATACTGAATACATTTATGGCCAAAGAGTCCTCGATCTTGGACTTTCTATACATACTCATAGACTCCTTCTAATGCTACATAAGCCATATAGATATCCATATCTGACCTTTTGAACTTATTTCTGATCAAAGGGTCCTCAAAAGTTTTTAAACTATATAAAGTTAATGACTCTTTCTGATGATAAATCAGCTATTCAGAGGTCCCATTTTGACCTACTGAATATATTTCTGGCCAAAGAGTCCTAAAAGTTTAACACTATACATACAGACTGATATCTTCGTATGTTTTATTATCCTGACAAAAGTCCATATTTGACATACTGAATTTTTTTCTGGCCAAGGAGTACTCAAAACATGACCTTTCCATATATACTCGTTGACTCTTTCTGATGTTACGTCAGCTATACAGAAGTCCATATTTGACCCAAGGAACATATTTCTGGTAAAAGAGTCCTCGATTTTGGGCTTTCTATACATACTCATAGACTCCTTCTAATGCTACATAAGCCATATAGATATCCATATCTGACCTTTTGAACTTATTTCTGATCAAAGGGTCCTCAAAAGTTTTTAAACTATATAAAGTTATTGACTCTTTCTGATGATAAATCTGCTATTCAGAGGACCCCTTTTGACCTACTGAACATATTTCTGGCCAAAGAGTCCTAAAAGATTAACACTATACATTCAGATTGAAATCCTCGGATGTTTTATCATCCTGACAAAAGTCCATATTTGACATACTGAATTTTTTTCTGGCCAAGGAGTACTCGAAACTTGACCTTTCCATATATACTCGTTGACTCTTTCTGATGTTACGTCAGCCATACAGAAGTCCATATTTGACCCAAGGAACATGTTTCTGGCCAAAGAGTCATCGATCTTGGGTTTTCTATACATACTCATAGACTCCTTCTGATGCATCATAAGCCATATAGATGTCCATATCCGACCTTTTGAACTTGTTTCTGGTCAAAGTGTCCTCAAAATGTTTCAAACTATATACAATTATAGACCACTTCTGATGATAAATCAGCTATACAGAGGTCCCCTTTTGACATACTGACTATATTTATGGCCAAAGAGTCCTCGATCTTGGGCTTTCTATACATACTCATAGACTCCTTCTGATGCATCATAAGCCATATAGATGTCCATATCTGACCTTTTGAACTTGTTTCTGGTCAAAATGTCCTCAAAGTTTTTCAAACTATATACAATTATAGACTGCTTCTGATGATAAATCAGCTATACAGAGGTCCCCTTTTGACATACTGACTATATTTATGGCCAAAGAGTCCTCGATCTTGGACTTTCTATACATACTCATAGACTCCTTCTAATGCTACATAAGCCAAATAGATATCCATATCTGACCTTTTGAACTTATTTCTGATCAATGGGTCCTCAAAAGTTTTTAAACTATATAAAGTTATTGACTCTTTCTGATGATAAATCTGCTATTCAGAGGACCCCTTTTGACCTACTGAACATATTTCTAGCCAAAGAGTCCTAAAAGATTAACACTATACATTCAGATTGAAATCCTCGGATGTTTTATCATCCTGACAAAAGTCCATATTTGACATACTGAATTTTTTTCTGGCCAAGGAGTACTCGAAACTTGACCTTTCCATATATACTCGTTGACTCTTTCTGATGTTACGTCAGCCATACAGAAGTCCATATTTGACCCAAGGAAGATGTTTCTGGCCAAAGAGTCCTCGATCTTGGGCTTTCTATACATACTCATAGACTCCTTCTGATGCATCATAAGCCATATAGATGTCCATATCTGACCTTTTGAACTTGTTTCTGGTCAAAGTGTCCTGAAAATGTTTCAAACTATATACAATTATAGACCGCTTCTGATGATACATCAGCTATACAGAGGTCCCCTTTTGACATACTGACTATATTTATGGCCAAAGAGTCCTCGATCTTGGACTTTCTATACATACTCATAGACTCCTTCTAATGCTACATAAGCCAAATAGATATCCATATCTGACCTTTTGAACTTATTTCTGATCAAAGGGTCCTCAAAAGTTTTTAAACTATATAAAGTTATTGACTCTGTCTGATGATAAATCTGCTATTCAGAGGACCCCTTTTGACCTACTGAACATATTTCTGGCCAAAGAGTCCTAAAAGATTAACACTATACATTCAGATTGAAATCCTCGGATGTTTTATCCTGACAAAAGTCCATATTTGACATACTGAATTTTTTTCTGGCCAAGGAGTACTCGAAACTTGACCTTTCCATATATACTCGTTGACTCTTTCTGATGTTACGTCAGCCATACAGAAGTCCATATTTGACCCAAGGAACATGTTTCTGGCCAAAGAGTCCTCGATCTTGGACTTTCTATACATACTCATAGACTCCTTCTAATGCTACATAAGCCAAAATAGATATCCATATCTGACCTTTTGAACTTATTTCTGATCAAAGGGTCCTCAAAAGTTTTTAAACTATATATAGTTATTGACTCTGTCTGATGATAAATCAGCTATACAGAGGTCCCATTTTGACCTACTGAACATATTTCTGGCCAAAGAGTCCTAAAAGATTAACACTATACATTCAGATTGAAATCCTCGGATGTTTTATCCTGACAAAAGTCCATATTTGACATATTGAATTTTTTTCTGGCCAAGGAGTACTCGAAACTTGACCTTTCCATATATACTCGTTGACTCTTTCTGATGTTACGTCAGCCATACAGAAGTCCATATTTGACCCAAGGAACATGTTTCTGGCCAAAGAGTCCTCGATCTTGGGCTTTCTATACATACTCATAGACTCCTTCTGATGCTTCATAAGCCATATAGATGTCCATATCTGACCTTTTCAACTTATTTTTGGTCAAAGTGTCCTAAAAAATTTTCAACCTATATAAAATTATAGACTGCTTCTGATGATAAATCAGCTATACAGAGGTCCCCTTTTTACATACTGAATACATTTATGGCCAAAGAGTCCTCGATCTTGGACTTTCTATACATACTCATAGACTCCTTCTAATGCTACATAAGCCATATAGATATCCATATCTGACCTTTTGAACTTATTTCTGATCAAAGGGTCCTCAAAAGTTTTTAAACTATATAAAGTTATTGACTCTTTCTGATGATAAATCAGCTATTCAGAGGTCCCATTTTGACCTACTGAATATATTTCTGGCCAAAGAGTCCTAAAAGTTTAACACTATACATACAGACTGATATCTTCGTATGTTTTATTATCCTGACAAAAGTCCATATTTGACATACTGAATTTTTTTCTGGCCAAGGAGTACTCAAAACATGACCTTTCCATATATACTCGTTGACTCTTTCTGATGTTACGTCAGCCATACAGAAGTCCATATTTGACCCAAGGAACATGTTTCTGGCCAAAGAGTCATCGATCTTGGGTTTTCTATACATACTCATAGACTCCTTCTGATGCATCATAAGCCATATAGATGTCCATATCCGACCTTTTGAACTTGTTTGTGGTCAAAGTGTCCTCAAAATGTTTCAAACTATATACAATTATAGACCACTTCTGATGATAAATCAGCTATACAGAGGTCCCCTTTTGACATACTGACTATATTTATGGCCAAAGAGTCCTCGATCTTGGGCTTTCTATACATACTCATAGACTCCTTCTGATGCATCATAAGCCATATAGATGTCCATATCTGACCTTTTGAACTTGTTTCTGGTCAAAATGTCCTCAAAGTTTTTCAAACTATATACAATTATAGACTGCTTCTGATGATAAATCAGCTATACAGAGGTCCCCTTTTGACATACTGACTATATTTATGGCCAAAGAGTCCTCGATCTTGGACTTTCTATACATACTCATAGACTCCTTCTGATGCTTCATAAGCCATATAGATGTCCATATCTGACCTTTTCAACTTATTTTTGGTCAAAGTGTCCTAAAAAATTTTCAACCTATATAAAATTATAGACTGCTTCTGATGATAAATCAGCTATACAGAGGTCCCCTTTTTACATACTGAATACATTTATGGCCAAAGAGTCCTCGATCTTGGACTTTCTATACATACTCATAGACTCCTTCTAATGCTACATAAGCCATATAGATATCCATATCTGACCTTTTGAACTTATTTCTGATCAAAGGGTCCTCAAAAGTTTTTAAACTATATAAAGTTAATGACTCTTTCTGATGATAAATCAGCTATTCAGAGGTCCCATTTTGACCTACTGAATATATTTCTGGCCAAAGAGTCCTAAAAGTTTAACACTATACATACAGACTGATATCTTCGTATGTTTTATTATCCTGACAAAAGTCCATATTTGACATACTGAATTTTTTTCTGGCCAAGGAGTACTCAAAACATGACCTTTCCATATATACTCGTTGACTCTTTCTGATGTTACGTCAGCTATACAGAAGTCCATATTTGACCCAAGGAACATATTTCTGGTAAAAGAGTCCTCGATTTTGGGCTTTCTATACATACTCATAGACTCCTTCTAATGCTACATAAGCCATATAGATATCCATATCTGACCTTTTGAACTTATTTCTGATCAAAGGGTCCTCAAAAGTTTTTAAACTATATAAAGTTATTGACTCTTTCTGATGATAAATCTGCTATTCAGAGGACCCCTTTTGACCTACTGAACATATTTCTGGCCAAAGAGTCCTAAAAGATTAACACTATACATTCAGATTGAAATCCTCGGATGTTTTATCATCCTGACAAAAGTCCATATTTGACATACTGAATTTTTTTCTGGCCAAGGAGTACTCGAAACTTGACCTTTCCATATATACTCGTTGACTCTTTCTGATGTTACGTCAGCCATACAGAAGTCCATATTTGACCCAAGGAACATGTTTCTGGCCAAAGAGTCATCGATCTTGGGTTTTCTATACATACTCATAGACTCCTTCTGATGCATCATAAGCCATATAGATGTCCATATCCGACCTTTTGAACTTTTTCTGGTCAAAGTGTCCTCAAAATGTTTCAAACTATATACAATTATAGACCACTTCTGATGATAAATCAGCTATACAGAGGTCCCCTTTTGACATACTGACTATATTTATGGCCAAAGAGTCCTCGATCTTGGGCTTTCTATACATACTCATAGACTCCTTCTGATGCATCATAAGCCATATAGATGTCCATATCTGACCTTTTGAACTTGTTTCTGGTCAAAATGTCCTCAAAGTTTTTCAAACTATATACAATTATAGACTGCTTCTGATGATAAATCAGCTATACAGAGGTCCCCTTTTGACATACTGACTATATTTATGGCCAAAGAGTCCTCGATCTTGGACTTTCTATACATACTCATAGACTCCTTCTAATGCTACATAAGCCAAATAGATATCCATATCTGACCTTTTGAACTTATTTCTGATCAATGGGTCCTCAAAAGTTTTTAAACTATATAAAGTTATTGACTCTTTCTGATGATAAATCTGCTATTCAGAGGACCCCTTTTGACCTACTGAACATATTTCTAGCCAAAGAGTCCTAAAAGATTAACACTATACATTCAGATTGAAATCCTCGGATGTTTTATCATCCTGACAAAAGTCCATATTTGACATACTGAATTTTTTTCTGGCCAAGGAGTACTCGAAACTTGACCTTTCCATATATACTCGTTGACTCTTTCTGATGTTACGTCAGCCATACAGAAGTCCATATTTGACCCAAGGAAGATGTTTCTGGCCAAAGAGTCCTCGATCTTGGGCTTTCTATACATACTCATAGACTCCTTCTGATGCATCATAAGCCATATAGATGTCCATATCTGACCTTTTGAACTTGTTTCTGGTCAAAGTGTCCTGAAAATGTTTCAAACTATATACAATTATAGACCGCTTCTGATGATACATCAGCTATACAGAGGTCCCCTTTTGACATACTGACTATATTTATGGCCAAAGAGTCCTCGATCTTGGACTTTCTATACATACTCATAGACTCCTTCTAATGCTACATAAGCCAAATAGATATCCATATCTGACCTTTTGAACTTATTTCTGATCAAAGGGTCCTCAAAAGTTTTTAAACTATATAAAGTTATTGACTCTGTCTGATGATAAATCTGCTATTCAGAGGACCCCTTTTGACCTACTGAACATATTTCTGGCCAAAGAGTCCTAAAAGATTAACACTATACATTCAGATTGAAATCCTCGGATGTTTTATCCTGACAAAAGTCCATATTTGACATACTGAATTTTTTTCTGGCCAAGGAGTACTCGAAACTTGACCTTTCCATATATACTCGTTGACTCTTTCTGATGTTACGTCAGCCATACAGAAGTCCATATTTGACCCAAGGAACATGTTTCTGGCCAAAGAGTCCTCGATCTTGGACTTTCTATACATACTCATAGACTCCTTCTAATGCTACATAAGCCAAAATAGATATCCATATCTGACCTTTTGAACTTATTTCTGATCAAAGGGTCCTCAAAAGTTTTTAAACTATATATAGTTATTGACTCTGTCTGATGATAAATCAGCTATACAGAGGTCCCATTTTGACCTACTGAACATATTTCTGGCCAAAGAGTCCTAAAAGATTAACACTATACATTCAGATTGAAATCCTCGGATGTTTTATCCTGACAAAAGTCCATATTTGACATATTGAATTTTTTTCTGGCCAAGGAGTACTCGAAACTTGACCTTTCCATATATACTCGTTGACTCTTTCTGATGTTACGTCAGCCATACAGAAGTCCATATTTGACCCAAGGAACATGTTTCTGGCCAAAGAGTCCTCGATCTTGGGCTTTCTATACATACTCATAGACTCCTTCTGATGCTTCATAAGCCATATAGATGTCCATATCTGACCTTTTCAACTTATTTTTGGTCAAAGTGTCCTAAAAAATTTTCAACCTATATAAAATTATAGACTGCTTCTGATGATAAATCAGCTATACAGAGGTCCCCTTTTTACATACTGAATACATTTATGGCCAAAGAGTCCTCGATCTTGGACTTTCTATACATACTCATAGACTCCTTCTAATGCTACATAAGCCATATAGATATCCATATCTGACCTTTTGAACTTATTTCTGATCAAAGGGTCCTCAAAAGTTTTTAAACTATATAAAGTTATTGACTCTTTCTGATGATAAATCAGCTATTCAGAGGTCCCATTTTGACCTACTGAATATATTTCTGGCCAAAGAGTCCTAAAAGTTTAACACTATACATACAGACTGATATCTTCGTATGTTTTATTATCCTGACAAAAGTCCATATTTGACATACTGAATTTTTTTCTGGCCAAGGAGTACTCAAAACATGACCTTTCCATATATACTCGTTGACTCTTTCTGATGTTACGTCAGCTATACAGAAGTCCATATTTGACCCAAGGAACATATTTCTGGTAAAAGAGTCCTCGATTTTGGGCTTTCTATACATACTCATAGACTCCTTCTAATGCTACATAAGCCATATAGATATCCATATCTGACCTTTTGAACTTATTTCTGATCAAAGGGTCCTCAAAAGTTTTTAAACTATATAAAGTTATTGACTCTTTCTGATGATAAATCTGCTATTCAGAGGACCCCTTTTGACCTACTGAACATATTTCTGGCCAAAGAGTCCTAAAAGATTAACACTATACATTCAGATTGAAATCCTCGGATGTTTTATCATCCTGACAAAAGTCCATATTTGACATACTGAATTTTTTTCTGGCCAAGGAGTACTCGAAACTTGACCTTTCCATATATACTCGTTGACTCTTTCTGATGTTACGTCAGCCATACAGAAGTCCATATTTGACCCAAGGAACATGTTTCTGGCCAAAGAGTCATCGATCTTGGGTTTTCTATACATACTCATAGACTCCTTCTGATGCATCATAAGCCATATAGATGTCCATATCCGACCTTTTGAACTTGTTTCTGGTCAAAGTGTCCTCAAAATGTTTCAAACTATATACAATTATAGACCACTTCTGATGATAAATCAGCTATACAGAGGTCCCCTTTTGACATACTGACTATATTTATGGCCAAAGAGTCCTCGATCTTGGGCTTTCTATACATACTCATAGACTCCTTCTGATGCTTCATAAGCCATATAGATGTCCATATCTGACCTTTTCAACTTATTTTTGGTCAAAGTGTCCTAAAAAATTTTCAACCTATATAAAATTATAGACTGCTTCTGATGATAAATCAGCTATACAGAGGTCCCCTTTTTACATACTGAATACATTTATGGCCAAAGAGTCCTCGATCTTGGACTTTCTATACATACTCATAGACTCCTTCTAATGCTACATAAGCCATATAGATATCCATATCTGACCTTTTGAACTTATTTCTGATCAAAGGGTCCTCAAAAGTTTTTAAACTATATAAAGTTATTGACTCTTTCTGATGATAAATCAGCTATTCAGAGGTCCCATTTTGACCTACTGAATATATTTCTGGCCAAAGAGTCCTAAAAGTTTAACACTATACATTCAGACTGATATCTTCGTATGTTTTATTATCCTGACAAAAGTCCATATTTGACATACTGAATTTTTTTCTGGCCAAGGAGTACTCAAAACATGACCTTTCCATATATACTCGTTGACTCTTTCTGATGTTACGTCAGCTATACAGAAGTCCATATTTGACCCAAGGAACATATTTCTGGTAAAAGAGTCCTCGATTTTGGGCTTTCTATACATACTCATAGACTCCTTCTAATGCTACATAAGCCATATAGATGTCCATATCCGACCTTTTGAACTTGTTTCTGGTCAAAGTGTCCTCAAAATGTTTCAAACTATATACAATTATAGACCACTTCTGATGATAAATCAGCTATACAGAGGTCCCCTTTTGACATACTGACTATATTTATGGCCAAAGAGTCCTCGATCTTGGGCTTTCTATACATACTCATAGACTCCTTCTGATGCATCATAAGCCATATAGATGTCCATATCTGACCTTTTGAACTTGTTTCTGGTCAAAATGTCCTCAAAGTTTTTCAAACTATATACAATTATAGACTGCTTCTGATGATAAATCAGCTATACAGAGGTCCCCTTTTGACATACTGACTATATTTATGGCCAAAGAGTCCTCGATCTTGGACTTTCTATACATACTCATAGACTCCTTCTAATGCTACATAAGCCAAATAGATATCCATATCTGACCTTTTGAACTTATTTCTGATCAATGGGTCCTCAAAAGTTTTTAAACTATATAAAGTTATTGACTCTTTCTGATGATAAATCTGCTATTCAGAGGACCCCTTTTGACCTACTGAACATATTTCTAGCCAAAGAGTCCTAAAAGATTAACACTATACATTCAGATTGAAATCCTCGGATGTTTTATCATCCTGACAAAAGTCCATATTTGACATACTGAATTTTTTTCTGGCCAAGGAGTACTCGAAACTTGACCTTTCCATATATACTCGTTGACTCTTTCTGATGTTACGTCAGCCATACAGAAGTCCATATTTGACCCAAGGAACATGTTTCTGGCCAAAGAGTCCTCGATCTTGGGCTTTCTATACATACTCATAGACTCCTTCTGATGCTTCATAAGCCATATAGATGTCCATATCTGACCTTTTCAACTTATTTTTGGTCAAAGTGTCCTAAAAAATTTTCAACCTATATAAAATTATAGACTGCTTCTGATGATAAATCAGCTATACAGAGGTCCCCTTTTTACATACTGAATACATTTATGGCCAAAGAGTCCTCGATCTTGGACTTTCTATACATACTCATAGACTCCTTCTAATGCTACATAAGCCATATAGATATCCATATCTGACCTTTTGAACTTATTTCTGATCAAAGGGTCCTCAAAAGTTTTTAAACTATATAAAGTTATTGACTCTTTCTGATGATAAATCAGCTATTCAGAGGTCCCATTTTGACCTACTGAATATATTTCTGGCCAAAGAGTCCTAAAAGTTTAACACTATACATTCAGACTGATATCTTCGTATGTTTTATTATCCTGACAAAAGTCCATATTTGACATACTGAATTTTTTTCTGGCCAAGGAGTACTCAAAACTTGACCTTTCCATATATACTCGTTGACTCTTTCTGATGTTACGTCAGCTATACAGAAGTCCATATTTGACCCAAGGAACATATTTCTGGTAAAAGAGTCCTCGATTTTGGGCTTTCTATACATACTCATAGACTCCTTCTAATGCTACATAAGCCATATAGATATCCATATCTGACCTTTTGAACTTATTTCTGATCAAAGGGTCCTCAAAAGTTTTTAAACTATATAAAGTTATTGACTCTTTCTGATGATAAATCTGCTATTCAGAGGACCCCTTTTGACCTACTGAACATATTTCTGGCCAAAGAGTCCTAAAAGATTAACACTATACATTCAGATTGAAATCCTCGGATGTTTTATCATCCTGACAAAAGTCCATATTTGACATACTGAATTTTTTTCTGGCCAAGGAGTACTCGAAACTTGACCTTTCCATATATACTCGTTGACTCTTTCTGATGTTACGTCAGCCATACAGAAGTCCATATTTGACCCAAGGAACATGTTTCTGGCCAAAGAGTCATCGATCTTGGGTTTTCTATACATACTCATAGACTCCTTATGATGCATCATAAGCCATATAGATGTCCATATCCGACCTTTTGAACTTGTTTCTGGTCAAAGTGTCCTCAAAATGTTTCAAACTATATACAATTATAGACCACTTCTGATGATAAATCAGCTATACAGAGGTCCCCTTTTGACATACTGACTATATTTATGGCCAAAGAGTCCTCGATCTTGGGCTTTCTATACATACTCATAGACTCCTTCTGATACATCATAAGCCATATAGATGTCCATATCTGACCTTTTGAACTTGTTTCTGGTCAAAATGTCCTCAAAGTTTTTCAAACTATATACAATTATAGACTGCTTCTGATGATAAATCAGCTATACAGAGGTCCCCTTTTGACATACTGACTATATTTATGGCCAAAGAGTCCTCGATCTTGGACTTTCTATACATACTCATAGACTCCTTCTGATGCTTCATAAGCCATATAGATGTCCATATCTGACCTTTTCAACTTATTTTTGGTCAAAGTGTCCTAAAAAATTTTCAACCTATATAAAATTATAGACTGCTTCTGATGATAAATCAGCTATACAGAGGTCCCCTTTTTACATACTGAATACATTTATGGCCAAAGAGTCCTCGATCTTGGACTTTCTATACATACTCATAGACTCCTTCTAATGCTACATAAGCCATATAGATATCCATATCTGACCTTTTGAACTTATTTCTGATCAAAGGGTCCTCAAAAGTTTTTAAACTATATAAAGTTAATGACTCTTTCTGATGATAAATCAGCTATTCAGAGGTCCCATTTTGACCTACTGAATATATTTCTGGCCAAAGAGTCCTAAAAGTTTAACACTATACATTCAGACTGATATCTTCGTATGTTTTATTATCCTGACAAAAGTCCATATTTGACATACTGAATTTTTTTCTGGCCAAGGAGTACTCAAAACATGACCTTTCCATATATACTCGTTGACTCTTTCTGATGTTACGTCAGCTATACAGAAGTCCATATTTGACCCAAGGAACATATTTCTGGTAAAAGAGTCCTCGATTTTGGGCTTTCTATACATACTCATAGACTCCTTCTAATGCTACATAAGCCATATAGATATCCATATCTGACCTTTTGAACTTATTTCTGATCAAAGGGTCCTCAAAAGTTTTTAAACTATATAAAGTTATTGACTCTTTCTGATGATAAATCTGCTATTCAGAGGACCCCTTTTGACCTACTGAACATATTTCTGGCCAAAGAGTCCTAAAAGATTAACACTATACATTCAGATTGAAATCCTCGGATGTTTTATCATCCTGACAAAAGTCCATATTTGACATACTGAATTTTTTTCTGGCCAAGGAGTACTCGAAACTTGACCTTTCCATATATACTCGTTGACTCTTTCTGATGTTACGTCAGCCATACAGAAGTCCATATTTGACCCAAGGAACATGTTTCTGGCCAAAGAGTCATCGATCTTGGGTTTTCTATACATACTCATAGACTCCTTCTGATGCATCATAAGCCATATAGATGTCCATATCCGACCTTTTGAACTTGTTTCTGGTCAAAGTGTCCTCAAAATGTTTCAAACTATATACAATTATAGACCACTTCTGATGATAAATCAGCTATACAGAGGTCCCCTTTTGACATACTGACTATATTTATGGCCAAAGAGTCCTCGATCTTGGGCTTTCTATACATACTCATAGACTCCTTCTGATGCTTCATAAGCCATATAGATGTCCATATCTGACCTTTTCAACTTATTTTTGGTCAAAGTGTCCTAAAAAATTTTCAACCTATATAAAATTATAGACTGCTTCTGATGATAAATCAGCTATACAGAGGTCCCCTTTTTACATACTGAATACATTTATGGCCAAAGAGTCCTCGATCTTGGACTTTCTATACATACTCATAGACTCCTTCTAATGCTACATAAGCCATATAGATATCCATATCTGACCTTTTGAACTTATTTCTGATCAAAGGGTCCTCAAAAGTTTTTAAACTATATAAAGTTATTGACTCTTTCTGATGATAAATCAGCTATTCAGAGGTCCCATTTTGACCTACTGAATATATTTCTGGCCAAAGAGTCCTAAAAGTTTAACACTATACATTCAGACTGATATCTTCGTATGTTTTATTATCCTGACAAAAGTCCATATTTGACATACTGAATTTTTTTCTGGCCAAGGAGTACTCAAAACATGACCTTTCCATATATACTCGTTGACTCTTTCTGATGTTACGTCAGCTATACAGAAGTCCATATTTGACCCAAGGAACATATTTCTGGTAAAAGAGTCCTCGATTTTGGGCTTTCTATACATACTCATAGACTCCTTCTAATGCTACATAAGCCATATAGATGTCCATATCCGACCTTTTGAACTTGTTTCTGGTCAAAGTGTCCTCAAAATGTTTCAAACTATATACAATTATAGACCACTTCTGATGATAAATCAGCTATACAGAGGTCCCCTTTTGACATACTGACTATATTTATGGCCAAAGAGTCCTCGATCTTGGGCTTTCTATACATACTCATAGACTCCTTCTGATGCATCATAAGCCATATAGATGTCCATATCTGACCTTTTGAACTTGTTTCTGGTCAAAATGTCCTCAAAGTTTTTCAAACTATATACAATTATAGACTGCTTCTGATGATAAATCAGCTATACAGAGGTCCCCTTTTGACATACTGACTATATTTATGGCCAAAGAGTCCTCGATCTTGGACTTTCTATACATACTCATAGACTCCTTCTAATGCTACATAAGCCAAATAGATATCCATATCTGACCTTTTGAACTTATTTCTGATCAATGGGTCCTCAAAAGTTTTTAAACTATATAAAGTTATTGACTCTTTCTGATGATAAATCTGCTATTCAGAGGACCCCTTTTGACCTACTGAACATATTTCTAGCCAAAGAGTCCTAAAAGATTAACACTATACATTCAGATTGAAATCCTCGGATGTTTTATCATCCTGACAAAAGTCCATATTTGACATACTGAATTTTTTTCTGGCCAAGGAGTACTCGAAACTTGACCTTTCCATATATACTCGTTGACTCTTTCTGATGTTACGTCAGCCATACAGAAGTCCATATTTGACCCAAGGAACATGTTTCTGGCCAAAGAGTCCTCGATCTTGGGCTTTCTATACATACTCATAGACTCCTTCTGATGCTTCATAAGCCATATAGATGTCCATATCTGACCTTTTCAACTTATTTTTGGTCAAAGTGTCCTAAAAAATTTTCAACCTATATAAAATTATAGACTGCTTCTGATGATAAATCAGCTATACAGAGGTCCCCTTTTTACATACTGAATACATTTATGGCCAAAGAGTCCTCGATCTTGGACTTTCTATACATACTCATAGACTCCTTCTAATGCTACATAAGCCATATAGATATCCATATCTGACCTTTTGAACTTATTTCTGATCAAAGGGTCCTCAAAAGTTTTTAAACTATATAAAGTTATTGACTCTTTCTGATGATAAATCAGCTATTCAGAGGTCCCATTTTGACCTACTGAATATATTTCTGGCCAAAGAGTCCTAAAAGTTTAACACTATACATTCAGACTGATATCTTCGTATGTTTTATTATCCTGACAAAAGTCCATATTTGACATACTGAATTTTTTTCTGGCCAAGGAGTACTCAAAACTTGACCTTTCCATATATACTCGTTGACTCTTTCTGATGTTACGTCAGCTATACAGAAGTCCATATTTGACCCAAGGAACATATTTCTGGTAAAAGAGTCCTCGATTTTGGGCTTTCTATACATACTCATAGACTCCTTCTAATGCTACATAAGCCATATAGATATCCATATCTGACCTTTTGAACTTATTTCTGATCAAAGGGTCCTCAAAAGTTTTTAAACTATATAAAGTTATTGACTCTTTCTGATGATAAATCTGCTATTCAGAGGACCCCTTTTGACCTACTGAACATATTTCTGGCCAAAGAGTCCTAAAAGATTAACACTATACATTCAGATTGAAATCCTCGGATGTTTTATCATCCTGACAAAAGTCCATATTTGACATACTGAATTTTTTTCTGGCCAAGGAGTACTCGAAACTTGACCTTTCCATATATACTCGTTGACTCTTTCTGATGTTACGTCAGCCATACAGAAGTCCATATTTGACCCAAGGAACATGTTTCTGGCCAAAGAGTCATCGATCTTGGGTTTTCTATACATACTCATAGACTCCTTATGATGCATCATAAGCCATATAGATGTCCATATCCGACCTTTTGAACTTGTTTCTGGTCAAAGTGTCCTCAAAATGTTTCAAACTATATACAATTATAGACCACTTCTGATGATAAATCAGCTATACAGAGGTCCCCTTTTGACATACTGACTATATTTATGGCCAAAGAGTCCTCGATCTTGGGCTTTCTATACATACTCATAGACTCCTTCTGATACATCATAAGCCATATAGATGTCCATATCTGACCTTTTGAACTTGTTTCTGGTCAAAATGTCCTCAAAGTTTTTCAAACTATATACAATTATAGACTGCTTCTGATGATAAATCAGCTATACAGAGGTCCCCTTTTGACATACTGACTATATTTATGGCCAAAGAGTCCTCGATCTTGGACTTTCTATACATACTCATAGACTCCTTCTGATGCTTCATAAGCCATATAGATGTCCATATCTGACCTTTTCAACTTATTTTTGGTCAAAGTGTCCTAAAAAATTTTCAACCTATATAAAATTATAGACTGCTTCTGATGATAAATCAGCTATACAGAGGTCCCCTTTTTACATACTGAATACATTTATGGCCAAAGAGTCCTCGATCTTGGACTTTCTATACATACTCATAGACTCCTTCTAATGCTACATAAGCCATATAGATATCCATATCTGACCTTTTGAACTTATTTCTGATCAAAGGGTCCTCAAAAGTTTTTAAACTATATAAAGTTAATGACTCTTTCTGATGATAAATCAGCTATTCAGAGGTCCCATTTTGACCTACTGAATATATTTCTGGCCAAAGAGTCCTAAAAGTTTAACACTATACATTCAGACTGATATCTTCGTATGTTTTATTATCCTGACAAAAGTCCATATTTGACATACTGAATTTTTTTCTGGCCAAGGAGTACTCAAAACATGACCTTTCCATATATACTCGTTGACTCTTTCTGATGTTACGTCAGCTATACAGAAGTCCATATTTGACCCAAGGAACATATTTCTGGTAAAAGAGTCCTCGATTTTGGGCTTTCTATACATACTCATAGACTCCTTCTAATGCTACATAAGCCATATAGATATCCATATCTGACCTTTTGAACTTATTTCTGATCAAAGGGTCCTCAAAAGTTTTTAAACTATATAAAGTTATTGACTCTTTCTGATGATAAATCTGCTATTCAGAGGACCCCTTTTGACCTACTGAACATATTTCTGGCCAAAGAGTCCTAAAAGATTAACACTATACATTCAGATTGAAATCCTCGGATGTTTTATCATCCTGACAAAAGTCCATATTTGACATACTGAATTTTTTTCTGGCCAAGGAGTACTCGAAACTTGACCTTTCCATATATACTCGTTGACTCTTTCTGATGTTACGTCAGCCATACAGAAGTCCATATTTGACCCAAGGAACATGTTTCTGGCCAAAGAGTCATCGATCTTGGGTTTTCTATACATACTCATAGACTCCTTCTGATGCATCATAAGCCATATAGATGTCCATATCCGACCTTTTGAACTTGTTTCTGGTCAAAGTGTCCTCAAAATGTTTCAAACTATATACAATTATAGACCACTTCTGATGATAAATCAGCTATACAGAGGTCCCCTTTTGACATACTGACTATATTTATGGCCAAAGAGTTCTCGATCTTGGGCTTTCTATACATACTCATAGACTCCTTCTGATGCATCATAAGCCATATAGATGTCCATATCTGACCTTTTGAACTTGTTTCTGGTCAAAATGTCCTCAAAGTTTTTCAAACTATATACAATTATAGACTGCTTCTGATGATAAATCAGCTATACAGAGGTCCCCTTTTGACATACTGACTATATTTATGGCCAAAGAGTCCTCGATCTTGGACTTTCTATACATACTCATAGACTCCTTCTAATGCTACATAAGCCAAATAGATATCCATATCTGACCTTTTGAACTTATTTCTGATCAAAGGGTCCTCAAAAGTTTTTAAACTATATAAAGTTATTGACTCTTTCTGATGATAAATCTGCTATTCAGAGGACCCCTTTTGACCTACTGAACATATTTCTAGCCAAAGAGTCCTAAAAGATTAACACTATACATTCAGATTGAAATCCTCGGATGTTTTATCATCCTGACAAAAGTCCATATTTGACATACTGAATTTTTTTCTGGCCAAGGAGTACTCGAAACTTGACCTTTCCATATATACTCGTTGACTCTTTCTGATGTTACGTCAGCCATACAGAAGTCCATATTTGACCCAAGGAAGATGTTTCTGGCCAAAGAGTCCTCGATCTTGGGCTTTCTATACATACTCAGAGACTCCTTCTGATGCATCATAAGCCATATAGATGTCCATATCTGACCTTTTGAACTTGTTTCTGGTCAAAGTGTCCTCAAAATGTTTCAAACTATATACAATTATAGACTGCTTCTGATGATAAATCAGCTATACAGAGGTCCCCTTTTGACATACTGATTATATTTATGGCCAAAGAGTCCTCGATCTTGGACTTTCTATACATACTCATAGACTCCTTCTAATGCTACATAAGCCAAATAGATATCCATATCTGACCTTTTGAACTTATTTCTGATCAAAGGGTCCTCAAAAGTTTTTAAACTATATAAAGTTATTGACTCTGTCTGATGATAAATCAGCTATTCAGAGGTCCCCTTTTGACCTACTGAACATATTTCTGGCCAAAGAGTCCTAAAAGATTAACACTATACATTCAGATTGAAATCCTCGGATGTTTTATCATCCTGACAAAAGTCCATATTTGACATACTGAATTTTTTTCTGGCCAAGGAGTACTCGAAACTTGACCTTTCCATACATACTCGTTGACTCTTTCTGATGTTACGTCAGCCATACAGAAGTCCATATTTGACCCAAGGAACATGTTTCTGGCCAAAGAGTCCTCGATCTTGGGCTTTCTATACATACTCATAGACTCCTTCTGATGCTTCATAAGCCATATAGATGTCCATATCTGACCTTTTGAACTTGTTTCTGGTCAAAATGTCCTCAAAGTTTTTCAAACTATATACAATTATAGACCACTTCTGATGATAAATCAGCTATACAGAGGTCCCCTTTTGACATACTGACTATATTTATGGCCAAAGAGTCCTCGATCTTGGACTTTCTATACATACTCATAGACTTCCTTCTAATGCTACATAAGCCAAATAGATATCCATATCTGACCTTTTGAACTTATTTCTGATCAAAGGGTCCTCAAAAGTTTTTAAACTATATAAAGTTATTGACTCTGTCTGATGATAAATCAGCTATTCAGAGGTCCCCTTTTGACCTACTGAACATATTTCTGGCCAAAGAGTCCTAAAAGATTAACACTATACATTCAGATTGAAATCCTCGGATGTTTTATCCTGACAAAAGTCCATATTTGACATACTGAATTTTTTTCTGGCCAAGGAGTACTCGAAACTTGACCTTTCCATATATACTCGTTGACTCTTTCTGATGTTACGTCAGCCATACAGAAGTCCATATTTGACCCAAGGAACATGTTTCTGGCCAAAGAGTCCTCGATCTTGGGCTTTCTATACATACTCATAGACTCCTTCTGATGCTTCATAAGCCATATAGATGTCCATATCTGACCTTTTGAACTTGTTTCTGGTCAAAATGTCCTCAAAGTTTTTCAAACTATATACAATTATAGACTGCTTCTGATGATAAATCAGCTATACAGAGGTCCCCTTTTGACATACTGACTATATTTATGGCCAAAGAGTCCTCGATCTTGGACTTTCTATACATACTCATAGACTTCCTTCTAATGCTACTTAAGCCAAATAGATATCCATATCTGACCTTTTGAACTTATTTCTGATCAAAGGGTCCTCAAAAGTTTTTAAACTATATAAACTTATTGACTCTGTCTGATGATAAATCAGCCATTCGGAGGTCCCCTTTTGACCTACTGAACATATTTCTGGCCAAAGAGTCCTAAAAGATTAACACTATACATTCAGATTGAAATCCTCGGATGTTTTATCATCCTGACAAAAGTCCATATTTTACATACTGAATTTTTTTCTGGCCAAGGAGTACTCGAAACTTGACCTTTCCATATATACTCGTTGACTCTTTCTGATGTTACGTCAGCCATACAGAAGTCCATATTTGACCCAAGGAACATGTTTCTGGCCAAAGAGTCCTCGATCTTGGGCTTTCTATACATACTCATAGACTCCTTCTGATGCTTCATAAGCCATATAGATGTCCATATCTGACCTTTTCAACTTATTTTTGGTCAAAGTGTCCTAAAAATTTTTCAACCTATATAAAATTATAGACTTCTTCTGATGATAAATCAGCTATACAGAGGTCCCCTTTTTACATACTGAATACATTTATGGCCAAAGAGTCCTCGATCTTGGATTTTCTATACATACTCATAGACTCTTTCTAATGCTACATAAGCCATATAGATATCCATATCTGACCTTTTGAACTTATTTCTGATCAAAGGGTCCTCAAAAGTTTTTAAACTAAATAAAGTTATTGACTCTTTCTGATGATAAATCTGCTATTCAGAGGTCCCCTTTTGACCTACTGAACATATTTCTGGCCAAAGAGTCCTAAAAGATTAACACTATACATTCAGATTGAAATCCTCGGATGTTTTATCCTGACAAAAGTCCATATTTGACATACTGAATTTTTTTCTGGCCAAGGAGTACTCGAAACTTGACCTTTCCATATATACTCGTTGACTCTTTCTGATGTTACGTCAGCCATACAGAAGTCCATATTTGACCCAAGGAAGATGTTTCTGGCCAAACAGTCCTCGATCTTGGGCTTTCTATACATACTCATAGACTCCTTCTGATGCATCATAAGACATATAGATGTCCATATCTGACCTTTTGAACTTGTTTCTGGTCAAAGTGTCCTGAAAATGTTTCAAACTATATACAATTATAGACCGCTTCTGATGATAAATCAGCTATACAGAGGTCGCCTTTTGACATACTGAATATATTTATTCAGTGTTACTAAATATAAAATTATAGAGTGCTTCTGATGATAAATCAGCTATACAGATGTCCCCTTTTGACATACTGAATATATTTATGGCCAAAGAGTCCTCGATCTTGGACTTTCTATACATACTCATAGACTCCTTCTGATGCATCATAAGCCATATAGATGTCCATATCCGACCTTTTGAACTTGTTTCTGGTCAAAGTTTCCTCAAAATGTTTCAAACTATATACAATTATAGACCGCTTCTGATGATAAATCAGCTATACAGAGGTCCCCTTTTGACATACTGACTATATTTATGGCCAAAGAGTCCTCGATCTTGGACTTTCTATACATACTCATAGACTCCTTCTAATGCTACATAAGCCAAATAGATATCCATATCTGACCTTTTGAAATTATTTCTGATCAAAGGGTCCTCAAAAGTTTTTAAACTATATAAAGTTATTGACTCTGTCTGATGATAAATCAGCTATTCAGAGGTCCCATTTTGACCTACTGAACATATTTCTGGCCAAAGAGTCCTAAAAGATTAACACTATACATTCAGATTGAAATCCTCGGATGTTTTATCATCCTGACAAAAGTCCATATTTGACATACTGAATTTTTTTCTGGCCAAGGAGTACTCGAAACTTGACCTTTCCATATATACTCGTTGACTCTTTCTGATGTTACGTCAGCCATACAGAAGTCCATATTTGACCAAAGGAACATGTTTCTGGCCAAAGAGTCCTCGATCTTGGGCTTTCTATACATACTCAGAGACTCCTTCTGATGCATCATAAGCCATATAGATGTCCATATCTGACCTTTTGAACTTGTTTCTGGTCAAAGTGTCCTCAAAATGTTTCAAACTATATACAATTATAGACTGCTTCTGATGATAAATCAGCTATACAGAGGTCCCCTTTTGACATACTGATTATATTTATGGCCAAAGAGTCCTCGATCTTGGACTTTCTATACATACTCATAGACTCCTTCTAATGCTACATAAGCCAAATAGATATCCATATCTGACCTTTTGAACTTATTTCTGATCAAAGGGTCCTCAAAAGTTTTTAAACTATATAAAGTTATTGACTCTGTCTGATGATAAATCAGCTATTCAGAGGTCCCCTTTTGACCTACTGAACATATTTCTGGCCAAAGAGTCCTAAAAGATTAACACTATACATTCAGATTGAAATCCTCGGATGTTTTATCATCCTGACAAAAGTCCATATTTGACATACTGAATTTTTTTCTGGCCAAGGAGTACTCGAAACTTGACCTTTCCATACATACTCGTTGACTCTTTCTGATGTTACGTCAGCCATACAGAAGTCCATATTTGACCCAAGGAACATGTTTCTGGCCAAAGAGTCCTCGATCTTGGGCTTTCTATACATACTCATAGACTCCTTCTGATGCTTCATAAGCCATATAGATGTCCATATCTGACCTTTTGAACTTGTTTCTGGTCAAAATGTCCTCAAAGTTTTTCAAACTATATACAATTATAGACCACTTCTGATGATAAATCAGCTATACAGAGGTCCCCTTTTGACATACTGACTATATTTATGGCCAAAGAGTCCTCGATCTTGGACTTTCTATACATACTCATAGACTTCCTTCTAATGCTACATAAGCCAAATAGATATCCATATCTGACCTTTTGAACTTATTTCTGATCAAAGGGTCCTCAAAAGTTTTTAAACTATATAAAGTTATTGACTCTGTCTGATGATAAATCAGCTATTCAGAGGTCCCCTTTTGACCTACTGAACATATTTCTGGCCAAAGAGTCCTAAAAGATTAACACTATACATTCAGATTGAAATCCTCGGATGTTTTATCCTGACAAAAGTCCATATTTGACATACTGAATTTTTTTCTGGCCAAGGAGTACTCGAAACTTGACCTTTCCATACATACTCGTTGACTCTTTCTGATGTTACGTCAGCCATACAGAAGTCCATATTTGACCCAAGGAACATGTTTCTGGCCAAAGAGTCCTCGATCTTGGGCTTTCTATACATACTCATAGACTCCTTCTGATGCTTCATAAGCCATATAGATGTCCATATCTGACCTTTTGAACTTGTTTCTGGTCAAAATGTCCTCAAAGTTTTTCAAACTATATACAATTATAGACCACTTCTAATGATAAATCAGCTATACAGAGGTCCCCTTTTGACATACTGACTATATTTATGGCCAAAGAGTCCTCGATCTTGGACTTTCTATACATACTCATAGACTTCCTTCTAATGCTACATAAGCCAAATAGATATCCATATCTGACCTTTTGAACTTATTTCTGATCAAAGGGTCCTCAAAAGTTTTTAAACTATATAAAGTTATTGACTCTGTCTGATGATAAATCAGCTATTCAGAGGTCCCCTTTTGACCTACTGAACATATTTCTGGCCAAAGAGTCCTAAAAGATTAACACTATACATTCAGATTGAAATCCTCGGATGTTTTATCCTGACAAAAGTCCATATTTGACATACTGAATTTTTTTCTGGCCAAGGAGTACTCGAAACTTGACCTTTCCATATATACTCGTTGACTCTTTCTGATGTTACGTCAGCCATACAGAAGTCCATATTTGACCCAAGGAACATGTTTCTGGCCAAAGAGTCCTCGATCTTGGGCTTTCTATACATACTCATAGACTCCTTCTGATGCTTCATAAGCCATATAGATGTCCATATCTGACCTTTTGAACTTGTTTCTGGTCAAAATGTCCTCAAAGTTTTTCAAACTATATACAATTATAGACTGCTTCTGATGATAAATCAGCTATACAGAGGTCCCCTTTTGACATACTGACTATATTTATGGCCAAAGAGTCCTCGATCTTGGACTTTCTATACATACTCATAGACTTCCTTCTAATGCTACATAAGCCAAATAGATATCCATATCTGACCTTTTGAACTTATTTCTGATCAAAGGGTCCTCAAAAGTTTTTAAACTATATAAACTTATTGACTCTGTCTGATGATAAATCAGCCATTCGGAGGTCCCCTTTTGACCTACTGAACATATTTCTGGCCAAAGAGTCCTAAAAGATTAACACTATACATTCAGATTGAAATCCTCGGATGTTTTATCATCCTGACAAAAGTCCATATTTTACATACTGAATTTTTTTCTGGCCAAGGAGTACTCGAAACTTGACCTTTCCATATATACTCGTTGACTCTTTCTGATGTTACGTCAGCCATACAGAAGTCCATATTTGACCCAAGGAACATGTTTCTGGCCAAAGAGTCCTCGATCTTGGGTTTTCTATACATACTCATAGACTCCTTCTGATGCTTCATAAGCCATATAGATGTCCATATCTGACCTTTTCAACTTATTTTTGGTCAAAGTGTCCTAAAAATTTTTCAACCTATATAAAATTATAGACTTCTTCTGATGATAAATCAGCTATACAGAGGTCCCCTTTTTACATACTGAATACATTTATGGCCAAAGAGTCCTCGATCTTGGATTTTCTATACATACTCATAGACTCTTTCTAATGCTACATAAGCCATATAGATATCCATATCTGACCTTTTGAACTTATTTCTGATCAAAGGGTCCTCAAAAGTTTTTAAACTAAATAAAGTTATTGACTCTTTCTGATGATAAATCTGCTATTCAGAGGTCCCCTTTTGACCTACTGAACATATTTCTGGCCAAAGAGTCCTAAAAGATTAACACTATACATTCAGATTGAAATCCTCGGATGTTTTATCCTGACAAAAGTCCATATTTGACATACTGAATTTTTTTCTGGCCAAGGAGTACTCGAAACTTGACCTTTCCATATATACTCGTTGACTCTTTCTGATGTTACGTCAGCCATACAGAAGTCCATATTTGACCCAAGGAAGATGTTTCTGGCCAAAGAGTCCTCGATCTTGGGCTTTCTATACATACTCATAGACTCCTTCTGATGCATCATAAGACATATAGATGTCCATATCTGACCTTTTGAACTTGTTTCTGGTCAAAGTGTCCTGAAAATGTTTCAAACTATATACAATTATAGACCGCTTCTGATGATAAATCAGCTATACAGAGGTCGCCTTTTGACATACTGAATATATTTATTCAGTGTTACTAAATATAAAATTATAGAGTGCTTCTGATGATAAATCAGCTATACAGATGTCCCCTTTTGACATACTGAATATATTTATGGCCAAAGAGTCCTCGATCTTGGACTTTCTATACATACTCATAGACTCCTTCTGATGCATCATAAGCCATATAGATGTCCATATCCGACCTTTTGAACTTGTTTCTGGTCAAAGTTTCCTCAAAATGTTTCAAACTATATACAATTATAGACCGCTTCTGATGATAAATCAGCTATACAGAGGTCCCCTTTTGACATACTGACTATATTTATGGCCAAAGAGTCCTCGATCTTGGACTTTCTATACATACTCATAGACTCCTTCTAATGCTACATAAGCCAAATAGATATCCATATCTGACCTTTTGAAATTATTTCTGATCAAAGGGTCCTCAAAAGTTTTTAAACTATATAAAGTTATTGACTCTGTCTGATGATAAATCAGCTATTCAGAGGTCCCATTTTGACCTACTGAACATATTTCTGGCCAAAGAGTCCTAAAAGATTAACACTATACATTCAGATTGAA
The DNA here is from genome assembly GCF_951802725.1 of Rutilus rutilus. Lineage (NCBI taxonomy): Eukaryota > Metazoa > Chordata > Actinopteri > Cypriniformes > Leuciscidae > Rutilus > Rutilus rutilus. The sequence goes on along the minus strand of NC_140220.1, from coordinate 16,088,472 downwards.
ATCCTCGGATGTTTTATCATCCTGACAAAAGTCCATATTTGACATACTGAATTTTTTTCTGGCCAAGGAGTACTCGAAACTTGACCTTTCCATATATACTCGTTGACTCTTTCTGATGTTACGTCAGCCATACAGAAGTCCATATTTGACCAAAGGAACATGTTTCTGGCCAAAGAGTCCTCGATCTTGGGCTTTCTATACATACTCAGAGACTCCTTCTGATGCATCATAAGCCATATAGATGTCCATATCTGACCTTTTGAACTTGTTTCTGGTCAAAGTGTCCTCAAAATGTTTCAAACTATATACAATTATACACTGCTTCTGATGATAAATCAGCTATACAGAGGTCCCCTTTTGACATACTGATTATATTTATGGCCAAAGAGTCCTCGATCTTGGACTTTCTATACATACTCATAGACTCCTTCTAATGCTACATAAGCCAAATAGATATCCATATCTGACCTTTTGAACTTATTTCTGATCAAAGGGTCCTCAAAAGTTTTTAAACTATATAAAGTTATTGACTCTGTCTGATGATAAATCAGCTATTCAGAGGTCCCCTTTTGACCTACTGAACATATTTCTGGCCAAAGAGTCCTAAAAGATTAACACTATACATTCAGATTGAAATCCTCGGATGTTTTATCATCCTGACAAAAGTCCATATTTGACATACTGAATTTTTTTCTGGCCAAGGAGTACTCGAAACTTGACCTTTCCATACATACTCGTTGACTCTTTCTGATGTTACGTCAGCCATACAGAAGTCCATATTTGACCCAAGGAACATGTTTCTGGCCAAAGAGTCCTCGATCTTGGGCTTTCTATACATACTCATAGACTCCTTCTGATGCTTCATAAGCCATATAGATGTCCATATCTGACCTTTTGAACTTGTTTCTGGTCAAAATGTCCTCAAAGTTTTTCAAACTATATACAATTATAGACCACTTCTGATGATAAGTCAGCTATACAGAGGTCCCCTTTTGACATACTGACTATATTTATGGCCAAAGAGTCCTCGATCTTGGACTTTCTATACATACTCATAGACTTCCTTCTAATGCTACATAAGCCAAATAGATATCCATATCTGACCTTTTGAACTTATTTCTGATCAAAGGGTCCTCAAAAGTTTTTAAACTATATAAAGTTATTGACTCTGTCTGATGATAAATCAGCTATTCAGAGGTCCCCTTTTGACCTACTGAACATATTTCTGGCCAAAGAGTCCTAAAAGATTAACACTATACATTCAGATTGAAATCCTCGGATGTTTTATCCTGACAAAAGTCCATATTTGACATACTGAATTTTTTTCTGGCCAAGGAGTACTCGAAACTTGACCTTTCCATATATACTCGTTGACTCTTTCTGATGTTACGTCAGCCATACAGAAGTCCATATTTGACCCAAGGAACATGTTTCTGGCCAAAGAGTCCTCGATCTTGGGCTTTCTATACATACTCATAGACTCCTTCTGATGCTTCATAAGCCATATAGATGTCCATATCTGACCTTTTGAACTTGTTTCTGGTCAAAATGTCCTCAAAGTTTTTCAAACTATATACAATTATAGACTGCTTCTGATGATAAATCAGCTATACAGAGGTCCCCTTTTGACATACTGACTATATTTATGGCCAAAGAGTCCTCGATCTTGGACTTTCTATACATACTCATAGACTTCCTTCTAATGCTACATAAGCCAAATAGATATCCATATCTGACCTTTTGAACTTATTTCTGATCAAAGGGTCCTCAAAAGTTTTTAAACTATATAAACTTATTGACTCTGTCTGATGATAAATCAGCCATTCGGAGGTCCCCTTTTGACCTACTGAACATATTTCTGGCCAAAGAGTCCTAAAAGATTAACACTATACATTCAGATTGAAATCCTCGGATGTTTTATCATCCTGACAAAAGTCCATATTTTACATACTGAATTTTTTTCTGGCCAAGGAGTACTCGAAACTTGACCTTTCCATATATACTCGTTGACTCTTTCTGATGTTACGTCAGCCATACAGAAGTCCATATTTGACCCAAGGAACATGTTTCTGGCCAAAGAGTCCTCGATCTTGGGCTTTCTATACATACTCATAGACTCCTTCTGATGCTTCATAAGCCATATAGATGTCCATATCTGACCTTTTCAACTTATTTTTGGTCAAAGTGTCCTAAAAATTTTTCAACCTATATAAAATTATAGACTGCTTCTGATGATAAATCAGCTATACAGAGGTCCCCTTTTTACATACTGAATACATTTATGGCCAAAGAGTCCTCGATCTTGGATTTTCTATACATACTCATAGACTCTTTCTAATGCTACATAAGCCATATAGATATCCATATCTGACCTTTTGAACTTATTTCTGATCAAAGGGTCCTCAAAAGTTTTTAAACTAAATAAAGTTATTGACTCTTTCTGATGATAAATCTGCTATTCAGACGTCCCCTTTTGACCTACTGAACATATTTCTGGCCAAAGAGTCCTAAAAGATTAACACTATACATTCAGATTTAAATCCTCGGATGTTTTATCCTGACAAAAGTCCATATTTGACATACTGAATTTTTTTCTGGCCAAGGAGTACTCGAAACTTGACCTTTCCATATATACTCGTTGACTCTTTCTGATGTTACGTCAGCCATACAGAAGTCCATATTTGACCCAAGGAACATGTTTCTGGCCAAAGAGTCCTCGATCTTGGGCTTTCTATACATACTCATAGACTCCTTCTGATGCATCATAAGACATATAGATGTCCATATCTGACCTTTTGAACTTGTTTCTGGTCAAAGTGTCCTGAAAATGTTTCAAACTATATACAATTATAGACCGCTTCTGATGATAAATCAGCTATACAGAGGTCGCCTTTTGACATACTGAATATATTTATTCAGTGTTACTAAATATAAAATTATAGAGTGCTTCTGATGATAAATCAGCTATACAGATGTCCCCTTTTGACATACTGAATATATTTATGGCCAAAGAGTCCTCGATCTTGGACTTTCTATACATACTCATAGACTCCTTCTGATGCATCATAAGCCATATAGATGTCCATATCCGACCTTTTGAACTTGTTTCTGGTCAAAGTTTCCTCAAAATGTTTCAAACTATATACAATTATAGACCGCTTCTGATGATAAATCAGCTATACAGAGGTCCCCTTTTGACATACTGACTATATTTATGGCCAAAGAGTCCTCGATCTTGGACTTTCTATACATACTCATAGACTCCTTCTAATGCTACATAAGCCAAATAGATATCCATATCTGACCTTTTGAAATTATTTCTGATCAAAGGGTCCTCAAAAGTTTTTAAACTATATAAAGTTATTGACTCTGTCTGATGATAAATCAGCTATTCAGAGGTCCCATTTTGACCTACTGAACATATTTCTGGCCAAAGAGTCCTAAAAGATTAACACTATACATTCAGATTGAAATCCTCGGATGTTTTATCATCCTGACAAAAGTCCATATTTGACATACTGAATTTTTTTCTGGCCAAGGAGTACTCGAAACTTGACCTTTCCATATATACTCGTTGACTCTTTCTGATGTTACGTCAGCCATACAGAAGTCCATATTTGACCAAAGGAACATGTTTCTGGCCAAAGAGTCCTCGATCTTGGGCTTTCTATACATACTCAGAGACTCCTTCTGATGCATCATAAGCCATATAGATGTCCATATCTGACCTTTTGAACTTGTTTCTGGTCAAAGTGTCCTCAAAATGTTTCAAACTATATACAATTATAGACTGCTTCTGATGATAAATCAGCTATACAGAGGTCCCCTTTTGACATACTGATTATATTTATGGCCAAAGAGTCCTCGATCTTGGACTTTCTATACATACTCATAGACTCCTTCTAATGCTACATAAGCCAAATAGATATCCATATCTGACCTTTTGAAATTATTTCTGATCAAAGGGTCCTCAAAAGTTTTTAAACTATATAAACTTATTGACTCTGTCTGATGATAAATCAGCCATTCGGAGGTCCCCTTTTGACCTACTGAACATATTTCTGGCCAAAGAGTCCTAAAAGATTAACACTATACATTCAGATTGAAATCCTCGGATGTTTTATCATCCTGACAAAAGTCCATATTTGACATACTGAATTTTTTTCTGGCCAAGGAGTACTCGAAACTTGACCTTTCCATATATACTCGTTGACTCTTTCTGATGTTACGTCAGCCATACAGAAGTCCATATTTGACCAAAGGAACATGTTTCTGGCCAAAGAGTCCTCGATCTTGGGCTTTCTATACATACTCAGAGACTCCTTCTGATGCATCATAAGCCATATAGATGTCCATATCTGACCTTTTGAACTTGTTTCTGGTCAAAGTGTCCTCAAAATGTTTCAAACTATATACAATTATAGACTGCTTCTGATGATAAATCAGCTATACAGAGGTCCCCTTTTGACATACTGATTATATTTATGGCCAAAGAGTCCTCGATCTTGGACTTTCTATACACACTCATAGACTCCTTCTAATGCTACATAAGCCAAATAGATATCCATATCTGACCTTTTGAACTTATTTCTGATCAAAGGGTCCTCAAAAGTTTTTAAACTATATAAAGTTATTGACTCTGTCTGATGATAAATCAGCTATTCAGAGGTCCCCTTTTGACCTACTGAACATATTTCTGGCCAAAGAGTCCTAAAAGATTAACACTATACATTCAGATTGAAATCCTCGGATGTTTTATCATCCTGACAAAAGTCCATATTTGACATACTGAATTTTTTTCTGGCCAAGGAGTACTCGAAACTTGGCCTTTCCATACATACTCGTTGACTCTTTCTGATGTTACGTCAGCCATACAGAAGTCCATATTTGACCCAAGGAACATGTTTCTGGCCAAAGAGTCCTCGATCTTGGGCTTTCTATACATACTCATAGACTCCTTCTGATGCTTCATAAGCCATATAGATGTCCATATCTGACCTTTTGAACTTGTTTCTGGTCAAAATGTCCTCAAAGTTTTTCAAACTATATACAATTATAGACCACTTCTGATGATAAATCAGCTATACAGAGGTCCCCTTTTGACATACTGACTATATTTATGGCCAAAGAGTCCTCGATCTTGGACTTTCTATACATACTCATAGACTTCCTTCTAATGCTACATAAGCCAAATAGATATCCATATCTGACCTTTTGAACTTATTTCTGATCAAAGGGTCCTCAAAAGTTTTTAAACTATATAAAGTTATTGACTCTGTCTGATGATAAATCAGCTATTCAGAGGTCCCCTTTTGACCTACTGAACATATTTCTGGCCAAAGAGTCCTAAAAGATTAACACTATACATTCAGATTGAAATCCTCGGATGTTTTATCCTGACAAAAGTCCATATTTGACATACTGAATTTTTTTCTGGCCAAGGAGTACTCGAAACTTGACCTTTCCATATATACTCGTTGACTCTTTCTGATGTTACGTCAGCCATACAGAAGTCCATATTTGACCCAAGGAACATGTTTCTGGCCAAAGAGTCCTCGATCTTGGGCTTTCTATACATACTCATAGACTCCTTCTGATGCTTCATAAGCCATATAGATGTCCATATCTGACCTTTTGAACTTGTTTCTGGTCAAAATGTCCTCAAAGTTTTTCAAACTATATACAATTATAGACTGCTTCTGATGATAAATCAGCTATACAGAGGTCCCCTTTTGACATACTGACTATATTTATGGCCAAAGAGTCCTCGATCTTGGACTTTCTATACATACTTATAGACTTCCTTCTAATGCTACATAAGCCAAATAGATATCCATATCTGACCTTTTGAACTTATTTCTGATCAAAGGGTCCTCAAAAGTTTTTAAACTATATAAACTTATTGACTCTGATGATAAATCAGCCATTCGGAGGTCCCCTTTTGACCTACTGAACATATTTCTGGCCAAAGAGTCCTAAAAGATTAACACTATACATTCAGATTGAAATCCTCGGATGTTTTATCATCCTGACAAAAGTCCATATTTTACATACTGAATTTTTTTCTGGCCAAGGAGTACTCGAAACTTGACCTTTCCATATATACTCGTTGACTCTTTCTGATGTTACGTCAGCCATACAGAAGTCCATATTTGACCCAAGGAACATGTTTCTGGCCAAAGAGTCCTCGATCTTGGGCTTTCTATACATACTCATAGACTCCTTCTGATGCTTCATAAGCCATATAGATGTCCATATCTGACCTTTTCAACTTATTTTTGGTCAAAGTGTCCTAAAAATTTTTCAACCTATATAAAATTATAGACTGCTTCTGATGATAAATCAGCTATACAGAGGTCCCCTTTTTACATACTGAATACATTTATGGCCAAAGAGTCCTCGATCTTGGATTTTCTATACATACTCATAGACTCTTTCTAATGCTACATAAGCCATATAGATATCCATATCTGACCTTTTGAACTTATTTCTGATCAAAGGGTCCTCAAAAGTTTTTAAACTAAATAAAGTTATTGACTCTTTCTGATGATAAATCTGCTATTCAGAGGTCCCCTTTTGACCTACTGAACATATTTCTGGCCAAAGAGTCCTAAAAGATTAACACTATACATTCAGATTTAAATCCTCGGATGTTTTATCCTGACAAAAGTCCATATTTGACATACTGAATTTTTTTCTGGCCAAGGAGTACTCGAAACTTGACCTTTCCATATATACTCGTTGACTCTTTCTGATGTTACGTCAGCCATACAGAAGTCCATATTTGACCCAAGGAACATGTTTCTGGTCAAAGAGTCCTCGATCTTGGGCTTTCTATACATACTCATAGACTCCTTCTGATGCATCATAAGACATATAGATGTCCATATCTGACCTTTTGAACTTGTTTCTGGTCAAAGTGTCCTGAAAATGTTTCAAACTATATACAATTATAGACCGCTTCTGATGATAAATCAGCTATACAGAGGTCGCCTTTTGACATACTGAATATATTTATTCAGTGTTACTAAATATAAAATTATAGAGTGCTTCTGATGATAAATCAGCTATACAGATGTCCCCTTTTGACATACTGAATATATTTATGGCCAAAGAGTCCTCGATCTTGGACTTTCTATACATACTCATAGACTCCTTCTGATGCATCATAAGCCATATAGATGTCCATATCCGACCTTTTGAACTTGTTTCTGGTCAAAGTTTCCTCAAAATGTTTCAAACTATATACAATTATAGACCGCTTCTGATGATAAATCAGCTATACAGAGGTCCCCTTTTGACATACTGACTATATTTATGGCCAAAGAGTCCTCGATCTTGGACTTTCTATACATACTCATAGACTCCTTCTAATGCTACATAAGCCAAATAGATATCCATATCTGACCTTTTGAAATTATTTCTGATCAAAGGGTCCTCAAAAGTTTTTAAACTATATAAAGTTATTGACTCTGTCTGATGATAAATCAGCTATTCAGAGGTCCCATTTTGACCTACTGAACATATTTCTGGCCAAAGAGTCCTAAAAGATTAACACTATACATTCAGATTGAAATCCTCGGATGTTTTATCATCCTGACAAAAGTCCATATTTGACATACTGAATTTTTTTCTGGCCAAGGAGTACTCGAAACTTGACCTTTCCATATATACTCGTTGACTCTTTCTGATGTTACGTCAGCCATACAGAAGTCCATATTTGACCCAAGGAACATGTTTCTGGCCAAAGAGTCCTCGATCTTGGGCTTTCTATACATACTCATAGACTCCTTCTGATGCATCATAAGCCATATAGATGTCCATATCTGACCTTTTGAACTTGTTTCTGGTCAAAGTGTCCTGAAAATGTTTCAAACTATATACAATTATAGACCGCTTCTGATGATAAATCAGCTATACAGAGGTCCCCTTTTGACATACTGACTATATTTATGGCCAAAGAGTCCTCGATCTTGGACTTTCTATACATACTCATAGACTCCTTCTAATGCTACATAAGCCAAATAGATATCCATATCTGACCTTTTGAACTTATTTCTGATCAAAGGGTCCTCAAAAGTTTTTAAACTATATAAAGTTATTGACTCTGTCTGATGATAAATCAGCTATTCAGAGGTCACATTTTGACCTACTGAACATATTTCTGGCCAAAGAGTCCTAAAAGATTAACACTATACATTCAGATTGAAATCCTCGGATGTTTTATCCTGACAAAAGTCCATATTTGACATACTGAATTTTTTTCTGGCCAAGGAGTACTCGAAACTTGACCTTTCCATATATGCTCGTTGACTCTTTCTGATGTTACGTCAGCCATACAGAAGTCCATATTTGACCCAAGGAAGATGTTTCTGGCCAAAGAGTCCTCGATCTTGGGCTTTCTATACATACTCATAGACTCCTTCTGATGCTTCATAAGCCATATAGATGTCCATATCTGACCTTTTGAACTTGTTTCTGGTCAAAATGTCCTCAAAGTTTTTCAAACTATATACAATTATAGACTGCTTCTGATGATAAATCAGCTATACAGAGGTCCCCTTTTGACATACTGACTATATTTATGGCCAAAGAGTCCTCGATCTTGGACTTTCTATACATACTCATAGACTCCTTCTAATGCTACATAAGCCAAATAGATATCCATATCTGACCTTTTGAACTTATTTCTGATCAAAGGGTCCTCAAAAGTTTTTAAACTATATAAAGTTATTGACTCTGTCTGATGATAAATCAGCTATTCAGAGGTCCCATTTTGACCTACTGAACATATTTCTGGCCAAAGAGTCCTAAAAGATTAACACTATACATTCAGATTGAAATCCTCGGATGTTTTATCCTGACAAAAGTCCATATTTGACATACTGAATTTTTTTCTGGCCAAGGAGTACTCGAAACTTGACCTTTCCATATATACTCGTTGACTCTTTCTGATGTTACCTCAGCCATACAGAAGTCCATATTTGACCCAAGGAAGATGTTTCTGGCCAAAGAGTCCTCGATCTTGGGCTTTCTATACATACTCATAGACTCCTTCTGATGCTTCATAAGCCATATAGATGTCCATATCTGACCTTTTCAACTTGTTTCTGGTCAAAGTGTCCTCAAAATTTTTCAACCTATATAAAATTATAGACTGCTTCTGATGATAAATCAGCTATACAGAGGTCTCCTTTTTACATACTGAATACATTTATGGCCAAAGAGTCCTCGATCTTGGACTTTCTATACATATTCATAGACTCCTTCTAATGCTACATAAGCCATATAGAAATTAATAAATGACCTTTTGAACTTATTTCTGATCAAAGGGTCCTCAAAAGTTTTTAAACTATAGAAAGCTATGGACTCCTTTTGATGATAAATCAGCTATTCAGAGGTCCCCTTTTGACCTACTGAACATATTTCTGGCCAAAGAGTCCTCAATCTTGGACCTTCTATACATACTCATAGACTCCTTCTAATGCTACATAAGCCATATAGAAATTAATAAATGACCTTTTGAACTTATTTCTGATCAAAGGGTCCTCAAAAGTTTTTAAAATATATAAAGTTATGGACTCCTTTTGATGATAAATCAGCTATTCAGAGGTCCCCTTTTGACCTACTGAACATATTTCTGGCCAAAGAGTCCTAAAAGTTTAACACTATACATTCAGATTGATATCTTCGGATGTTTCATCATCCTGACAAAAGTCCATATTTGACATACTGAATTTTTTTTTGGCCAAGGAGTACTCGAAACTTGACCTTTCCATATATACTCGTTGACTCTTTCTGATGTTACGTCAGCTATACAGAAGTCCATATTTGACCCAAGGAACATTTTTCTGGCCAAAGTGTCCTCGATTTTGGGCTTTCTGTACATACTCATAGACTCCTTCTGATGCTTCATAAGCCATATAGATGTCCATATCTGACCTTTTGAACTTATTTCTGGTCAAAGGTTCCTCAAAAGTTTTTAAACTATGTAAATGTATAGACTCCTTCTGATGATAAATCAGACCAAAAAAGGTCAAATTTTGAGTCTTGAGTCAATATGTATAGAGAGTTAATGTTCAATGATTTTTTGGCCAAAACATATATTCAGAGGGTCACATATGGACACCTGTTAAAGTGATGAATCATCAGAAGAAGTCTATGAGTATTTAATGTTAACTTGTGAGGACCTTTATGCCAAAAATATTTTCAATCTTTCAATATTTTCATCTATAAAGCCTATGAAGAATCAGAAAGAGTCTATGCGTATGTATGAAAGTTCATGATTGAGAACTCTTTGGCCATAAATATGTTCCTTGGGTCAATAATGGACTTCTGTATGGCTGACGTGACATTAGAAAGAGTCAACAAGTATATATAAAAAGGTCAAGTTTAAACTCTTTGACCAGAAAAAAAGTTCTGGACTTTTGTGAGGATGATATAACATCTGAATATATCAATCTGAATGTATAGTGTTAATCTTTAAGGACTCTTTGGCCAGTAAAATTTTTGGTAGGTCAAATATGGACTTCTGTATGGCTGATTTAATATCAGAAGGAGTCTATACGTTTATGATAGACAAAATCCTATTGAGAATTCTTTGGTCAAATTTTTTTTCAATCGGTCAAATATGGACTACTGTCTGCCTAATTTAACGTTATGAGAAGCCAGTCTATATGTATAGTGAGTTAATGTTCACAGACTCTGGCCAGAAATATGTTCACTGGGTGAAAAATTGACTACTGGCTGAAAATACAACATCACAAGAAGTCAACATCTGTAGTATAGCAAGATAATGTTCATGAACTCTTTGGCCAGAAATATGTCCAGAAGGTCAAATATGGAGTTTGTCAGGATGATAAAACATCTGAAGATATCGATCTGAATGTAGTGTTAATCTTTTAGGACTCTCTGGCCAGAAATATGTTCAGTAGGTCAAAAGGGGGCCTCTGAATAGCTGATTTATCATCAGAAAGAGTCAATAACTTTAAACTTTAAACTTAAACTTTAAAGTTTATACTTTGAAAACTTTTGAGGACCCTTTGATCAGAAATAAGTTCAAAAGGTCAGATATGGATATCTATATGGCTTATGCAGCATTAGAAGGAGTCTATGAGTATGTATAGAAAGTCCAAGATCGAGGACTCTTTGGCCAGAAATATGTTCAGTAGGTCAAAAGGGGACCTCTGTATAGCTGATTTATCATCAGAAAGAGTCAATAACTTTATATAGTTTGAAAAATGTTGAGGACACTTTGACCAGAAACAAGTTCAAAAGGTCAGAACTGGACATCTATATGGCTTATGAAGCATCAGAAGGAGTCTATGAGTATGTATAGAAAGCCCAAGATCGAGGACTTTTTGGCCAGAAACATGTTCCTTGGGTCAAATATGGACTTCTCTATGGCTGACGTAACATCAGAAAGAGTCAACGAGTATATATGGAAAGGTCAAGTTTCGAGTACTCCTTGGCCAGAAAAAAATTCAGTATGTCAAATATGGACTTTTGTCAGGATGATATAACATCTGAAGATATCAGTCTGAATGTATAGTGTTAATCTTTTAGGACTCTATGGCCAGAAATATGTTCAGTATGTCAAAAGGGGACCTCTGAATAGCTGATTTATCATCAGAAGGAGTGTATAACTTTATATAGTTTAAAAACTTTTGAGGACCCTTTGACCAGAAATAAGTTCAAAAGGTCAGATATGGATATCTAAATAGCTTATGTAGCATTAGAAGGAGTCTATGAGTATGTACAGAAAGTCCAAGATCGGACTACAGTCTGGCTGATAAAACATCACGAGAAGTCTGTATAGTAATAGAAATATGTATAGTAAGGTTAAAGTTCAAGGTCTCATTCCAGAAATATGTCCAGAAGGTCAAATATGGACTTTTGTATGGCTTATTTAACATCAGAAGGAGTCATATAGTTTATCATAGTCAAAGTCCTTTTGAGAACTCTTTGGTCATCTTTTTTTTCAATCGGTCAAATATGGACTACGGTCTGTCTGATTTAACATTACGTTAAGTCAGTCTATATGTATAGCAAGATAATGTTCAAGAACTCTTTGGCCAGAAATATTTTCAGTAGGTCAAAAGGGGCCCTCTGTATAGCTGATTTATCATCAGAAGGAGTCCATAACTTTAATAGTTTGAAAAATTTTGAGGACACTTTCAGGTGTCGACGAGTATGTATAGAAAGTTAAAATCAATTAACTGAATGTACAAATAATGCATTCGAATAGACAAAATATACAGCTATTTCATCTATGCAATGAAACATACAACATATGTGCTTTCGCACTGCACTGCATACTCAGCAAACTTATTCATTTGTTCATTGAAGGGAAATTATTGCATTAGCTATCGCATTACAATGCATAGAATAACCTCGTGTGCAAAGAAGAGATAAACGTGTTGCATTGCATTTTGCATTTCAATGCATGCCAGAAATAACTCATTCCTTTGTGACAACAGACAACGATGTACATTGAAGGATATCATATATGCTATGCACCTCTTGCTTTGCATTGCATTGCACACTAACTCATTCCCATGTTCATAAAAAGAAAACATGTGTTGCTGCATTGCATTGCACAAACGATCTAACGTTGTGCATTGAAGAATAACAAATAGGCAATGAACTTCTTGCATTGCATTGCACACCTGAACTAATTCAATCCTATGTTCATTAAAGAAATAATATACTTGTTGTTGCATTGCATTGCACAAACGATCTAACATTGTGCATTGAAGAAAAACATAGGCTATGCACTTTCTTGCATTGCATTGCTCACCAGAACTAATTAATTCCCATGTTCATTAAAGAGCTAACGAATGTTATTGCATTGCACAAACGATCTAACATTGTGCATTGAAGAATAACATATAGGCTATGCATTTCGTACATTGCATTGCATTGCACACCAGAACTAATTCATTACCATGTTCATTAAAGAGATAACGAATGTTATTGCATTGCATTGCACAAACAATCTAACGTTGTGCATTGAAGAATAACATAGGCTATGCATTTCTTGCATTGCATTGCACAAACGATCTAACGTTGTTAAAGAGATAACGTTCTAACGTTAACGTTCAATAAAGAGATAATGAATGTTATTGCATTGCACAAACGATCTTACGTTGTGCAGTGAAGAATAACGTGTAGGCTATGCACTTCTTGTATTGCATTGCATTGCATTGCACACCAGAACTAACTCAATCCCATGTTCATTAAAGAGATAACATATGTTTTGTTGCATTGCATTCCACAAACGATCTAATTGTGTGCATTGAACAATAACATATAGGCTATGCACTTCTTGCATTGCATTGCATTGCACACCAGAACTAACTCAATCCCATGTTCATTAAAGAGATAACATATGTCTTGTTGCAATGCATTGCACAAACGATCAAACGTTGTGCATTGAAGAATAACATATAGGCTATGCACTTCTTGCATTGCATTGCATTGCACACCAGAACTAACTCAAACCCATGTTCATTAATAGAGATAACATATGTTTTGTTGCATTGCATTGCACAAACGATCCAATGTTGTGCATTGAAGAATAACTTATGTGTTGTTGCATTGCACACCAGAACTAACTCATTCCCATGTTCATTAAAGAGATAACATATGTGTTCCTGCATTGCATTGCATTGCACAAACGATCTAACGTTGTACATTGAAGAATAACATATAGGCTATGCACTACTTGCATTGCATTGCACACCAGCACTAACTCATTCCCATGTTCATTAAAGAGATAACATATGTTTTGCTGCATTGCATTGCATTGCACAAACGATCTAACGTTGTGCATTGAAGAATAACATATAGGCTATGCACTTCTTGCATTGAATTGCATTGCACACCAGAACTAACTCATTCCCATGTTCATTAAAGAGATAACATATGTTTTGCTGCATTGCATTGCATTGCACAAACGATCTAACGTTGTGCATTGAAGAATAACATATAGGCTATGCACTTCTTGCATTGCATTGCATTGCACACCAGAACTAACTCAATCCCATGTTCATTAAAGAGATAACATATGTCTTGTTGCAATGCATTGCACAAACGATCTAACGTTGTGCATTGAAGAATTACATATAGGCTATTGCATTGCATTGCACACCAGAACTAACTCAATCCCATGTTCATTAATAGAGATAACATATGTTTTGTTTCATTGCATTGCACAAACGATCTAATGTTGTGCATTGAAGAATAACTTATGCACTTCTTGCATTGCATTGCATTGCACACCAGAACTAACTCATTCCCATGTTCATTAAAGAGATAACATGTTTTGCTGCACTGCATTGCATTGCACAAACGATCTAACGTTGTGCATTGAAGAATAACATATAGGCTATGCACTTCTTGCATTGAATTGCATTGCACACCAGAACTAACTCAGTCCCATGTTCATTAAAGAGATAACATATGTCTTGTTGCAATGAATTGCACAAAAGATCTAACGTTGTGCTTTGAAGAATAACGTAAAGGCTATTGCATTGCATTGCACACCAGAACTAACTCATTCCCATGTTCATTAAAGAGACAACATATGTGTTGCTGCATTGCATTGCATTGCATTGCACAAACGATCTAACGTTGTGCATTGAAGAATAACCTATAGGATATGCACTTCTTGCATTGCATTGCATTGCACACCAGAACTAACTCAATCCCATGTTCATTAAAGAGATAACATATGTCTTGTTGCAATGCATTGCACAAACGATCTAACGTTGTGCATTGAAGAATTACATACTGTATAGGCTATTGCATTGCATTGCACACCAGAACTAACTCAATCCCATGTTCTTTAATAGAGATAACATATGTTTTGTTTCATTGCATTGCACAAACGATCTAATGTTGTGCATTGAAGAATAACTTATGCACTTCTTGCATTGCATTGCATTGCACACCAGAACTAACTCATTCCCATGTTCATTAAAGAGATAACATGTTTTGCTGCATTGCATTGCATTGCACAAACGATCTAACGTAGTGCATTGAAGAATAACTTATAAGCTTGCACTTCTTGCATTGCATTGCACACCAGCACTAACTCATTCCCATGTTCATTAAAGAGATAACATATGTTTTGCTGCATTGCATTGCATTGCACAAACGATCTAACGTTGTGCATTGAAGAATAACATATAGGCTATGCACTTCTTGCATTGCATTGCATTGCACACCAGAACTAACTCAATCCCATGTTCATTAAAGAGATAACATATGTCTTGCAATGCATTGCACAAAACATCTAACGTTGTGCATTGAAGAATAACTTATAAGCTTGCACTTCTTGCATTGCATTGCACACCAGCACTAACTCATTCCCATGTTCATTAAAGAGATAACATATGTTTTGCTGCATTGCATTGCATTGCACAAACGATCTAACGTTGTGCATTGAAGAATAACATATAGGCTATGCACTTCTTGCATTGAATTGGATTGCACACCAGAAAAACTCAATCCCATGTTCATTAAAGAGATAACATATGTCTTGCAATGCATTGCACAAAACATCTAACGTTGTGCATTGAAGAATAACAAATGCACTTCTTCATTGCATTGCATTGCACACCAGAACTAACTCATTCCCATGTTCATTAAAGAGATAACATATGTCTTGTTGCAATGCATTGCACCAACGATCTAACGTTGTGCATTGAAGAATAACATATAGGCTATTGCATTGCATTGCACACCAGAACTAACTCATTCCCATGTTCTTTAAAGAGACAACATATGTTTTGCTGCATTGCATTGCATAGCACAAACGATCTAACGTTGTGCATTGAAGAATAACCTATAGGATATGCACTTCTTGCATTGCATTGCATTGCACACCTGAACTAACTCAATCCCATGTTCATTAAAGAGATAACATATGTCTTGTTGCAATACATTGCACAAAAGATCTAACGTTGTGCATTGAATAATAACATATAGTCTATGCACTTCTTGCATTGCATTGCACACCAGAACTAACTCAATGCCATGTTCATTAAAGAGATAACATATGTCTTGTTGCAATGAATTGCACAAAAGATCTAACGTTGTGCATTGAAGAACAACATAAAGGCTATTGCATTGCATTGCATTGCATTGCATTGCATTGCATTGCATTGCACACCAGAACTAACTCAATCCCATGTTCATTAAAGAGATAACATATGTCTTGTTGCAATGCATTGCACAAAAGATCTAACGTTGTGCACTGAAGAATAACATATGCACTTCTTGCATTGCATTGCATTGCACACCAGAACTAAGCCATTCCCATGTTCATTAAAGAGACAACATATGTGTTGCTGCATTGCACTAACGATCTAACGTTGTGCATTGAAGAATAATTTATAAGCTTGCACTTCTTGAATTGCATTGCACACCAGCACTAACTCATTCCCATGTTCATTAAAGAGATAACATATGTGTTGCTGCATTGCATTGCATTGCACAAACGATCTAACGTTGTGCATTGAAGAATAACCTATAGGATATGCACTTCTTGCATTGCATTGCATTGCACACAAGAACTAACTCAATCCCATGTTCATTAAAGAGATAACATATGTCTTGTTGCAATGCATTGCACAAACGATCTAACGTTGTGCATTGAAGAATAACATATAGGCTATTGCATTGCATTGCACACCAGAACTAACTCAATCCCATGTTCATTAATAGAGATAACATATGTTTTGTTGCATTGCATTGCACAAACGATCTAATGTTTTGCATTGAAGAATAACTTATGTGTTGTTGCATTGCATTGCATTGCACACCAGAACTAACTCATTCCCATGTTCATTAAAGAGATAACATATGTTTTGCTGCATTGCACAAACGATCTAACGTTGTGCATTGAAGAATAACATAAAGGCTATTGCATTGCATTGCACACCAGAACTAACTCATTCCCATGTTCATTAAAGAGATAACATGTTTTGCTGCATTGCATTGCATTGCACAAACGATTTAACATTGTGCATTGAAGAATAACTTATAAGCTTGCACTTCTTGCATTGCATTGCACACCAGCACTAACTCATTCCCATGTTTATTAAAGAGATAACATATGTTTTGCTGCATTGCATTGCATTGCACAATCGATCTAACGTTGTGCATTGAAGAATAACCTATAGGATATGCACTTCTTGCATTGCATTGCATTGCACACCAGAACTAACTCAATCCCATGTTCATTAAAGAGATAACATATGTCTTGTTGCAATGCATTGCACAAACGATCTAACGTTGTGCATTGAATAATTACATATAGGCTATTGCATTGCATTGCACACCAGAACTAACTCAATCCCGTTCATTAATAGAGATAACATATGTTTTGTTGCATTGCATTGCACAAACGATCTAACGTTGTGCATTAAAGAATAACATATAGGCTATGCACTTCTTGCATTGCATTGCATTGCACACCCAAAATAACTCATTCCCATGTTCATTAAAGAGATAACGTGTGTTGTTGCATTGCATTGCATTGCATTGCATTGCATTGCATTGCACAAACGATCTAAAGTTGTGCATTGAAGAATAACATATAGGCTATGCACGCATTGCATTGCATTGCACACCAGAACTAACTCAATCCCATGTTCATTAATGAAATAACATATCTGTTGCTGCATTGCATTGCACAAACGATCTAACGTTGTGCATTGAAGAATAACATATAGGCTATGCACTTCTTGCATTGCATTGTCTTGCATACCAGAACTAATTTATTCACATGTTCATTAAAGAGATGTGTCTCATTGGAATGCACAAACGATCTAACGTTGTGCATTGAAGAATAACATATAGGCTATGCACGTCTTGCATTGCATTGCATTGCATTGCACACCCAAACTAACTCATTCCCATGTTCATTAAAGAAATAACGTGTGTTGATGCATTGCATTGCACAAACGATCTAACGTTGTGCATTTAATAATAACATATAGGCTATGCACGTCTTGCATTGCAGTGCATTGCATTGCACACCCAAACTAACTCATTCCCATGTTCATTAAAGAGATGTGTTGTTGCATTGCATTGCACAAAATATCTAACGTTGTGCATTGAAGAATAACATATAGGTTATGCAATTCTTGCATTGCATTGCATTACACACCCAAAATAACTCATTCCCATGTTCATTAAAGAGATAACCTGTGTTGTTGCATTGCATTGCATTGCATTGCACAAACGATCTAACGTTGTACATTGAAGAATAACATATAGGCTATGCAGGCATTGCATTGCATTGCATTGCACACGAGAACTAACTCGTTCCAATGTTCATTAAAGAGATAACATATGTGTTGTTGCATTGCATTGAACAAACGATCTAACGTTGTGCACATAAGAATAGCATATAGGTCAGGCACTTCTTGCATTGCATTGCACACCCAAACTAACTCATTCCCATGTTCATTAAAGAGATGTGTTGCATTGCAATGCACAAACGATCTAACGTTGTGCATTGAAGAATAACATGTAGGCTATGCAATTCTTGCATTGCATTGCACACCAAAACTAACTCAATCCCATGTTCATTAAAGAAATAACGTGTGTTGATGCATTGCATTGCACAAACGATCTAATGTTGTCCTTTGAATAATAACATATAGGCTATGCACGTCTTGCATTGCATTGCATTGCATTGCACACCCAAACTAACTCATTCCCATGTTCATTAAAGAGATGTGTTGTTGCATTGCATTGCACAAAATATCTAACGTTGTGCATTGAAGAATAACATAAAGGCTATTGCATTGCATTGCACACCAGAACTAACTCATTCCCATGTTCATTAAAGAGACAACATATGTGTTGCTGCATTGCATTGCATTGCATTGCACAAACGATCTAACGTTGTGCATTGAAGAATAACATATAGGCTATGCAGGCATTGCATTGCATTGCATTGCACACCAGAACTAACTCGTTCCAATGTTCATTAAAGAGATAACATATGTGTTGTTGCATTGCACAAACGATCTAACGTTGTGCATCATTGAAGAAAAACATATAGGCAATGCACTTCTTGCATTACATTGCACGCCAGAACTAATTCATTCCCATGTTCATTAAAGAGATGTGTTGTTGCAATGCATTGCACAAAACATCTAACGTTGTGCATTGAAGAATAACAAATGCACTTCTTCATTGCATTGCATTGCACACCAGAACTAACTCATTCCCATGTTCATTAAAGAGATAACATATGTCTTGTTGCAATGCATTGCACCAACGATCTAACGTTGTGCATTGAAGAATAACATATAGGCTATTGCATTGCATTGCACACCAGAACTAACTCATTCCCATGTTCTTTAAAGAGACAACATATGTTTTGCTGCATTGCATTGCATAGCACAAACGATCTAACGTTGTGCATTGAAGAATAACCTATAGGATATGCACTTCTTGCATTGCATTGCATTGCACACCTGAACTAACTCAATCCCATGTTCATTAAAGAGATAACATATGTCTTGTTGCAATACATTGCACAAAAGATCTAACGTTGTGCATTGAATAATAACATATAGTCTATGCACTTCTTGCATTGCATTGCATTGCACACCAGAACTAACTCAATGCCATGTTCATTAAAGAGATAACATATGTCTTGTTGCAATGAATTGCACAAAAGATCTAACGTTGTGCATTGAAGAACAAAATAAAGGCTATTGCATTGCATTGCATTGCATTGCATTGCATTGCACACCAGAACTAACTCAATCCCATGTTCATTAAAGAGATAACATATGTCTTGTTGCAATGCATTGCACAAAAGATCTAACGTTGTGCACTGAAGAATAACATATGCACTTCTTGCATTGCATTGCATTGCACACCAGAACTAACCCATTCCCATGTTCATTAAAGAGACAACATATGTGTTGCTGCATTGCATTGCATTGCATTGCACAAACGATCTAACGTTGTGCATTGAAGAATAACATATAGGCTATGCACTTGCATTGCATTGCATTGCATTGCATTGCATTGCACACCAGAACTAACTCAATTCCATGTTGATTAAAGAGATAACATATGTCTTGTTGCAATGCATTGCACAAAAGATCTAACGTTGTGCATTGAAGAATAACATATGCACTTCTTGCATTGCATTGCATTGCACACCAGAACTAACTCATTCCCATGTTCATTAAAGAGATAACATGTTTTGCTGCATTGCACTAACGATCTAACGTTGTGCATTGAAGAATAATTTATAAGCTTGCACTTCTTGAATTGCATTGCACACCAGCACTAACTCATTCCCATGTTCATTAAAGAGATAACATATGTGTTGCTGCATTGCATTGCATTGCACAAACGATCTAACGTTGTGCATTGAAGAATAACCTATAGGATATGCACTTCTTGCATTGCATTGCATTGCACACAAGAACTAACTCAATCCCATGTTCATTAAAGAGATAACATATGTCTTGTTGCAATGCATTGCACAAACGATCTAACGTTGTGCATTGAAGAATAACATATAGGCTATTGCATTGCATTGCACACCAGAACTAACTCAATCCCATGTTCATTAATAGAGATAACATATGTTTTGTTGCATTGCATTGCACAAACGATCTAATGTTTTGCATTGAAGAATAACTTATGTGTTGTTGCATTGCATTGCATTGCACACCAGAACTAACTCATTCCCATGTTCATTAAAGAGATAACATATGTTTTGCTGCATTGCATTGCACAAACGATCTAACGTTGTGCATTGAAGAATAACATAAAGGCTATTGCATTGCATTGCACACCAGAACTAACTCATTCCCATGTTCATTAAAGAGATAACATGTTTTGCTGCATTGCATTGCATTGCACAAACGATTTAACATTGTGCATTGAAGAATAACTTATAAGCTTGCACTTCTTGCATTGCATTGCACACCAGCACTAACTCATTCCCATGTTCATTAAAGAGATAACATATGTTTTGCTGCATTGCATTGCATTGCACAATCGATCTAACGTTGTGCATTGAAGAATAACCTATAGGATATGCACTTCTTGCATTGCATTGCATTGCACACCAGAACTAACTCAATCCCATGTTCATTAAAGAGATAACATATGTCTTGTTGCAATGCATTGCACAAACGATCTAACGTTGTGCATTGAAGAATTACATATAGGCTATTGCATTGCATTGCACACCAGAACTAACTCAATCCCGTTCATTAATAGAGATAACATATGTTTTGTTGCATTGCATTGCACAAACGATCTAACGTTGTGCATTAAAGAATAACATATAGGCTATGCACTTCTTGCATTGCATTGCATTGCACACCCAAAATAACTCATTCCCATGTTCATTAAAGAGATAACGTGTGTTGTTGCATTGCATTGCATTGCATTGCATTGCACAAACGATCTAAAGTTGTGCATTGAAGAATAACATATAGGCTATGCACGCATTGCATTGCATTGCACACCAGAACTAACTCAATCCCATGTTCATTAATGAAATAACATATCTGTTGCTGCATTGCATTGCACAAACGATCTAACGTTGTGCATTGAAGAATAACATATAGGCTATGCACTTCTTGCATTGCATTGTCTTGCATACCAGAACTAATTTATTCACATGTTCATTAAAGAGATGTGTCTCATTGGAATGCACAAACGATCTAACGTTGTGCATTGAAGAATAACATATAGGCTATGCACGTCTTGCATTGCATTGCATTGCATTGCACACCCAAACTAACTCATTCCCATGTTCATTAAAGAAATAACGTGTGTTGATGCATTGCATTGCACAAACGATCTAACGTTGTGCATTTAATAATAACATATAGGCTATGCACGTCTTGCATTGCAGTGCATTGCATTGCACACCCAAACTAACTCATTCCCATGTTCATTAAAGAGATGTGTTGTTGCATTGCATTGCACAAAATATCTAACGTTGTGCATTGAAGAATAACATATAGGTTATGCAATTCTTGCATTGCATTGCATTACACACCCAAAATAACTCATTCCCATGTTCATTAAAGAGATAACCTGTGTTGTTGCATTGCATTGCATTGCATTGCACAAACGATCTAACGTTGTACATTGAAGAATAACATATAGGCTATGCAGGCATTGCATTGCATTGCATTGCACACGAGAACTAACTCGTTCCAATGTTCATTAAAGAGATAACATATGTGTTGTTGCATTGCATTGAACAAACGATCTAACGTTGTGCACATAAGAATAGCATATAGGTCAGGCACTTCTTGCATTGCATTGCACACCCAAACTAACTCATTCCCATGTTCATTAAAGAGATGTGTTGCATTGCAATGCACAAACGATCTAACGTTGTGCATTGAAGAATAACATGTAGGCTATGCAATTCTTGCATTGCATTGCACACCAAAACTAACTCAATCCCATGTTCATTAAAGAAATAACGTGTGTTGATGCATTGCATTGCACAAACGATCTAATGTTGTCCTTTGAATAATAACATATAGGCTATGCACGTCTTGCATTGCATTGCATTGCATTGCACACCCAAACTAACTCATTCCCATGTTCATTAAAGAGATGTGTTGTTGCATTGCATTGCACAAAATATCTAACGTTGTGCATTGAAGAATAACATAAAGGCTATTGCATTGCATTGCACACCAGAACTAACTCATTCCCATGTTCATTAAAGAGACAACATATGTGTTGCTGCATTGCATTGCATTGCATTGCACAAACGATCTAACGTTGTGCATTGAAGAATAACATATAGGCTATGCAGGCATTGCATTGCATTGCATTGCACACCAGAACTAACTCGTTCCAATGTTCATTAAAGAGATAACATATGTGTTGTTGCATTGCACAAACGATCTAACGTTGTGCATCATTGAAGAAAAACATATAGGCAATGCACTTCTTGCATTACATTGCACGCCAGAACTAATTCATTCCCATGTTCATTAAAGAGATGCATTGCATTGCATTGCATGAAAAAGATCTAACGTTGTGCACAGAAGAATAGCGTATAGGTCAGGCACTTCTTGCATTGCTTTGCACACCCAAACTAACTCATTCCCATGTTCATTAAAGAGAAAACGTGTGTTATTGCATTGCATTGCATTTCACACCAAAACTAACTCAATCCCATGTCCATTAAAGAGATAACATATGTGTTTTTGCTTTGCATTGCACAAACGATCTAACGTTGTGCACATATAGGTTATGCACTTCTTGCATTGCATTGCATTGCACACCAGAACTAACTCATTCCCATTGTTCATGAAAGAGATAACGTGTGTTGTTGCATTGCATTGCACAAACGATCTAACGTTGTGCATCATTGATGTAAAACATATAGGCAATGCACTTCTTGCTTTGCATTGCATTGCACACCAGAACTAACTCATTCCCATGTTCATTAAAGAGATGACGTTTGTTGTTGCATTGCATTGCACAAACGATCTAACGTTGTGCATTGAAGAATAACATTGGCTATGCCCTTCTTGCATTGCATTGCACATCCAAACTAACTCATTCCCATGTTCATTAAAGAGCTAACGTGTGCATTGCATTGCACAAACGATCTAACGTTGTGCATTGAAGAATAACATATAGAGAATGCACTTCTTGCATTTAATTGCATTGCACACCAGAACTAAGTCATTCCTATGTTCAATAAAGAGATAAATTATGTGTTTGTGCATTGTATTGCACAAACGATCTAACGTTGTGCATCCTTGAAGAAAAACATATAGGCAATGCTTTTCTTGCATTGCTTTGCATTGCATTGCACACCAGAACCAACTCATTCCCATGTTCATTAAAGAGATGACATGTGTGTTGTTGCATTGCTTTGCACAAACGATGTAACGTTGTGCATTGAATAATAATAGATAGGCTATTGCATTGCATTGCATTGCATTGCACACCAGAACTAACTCAATCCATTAAAGAGATAACATATGAGTTGTTGCATTGCACAAACGATCTAACTTTGCACTGAAGAATAACATATAGGTTATGCACTTCTTGCATTGCATTGCATTGCACACCTAAACTAACTCATTCCCATGCATGTTCATTAAAGAGATAACGTGTGTTGTTGCATTGCACAAACGATCCAACGTTGTGCATTGAATAATAATAGGCTATTGCATTGCATTGCACACCAGAACTAACTCAATCCATTAAAGAGATAACATATGAGTTGTTGCATTGCACAAACGATCTGACTTTGCACTGAAGAATAACATATAGGTTATGCACTTCTTGCATTGCATTGCATTGCACACCAGAACTAACTCATTCCTATGCTATGCACTTCTTGCATTGCACACCAGAACTAACTCATTCCCATGTTCATTAAAAGAGATAACATATGTGTGTTGTTGCATTGCATTGCACAAACGATCTAACGTTGTGCATTGAAGAATGCAATAGGCTATGCTCTTCTTGCATTGCATTGCACACCCAAACTAACTCATTCCCATGTTCATTAAAGAGATGTGTTGTTGCATTGCATTGCACAAACGATCTAACGTTGTGCATTGAAGAATAACATATAGGCTCTTCTTGCATTGCACTGCACACCCAAACTAACTCAGTCCCATGTTCATTAAAGAGATAACGTGTGTTGTTGCATTGCATTGCACAAACGATCTAACGTTGTGCACAGAAGAATAACATATAGGCTATGCACGCATTGCACACCAGAACTAACTCTTTCCTATGTTCATTAAAGAGATAACATGAGTTGTTGCATTGCATTGCATTGCACAAACGATCTAACGTTGTGCATTGAAGAATAACATAGGCTTTGCACGCATTGCATTGCATTGCACACCAGAACTAACTCATTCCTATGTTCATTAAAGAGAGAACATATGTGTTGTTGCATTGCAGTGCACAAACGATCTAACGTTGTGCATCGTTGAAGAATAACATAGGGTATGCACTTCTTGCATTGCATTGCACATCAAAACTAACTCAATCCAAAGTTCATTAAAGAAATAACATATGTGTTGCTGCATTGCATTGCACAAACGATCTAACATTGTGCAGTGAAGAATAACATTATGCACATTTCGCATTGCATTGCAAACCAGAACTAACTCATTCCCATGTTCATTAAAGAGATGACATGTGTGTTGTTGCATTGCATTGCACAAACGATCTAACGCTGTGCATTGAAGATTAACATATAGGCTATGCCCTTCTTGTATTGTTCACCAGAACTAACTCAATCCCATGTTCATTAAAGAGATAACGTGGGTTGTTGCATTGCATTGCACAAACAATCTAACGTTGTGCATTGAAGAATAACATATAGGCTATGCACTTCTTTTATTGCATTGCAATAAGGAATAACTCTGCAATGATAAATCCGCATTTTTAAGCCAGCTAACAGTAGGCTCATATTCAGAATGTCATTCTCGTATAACGCCAATGACCGCACAAATGGCCTTCCTTTGTGAAATATAGCAGACCACCTTTTTAAATTAACAATTTAAAAAAGGTGGTGTGTTATAGTCAGACAGACAGACAGACAGACAGACAGACATAGATAGATAGATTGATTCTATCTAAATTTAGGAACATAACAAGCATTACAAATCATCTCGTGTGGAGAAAAAATATTGTTTATTCTGAGCAGTATGGCAAGCCATTGGAAAGAGCAGGATAACTTGTAGGCCATAGCCAACTTGAAAGGAAAACAAATTTGCCGAGTAAAAACAGAGTTTGTGTTGTTGAATCATATTTTTTTTCAAGTACATCTTAAATATAGAGCTCATGACAAATAAAAGTTCCAGATGGACAAATTCAAATGCAAAAACCAGTGGAATAACAATATCTTAAAAGAAACGACAGAGTGGCAAACTTTGAAGTAGGGTTAAAGTTTTAATTAGTTGTAAAGCTTGAAGTGTAAATCTTGTTCTCATACACAGATATGGCCTATTTATGAATGAAATTCATGCATTTGTTTGTCATTTAAACTGATTCAAACAGGTAAAGAGACTAGAAAAGACTTATTATCCTGTCGCCCCCTCCAGTGGACAGCATTAAGTATTACGGCCTTCATTGCTCAGATAATGCAAGTCGATGGATTTTTTGGAAAAGTCAGTCTGACCTGTTACTAGTTAGAAAATATATAAGCGAGTCAGACCAGTCTGAAGGTCTGAGCTGAGTTTGGTGAAACATTAAAGTTCTAGGCGGAGTCAATTTCTCATAATAATAATACATAATAATAATGTTAAAAAATATGCTGGCTTTCTCAAGCCAACATAATAAAGAAAACTCAGAGAAACATCGACCAATTCAGTATGTAATAAAATTGTTACAATAACATTTGAAAGGTATGCCGTGCTCTTCAACCAACATGATTTTAATTAATCCCAAACTCTGCTAATTTTGTCAGTATTAATGTACGTTCACTTCTAGCTTCTCTCTTTTATGTCTCTTTCTTTTCATGTGAACTGAGTAGGCTACACATGCATACATTCATAAATATAATCTTTATTTCTGTTTTATTTTTACGTCACACACTTTTGATGTAAATAAAAGACGAGAGTGGTAC
Source organism: Rutilus rutilus (assembly GCF_951802725.1). Classification (NCBI taxonomy): domain Eukaryota; kingdom Metazoa; phylum Chordata; class Actinopteri; order Cypriniformes; family Leuciscidae; genus Rutilus; species Rutilus rutilus. Next base: position 16,061,837 of record NC_140220.1, on the reverse strand, counting down.
ATGTTACGGACATATTATCATGGTACAGTTCAGCCTATTATTTTTATTTCCACTTCCCTTTTATCCAAAGAGACAGAACTATTTGCACTGTATTTATCAACGGGAAATACATCATGCTAAAATAATCTGTCATATACTGTGGCTCACATGATTGGGGTCGCTTTGCAAGTCGCAGCAGGACGAATTACGTGAGCAGCAACATATTTCTGCTTCAAATATTGTGCGTGGTTAACAGTGCACAACATTAGTTTCAGACATTATTTTATTAAAGTGCATTTGTCAGTGCCGCATTCGTACTGACTCTTATTCTGCCTGACAGAAAGAAAAGCTCGTAGCTTACTGAAGGCGGAGCGGTTTGACCAATCAGATGAAAGGGGCGTTTCATTCCCACGTGTGCAAATGAAATATCGAACCCATAAACCGATTTGTAAACCACAAACGAAAAATGAAAAATCGAGCCAAAATCAAATTTTTCGTTCTTTAAACTAAACTAAAAAACGAATAAACGAGGTTTTCAATTCTCGTTATTCCATTCCAAACAGGAAATCAAATGACCCGTTTAAATCCAATCCGGGTCCGTGTAACGCTTTGCAGTTCTTTGTTCAATTTGAAATTTAATAATCAGAAATGAGAAAACAGTCCGTGTACGTTTTGATAGTTTGTTTTTTCGTTTGAAACACAAAACAAAATAACGAGAAACCACCTGTTTTTCGTTTGTCGTTTCAAATCAAAAACAAAGAAACGGTAAAAAAAGAGCCGTTCTCCCGTTTTTGGTTCTGAATCCAAAAGCGAAAAATGACAAAACCAAAATCAAATAACGGTCCGATTTAGTTTTTTTGAAATTCCATTTTCCATTTTTCCGTTTGAAGATCTACATTGAAATATAGACAGGTTGGCCACGTGACCCGGAAGTAATAGTAAATATGGCCTATCAAAATAAAAGCCAAGCTTTTAGAACGGTCATAATATTCAGCGCTAATGTTATACCAGAGTAACGTTAAAGGAAGAAAAATCAATTAATAAATAGCCTTACATAAACCGGACCGGAATAAATATGTTAGCAACAGTAGTTTATTACAGCTATTTAATATCCAGACATCACCAGTCACGTTTAATGAGCGCATTGTTTGGCTCAATTTGTGTGTGCAGAGTTGTTACTGTTAGCGCTATATTATATAGTTAAATGTATATTTAATGTGGTTTCCACCGTAATGGATAACTGTTCCCCCTTTCTACCAGCAGGTGGCAGTATTTAAATGACTGATTAACACTGTATAACGTGAGCGAGGTAACAGCGTGTCCTTGGGCTTTTTGAAAATAGATATGATGCGTTAGGATAAAATTATATTTGAGGACCAACACAAGTTTTACGAGGGTGTCAATCGAATGGCAAAGACGAGATAGGGACGGATATTATTAGGCCTACGCATGACGTCACGTGGGAATTCACGTTGACAAGTATTCATTCAATCGCTGTCAGTTCGCTGTCCATTACGGTGGAAACCACATTAAATATAAATTTAATTATATAATATAGCGCTAATAGTAACAACTCTGCACACACAATAAGTTCTTAGGTTAACCTATATTACCAACTGTATTGAGTCAAACAATGCGCTCATTAAACGCGACTGGTGATGTCTGGATAGGCACGATATTAAATAGCTGTAATAAACTACTGTTGCTAACTACTTTATGTTTGCAAAATATCGAACAAGTACCCCTAGCTTTATCTACAATATCTAAATTCTCAAAAGTATCAGGATTAAAACTAAACGTTAAAAAATGTGAAATTCTGCCCCTAAAAGACAGCAGCCAATCTGAAATATCTCGCTCAAAAACACTATAACTTATCTTGGTATTAAAATATCGAGAAATCCTAGAGAAACTCTGGACCTATATGCTCCCGGTGACTCAGACCATCAAAACCAAATTTAATTGTTGGTCTGCCAGAGATCTATCCATATATGGCAGAGTTCTGTTAAGTAAGGCAGAAGGGATGTCAAGAGGAGCTTATGTTTTCTCATCACTAGATGTTCCAAAATCCACTTGTTCCCAATTTGATAAAATTCTCTTCAAATTTATATGGAAGAATAAGCCTGACAAGGTTAAAAGGTCTGTTCTCTCAAACCCTCTGGCTGAAGGTGGTCTGAATGTACTGACATTTACTTCTTTTAACCAAATTATAAAAATCAACTGGATTAAAAGATTCCTCAAGTGTCCAAATAGTATGTGGAATATTATTCCAAACAGCTTATTTGAAACTATTGGTGGTCTTAACTTTCTATTGATATGTCCTTTTTCGGTAGGAAAACTCCCCGTGAAATTAAGCAATTTTCATAAACAAACCTTGTTATGTTGGAATCTTATCTTTAAACACAATTTCTCCCCACTATGGGGCAGTCATGGCCTAGTGGTTAGGGAGTTGGACTGGTAACCCAAGGTTGCTGGTTCGATTCCAGAACCGGTGGGAAATGACTGAGGTGCCCTTGAGCAAGGCACCTAACCCCTAATCGCTCCCCGGGCGCCACACAAAGGCTGCCCGCTGCTCTGGGTGTGTATCCACGTTTGCAGTGTGTGTGTGTTAACTACTCACTACTCTGCTCCTAATGTGTGTGCATTAACTTGGATGGGTTAAATGCAGAGGTCAAATTCCAAGTATGGGTTACCATACTTGGCCGTCACGTGTCACTTTCACTTTCACTTCAAAAACAAAACACTCTTTCTGAATAATTGGTTTATGAGTAATCTGAATACAGTAAACAATCTGCTAAATACAAAAAATGAATTTTATTCTTATGAGCACTTCATGGAAAAATATGGTATTGATACATCTCAAGAAGAATTCGAAATGGTGATTGAGTCTATTCCTGTTAGTCTTGTTTCTTTAGCACAGAGCATACAGACAGATACTTCTCTATCTGTAACAGTCGTTCTCCTGCTATTTCTGGCATTCCACTTACAGATAAGAGATGTAACAATACTTTTATTAGAAACATACTTGATCCTACCACTCCTGTAAACACCGATGGACTTTACTGGTCAAGAAACTATGGAACATGATCTTCCTGCTACCTCATCAGTATATTATTGTAAATAAAATCAAAGAAGTTTTATTCAAAATTGTTCACAGGTATTACCCTTCAAAAGCAAACATCTGTACTTTTTTTCCAACTGTGTGTAACATTTGTACTTTCTGTGGCTGTGAAGGAGAAACCATTGAGCATGTTTTTGTTGATTGTCCCCTTGTAGCTTCCTTTTGGTCCCATTTACAAAGATTTATTTCCCAAAAGATAAAAAAGAATATTTCTCTAAGCAAATTTGAAATACTTCTTAAAGTCACTGAGCCATATTTATCAGCCAATGAAAAATATGTAATTAACTTAATTATTTTAGCTAAATATTATCTGCACAAAATGATTTGGCAAAGAAGCAAACCCTCCTTTTACAATTTCAAAATTACAGACCTTAAAAAATATTGGGACAGCATTGAAAAAAAAAAAAAAAAGAACAACAAATTAAACAAAACAATCAAATTATTTCATTATTTTAACTTTAATGCATAAGCAGACCCCTAAGTGTTTTTCATTTATGTTTCTATGTGGTTTGTTATTTTATTTCTATTTTATTTCTTTATTTCTTTATTTTTTATTTTTTCACCTTGTTAAGATCAGATATATGAAGCTGTATATTGATTCAATTTCGTATACGTGTTAAAATTGTAATTTGACAAAATGTTAATAAAATTTGTAAAAAAAAAACAAAAAAAAAACTACTGTTGCTAACATATTTATTCCGGTCCAGGTTTATATAAGGCTATTTATTAATTGATTTTTCTTCTTCTAACGTTACTCTGGTATAACGTTAGCGCTGAATATTATGACCGTTCTAAAAGCTTGGCTTTTATTTTGATAGGCCATATTTACTATTACTTCCGGGTCACGTGGCCAACCTGTCTATATTTCAATGTAGATCTTCAAACGGAAAAATGGAAAAAGGAATTTCAAAAAACCAAAATCGGACCGTTATTTGATTTTGGTTTTGTCATTTTTCGTTTTTGGATTCAGAACCAAAACCGGGAGAACGGCTCTTTTTTTACCGTTTCTTTGTTTTTGGTTTGAAACGACAAACGAAAAACAGGTGGTTTCTCGTTATTTTGTTTTGTGTTTCAAACGAAAAAACAAACTATCAAAACGTACACGGACCCGGTTTGACCAATCAGATGAAAGGGCCGTTTCAGCGCCGCCCACGTGTGCAAATGAAATATCGAACCCATAAACCGATTTGTAAACCACAAACAAAAAATGAAAAATCGAGCCAAAATCTCATTTTTCGTTTTTTAAACTAAACTAAAAAACGAATAAACGAGCTGGTTTTCATTTCTCGTTATTCCATTCCAAACAGGAAATGAAATGACCAAAAAGTACACGGACCCATTGCACAAACGATCTAACGTTGTGCACTGAAGAATAACATATAGGTTATGCAGTTGTCGCATTGCATTGCATTACATACCAGAATTAACTCAATCCAATGTTCATTAAAGAAATAACGTGTGTAGATGCTTTGCATTGCATTGTTTTGTTCTTGCATTGCACAAACGATCTAATAATGTGCATTGAAGAATAACATATGGGCTATGCACTTCTTGCATTGCATTGCATTAAATACCAGAACTAACTCATTCCCATGTTCATTAAAGAGAAAGCATATGTATTGCTGCTTTGCACCGTACATACGATTTAATGTTGTGCATTGAAGAATAACATACCGGCTATGCACTTCTTGTATTGCATTGCATTGCACACCAGAACTAACTCCTTCCCATGTTCATTAAAAAGATAACATAAGTGTTGTTGCAATGAATTGCACAAACGATCTAACCTTGTGGATTGAAGAATAACATACCGGCAATGCACTTCTTGTATTGCATTGCACACCAGAACTAACTCCTTCCCACGTTCATTAAAGAGATAACATAAGTGTTGTTGCAATGCACTGCACAAACGATCTAACCTTGTGCATTGAAGAATAACATACCGGCTATGCACTTCTTGTATTGCATTGCACACCAGAACTAACTCATTCCCATGTTCATTAAAGAGATAACATAAGTGTTGTTGCAATGCACTGCACAAACGATCTAACCTTGTGCATTGAAGAATAACATACCGGCTATGCACTTCTTGTATTGCATTGCATTGCACACCAGAACTAACTCCTTCCCATGTTCATTAAAGAGATAACATAAGTGTTGTTACAATGCATTGCACAAACGATCTAACCTTGCGAAAGAGTCATCAAAGGCTAACTACTATGTGTTCTCATAGACTTTTTTTTTATGTTACAGTAACCATATATTAGCCCATATCTGACCTATTGAACACATTTCTGACCAAAGAGTCCTCGATCTTGAACTTTCTATACATACTCATAGACTTCTTTTGATGTTTTATCAGTAGTTCAAATATGACTTTTTTAATATATTTCTGGCCAGATAGTCCTTGAACTGGAAATTTCTATAAATACTTGTCACACTCCTTTCATTAGCCAGACAGTAGTCCAAACTTGACCAACTAAACATCTTTCTGGCCCGAGAGTCCTTGAACTTTCTATAAATACTCATTGACTCCTGATGTTTCATCAGCCGTATATTAATCCATATTTGACCTATTGAACCCATTTCAGGCCAAAGAATCCTTGATCTTGAAATTGGACTTTCTTTAAATACTCGTAGACTCCTTCTGATCATCAGATATTTCTGGCCAAAGAGTCATCAAAGGCCTATGTGTTCTCATAAACTTCTTTGGATGTTACAGCAACCAAATATGACTCCAGATTTGACCTTTTAAAAACATTTCTGCCCAGAGAGTCCTTGAACTTTAACTTTCTATTCATACATTCCTTCTGATGTTTCATCAGCCATATATTCGTGAATAGTTGACCCATTGAACACATTTCTGGCCAAAAAGTCTTCGATATTCAACTTTCTATACAAACTCCTACCATACTTCTGATGTTTCATCAGTCAGTCCATATTTTACCTATTGAACATATTTCTGGCCCAAGAGTCGTCAAAGTCTATCTTACTATTAGTTCTCATAAGCTTCTTTGATGTTATATCAACCATAGATTAGACCACATTTGACCTATTGAACACATTTCTGGCCAAAAAGTCCTTGAAATTGAACTTCCTATATTGTTATAGACTCCTTCTGATGTTTCATCAGTAATTCAAATTTGACCTATTGAACATATATCTGACCAAAGAGTCCTTGAACATTCAATACATACTCATAGAATCCTTTTGATGTTTCATCAGCCAGACAGTAGTCCATATTTGATCTACTGAACCTATTATTGACTCCTGATGTTACAAGAGCCATACAGTATTGCTCATAGATTCCTGATGTTTCATCAGCCAGATAGTACTACTGAAAATGTTTCTGGCCAAGGAGTCCTCAATCTTAAACTTTCGATTCATACTCATACTGTATCTCCTTCTGATTTTTCAAATAGACTCTTATGATGTTTCATCAGGAATTCAAAATTGACAAATTGAACATATTGCTGGCCAAAGAGTCCGTACTTTCTATAAGTACTTGTCAGACTCCTTTCATTCGTCAGGCAGTAATCCAAACTTGACCAGTTAAACATTTTGGCCCGAGAGTCCTTAAACTTGAACTTTCTAAAAATACTCACAGACTCCTGATGTTTCATCAGCCATATTTTAATTCATATTTGACCTATTGAAACCATTTCAGGCCAATTAATCCTTGATCTTGAACTTTCTATAAATACTCGTAGTTTCCTTCTGATCATCAGATATTTCTGTCCAAAGACTCATCAAAGGGCTATGTGTTCTCATAAACTTCTTTTTATGTTACAGCAACTAAATATGACACCATATTTGACCTTTTGAACATATTTCTGGCCAGAGAGTCCTTAAACTTTAATTTCTATTCATATTTATACATTTCTATCAGATGTTTCATCAGCCATATATTAGTGAATATTTTACCTATGAAAGACATTTCTGGCCAAAGAGACCTCGATTTTCAACTTTCTATACATACTTATAAACTCTTTCTGATGTTTCATCAGTAGTTCAAATTTGACCTTTTGAACTTATTTCTGGCTCATGAGTCATCAAAGGCTATCTTACTATGCATTCTCACAAGCTTCTTTGATGTTACATCATCCATAGATTAGACCACATTTGACCTATTGAACACAATTCTGGCCTTTCTATAAATACTTATAGACTCCTTCTGATGTTTCATTATTAACTTGAACTTTCATTAAATAGATTCCTGATGTTTCATCAGCCAGACAGTAGTCCAAATTTGACCAGCTGAAAAATGTTCTGGACAAAGAGTCCTCGATCTTAAGCTTTCGATACATATCTCCTTCTGATTTTTCATATTGACTCCTTCTGATGTTTCATCAGTAATTCAAATTTGACCTATTGAACATATTTCTGGCCAAAGAGTCCTTGAACTTGAACTTTTTATACTTACTCATAGACTCCTTCTCACGCTTCATCAACTTTACATTATTCCATATTTGACCTATTGAACACATTTCTGGCCCAAGAGTCATCAAAGGCTATCTTAATGTGTTCTCATAAGCTTCTTTGATGTTACATCAACCATAGATTAGACCATATTTGACCCATTGAACACATTTCTGGGCAAAGAGTCCTCGATTCCGAACTTTCTATACATATTTATAGACTCCTTCTGATGTTCCATCAGACAGACAGTAGTCCACATTTGACCTATTGAACCTATTATTAACTCCTGATGTTACAAAAGCCATACAGTATTCCAAAATTTGACCTATTAAATAAATTTCGGGCCAAAGAGTCCTCGATCTTGAACTTGAACTTTCTAGACATACCCACAGACTCCTGATGCTTCATCGGCCATATATTAGTCAATATTTGACCTATTGAAGACATTGCTGTCCTCGATTTTGAACTGTCTATACATACTCATAAACTTCTTCTGATGTTTCATCAGTAGTTCAATTTTGACCTTTTGAACATATTTCTGGCCAGAGTCCTTGAACTTGAACTTTCTATAGATACTCATAGGGCCCTATTTTAACGATCTGAAACGCAAATATCAAACGCGAAACGCAATTAACTTTGTGGGCGGATCTCGGGCGCTGTTGCTATTATACCGGCGGGATAAATGACTCTTGCGCCCGACGCAAATCTAAAATGGGTTGGTCTGAAGTAGCTACATTACTCATAGGTGTGGTTTGGGCGTAACATGAAATAAACCAATCAGAGCATCATCCCACATTCCCTTTAAGAGCAGGCGCGCTTGTTCCATGGTGGATTGCTATTATAACAGTGGATTTGCCAGGCGCACGCCAGAAGCGGTTCACAGCCGAGGAGACCGACGTTCTCGTCATGGCCAAAGACAGAGAAGTGACATTGTATGGGGATGGGGGAAACCCACCACAATAAGCTTAGGTTAACCCTCAGAAGGTCTTTTTTTCGGAGTCACATCCTGGGCCTTCCCGGTCAGAAGTGACCGGAGGCCTAAAAATGAAACTTCCTCCATCCCAGTAAAACCAATGCAATTTATTTTTGTTCTATAATATTTATTCTTTTTTAATTTTGTATTTTGAGATAATTTTATTGAATTTATTAATATTTATGCAATATTTATGGTCTATTTTTTCCATTGAAATTAATTAAAAAACAGTATTTTATATACAGTATTTTAGTTTAATATAGAGTCTAGGCCTTCCAAAAAATGTTTTAAGCAAATTAGCACCATCTGGTGAGAGTATGGAGAGAAAGCGTAGAACCATGGTGTAACCACTAGATGGCATGTACAGCTCTCTATGGAGAGGCATGTGAATTCCCCAGCTGTTTATGGACACATTTACTTTTTTTTTTTTTACAGAATTTGTAACAAAAAATGCAATTCATTCAATTATAACACTTGATGTAAAATAATATTAATTATTATATATGTTTTTGGATTTTTAGATTTTTTGTCAATTTCCCATTCATTTTCTATGGGGGTCATTTTTGACCGAAGACCACAAGTGTCACTATTTTTTCTACGACGACTTAGCATGCTCGGATCATGACCACATTTTTTTTGTGTGTTCACATACCTAATGCCATAAAAGTCACCAAGTTTTGTAACATTCCGATGAAGCTGTGATTTTAAAAAATTCAAAACAGATTTTTTGTAATCAAAATTTATTGGTGTGTATGTGTATAAAAGTGTGTTTGTATGTGTGTGTGTGTGGGTGGGTGTGTCTTTTTTGCACTCTTGATGTTGTAGAGTGTCACCCCTTTACAGCGAATTACTTTTTTTTAGGATTGAGGCCGATTTGTAGATTGCACACACAAAAATTCGGAGAATTATAATTTTTTTGTCAATTTCCCATTCATTTCCTATGGGTCGGTCATTTTTGACCGAAAGACCAAAATCGTCACTATTTTTTTTACGACCACTTAGCATGCTCGGATCATGACCTCAATTTTTTTTTTTGTATTCACATACCTAATGCCATAAAAGTCACCAAGTTTCATAACATTCCGATGAAGCTGTGATTTTTTGAAATTCAAAACAGAAAATGTTTCTCTGACCGAGGACTGTCTGAGGGTTAAACAGGCATATAATCATTTTGGTAAATATGTGAGCTAGATTTAAGCCTATTTTTTCACATCTTCATGGACACCACAATGATTTCCCTCATGTGGAATATTTTTCCTTGTGATTATGTATGGCGTGCAAAAATGGAAACTGCTGCGTCTGTGTGTAGATAAGAGAAGCAAAGTGCACACGCTATATAGTGCTCGCTTTGTGTCATTTCTTTCCTAACCAAGCTTAAAGACGTGTTAACGTGCGTGGGGAGAATGTCTGCCCGTCTTAACGTCTGCTCGTCTGCACGTCTGAACGTCTGCTCATCTGTCCGTCTATGGAAAGCCACTAGGGCAAAATACACGTGAATTTTAACGCGTATTTCACGCGTATTTGACGCGTTAAATACGCGTCAAATACGCGTCAAATACGTGTTGTTTACGCGTGACAAATTAGCGCGTTAAATACGCGTATTCGTTAAAAATCAGTTTGAATGGGTCAGTATCATTAGGTGTGTTCGACATCGGCTGCGGCTGGATGCAACCGATCGGCGAGAGTAGCCGCGTGCAGGCGGGGAGGAGCTGCAAACGGAGACGTGAAGTCGGACACTTTCTGGTTCCCGTTGTGACCGCTCTGTCCGCTCACGTGGTGTTTGCATACTTTACCACAGCTGAAGTCAAATATTTGCCAAATAATACACAGATGTTTCAGAGACATTTTCATTCAATACTTTATGTACAGCTTTATACAGCGTCTGTTGAACAAGAATAAAGTTCAACATAAGCTACTATCAATGAAGTAGAGTCTACGTTTTTTAAGCAGTTTTAATTTGATAAACATGACACAATATAACATGACAACGACATGAAAAGAGTTTTCACTGTTATAATAAACTGATTTGAGAGCTTTAGAGGAACTAAAGGTGTTCGAAATAAACACGAAACACACGTGATCGTTGTCATGCGGTGAATCCGGCCAATCGTGGAACAGCAGTGTCGTCATCAGAGCTCCTGCAGCCCAGTGCAGCCGCTCTTGAGAAGCTGCGCTGGCTGAGTTCTCCGGCTACTCTCGAATTGCTCGCGCGGTACTTTGATGGCATACGTCACAGTCACGTGGCGTCGGCGCTGTATCAAGTCGGACAAAATTTCTAACCGGCATGCACTGCTTCAAGTCAGCCGCCGATCGGTCTGCGCAGAGCTGCATGAAGTCGAACAAGCCTATTGGCTGCTGAAGACTTGGGTCTAACCATTTCTGTGAGCTTAGGGGGGTGTACCGTTCATAGACTACTACCACCATTTAACATGCTATAGATCAGCTTATTCAGCCTATTTATTTTGTCCTTTTTTTGTATAAACTATAGAAATAATATATTTAAATTGCAGTTTTATGAAAATTTAGATAAAAATAAAAGTGCCTTGTTTTTCTCCACTCATGCCTTTTTGTACATAAACACATTAGTGGACATTCTAGCTTTAACAAAGCTTAGCATTTGTGTGGGGAAATCAGTTACAGTGGAGGTTAGCAATCAATGCAGGTATAAGATACAGACCATTGTAATCAATATCTGTCTTTGGAAAACAACGTGAGCTTGTGTTGTTCTTACATTTACAGCTATCACAAGCAGGTGGCGCTTATTGAAACCTTTTTGTTCAGAGATTGGGCACTCATCAGACAAACAGTAATTAAGTACACAGGTGATATTAACAATTTAAATTAATTTAAAGACTTAAATACGGTATTTAAGACTTTATATATAAAGTTTTTAAGACTTTCAGGATTAGAATGAGAGCTTGTGCTCAGGTCAGGACAGGTATAAGAACTTGATTTCGCTTTCCTGACTGCAGAAGTATTCTTCTGCTACCACAATTAAATATTTTCCTATTTCTTTTTTTTCATTTTCATTGTTTTCTTGTGTAGCTCAAATAAAATATCTAGAATGCAATTTTATGCAATTTTTTTAACAAGATAAGATTGCCCCCTTTTGCACATAAGTAGCATTCTAGCTGTAACACCATTCACCACACCTCAAGTTTTCTAACATTAAAAGCTAACATTTGGTTGGGGAAAAGTGTACAGATGTGGTTCTTGATCAATGCAATTGTAATGAACTTTTTTTTTTATTATTTAATTAAATGTATCGCTATGGTGAGCAGGGTGCCACCAAGATGCTTCACAGGGCCCAAATTACAGAAACGTCCTATCTTAAAGGGAAAGTTCACCCAAAATTTAAAAACGAGCAATTTAAGACTTTGAAATCCAGCAGTAAAGTGAATTGCAGTAGTCTAAACATGAGGTGATAAAAGCATGAACAGCCATCGCTAGAGTTTTATGATCAAGGAAAGGTTTGACTTTAGACAGCAGACAAAGTTGATAAAAACTTCAACTTCAACTTGAATTTTTAAAATAAAAAGTACAATGTAAAAACATGTATGTACACAATAAGTGCATTGTATCAAATTATTTCATTATTTCAATGTTAGTACATAGTAGTTAAGGACACTAAATATAAAAGTTATTTTATTTATTTTATTTATTTATTTTCAGTATATACTTGTGTGCGGTCATGCAGCCATATATCAAGGTGGGCCTCACACTGCAGGAGTACATTCACAGTTTCATTATATGGACATTTATCTACTTTGTCCATCAAAGAAGGCTTTAATAAAATAGCTAAGAAAGATACATTGACAGGTGACACTGCAATGACTGAATTTAACCTTTTACAATTTTTTTTACATCAGCAGGTTTCACTTGGAATGCTCCTAATGCAGGCCTGGGCAAACATTGTCCTGGAGGGCCAGTGCCCTCTGCCCTACAGAGTTCAGCTTAATTATTATTATTATTTTTTTTAAAAATTTTTCAAAATGTAATACATTTTCAGTGACATCAATTCTGATTTAAAATAGTAATGTATATGTTAGTAATGTATATGTTAACAAACTGACCGACCCGCTGTACATTTTATCATGCAGATGATTTGTATGAATGTAAGCTTGGATGTCAACTGGCCTGGCTCAGTCAGAATATGTGTTCTGTCAGTGCTTGAGGAACGTAAAGTAAGTGGAGGACTGAAAAAATGAGTTAGCTTTAATAGCACAGTCTCATCTCAGTAAACTGCTGGTTAGGTTTGAAATCTCACAGAGTGTCCGGTAAGAGACTTGGTGAAAAGATGTTGGAAATTTGAGAGTAACCTGTTTATTTGTCACCACAACAACTCAGTTAACAAGGATTGAATAGTTCTCCTTAGTTGTGGGTGCATTTAGTGTGTGGTTTTCTATAGAAACAGAAAATGCAGAGCAAATATAATAACATTAAATATTACAGATATTCAAGATCAGCTTTAAGATCAAAGTTGACAGAGAAAGTTCATGAGCTGCTTCATGGCATCAACAAAGCTTGATTGCTTTGGTTTGGTTATGTCAGCTAAAAACTAATCCTTTAACCCTGAGTTTGTTCAGCTACCTTCATGGTATAGGTCCTTGAGCAGTGTGCAGTACAATTAGTCTTCTCCTAGCCTTTTAATACTTTCAGTAAGCCAATCAAGTCTGTCACATTGCTAAACAAGCATATAAACGGTCACAAAAGCAGCCGTAATATTAATTCTAGCTGTTATGAAGTGTACAATAGGCTTCGCAAGTAATAGTAACAATCCAGATTACTTGCAGATATAAACTGTGTGGTTCTAAAAAAAACATAATCCCCCCATAATCAGCTACTTAGTATTTTTACGTTATATGTTTATGTAACCGAATGAATAGGACGAGTGGTGGTGATTGACGGTTGTGAGCACCAATCAGCAGGGAGGATCCACTATTTAAGAGATGGTTGGTTATGGCCTGGGATGCGTCACGTCCGGCTCCTCCTCTCTTTCCGTTGTTGACAGTGGATACAGGCATAGACATCATATAGGTAGACGCCCTATCGACCGCTACTGCCTATTGGCACGGACGAGCCGTGGGGCCGCCATCTTAAACCGGTCAACCGCTCCGCTCAGTGTAATCTGTTTGGCAGGTGTCAGCACATTTAATTAATCATATCTCACTGAATACCGAACCGATTTTCACGCGGGTTTTTTTGCTGCAAAGGTCATACATTTAGCTATGATACAGGACACATTGCATATTTTATTCACAAAATACAACCAATAGTACGGTAATGTTAAATGTTAAATCTAACTTGTGAAAAGTAATCCCCGAGCGATGGTCCGCCGATTTGAGCAGGAATATGCTGCACAGTGCTCTGGCGTCTACTGCTGCTATGCAACGCAAAAGGAGTATGACCGGTTTAAGATGGCGGCCGCATTTCTTGCGCCCAGCGGCCAATAGGGCGTCTAGCTATATATGATGTCTATGGATACAGGTATGTTTCATTAGCATGTAGCAAGTTTTGTTGTTTGCTGTGTGCATGACAGTAATGATTCATGGCCATTCTAGCCTGTCTTTTCTCCTCCCTGGTTCCCTCGGCTTGTGTTAAGTGGATGCTAAGACTACTAACCTCTCAGGTATGTGCGGACTGTTTTATGAAAGCAGAGTGTTTAGCTTGGTGGGGTTTGGGGATTAGTTGATGTTTTCGCGTTGTGTGCAGTGTTCCCTGTATCTCAGCTGAACGGCAGTTATATGAATATGGTATATCTGTGCCTGTAAAGGGATAATAGAGCTCATCTCCACTGTTTTTCGGTAAGTGTTATGCATATAGTTAAATGCTGAAAATTTTAGCAAGTAATGTATGCATTTGGTAATTGTTTTCTGTGTGGATTTGTCTCAGGATTCTCTCTCCCGCTCGTGAGCGATTTGTTTCTGCTATAGTTGCCGTCCCGGTTGCTTCTCCGTTTCCATACCGCGAGAGCGCCGTATCATCCAATTAATCAGGAGGATTGTCGCTGTCTGGTTTCTTTAAATTATAGTTTAGTGTATTTTGGAGTCGACGTTCCCTATTTTGTGAAAATAAGGAGAAAGTAACCCTGCGGTTGCTCCTTTTAAGCTGGTCTGAATTACTTGTTGTTTTGAAAAACCTGTTTTTGTTTTCTCTTTTTCTGTACCAATATCTGTATATTGTTTGTGACTTGATATGACTTTATTTTTGCCCTGTTTTTGTGATCAGTGATATAATCAATTTGTGCTTTATGGTTACTGTTTTGAAGTTGTTTGTTTTTTTTCTTTCTTTCAGTCGCCGGGTTCCCACGGGTGACGGGTCTCTTGTGGTGGTGGTGGTGGTGGTGCTCCTCCTACGGGCGGTGCCACACTTTTGAAGTGTTGTGGTTGCGTAAGCTGAGTGCACGGTGGTGTGTGTGTGTGTGTGTGTGTGTGTGTGTGTAAGTGTGCTTTTGATTTACTAGCTTTGTGATCCCTTCTCCGTGTGGTGAATCCCGGCCCTGTAAGGTTGTATTTCTTTTCAGTTGTGTAATTAATAGTGATGTGAATTGTTGTATGTCATTTGTTGTTTTTGTTTGTCTTTAAGTCGATGTCAGCCATGCATTAACGAGTCATCAGACACATCCTGGTGCAATGGAGATTATTTTAATGTGAATCTCACACTCTTTTTAAATAGGATTTTGTATTAATAAAGTTTTGTATTTCTTTGATACCCACGTTTCCGTTCCCTTCCTTAAGAGAGTCGAACCTGTGTGACCTAGGGTGACCACCTGCTAATAAGCCCAAGGGGGGACAATGGGTATGTTTCTGAGGGACAATGTGGGACACTGCCTGGCACGGCGGTGCCCCACTGGCAGACTCACTGATAGTGGTTTACCTATTTCTAGCACATACCACCTTGCATAGTATTAATAATGCCCTATTCTCCTAAACATGTAATTTTTGATGTATGCTCATGAATAGGCCAACCAATGTGTGGTTTTTTTTCTAAATAAAGACTCATAATATTTTGAACATTCAATGAATTGACAGATGTACTTCCACTTAAGATTTACTATTTAATTTTATTTATTTTTCATTACAATTTATTTACTTTAAATAAATTAATAAATTATAATATAAATGTATAGGATTAACAGGAATTGTAGTTGCTCAACACCACAGGAACAATTAAAAAAAGTATTTAAAAAAAATACGATTGACCTCGTATTCCCCTCCCTCCATGTCCGATTGAGAAGGACGTTTTGCAAAGGTCACAAAAAGCCCTCTCGGTATCCCCCTCAACACCTTTCAGCCACAAATGTTCATTTCCCCATTCTTGTTTCTTGTACTCACACCTTCTCTTTTTAATTGATGATGGCGTTGCCTCTCAGACAGTCTCTTTCTCGAATTTTTCGAATTGGAAAGCGCGCATCTAAAAGTTCCTTCCTTCCCAGTGTGTCTGGTATGCGCGTGCGTGCGCTGTCATGACAACAACGAAAAAGTTGACGACAACCTAGTCAGCAGTTCAACTGAGGGGTTTGTGTGGCAACAATAGCGCGCTGAACTGTCAAGTAATGTTCGTTTGTCTGCTTGGGGCTCGAGTATATAGAGCGACCAACTTTTTTTTGAGCAAGCATAGATTATGCGTGACACGGTCTCAATTTGCGCGACGCGTGAATTGGGCTTCAAACGCTGTGCGCGCACGCGCTACGCGGGACGGGTGGTCACCCTAGTGTGACCTAAAATCGTAGGTATCATATTTCCCGGGGTGAAATTCCCATGGGTGGCGTAGTCGAAGTCCCTTGTGTCTGAAACCTGGTATTGCTCCGTCACATTTACTTAAATGTTATAAAAGTGCTTTAACAAATTGCCTCATAATTTTTACAGATAAATTGCTTTAATACCAATTATTAGGGTGGCCTACTTTAGTACAGTAGAATATTCTGCAGTCAGGAAAGCCAAATCAAGTTCTTATACCTGTCCTGACCTGAGCACAAGCTCTCATTCTAATCCTGAAAGTCTTAAATACTTTATATAATGGCCCGGTTTCACAGACAGGGCTTAGACTAAGCCAGGATTAGACCATAGATCAATTAGGACATTTAAGTAATTTTTATAAACATGCTTAGAAAAAAACATTACCGATGTGCATCTTAAAACTAAAAAGGCACTGATATATTTTTAAGATCAGTCAGTGCAAGTTTATTTCAGTGGAAACAGCTCAGACTTACATTTTAGTCTAGGACTAGTCTTAAGCCCTGTCTGTGAAACCAGGGGATAAAGTCTTAAATACCATATTTAAATAATTTAAGTATTTAAATTCATTTAAATTGTTAATATCACCTGTGTACTTAATTACTGTTTGTCTGATGAGTGCCCAATCTCTGAACAAAAAGGTTTCAATTAGCGCCACCTGCTTATGATAGCTGTACTAAGCACAACAAAAGCTCACGTTGTTTTCCAAAGACAGATATTGATTACAGTGGTCTGTATCTTATACCTGCATTGATTGCTAACCTCCACTGTAACTGATTTCCCCATACAAATGCTAATGCTTTGATGTTAAAGCTAGAATGTCCACTAATGTGTTTATGTACAAAAAGGCATGAGTGGAGAAAAACAAGGCAATTTTATTTTTTATCAAAATTTTCATAAAACTGCAATTTAAATATATTATTTCTATAGGTTATACAAAAAAAGGACAAAATAAATAGTCTGAATAAGCTGAATTAGCTGATAGCATGTTAAATGGTGGTAGTCTAGTCCAGCCTTTCTCAAACTTTTTTCAGTCAGGGCACCTTTCAAAAGTGCATGAAATCTCAAGGCACCCCAGTGTAAAATATAATTTAAAAACACTGCATAACCCAAATGTAAATGCAAATTTTATATATATATATATATATTTATCTAAAATGAATTTACAATTTTATTAATCCGGTCATATGTTTAAAGGAGAACTCCGGTCAATTTTAACATTGAGCTCATTTTTTTGTACATTTGGAGTGCTGTCAATACAGAGAACAACGACAAAAATCGGTGTTGCCTACACCGAGTTATTCTATTTTTAAAATTTGCACCCTATTGACTTCAATGGGGCAAGTAGTAAGCCTGCTTTTTAGCCTCTTAACATCCTTTAAGTGTCATTACAAGTGCACAGAAAATGTGAGTGATTCCTTCCGAGTGAACACGAGTGGATCTGACTGCAGTAGATGTTAGAGATATTAATAAAAATGAAGTTAATTCAGCCAGCGCTCATACCTTTGTTTACATCCTGTTTTCGGTGGAAGGCCATAGTAATCGATTGTCGAGTTCACGCGCGTGATCATAGGTACTAAACCTATGCGCGTGAACTCGACAATCGATTACTATGGCCTTCCACCGAAAACAGGATGTAAACAAAGGTATGAGCGCTGGCTGAATTAACTTCATTTTTATTAATATCTCTAACATCTACTGCAGTCAGATCCACTCGTGTTCACTCGGAAGGAATCACTCACATTTTCTGTGCACTTGTAATGACACTTAAAGGATGTTAAGAGGCTAAAAAGCAGGCTTACTACTTGCCCCATTGAAGTCAATAGGGTGCAAATTTTAAAAATAGAATAACTCGGTGTAGGCAACACCGATTTTTGTCGTTGTTCTCTGTATTGACAACACTCCAAATGTACAAAAAAATGAGCTCAATGTTAAAATTGACCGGAGTTCTCCTTTAACCCTTTCACACGTAAATTTAAAATATTCTGGCTGACCCCCCAGCGTGAGTTTTTCAAGGTGACCGTTATTTAGAATGTGTCACTTTATGGTTTCCATGGTGACGCGTCATTGCTTGTCAGTGACACACCGCAGCAACAACAGAGCTGAATGAATGATTATCTGCTTTTATGTCATTTTTCCTTTTTTATTCAAAATATTCACAAATTTGTTAGATATGGCATGAAATATCTGATATTACGATTGTCAAATATATGCAAGTGGAAGTGTTTTGTTTTTTGAACACCATTATAACGATCGCGTTAGTTGAGCTGTATGCGCGATGGGCGCCGCCATGTTAGTTTGTGCCGCAGATGCAGTTCAGAGAATCGGATCTGTTGGATTTACAACAAGTGAATTCATCCACTTCTCCCGAAATACATAAAAGTAAGTGGCAGGTGACCTGGGAGAAGAATAGAGTAAACTTTAAAGTTACTTACACAATGTGTATCTGATATGAATAAAACTAATTATAATGGAAAGGATTATTATTGCCTCTTCCTTTGACATCGGTGTGTATTTTACAAACTCTAAATGTATTGTTTTTTTTAGTACTTATGTCTGAAACCTAAAACAAACATTATGTGGATGAAAACACTGAAAAGTTGTGATATATGACAGCTGAGCGGCGCCTGTCTCTGGCTCAGCTCCAGCCAACGAGCGAAAGCACATTTGAATTTAGCAGTTGATCACGTCATGCACTGACCGTTCTAATCACACCGGTGCTCCAGGGACCAGCCTAGACTGATCACACCGGTGTGAGCGTACGTACGAAAGGGTTAAAAAGAAGAAGAATGTATTTATGTAAATTCAAATATATTTATATATGAAATGTCAGAATTTTTTTTTTTTTTTTTGCCTACATAATTTTTTGGCGGCACCCCTGACACAGTCAGGGGGCACCCCAGTGTGACGCGCACCCACTTTGAGAAAGGCTGGTCTAGTCTATGAACAGTACACCCCCCTAAGCTCACAGAAATGGTTAGACCCAAGTCTTCAGCAGCCAATGATACTGACGCGTTCAAACTGATTTTTAACGCGTATTTCACGCGCTAATTTGTCACGCGTAAACAACACGTATTTAACGCGTATTTGACGCGTGAAATGCACGTTAAATACGCGTCAAATACGCGTTAAAATTCACGCGTTTTTGGCCCTAAAGGCTTTCCATACCCGTCAGCCCGTTTGAACGTCTGCCCGTTTGAACGCAATATGTAACGTGCCTTGGCTAATTTCAAAATAGCGCACATACTTTTATGCAGCTACTTGTATGATGGACTTGTCTTATTTGAGACACTGTTTAAACAGTGTGGGCTAGAAGATTTGATCATTTAAGCTATTATTAAATTAGATGAAATATTTTTCAGCAGAGAAAATTACATTAATAGCTATTTAACATAGGCCTTTAACATCCTCGAAGGATATTAAGAAAATACTATTTAGGTTTGGATACATAAAACAAAAACAAAAAAACAACTAATCTCAACAGTAAAAAGCTTTGAATGTATTTTACAATATAATTTATGCACGAGCATGCATGGGAATAGGAAATAGGCTATAGGCTACAATAATAATAAAAAAGCTCTATAGTAGAGTGGATGCATTACTTAATTATATTCAGAATTTCTATGTTATAAAAAATCGTTCTATGAACTTCTAGCAAGCTCATTTAAACCGAGTTGTAAATGCCGAAATGAAAGGAGGCTAAATAAATATTAAACTACTAAATATCAATATAAAATTGCCAGTAGATGGCGGCAAGGCCCTGTGCTATTGAGATTACTGGTTGATGTTCAACGTATTCTTTCAAAAACACAAATATATATTTAACACCCACACAACTACTCCTTTTAGACAATTGCAGTTGTTCTGCTGTGGCGCTGTATTTTCATTGACTATTGTGTGAAATGCCAGTCATTAATATATTGTTTATTTACAGGCATTCTGGTTTTCTAAAAACTGCACATTACAGAAACATTCAAACAAATATTTACAAATTTGTGTTTTACTTGGTATTTTTCCTCAACTTGTCTCAGTTGGCAATTAATTTTCATTATATTAAAAATATATATATATTTCTGTTACTCAGAAGTGAAACATTATGTGAATTTAAAGTGGCTGCATTATAAATAGAAATATGGGTATAGCCTAAATGTATGTGCTATTGTTGGTTCCCATGACATGCTACATTTTAACGTTTTAATGACAGTATCTTGGCTATACATTTAGCATTTCACTAATAAAAGGGAATGTAAAGCATTAAATCAACCAGGTCTCTGAAATAGCTCAGAGGTGCATCTCATGAAGCTTCATTTGACAAGCATTTATTGACAGAGCACAACTCAGTGTCACACATTTAGATAATGGAAGAACAACACAGAAACAAACAGTGTCAACAGCCGTGAAGAAGAGGAGTGATGATGTGAGGTGGAAGGGTACGGTACGGAGTCAAAACAGTGGAAGAGGTCAAGATTGTGGACATGTTTCTAATGAAATAAGGACACTATGCAGACAATGTTATCAATCATGACCTTACAATGACTAAGGTGGGTCAAAAGATAAAGCCGAATGTTGGGAGAACAACAGTGTCTTCAATCATTCAAACGTTTGTTGACCGAACAGGTGTGTAATCAGACATTATTTTCAGTACTGTAATACTATATACGTTACGTACTCCACTTGCATTTTACATATATACAGTAAATATACTTTATAGAGACAATGTAACACACAAACACACACACACACACACACACACACACACACACACACACACACACACACACACACACACACACACACACACACACACACATGTCTGGTTCACCATCTTTGTGGGGACTCTCCATAGACGTAATGGTTTTTATACCGTACAAACTGTATATTCTGTCCCCTTACACTAACCCTACCCCTAAACCTACCCATCACAGGAAACATTCTGCATTTTTACTTTCTCAAAACAACTCATCCTGTGTGATTTATAAGCCTTTTGAAAAGTGGGGACCACTGGCTGGTCCCCACAATGTAGGTGATCTCAGGTTTTACTATTCTTATGGGGACATTTGGTCCCCACAATGTAATATAAACAAGGGCACACATTACACACACACACACACACACACACACACACATATACAGAGTGTGTGTGTCATTGTGATATAAAGAATATAAATATAAATCGTAGCCATAGTTTAAATCTGAAAATACTGAACACGGTTATATTGTATAACATGTACTTCATTAACTGCGAAATTGTTAAGTGAATGCTTTTTACTGTAATTCTTATTTATGTAACAAACTTTATTTCCCAGGATTTAAATATTTAGTGTAGCATTTATGATTATTGTGTGTGCTTAAGAGCAGAATAAAGGTATGGGTATCTCATGTATAAATAGGTAGACAGGAATAGGACCAGCATTCAGGCAATACCATAGAATAAAGCAGTCATACTCTGACCATTTAAGTCTATTATTCTGTTATTAAAAGATGCTACAAATGACATTACAAACTCTTCGTTTTGACATAAAAATAAATGTAAAAAATCATTCAGTCATACATTTCACTTATTATTTATCTTGTGTTAGTGGAATATAACTTTTCCAAAGATGCAGAACCCCCATACAATACAAATCTGTAAGACATTTAAAGCACTTAAAATATTTTACAAAAGCAAATCTATACTATATCGAACATTGCTCCTTTCAGAAATTTTTAATGCATTGAGCCCTTAATGTACAGGAATAAATGACCCAAGACTTACTGAAACTTCCTACAAGTATATCAAGGAGTGGACATGGCTAATGAGCAAATAAGTGTCCCTCTGCGGCCACCTAATAATTTTAGTGTTCATTTCATGTCATTTTTGTTTTAAGTGTTTGTTTTTCCTGCAGGTGAAAACAAGATGCATCCGTTTAAGCCTTTTACTTTATTAATCAGGGCTGTCAATTGTTTTGCCTGAGTTGGGTGATATGTTTGTATGCTCTTAACATAGTAGCAAAAAAATATGCAGTACGACTAGGCTACATTTAATAGAGTGCTAGGCTTTATAAAAACTTTAGTGTAGCTTTATTAAATAGTATATTTATGTTAAACAATTTTAAATTGGATGATTAATTACCTGTTCAGAATAAGTATAGCAGTAACCGGCTAATCAGAAGTATGCTAATTAATTTTAGTTTAAAATCCAATAAGCTTTAAAGTGGTTTATGAATGGTTAATTAATACTAAATGCAGAATCTATGAATGAACTTGAGGCATGCCGACCGGCTGCTGCAGGGCTTTAACAAATCTTAAACAAACAAATAATGATATGACCCACTTTTTCTGAATTTTACTAGCCCATTTTATTTGTCTCTCATAAGATATGACAATAGACTTTTATCTATCATTGGGATACCAAATGTATGTACTTAACAGACATTCAGCATTATAGAAATAAATAAATCCAATGTAGTCCTAAGTAAACTGCCAAAATAAGATTATCTACGATAATGTCTATAACAGTAAATGTATGAGAAAATAAGGAAAATCAGGCGGGCAGACGTTCAGACGGGCAGATGTGCAGACGTAATCCACACGTTAACTTCTAACGTGACGCCGCCGTCACGTCTGTAAAGATCAACAGCTACACGTTATTGATGTGTCTACGTGACGTGTTATTTGCGTGTACATCTCCATATAAAACAAATGGAGACGTACACGCACGTATACACGTGTGTTATCTGTCGTGCTTGTCAGTCTCGTCGCCGAATGAAACATTTCGAGCGCCATACATTATGGCCAAGCATGCGCCCTTAAAATAGCATCTGAACGCGCCACTGAAAACACACCACTGACTTTAGACTAGTTTTTCCTGGTCTATGGCGGAATTGTTTTCTGGAACTGCAAAATAGCACCAGGGAATGTTTGCGCCGGAACACGCCTCCTCTTTTCGCTGAACCGCCCCCGGGAGCGCAAGTTCATTCCCTAATTTACCGACGTGCGTCTGTCGAGGGAAAAGTCCGCTGTGCGTCGGGTGCAAAATAGGAATGATACATGTACACATTGTACAAAGTCAATTGCGCTGGGTGCAAGATAGACTCCTTTTGAGGTTTCATCAGTCAGACAGTAGTCCATATGTGACCTATTGAACCCATTATTGACTCCTGATGTTACAAGAGCCATACATAAAAAATAAATAAAACATTCTCCACCATTATGGAGATCAGTGTTTGCTTTAGTTGGGCTCTTGACCCTTACATTTTTAACTTTAGATTCAGTTTGGCTGCTGTAATTCAGTTGTAACAGCCAGATGAACAAAGAGAAAAAGTGATTTGATGGTATTGGTTTTGAAAAACTGTGTTTTTTTTAAAGTTTTAAATTCCTTCATTGAGACAAACACAAACCTCAAGAATCAGCTCGTGAATCTCAATAATGGTGACATGTTTCATGCCGCAATTCATTCTGGGTGCATCATACAAAACTCCTCAGTGGGTCCCAGAATGCATTGTGGCATGAAGCATATCACCGTTATTGAGATTCATGCGCTGATTCTTGAGGTTTGAGTGTGTCTAGTTTAAAATGTTTGTTTTACACTAATCAACCAAATGGTGACATCAAACTATTATTTTTAATAAATCTTCAACATCTAAATCTCTCTATAAGGATTTTTGTACACAAATGACAGAAATAAATCTGGTTTATAATTGTGAGGTGACAGTGGCAAGAAACCAAAGCTCCATCAGGTGGCAGGATGGAGACAAAAACCTTGGGAGAAACCAGGCTCAGTCGCTCAGTTCTCCTCTGGCTAATGAATGAACAGTGTATGATTATGATTCAGGCAGCATTATAGGTCAAAAGTCAGATTGGATCGGAACATTCAGAATGTTTATCCAGTTCCATCTGGTTGAAGATCGGAGTCACGCCGGTATGGAGACGAGTTTGTGGAGGATCAGTGCGGATGGCTGTCGTGTCGATGAGGCCTTCACAGGGGAGAGTCTAGTTGACACAATCTCTGCTGACACTTCAGGGATGCGTTGTGGTCGTGTCTAGGTGCAGGTCCTCCATTTGATCTGGATCCGGTCTGGATATGGCTGACTACATCATGTGTTGTGGTCGTGTCCAAGCGCAGGTCCACCATCTGATCTGGATACGGCCCGGATCCGGCTGACTACATCATGCGTTGTGGTCGTGTCTAGGCGCAGGTCCACCATCTGATCTGGATACGGCCCGGATCCGGCTGATTACAGTAAATCTTGGGATAAACAGAAAGACTAATATCAGTGTATATGCCATTTTTCTTATGATGTAACGAGTACATCGGGTGTTATAGGAAGTGTTCCCAGTTCCGGGTGACCTAGTTTATGCAGCCTAATAATCATTTAACTGATTTGAATAATAGGAATGTATAATGTTCTATGTGTATGCCAGGTTAGAGATGTGTTTTTAAGTCTAGATTTAAAGGTGCTGTCTGTAAGAATGACAGCTAGTGGTTGAAATAGTACTAATAATACTGCAGTCCAAATTCAAAATATCAGAGATTGTTGTTTCTACCTGTTGAGTGGCCAAAGTCGGGTCGCAGATGCCATATCGTCCCGTTCGCCTGCGTGAGGAGATCTTTCCTCAGCGGGACAGGCCAGGGGACTTTGTCCATCATCTGAACAAGCTCTGGAAACCACGGTCTGGATTTCCAGAGGGGGGCCACTAGGAGGACTGGGCATCCGCTCTCCCTGACCCGTTTGATGACCTGGGAGATCATTGAAACGGGGGGAAACGCATAAAGGGGGCGGCTGGGTCAGAGATGGGCCAATGCGTCCCTGTTCTTCGAGAAGAACACTGCGCAGTGAGTGTTGGTTTTTGAGGCGAAAAGGTCGACTTTGGCCTCGCTGAACACACTCCATATCAGACTGACCGTCTGAGGGTTCAGGGACCACTCGCCTAGGGGAGTGTTGCCCCGTGAAAGCATATCCGCACCCAGATTCTGAATGCCAGGGATATGTGCTGCCCTCAGAGAGCTCAGATTGGTTTGTGCCCAGAAGAGGAGGTCTCTCGCCATGGCGTACAGGTTGCCCGACCTGACACCGCCCTGGCGAGTTATGTTGTCCGTGCGGACTAAGACGTGGTGTCCTTTGAGGTTTGACAGAAATGCTTTGAGGGCCAAACAAACTGCTTTCATTTTCAGGCAGTTGATATGTAAGCTCTGCTCCGTGCTCGACCAGAGGCCGGAGGCAGGCTTGCCCTCGTGCAGCG
Organism: Rutilus rutilus; assembly: GCF_951802725.1. Classification (NCBI taxonomy): domain Eukaryota; kingdom Metazoa; phylum Chordata; class Actinopteri; order Cypriniformes; family Leuciscidae; genus Rutilus; species Rutilus rutilus. The sequence continues at coordinate 16,036,390 of NC_140220.1, read as the reverse complement.
CTCCCCAACCTAGGTTGGAAGCGTCTGTGAAAACCACTTTCCTCCTGGAAATCACCCCCATGGTCACTCCCTCGTGGTACTAGTCCTGACCCCGCCAGGGAATCAGGGTCCGTAAACAACCGTGATTCACTATGATGCACAGGCTGCCTGACTGCCATGCATGGGCTGGCACATGGCGTTTGAGCAAGTGCTGCAGCGGGCGCATGCACAGTAATCCCATACGGAGTACTGACCATGAGACCGAGAAGTTTTTGAAACTTCTTTAGAGGTGTGCACTTGCCTGCCTTGAAGGAGGCTGCCAGCTTCTGTATAGAGAGCGTGTGCTCTTGTGTAAGCTGCGCTCTCATCGTTGTAGAGTCGATAACTGTGCCCAGAGAGATCACACTCTGGCTGGGGTTCAGTTTGCTCTTGGATAAGTTGATTTTGAGACCCAGGCATTCCAAATGGCTGAGAATCAAAGCTCAGTGTGTCAAAAGTTCGGTTCTCGACTGTGCCAGGACCAGTCAGTCGTCGAGATAATTTAGCATGCGCACTTCCTGATACCTCAGAGGAGAAAGTACCGCGTCCATGCACTTCGTAAACGTATGGGGTGCTAGGGACAGACCGAACGGCAGAACGGTGTACTGATAAGCCTGCCCCTCGAAGACGAATCTCAAGAATGGCCTGTGATGAGGGGCTATCTGAATGTGAAAGTATGCATCTTTCAGATCCACCGTAAAAAAACAATCCCCTGGGCGAACTTGCGCAAGGATATGTTTGGTACTTAACATTTTGAATGGCCGTCTCATGAGAGCCTTGTTCAGATGTCTCAAATCTAGTATTGGTCTGATGCCGCTGTCTTTTTTCGGAACTAGAAAATAGCGTCTGTAACACCCTGAGTGTTTTAACGCAGGGGGGACTAATTCTATTGCCCCTTTTGCTAATAGATTCTGTATTTCAGAGCGAAGCACGTTGCTTCTCACCGAAGTCTCGACAACAGGCTGAAACTTTGAGGGTCTGCGAGCGAATTGGAGCGAGTTGCCTCGCTTTATTGTGTAACCCAACTCGACACACCAGGGATGGCTTGCCAGGCCAAGGCTTGTGTGGCTAGGGTTTGACACGTTTTGGGACGGGCCGCCTAACACAGGGGGACCTTATATTGTGATTTGTGCACATACTGTGTGTTGGGCTGACTGTAAAGGCTTTCGCCTGGGACAAAGTCAGTGAAACAACAGGGAGGGGGCCACCTAGTGAAGGGGGACCATGAACCCGTGTGTTGTGTGTTTGAAACATACTCTTTTTGTGCTTTATTTGGGTCGCCGTGAAAATGGCGTTTGTTTGTAGAGGCACGCGCAGTGCAGCTGGCCTGTTTACAATAATAAAATCTCCAGCTGCCTGAGCTGAACAGGGAGCTGCGAGAAGTTTCATGGGCCTTTTTGAGGGTGGTCCGGCTAGTGCGAGACACAAGCCCTCTCTTTTCACCCCCAATGTTAGGAAGTCTTCGGAGGCCTGGCGTCTAACACAACGCAGGGTCGTGGGCCCTGGCGCCAGGGCAGCAGGTAGCGTTTAGCTGGTCGCGGGTATCAGCTGCAGGACGGGGCTGAGAGACCTGCTTCGCTGGTTTCGCTGGCTGAGGAGAAGGCGGGGCGGTCTTGGGCCTGCTCGAAGCGGAGCTGACGCGTTTCGGCAGGAAGTGTCGCATAGCTTGGGACGACTTCTGCACTTCGGTGTACCTCTCCGAAAATCCATTCACCGCCAGGCTGAAGAGGCCGGAGCTGGAGACGGGGGCGTCGAGGAACACAGTTCTGTCTGCATCCTTTATCTCGGTGAGGTTCAGCCAGAGGTGGCACTCGAGCACGACCAGGCTAGCCATACTCCTCCCGATAGCCTGCGCTGTGCTGCGCTGTGGTAGCACGCAAAGCTAAGTCTGTGGCGCTTCGAAGGTCCCAAAAGGCCTCAGGGTCCGGGCCAGCCTCGTCCATCGACTGGAGGAGTTTGGCCTGGTAAACCTGCAGCACAGCCATCGTGTGCAGGGCTGAAGCAGCCTGGCCGGAGGCGGAGTAAGCGCGTCCAGCGAGGGCTGAAGTGTTCCGGCACGGCTTAGTTGGGTGAACAGCTCTAGTTCTCCAGCTAGCAGTGGTGTGTGGGCAAAGATGAGCGGCCAGAGCCTCTTCGAGGGGCGGCAACGACTTGCAGCCCTTTTCCGCCGCGCCATCCACAGAGCGTTGCAGAAATCGAAGAACCCACGCGTGCAGAGTAAGGACCGTGCAACGCTTTCGTCAGTTCTTTGTGTACCTCAGGGAAGAACAGTGCAGACCTGTGACGAGGGGCCTGCTGGTGACCCGTCAAAAACCAGCCGTCCAGCCGACTTCGAGTAGGCTCTTTGGGCGAGGCCCACTCGAGCTTGAGGCCCGAGACAGCTTACGCGGTTAGCTTTCGCCATCTTTGGAGAGAGATAGCCGCAGCCGCAGCACAGAGATAGGCATGCTCTCGCAGACCGAGCAGCCGCCAGCAGAGAGTGCAGCTTCAGCATGGACGACTCCCAGGCATGAGACGCACCTCGTGTGCCTGTCAGCCTTGTGCAGATGGCATCCGCCAAGGCGCATGTAGAGCAGTGATGCGCGGGTCAATGTATAAACAACCCGCACCCGACCAACGTTTTCAACCAACTCGGACCACAAAAAAAGAAACAGAAAATATTGTACCCAACCCGCTTCCTGACCCGCATTTTTTAAAAGTAGTAAATGCTCATCGTAGCGTCATTGGGCCATAGACGTAGGAACTAGGGGTGCAGGAGGGTGTGGCCGCCCCCCCTCCCATACGCCCCCCATCAGCCTCCCCGGCCTATAATATCCATTAATCCAGCCTGTGGAGGTCGTGCCAGTTTTGTGGATATCAAATGTGTAAATAGCATCGCAAGAAGTACACATGACAAAGCCAGCACTTTGGTCATCATCTTTCATTATTTCGGCAAATGTCTCCCACACTTTGCTCTTTCTATTTGTGTATTTGCGGAGCTTCCACTCCCCAGTCTTCACCTTTTCTCTTGCCGCCTCCATCTCTACCTGCAGACTGAGCTCGTGCGTCATCTTCGCGCCAGTTATGTATGTATTTCATCGAAAAATTGTGTCTAGTACTATATAAATTACAAAGGTTTAATTGGCATCTTTATTTCAAACGACCCGACCGACCGCGACCCGAATATCATTAAAAATATTTTTGGATGACTCGTAACCGCGGGTAACCGCTGGTGACCGCAGGCACCCGCTCATTTTGGATCAACCCGCGCATCACTGATGTAGAGCGAGGTATTTGAAACAACGCTTGCAGCTCTCTTAGGCTATGTGAACGCAGAGGCGAACACACAATAGCAATAATATTGAAAAGGATATGCGTTGATCGCCGGATGGCAACAGGAGAACGGCGACAGGAGAAAAACGACTTCTGGAGTTGAAGGCGTAGTCTGCTGTTAAGCGGCTCGCTCAGGCTGTAAAGGCTTGATTCAACGGCAAAGGCTTGCAGAGGAGTCAGAGACTTGAAGTTGTCGCTGAAGGAGAATAGCAGTTGTCGCTGCTATAATGGCGAATTCGGGCCCTAATATACTGTAGACTTGCCACTCCCTATTTTGGCGCCACGCCATTGGATGTGCAGTTGCTGCAGCACAGCCAATGAGTGAGCCAGACACAAAATTCATATTCAAAATATTTTTGAAACTGAAAAAGAATAAATCGCAGGCAAATTTTTTGACTTCGTTTTTAATAAACTGCATGTTTTGCTAACTATTTCTCATATTTCTTTCGCTGATCTGAACTTACAAATGTGCTTTCAGAGTTTTCATTTACGCTTCTGAAGTTTTCGTTTATGCTTCTGAAGTTTTCGTTTACGCTTCTGAAGTTTTCGTTCCCTTACGAGAACGTTCTCTCGTACTGCGTTGTAAACGATGTGGGAAAACTCCTTTTCTCGAGAATATTGAAGCCTTTATTTTAAAACGCATTGCAGCTGCACAGCGAGAACATCATAGCTCACGCGAGTGAGCTGATTGGCTGTGCTGCGGCAACTGCACAAACCTATGGCGAATGAGCAGAAGCGTGCGATCCAATAGGAGCGCTTGGCGCCCTGCCAGACTCAAGCGCGCCAATTTACATGTGACAGGAGAGTATAAATTGAGAGAAAATTCGCCATATGACAGATCTATCTTGCTTTGAGACTCACCTCGTCGCTGATTTCTCCGGATTAGAAGCCGCCTCGCCGTAGAACAGCCTCTCAGCGGAACAGCTTTGCGCCGTTGGCAGACTTCATCGGGCAAGCGTTTCCCTGTGGCATCCGGCGAATATCCTTTTTACAAAGCAACTTCTAAAAGAGCAAACCGCTGTTTTTACCACGGTCCGGGCTCTGTCAATTCAGCGGCTCGCAGCGTCGTTCAAAGAGGGCTCCTATGTACCCTTCCGAACGTTTCAGAGGATTTTGGGCCTTACGGCGTCAGCATCATCAGTACTCCAACTAGGCCTACTGCGAATGCGTCCTCTTCAGCTGTGGCTAGCACCTCAAGTACCACCCCATGCATGGCGCTCGGGCCTCTTGAAGATCAGGGTGGACCAGCGCTGTATCAGAGCTCTGGACCCCTGGAAAAACACCAGCTGGTACCAGCAGGGTGTGAGCATGGGTTTGGTCTCAGAGAGGAGGGTCATTTCGACAGACGCTTCCAACCTCGGTTGGGGAGCCCTGTACGAGGGCAGGCCTGCCTCCGGCCTCTGGTCGAGCTCGGAGAAACGCCTACACATCAACTGCCTCGAGATGAGAGCGGTTTTTCTAGCCCTAAAAACCTTCCTCCCGTATATGGCGGGACACCACGTCTTGGTCCGCACGGACAACATGTCAGTGGTCTCCTATATAAATCGCCAGGGCGGCCTCAGGTCCCGCAACCTGTTCGCCATAGCCACACAGCTACTGCTATGGGCTCAAACCAACCTGCGCTCACTCAGGGCAGCTCACGTGCCGGGCACGATGAACACAGGAGCAGACATGCTTTCTCGGGGCAATGTTCCCCCAGAAGAATGGTCACTCCACCCCCAGACGGTTCTCCTGCTATGGGAGGTCTTCGGAAAGGCAGAGGTGGACCTCTTCGCCTCAGAAGACAACTGTCACTGCCCAATCTTCTTCTCAAAGAACAGGTGGCCACGAGTGGCCCAGCCTCCCCCTTTATGCGTTCCCCCCGGTCTCGATGCTCCCCCAGGTCATCGAACGGATCAGGAACACCAACTGCGCAGTCCTACTGGTAGCCCCCCTCTGGCGAACCCAGATTTGGTTCCCAGAGCTAATGCAACTGTCTGTGACAGCTCCGTGGCCAATCACGCTGAGGAGCGACCTCCTTGCGCAGGCAAACAGGACTATCTGGCACCCCCGTCCTGATTTGTGGGCCCTCCATGCATGGCCGCTCAACGGGTACCCCAGGACCTCCCAGAAGGTGTCCTGAATACCATTATGGAGGCTAGAGCTCCGTCTACTAGACGTCTCTACCACCTTAAATGGTCAGTGTTCTCCAGCTGGTGTTTAGCTCGGAACCTCGACCCACACACTTGCGAAGTACCAACGGTACTTTCCTTTCTCCAAGAGCTACTGGACGCGGGACGTTCCCCCTCTACGCTCAAAGTATACGTGCCAGCTATCGCAGCCTTCCATGTGCTGGTGGCCGGCTCGTCCTTAGGAAAAAGCGACCTCATAGTTCGCTTCCTTAAAGGAGCCAGAAGGCTTAACCCGCCTCGGCCACCTTCAGTGCCGGCTTGGGACCTCTCTTTGGTCCTAGGGGCTCTTAAGGGGCCTCCCTTCGAGCCACTTCAGTCGGTTGATTTAAGACCTCTCTCTCTTAAAACCGCCCTGCTGTTGGCACTGGCGTCAGTCAAAAGAGTGGGGGACTTACAAGCGCTCTCCACGAGCGCCTCCTGTCTTGAGTTTGGGCCTAACGACTCTAAAGTCGTCCTTAAACCAAGACACGGATATGTACCAAAGGTGCTCTCAACACCGTTTAGAGCCCAGGTTATTTCGCTATCCGCCCTCCCAGCTTTGGGAGAAGACAGTGATGCTCACACGCTCTGCCCCGTCAGAGCTCTGAGAATATATTTGGAGCGTTCGGCCTCTTTCAGACAGTCCGAACAGCTCTTTGTCTGTTTCGGGGGCCGCACCAAAGGGCTGCCGGTCACGAAACTTACGCTATCTAGATGGATAGTCGATGCTATTGCTCTGGCATACACCTCACTGGGCCTCCCGTGTCCCACTGGTGTAAGAGCTCACTCCACAAGAGGCATGGCTTCCTCTTGGGCATGGTCCAGTGGAGTTCCTATCGAAGATATTTGTGCGGCCGCCGGCTGGTCCGCTCCGTCCACATTTGCAAGGTTTTATAACCTAGAGGTTCCTGCTCTGCAGGCACGAGTTCTCTCCATCTAGGCCCTGGCTCTATGGACCCAGGCTGGTGTGGAACTCAGACACACTGTTGTGACTTCATTTATATGTGGGAATAATATTCTAGGTCCCTGGCAGTAGTTATTACCCTATAGCTTGTGTCAAAATGATTGATGGCTTCCGGTTGACCTTGACCTTTCCGGTCGCCCTTCCGGCCTGTATTGTTCTGGATTGACCTTTTGCCCCTGCCTATCCCTTCGATCATGTGTTTTGACAGGTGGCCTTCCGGTGTCTTTCCGGCCTATGTTGTTATGGTTTGCCCTATTGACCTACCTATCCCTAGATCATGTGTTTTGACATAAAGTTTTGTCCTATTTGAACCTTTTTAGCCCTAGATCATGTGATGTTGACAAAGTTTGAAGGCTCTGTTATATATATATATATATAGGAAATGTGTCAGCATTCCTCCGCATTCCTGAGCACATTGTGAGCCCCTTTGGAAAAGTGAGAAGAAAAAGACTGAATGCCTCATCAGCCAGAGTAGTGTGTGTGTGTGTGTGGGTGTGTGGGTGTATGTGTCTGTTTGTTTGTTTGTGTTTGTGCACGCGTCCTCTGACATGATCCCCTCCACATTCCTGAGGTATCAGCGAAAGTGAGAAAAAGAGAGTTGCCCTAATCATGTTTTATATTTCACACAAATAATATACAATAATATCTTACTAAAAATCATTTAATTCAGTTTTAGATAAACAAAAGAATAAAAATGATATTACATAAAACATTTATTCTTTAAAAGTATATAAATTAAAATATATAAAATAATTATATTGCTAATTTAACTAAAGTTGAAAAACATTCTGTTCTTTAAAAGTATATAAATAAATTGCTTATAATATAAAATCACAGAGTGGTTCTCTCTCTCTCTCTCTCTCTCTCTCTCTCTCTCTCTCTCTCTCTCTCTCAGCTCCGTCTGTCGTTCTCTGACTCAGAGGGGCCTCTGTGCATCATGTCAGAGCGTATGTAATGTTAGTCTTAACGATGACTGACCTAAAGTATAATTGTTATTAAACAATGTCTGTTCAAAAAATTTAGATTGTTGAAAAACTGTACTTAGCCGTCTTAAATCTCATTTATATGAAAAAGATTCAATCAGCATTTTTGTACCATAACTGCATATTCTATCCGTACACCTAAACACGACCATCACAGAAAACTAAATTTGTACATTTAAAAAAAATGAAATAAATAAATATTTCTAAGCTGTTTTGAGTGCGTGCACACACACGGTTTAAAAAATTAACTAATCTCTATTTTAAATTAAATTATTATTAATAAAATATATAACCAATGAATAATAACATATGTTACTAAAATGTAAATATAGTTTTAGCTAAATAAATATATAAATAAAAACACCTTACATTTCCAGAGAGGTGAAGTAGTTTTTTATGCAACAATAAAAAAAAACAATCCAAAAAGCAAATAGTTTAGATTTTCATAAACAAAACACCCCCAGATCCTTCAGGGATAAACCACAGTGTGAACTGAAGCTTCAGAACAGAGACGAGAGGAGTTACAGACCAGATGAGTCTCGGGGGACAATGTCACAGTAAATCTAGTCTGCGTTCCAGAGTATATCCAGAGTTTTATACTAAATTCATTTAAAAGACTGTTCAAATTCAAAATTAAAAGACTGTTTAAATCTTTAAAGTTTTATTAAAATCACATCTTCTATTTATCTTTTAGAAGATTACTGTAATGATTTTGTTTAACGGTGACCTAAAGTATAATTGTTATTAAACAATGTCTGCTCAAAAACTTTAGATTGTTGAAAAACTGTACTTAGTCAATTATCATTTTTCAATCATAATTTTTTGTCCATGCGGGGGTTTAAATTTTTATGTTGAGGGCTTTCCATAGAATATTGCATATTCTATTCTGTACACCTAAACACGACCATCGCAGAAAACTTAAACAGCAAATATAAAAAATACAGTAAGTCTCTGTATGTGGTGTTAGACGTCACAGAAAATTCCCATGATGCAATGGGAATCACAGTTATTTGCTTAAAGAGAAATAGCAGTATAATACTGGGGGATTTAAAGTAAATAACTGTAGAAATTACAGAAAATTGATTGGGAGATTGGGCGGCAGTCGAAGGCGGGGGCCTAGACAACCCGATCCCTGGATGTGGAATCTAGCTCTAGGGACATGGAACGTCACCTCTCTGGCGGGGAAGGAGCCTGAGGTTGTGCGTGAGGTTCAGAGATTCCGACTAGAGATAGTTGGGATCACCTCTACGCACGGCTTGGGCTCTGGAACCACACTCGAGAGAGAGGATGGACTCTTCACCACTCTGGAGTTGCCCATGGTGAGAGGCGGCGGGCTGGTGTGGGTTTGCTTATAGGCCCCCAGCTCAGCCGCCATGTGTTGGAGTTCACCCCGGTGAACGAGAGGGTCGCTTCCCTGCGCCTTCGGGTCGGGGATAGATCTCTCACTGTCGTTTGTGCCTACGGGCCAAACGGCAGTGCAGAGTACCCGGCCTTCTTGGAGTCTCTGGGAGGGGTGCTGGAAAGTGCTCCGACTGGGGACTCCGTCGTTCTACTGGGGGACTTCAACGCCCACGTGGGCAGCGACAGTGACACCTGGAGGGGCGTGATTGGGAGGAACTGCCCCCCTGATCTGAACCCGAGTGGTGTTCTGTTATTGGACTTATGTGCTAGTTACAGCTTGTCCATAACGAACACCATCTTCAAGCATAAGGGTGTCCATCAGTGCACATGGCACCAGGACACCCTAGGCCAGAGGTCGATGATCGACTTTGTGGTCGTTTCATCTGACCTCCGGCCGAATGTCTTGGACACTCGGATGAAGAGAGGGGCGGAGCTGTCAACTGATCACCACCTGGTGGTGAGTTGGATCCGATGGCAGGGGAGGAAGCTGGACAGACTCGGCAGACCCAAATGTACTGTGAGGGTCTGTTGGGAACGTTTGGCCGAATCTCCTGTCAGAAAGATCTTCAACTCCCACCTCCGGCAGAGCTTCGACTAGATCCCGAGGGAGTCTGGAGATATTGAGTCCGAGTGGACCATGTTCTCCACCTCCATTGTCAACGCGGCCACTCGGAGCTGTGGCCGTAAGGTCTCCGGTGCCTGTCGAGGCGGCAATCCCCGAACCCGGTGGTGGACACCGGAAGTAAGGGATGCCGTCAAGCTGAAGAAGGAGTCCTATCGGGCCTGGTTGGCTTGTGGGACTCCTGAGGCAGCTAATGGGTACCAACGGGCCAAGCGGACTGCAGCCCGGGTGGTTGTGGAGGCAAAAACTCGGGCCTGGGAGGAGTTCGGTGAGGCCATGGAGAAGGACTATCGGTCGGCCTCGAAGAGATTCTGGCAAACCGTCCGGCGCCTCAGGAGGGAGAAGCAGTGCCCTACCAACGCTGTTTACAGTGGAGGTGGGCAGCTGTTGACCTCGACTGGGGATATCACCGGACGGTGGAAGGAATACTTCGAGGATCTCCTCAATCCCGCCGTCACGTCTTCCATTGAGGAAGCAGAGGCTGAGGGCTCGGAGGTGGACTCGTCCATCACCCAAGCTGAAGTCACTGAGGTAGTCAAGAAACTCCTCGGTGGCAAGGCACCGGGGGTGGATGAGATCCGCCCTGAGTACCTCAAGTCTCTGGATGTTGTGGGGCTGTCTTGGCTGACATCACCACGCGATGGCTGCAAAAAATGGCAACAAGAACATTCTTTGTGTGACATATGTAATGAAATGCCCTTTGAGGTCTGTATCATCTGACAGCAGGCCACGATTGTAATTTTCATATTGTTTAAATTCCTCTTATGTGATCATTAATTTTAATGGTGTAAATGTATATCATGCTAACAATGAGTAGTGTGATGGCCATGGTTGCCAACCTTAATTACCTGGTTGAAGTGAAACTTTCTTGACAGCTGAATATATCACACACGTTTGTTAGTATTCTCTTTAAATTGTAACTGTATTTTTTTTCCTCAATTCTCTGTCTTCCTGTTCTGTCTACCCCCTTGTCATATTGTATGTATGTTTGTATGGACAGGTTGATGGCTAATTTCGCTGGTACTTGTGACTAAGTGACAATAAAAGGCTACTACTACTACTAACAGCTCAGGGGCGTCAGTTTGTGTTGAAAAGTGGTGGGGACAAAAGATCAGATGAAAAAACATTACAGCAGGACGGGAAAAATATTGAATAATGGCGCATCAAAAATGGGCATAGCGTAGGCCAGTCAACAACACGAAAATACTCAGCATAAAACCCTCAACAATGTCGACTGCACATGTAACAGTCCCTGCAACACCAGCTCAACCGAACAGTGCCAAAGCACCATACTGTAGAAAACAGCAGCGCGTTAAGTCGATGATTACAATGAAATTCGTTACATAAAAGAAAACACACCATAAGCATACAACGCAACATATCTGCATCAAATAACACCAGATAAAATTAAAACAATGTGGGATTTGCAACCCACATAGAATGCAGTGCAGTTAGAGAACCAAATCCACAAAATGTGAAATCCTCCTCTGCCATCGCACATCGCAGCGTAACCAATATAAAGTGCCGTGAATAAATACTGTCATTATGTATGCCACAAAAAACCCCACACTAAAATCCAAACTATTTTAAAACTATAAGATGGCCGGCTTCTGTTGTTTACAGACCATGCAGCCTCTGCTAGCTAAACGTAGAGTTCAATATAAGACTGACATTGGTCAGTAGCCAATCTGCGTGTTCGGGGCGTGGTTTTGCGAAGGGTCAATTCATAGACTGTAAAAAAATATGGACGACGCCCCTTCGCTCTCTTCCATTGATGAGAACTGAAGCCGCCAGAGTCCTGATATGGCGCTGACATATTGGAACTTGAGTCTGCGCAGTAGCGATCTCGGGACCAGACCTGCGCAGTAGTGAGCAGGAAGTAAAGCCGCGAGATCAACCCTCCGCCCTCACTCTCGAAGAACGCACGCAGGGAGAGTGGATTCTGCACACTTTTTTACAAATTGATTGCAGTTAGACAAGAGGCTTGTTAAAATATAGTAAATACAATCTCCTCAGTCCTCCGAAGATCCCGAAAAAATGTCCGTTGGTGCTTCAGTGACTACTTCGCTCAGAGGACCTGTCAATCACAGCTGTCAATCATGACGTTACACCACCGCATCACGTAACTAACTAAAAGCCAACTTATTTTTGAAACGGACACTTGAACTTACATCAGCGTGATAAAAATGACAGCAAATGAAATAAACCACCTTTGGAAAAAAGATATTTGAAGTGTAATTTAATTGTTTAGTTGGTCTCACGTCCCGTTGAATAACACGGGGAGGCGGGACTTATAACCTATACTAGGACCAGTCACCGGGGGGCGATCGAGACGTTTTGGCTTCACTTTTGAGGGCTTGTGCGGCACGCTTGGGTCAATTCGCTCCGTGCACGGCGACCGTTGACGTTCGAACTTGAGTGTGTGGGCCAGTACTTCCGGTGATCTGACAGCGAGAGCGAGAGACAACAGCGACCGAGTTCCATTTATTACCATAGAGATATTTTTTCACAATGAGTGTTTTTAGGATTCAAGAGAGGCGACTTGACTTTCAGAGGGTGACAGCCTCAGCACTTCATTGTTGTGTGCCGTTATGTACCGTTTCGTCACGTTACAACAGAGAAATCAGCTTTCATGTATTCCCCGTTGACGCTGCGGTACGGGCTGAGTGGATGCAGAAGATCCGGAGGGATGACTTCAACCCGACCAAATTTTTAATGCATATAATTTTTTGTGTATTTCACCTGTACGTTTATATGCTTTCTATTACAGCATTTATTTTGTGCAAGTGAGATGAGTAAAGATCCGTTTCATAAATCATTATTTGTCTGGTGTTTATTAGCAGTATACAGTATTGTACTACGTGTAAAATATACACAAACTATATTAAATTGTTTACAGGTACCTACAGTAAAAAAATGTAAATGTAAAATATGTGATGATAATAAGTGATGCAAGTAAATGAAAATATATGCGCAGAATTGAGAAAATTGTATTTATGGAGATCAATTGTAGCCTCCCAGCAAACATTTGGACGTTTAATGACCGTTGAAAAGACGTCCGTCCGAGACGTCCCGTCATGGTTGAAAAATAGTTCCAAAATGGAAGTTGAACCGACGTCATTTCTGGCCGTGAATTCCACGTCTTTTCTGGACGTGAATTCCACGTCTCTTCTGCGCGTCCCTGGACGTCTAAATGCGTCGTCATACGTGTTTAAATGTGTTGCTGCATAATTTAAGTGTATATATAAGCCTGCATATAAAATAATCACACACCTATTGTGTAACATCGTGAAAGACAATCAAGTCTTGAGGTTTAGCCTACACATCTTGACAAAGGTTCTAAAAAGGTCCAAAATTGGTCCAGTCAGACCTGAACGTCAATAAAACGTTTTAATCACGTGTACATCAAAAACAATAACACATTATTTGTGGACATAAGCAAAAAAGAAGCATGTTCTGATTAAGCACAACATTTTATTGATATTGAACAGCCAAAATTTCTCTTTATTTTTTTCAATGTTTAACATTTCGTGAGCTTAGAATTTTAAGGTTCTATCTCCACTTTTGGTTGAAATTGAGTTTTTGACAATCTGATCCATTAGGTGTTTATTAATGCCTGTGTGGTGTTATTTTTGTAAAAAAAAAAAAAAAAATGTTAGTAGTTATTAATAAAATAAAAGGTTCCATCTCACAAAACATAAACCGAGTTTAAAAACTTTGATGCTCAATAAACTACAATAAACGGAGATAGAACCTTATAATTCTAAGCTCTCGATTTGTTAACCAAACTAAAATACCAATTGCAAAATACTGAATTATTATATAAAGATAGTTCACCCAAAAATGAAAATTATGTAATTTACTCACCAAATTCCAAACCTGTATGAGTTTCTTTCTTCTGCTGAACACAAAAGAAGATATTTTGAAGAATGTTTGTAACCAAGCAAATAGAGCATCCACTGACTACCATTGTTGGAGAAAAAATGATTATAAATGGGAAGCGACATCTGCTTGGTTACAAACATTCTTCTAAACATCTTTGTGTTTAGCATAGAAAGGTTTACAGGTTTGAAACATGAGGTTGAGTAAATGATGACAATTTTCATTTTTGGGTGAACTATCCCTTAAACACATTGTTTGGCTCATTTTTTGTATCCACCACCCCCAGCTCTTCCTGGAGCGTGTTTCAGGTGTTCTGCCATTGCTGCATCAATTTCAGTGTCTGTAGCATGTGGGCTCCACCTCTTCACAGCATCTAAGGGAAGAGAATATATTTCTTTTTAAAATAAATGAAAATTAAAAATTTGAGGTAAATGACATGCACTTATTTTCAAAATATTTGTATGGTCTTCAGCTAAATTCAAAACAGCATTTGTCCCCTGCCTCTTCAATACCACTGTGGTGCCCTTGAGAAAGACCCTAAACTAGGTGTGTAACAGTGAGAAAGTGAACAGGACATTTCTGATAAAGACAGGTGGGCTGTGATGTCCCCTGAATAGACATGTTTAGCAATTCTAAAATTACAAATTTTTTAAAGCAGTTACTGAAAACATACATGTTCAAATCCAGCTAGCTAAACATTTCATTCTACTTCAGATAATTTACTTTCTGAAAGAAACTCTCAAAAGGCTACATTAATAATTTACAGTAATAACTTTGACTGTATCATTAAACATACTTTATACTATGGTATACCGTTGTATAAGTTCAAAGCAACTTTTAGCCTACTAGCTAATTTTAGCCAAACTCAGTTAGCCAATTTCAGTTGACAATGTGGGGCATCATTTCTTTCGGTTCATTCATGTCAAACAAGTAAAACTCTAGCACGTGAATCTAATAATACAAAATGTACGTACCCAACAGTAGATTTTTAATAATATGGGCCTCAATTCCTCCTCTCTTCGTGGTTGTTCAAACTTCAGTGTTCCGGAGTGAGTCTATGGGGAAAACGCGTTAACATCTCGTGAGATAATCTAACCTATCGCGGGATTTGGTAATGTCGGGAGATCTTTTGTTACATCTTGGTAGCACAGTTTTGGCAATTACATCCAACTCAGACATAAATGGTGACCAGATATATTTCTGTTTTACATGCATACATTCCATAAAAAACAAAACAAAAAAAACACAACGTATCAGGTAGGCTACAGGTTGAAATAATGACTAAAATGCAGAGGCTTTGCATTCACTTAACCACACTGGGAACTGTGTGATTATAATTTATTTAAACAAGATAAAGTAAATATATTTAATTTGTATACAATTCGTGTATTTCATAAAGATAATTCCTGGGGTTTTTTTTTCTGTCTTGCTTGACTAGATGTGTAAAGGACGTCAGTGGACGTGTATTCACAGCCTTGACGTGTAAAGGACGTCAGTGGACGTCTTCACAACCTCTTAAAAACTACTTGGGCAATTAAATGAATTTTTGCAGTATTAACCATGCAAGGATTAAGCACAGCTTTTGCATATTTCACAAGGATTCCATGATGGAGGGTCATGATGGACTATAAATGCACGTGTAAAAGACGTCGCCAGGTGACGTCCTCTCACCCGATACTATAGACGTGTAAAGGACGTCAGTGGACGTATTCACACAACTTATTAAAACTTTAATTTAATAAAATTTTTAATTAACTATTGCAGTATTAACCACGCAAGGATTAAGCACAGCTTTATCACAATTGATTTCATAGAGGGTCATGATGGACTATAAATGCACGTGTAAAAGACGTCGCCATGGTGACGTCCTCTCTCACCCGAAACACAACATGGTATATATTGAACTACACGTAGCTAAAAGTCAAAATAACAATTATACATGCAACCTCAGATAACTGTAGACATGCACACATGTATCTGAATGCATTTTTAGGAAATGTTCTGTGTTACATATTTTTACCGATTTATGCCGTCATACCGCGACTATTTTTGGCCAGGGACACGACGTTGCCGTCGGACCAATGTTTGCTGGGCTATCACAGGGCAAACATGTGAATGTTCACGGTGCATTTTATGCAAACAACTCTAATCGTAGTTGTAACTCTATATTTACAGTAGGCATAATTGTCATTGCGTATGTGTATGCAGCATAGTCAAATACAATCTTCTGTTCGTGAACGGTTGTATTTCATTCATTAATCTGACTATGCATCCGTGCATTTAATTGCCATTGGCTCGTGTGATAGTAATATGGATTTTAGTAGTATTTTAAGTGATAATTGATAAATAAACCTTTAACATTTCTTGGTTCGCTTGATTTTTCAGAAAGTGCTTTCAAAAAGTGGTGGGGACAAAATCAGCCATTTCAAAAAGTGGTGGGGACATGTCCCCAGAGTCCCCTGTGTAAGTGACACCTATGAGCTCAACCTAATCAGAGCCTAACATGCAAAAGAATCATCAGGAATAAACAAATATTCTCCGAAAACATTGGACACTACAATATTTTAAGTATTATATACAGTACTTTAATGTAGGCCTACAATTACACCTGAATAGACTGAATAGATCTCTTGTGCTCCTAAAAGCTTCTGTCGACTAAGTAGTAGCAGCAGGTAAATACAGATCAAATTAAAAAACAAACATAACTTAATATCACTAAAATGAAATGGAAAGCTGCGCTTAACAGACGCTCAAATCCACACATAAACACACCACTGATGTCTTCACTTCCAGGTGAAGAAGCTGTCAATCAAAACCTCAGTAGCCAATGAGAACACACTTACCCACGAGAGAAATGTGTCAGAACAGCAAACGAAAACTCAGGGAGCGTAAACGAAAACTTTAGAAGCATAAACGAAAACTCCAGAAGCGTAAATGAAAACTCTGGAAGCGCATTTGTAAGTTCAGATCAGCGACTGAAATATGAGAAATAGTTAGCAAAACATGCAGCGTATTAAAAACTAAGTCAAAAAATTTGCCTGCGATTTATTCTTTTTCAGTTTCAAAGATATTTTATTTAGTTTCAATTTATATTTATACAATTTATATTTAAATTTATACAATTTATATATAGTTTCTTGAAAAGTTACGTTCATTATTATTGGCACAAGAATAATTCCATACACTCCCTGGAAAATGAGAGAGGAAATGTATTATAATCTAACAATACAAACTGCTTTGAACTCCCACATACAGTAACAAGTTGCAGACTTAAATTATTTATTCCAAACAAATTATATAAATGTTTTAATGGATATTACAGTACTAAATATTTACCTCGGAGTCATGCAGCATTTATCATCTGTAATACTGTTGTGTAACCAGTAGATGGCTGTATAGCCCTATATATATAAACATATATCCATGGCTGTGTATTCCCTAGTTGTTGGATGTTTTCAGTCATAATTACTTGCATGTATTAAGTTTTTAATTTGGACATATATTTATTATTAAAGACTATTAAAGATTAAACATTTTTCTCAGAAATGTTCATTTGAAGTGCAATTTTTTGCATTATTATTAGTCAAATATGGACACAGAAAAAAACATTTTGTTACTCATACTAGCTACATATAATAGCTTTATCAGTCATCTTTATCACACAAAAGTAATCAGAATAAATATTGTGACCAGGGCGATTCTTCAAAATAATTGAGTGCTTACATATTATGGAACAGAGACGTGGTCTGTGGTCAAGTCGTGTCTCTCCTCTTTCAAAAACTCTGCATCGCAAATTAATCAGCAATTGAGAAATTCAGGTTTAAATACTGTAGCTTTATCGGCATGGTAAAAAAAAAGACTTTACATTGCCACAAGTTGAATCAGGCAGTGATTGACAGCGCTCTGGTCCTATGGCATCGGTCATTGACTGATACAGTACTTTTTGTACTGTAGGCTACAGTACAGATACTGTACAGTACTCTAGCCCAATGTTATTTGGGGTGGCTGGGGGGAAATATGATCTAATCGAAGACTGTAACCGAATGTAACTTAGATAAACAAGTCATGTAATGATTGGGCTAAGTTAAATCAAGACAACATAGCTGTATAATGTTATGGGCTCTCACTGAGCTCTAAAATGCCTCTCCACCTGAAAAAAGCCAGTACTGTATTATAAATAGTATTTGTATAGTATTAATACAATTTATTTATTTTTATTAATACTATACAAATACTATTTATAATACAGTACTGGCTTTTTTCAAAAACGTCAATAACCATAACTATTAAGGAACATTTATTTTTGATCTGTATGCAGTGCTTAAAGTGGGCCGTTGCCCACCGGTATGCAGTATCAGAAATTCGGCGCTATGCAGCGGCTCAATGTACCGGAACACAGGGGAATCATCTTGCTTACCAGCTGCTCTCATAAACAGCCCACACTCTTTTGTCTTCTGCTCGGGAGAGATTGAAACTGAACCTACAGATTCACTCTCTCTCTGACATGGACATCTACGCTGCAGTTCCAAGAGGTCCAGTGTCTATATTTCCTTCCCAGCAGAGGTCCAGACTATATGTTTTTGGAATCGTTATATACATTTTCATCTGGGCAACAGTAATACTTTGTAAAAGAAAAAAATCCTAAAGTCAAAACGGTCATCAAAGTTGAGGATATTGGGTCTCAAGAGCCAAAGAAGTGGTGTCTGAGAATTAAAAAAATATATATATTTCATCAGTTGAGCCCAATTGGATATGAATATTAAAAGGTTAAATGAGACGTTTTATCAGGCTATTATTATTTTACATTTAGATAACTATGAATGGCAGAACAGCGAACAACTTCACCTAAAATAATACTATGATGAATCATAGAGGAAACTACACAACATAATAAGGACCAATAGATTTAAGCTTTTGGATTAGCTCATTTGTGTGACTTCAGTTATTAGCATGTCTTGTGGAATGTACATATCTGTTGTGTGAGAGAACTTATTCGGATATAAAAAAAAAAAAAAGCATCAATAATTAATACAAAATAAATAAAAATAAATCTGACTTACCACGAGTAGGCTATCTAGTATCCTGATAGCGACGATGACTAATTATAATGATATCATTCGCTGGAAGCGCATTTGTAAGTTCAGATCAGCGAAATAAATATGAGAAATAGTTAGCAAAACATGCAGTGTATTAAAAATGAAGTCAAAAAATTTGCCTGCGATTTATTCTTTTTCAGTTTCAAAGATATTTTATTCAGTTTCAATTTATATTTTCATTAGTTTCTTGAAAAGTTATGTTCATTATTATTGGAACAAAATGAATTCCATAGTTCAGCTCACAGTACCCTGGGAGGACTCAGTAGATGAGGCTTATGAGCGAAAACATCTGCGCTATGCCGATCTAGCTGCCGAAGCACGGCATCATGGCTGGAACACAGAAGTCCGACCAGTGGAGGTGGGCTGCAGAGGTTTTGTGGCAACATCTACAACCAGACTGCTTAGAGACCAGGGAATTAAAGGCGGCAGAAGGCAGCAGTCAGTGGCTCTGGATGAAGAGGAAAGACCCCAGCTGGGCCCCGAAGTGAGAGGGCCAGGAGGTATGCGGTCAACAATGCTTGACTCAGGGAGGAGGACGCCCCTGCCATGCATAGTCCCAGGAGATGTTGGCTATCAACAACAAGGCAACTCCTATGACTAATTGGGAATGGGACGCAAGCGTAGGATTGATCACCCTGTCGCTGGCCTCCTTTGGGGAGGGTGTATAGTGTGAAAGGCCGAAACACCCTAGGATCCAAAGGTACACTACTGACGATGCGCTCCCTAAATTTTATCAGGCTCACTGTTCATGAACTCTTGGAAGTGCTTGCACAAAGGATAGTAACATCTCATCCTGTGTTCTTGGAATCTGGTATCAGTGAATCAGGCCACTAAATGATGAGTCAGAGTCCATGATCAGAACACCTGATCAGAGTTTCTCTTGAATGTTCTGCCATAACAAACGTGTGTCAGAGACACACAGCTACAGGAGCTAAAGAAAAAAAATATGTTAAAGTGTCAAGGGTCCAGAGACCAACTAAAGCAAAACAATGATCACCATAATGGCGAAATTAATCAATATTTTTTCAACATCTAAACCTTGATGTTATGCTGAATGTAACCTTGTAATAATGCTTTATTTAAGAGGATGTAACTGTGAAGTTGCTGATGCAGTGACATATAGTTGTATTAATTTGTGCATGTAGTTAATGTGCAGTGAATGTGTTTGTTAGTAATAATTCAGGAAATACCTGTAAAAATAGTGTGTCTTTGTAAATAGTTCATTGAAAATTTCTGTTAATCAAATGGTATCGTTTGGACAGAGCAGGCATCATCTTTGTCAGTGCTGGTTAATGTTGATCTGAACCTTTTATAACATGTTTTCACTGTTCGACTAATTCACCAAGCAGTAGCACTTCTTCCTACCACCAGTTCTGTTTTCTTTTCAAATCCATGGCTGATTATATCATATCATATGAATACTACATAATTTTTTTAACAATGTTTTACAAAAAAAAAACAGTTATTTTACAAGTATTTCTTGGATTAATTTTGTGAAACACTCTCTGTAAAACTCCAATGTAACTATCACTGCATCAGCAACTACACAGTTAATGCCTTTAAATAAAGCAACATGCAGCATATCATCAGTGTTTCTTCTTTTCATAGACTGAAGCACAGGCTCTACTCTTTCAGCTCAATGGTAATCTCAAACAAACATGGTGCTAAATAGCACTAAAAGTGGTTCATTGTTTTGTAATCATAGGGGAACCACTTTAAGTGCTATATAGCACCTATCTCTAAAGGTGCTATACAGAATCTTTGTCAAATGGTGTTATGTAGAACCATAAGAGTCTCGTGTGGGCCCTGGAATATTTCCTTATAGAGGGGCCTTGAGGGCAAAAAGATAGGCAGGTAGGCAGGTCAGTTAACAGCACACCGGTTTAATATTTGTAATTAAGAGATGGCAGAAACCGTGTCTATCTTTCATTTCCAATGTATATATCAGGGGTGCCCAATCCTGCTCCTGCTGATCGACTGCTGTTATTAGTAGACTCCACATCTGGCCATATCTTTAGAAAATGCAATCACAAATGATACATTGCTGGTAAAACTAAGATATAATTCTAATTTGATTCTAATTATAATTAAAAGTAGCATTCTGTTGTTGGAGAGTGTTGTGATATAAACTACAGCAGTGCTCAGTGTATTAAATCATTAACCAACAAATTAAATCATACACAGCAAAATCTCCAGAGTTAAATTAACTCTGCTCAGAGTACATATGGTCACACTCTACAGAGTGTTAAAGTAACTTTGAATAAAGATGTTCTGACCAAATTGTCTTAAAAAAAAAAAAAAAAAAAAAGGGCAAGTTTAATCTAGTCACCAGATATCACAGCTTGGCATATAGTAGATGCTTTAATCCAAACAATGTTTTACAAATGAGAAATGCTACAAGAGCAATTCATCTAAATGACACAATTACAAATGTCCAAATATGGCTAGGAGTAGGCTGTTTAATTAACTGCTATGTGTATTTTTCACCACGTTTACAGGCAGCATTCATTTAGAGCGTCTACAGAACATAGGATCTAACAGTCATTCTGTACTCTTTTCAGTTGTAGTGCTCCTAAAAAAAGTTATAAAAAGGGGGAGAGTGTACAGTCATCTGCTGTACAGTCAGCAGATTGGTATGGAAAATAAACATCTTCAGGGTGATACAAGACCCCACTGCAAAATGATCTCGCTTATGCAGCTACTTGACATATAAGTAAATAATAGAACACAATTAAATAATGCTGTCTGTTGTGCCCAGTATAGAAAAGCCTTACGTCTGGTGTAGACACTATGATTTTAAAGACAAGAAAATATGACAAGGCATATCTCACCATCAGATTACCAGTACAACGGTGGGTAATGAAGAGAGACCACAGTCTTATGTGTGCCTCAAAATATAAAGCTTCTGACAGTATGAAGCCAAACAAGTTAAGACGGCACTTATAAGAGTTCACATCACAAACACAAAGAGAAGCCCACTGAAGTTGATTAGTTGTAGTATTGTATTAATTACAATGTTTCAAAGAAATCCTATAGGATTTTTGCAAGTAAGGTCACTCTCAGACATGTCTGAGAGTGTCTTCATATACGTGTTTATGAAAGTTTAGAAACCACTGTAATCCAGTAAAATTACACTGCGGTAATAAGAATCATTATTTAGAGTGATCTTGTTTTTGTTTTTTTTGTCTTTTGTGTAATATTTTTGGGGGACAATGTCCTTAATTCTCATGAAAATGATGGTCCTAAAATAGGCTTTCCTATTTTTTCTTTTGATTTTGAGGTGAAACATGCTATAATGAGATAAACTCTTATAGGGGTTTTATAGTGAGCATCAGCTCTTTGCCCAGCGGAGGGACAATGTATTTCTCTTCTCTGAGTAAACGCAGTAACAGGTCTTTAGCATCTTCAGGCCACCGGTACAGACGAGTGCTCTGCAGCCACAGTGGAACATGACTCTGCAGAGAAAGCAACAGATTGTAAACTTATGGCCATCTTCATATATATATATATATAGGCTATATATATTTATTTCCTTTCAAACATGTATTTCGTCTCATGCCCTTAGCACATACATTTTGTTTTTGGAGACTTACTTGATTAGCATTGGGAAACAGCACTGGTACCAATCTGAAGTTCAAACATCTCTGCAGAATAAATTCATTTTGGATCTGAAAAAAACCCGGAATCAATCAAAAACATGCACAGCGAACCCAGAGGGGAAGTGAATTTATTAGATACCAAACCTATAAGAGTATAAAATATCTTACATATACTGTAAGAATATAAATTATAATATAAAAATATTATTTTACACATGCAAACTTATCTTGGTTTAAAAGGATAGTTCAGCCAAAAATAAAAATTCTCTCATCATTTACTCTTCTTCAAGTCGTTCCAAGCCTGTATGGCATTGGAATATAGCTGTGATCCCCAGTCAAAATTCGAAATCCTTTTAGTCACTTGTTTATTTCAATTTTTTTTTTCACAGGGATATAATACAACAGACGTTTAGGCTTGCAGGCCTTCTTTAGTGTGTTGAATGCTCCAATCCTTTCAACCACTATTTAAACTATTAATTAATTACACTGAAGTAATTAAAATTGACCAGTGTTAAAAATCACTCAATTAAATATGTTCAATAGCAATTATCCACATACAATATGATCTTGTTTAACACATTCACCAACAATCCTCATGAATCACAAGACATACATTTACACTAAGCACAATAACAGAGGATCCCACAATCAAAAATAAATAAATAACCATGGACAAATTAAAAAACCTTATGCATTAATCCAGGTAACCACATCAAATTCACAGCAGTGAAAGATCAAATGATTGAAGTCATCAGAAATACATTGTCACTGATCTTCACACTTAGAATATTTAATTTATAGGCTATATGACATTTGTAAAAATCATGTAGTAATCTATCTTTACATCAGAAAACAGAACAATCTAATTTTATGCCATAAGGAGCCAGTCAATTTAATTTATAAATCCAAAATGCTTCTCGTTTCAATAATTCTTTATTTATATCACCTTTACGTGATATGTCCCATATCGTTGAACTGTCTAACTGATCCTCCAAAGCAGCTTTCACTGGCCAAAGACCACCCAATAGGCCGTCTGACTGACATGTAAAGTAACCAATCACGGTTCGTTTTGTTCGGCATCAAGTTTAGGTGTGTGAAAATGTAAAGTTTATGTCTCTACAATAACTCTTGGACACTGTAGATCTTACAAGATCAACCTTATCAATAAAATAAATTTAAAGGAGAACTCCGGTCAATTTTAACATTGAGCTAATTTTTTTGTACATTTGGAGTGCTGTCAGTACAGAGAACAACGACAAAAATCGGTGTTGCCTACACCGAGTTATCCTCTTTTTAAAATTTGCACCCTGTTGACAAGTTGGGGCAAGTTTTAAACCTGCTTTTAGGCTCTTAACATCCTTGATGTGTCATTACAAGTGCACAGGTCACGTGAGTGATTCCTTCGGAGTGAACGCGGGTGAATCTGACTGCAGTGGATGTGAAAGATATTAATAAAAATGATGTTTATTCAGCCAGCGCACATACCTGTATTTACATCCTGTTTTCGGTCGAAGTCCACAGTAGTCGATTGTCGAGTTCACGCGCATAGGTTTAGTACTTTTTGTAGTACTAGATTTTACAATCTTTTTGTCGTTGTTCTCTGTACTGACAGCACTCCAAATGTACAAAAAAATGAGCTCAATGTTAAAATTGACCGGAGTTCTCCTTTAAGAAGCTTTCACACAGATCTATATAGAAGGATCTGAAAAGACAGCTGTCAACCAACTCTCACCTGAGTGTGTATGTATTTGGTGTGTAGTCCATGCTGATCAGATCCATCTCCTTCAACATCCATCTTATACTTTGGACTGATCACTACAATGATTAGCACTGACTTCTGCATAAAAAAAAAAAAAAAAGATTCCAGCAGAAAGCAGAGAATATAAACATACTAGCAAATTTTGCCTGAAATTGCTCAATATTAATTCATTTATATAATGTGTGTGATAATTTTCATAACAGCACTCCTGCACAGGTGATATTGCTCAATTTAACTACAGCCCAAGATTGACTACAATACTACATTCAGTGTTGTTCAATAAATCAATTTCAAACTTTTGTTTTTTCTTGTTTTAAAATCGAAATGAAGCACCCAGAGTAAAGAAAAACTCAATTAAAGGTGGAGTACCAGGGGTAGAGTTACGAATGATGTTTAAACAAAAAGAGCAATGTTTTAATAGTATCAAAAGTCACGGTATTTACACTTTTTGGAAGAAACAATCTATGAATGCTTACAGTATTTACATGTATTTATATATTAAGCTGTTTTTCTTTTTATATTACACATACATCACTTTTCAAAAACATTTCAGCTCTTTTCCTGCCACTGTAATAATAATAATAATAATAATAATAATAATACATAAATTCTTACATTTTTTAAAAAACTGTCCATCCATTTGTTGATATCCATTTCTCTAACTCTGTCTTCAAATATATCAATCTAAAAAAAAGAAAATGGTATTTGTTGTTTATTATATCTAGTATACACATGTGACAAACAATAAATGTTTAAATAATAGACACTGTAAATAAGCAAAAAGTAGGCAATCTTACAGCCGGTCTGAATCCTTGATTATTCAAAAAACTCACAAAGGGCATCAACTCTGCTGCAGTGTCCACAGAGTATGTTATGAAAACATCTCCTGAAAATCATAAAAGTTATATGTCAGAGTTCAAGGTGATCTGAAAATCTGTCTTTGAAGCATGACTCACTGCAGTCATCTGGAAGACTGATGTTGCGCTTCAGTGTTTGAAGGTGGCCGACAGCAGCTGGTTGGGACGGCTGGACAGACACTTCTGACATAAGCTCTCTCACAGGAGCTGTGCTCTGATGGGATGTAACGTGAGGAGGCCTCACAACAGCCACTTGTCTAGAGATGGGTCTCCAAAGGGAAGCAAAACGTTGAGATATGTACAGTTCAGTGTGTCATAACTTAAATTAAACGTGATGATTATTTCAAACTTTCTATTATTCCTTTTGAGTTTATAAAATGGATGCATTTTAAGTAATCAGAATTGTTTTACTGCTTTGAGTTAAATAAACCTGTTTTGTTTGTGATGATGACGACCACAGGGCTGGCAACCTGTAGTGCTTGACCAGTTACCCAGTGAAGCCAAGTGAATGGGTGACCTTCTGGGAAAGTTAATTAACTCAAGTTTTAAATTAGTACAACTTTATATTCACAAATAGGATGAATGCACTTAACTTAAAATATTGACAATAAAAAATAAGAAAAAAGGTTTTTCGGGGCAGGGCTTTAGCTTCCTTAATTAAATGGACAATGATATTTTTTATTTTACTGACTTATTGCTATAGTATGTTATTGCAATACTGTGGTTGTCTCTGAGTTATAGCATGTACATTTAGAAAGCATTTGTAACAAAAAACTCCTGGCAATAATGTGTTTTCAGTATTCTTTCCACAGCGCTGAATGTCATGGTTACTGTGGAACACGGAACACCTCACTTATATGATTTTATGGTAAAATTTGTTATTTTTTGTGTTAATTCAGGTGTATTTTGACCAAAAACAATGCACTGTGGCTTTAATTCAGAGTGAGCAGCGCAGCAAACATTGACTCTGCACCGAAGCGATGCCGTAATATATCAGCCTTAATATGTAGTGGCAATGCTGCTTCTGCTCTGTTCCTGCCGTGCGCCTCTGTGTCTGCCGTGCGGCACCTCTGTGTGTAGTGGGAATGAATCCTCTAATTTGTTAACATGTGCGGCGAAAAAAATATGCGCTGCTCAAGCTCTGCTTGCATATACAGTATGAAACAGGCCTTGTTTACAGGGTACTTCCTCAACAGTTAAGTTACATTATATTCCGCTTTATATAATACAGACTGTTTCAAAGCAGCTTCACACTAATAAACAGGAAAATAATAGTTTTAATGTTGCAAAATTCTACTTTTTATATATATATATATATATATATATATATATATATTAATTATATATATATATATTAATTGTCTTTTTAAACCCTAGCTGAGCAAGCTAAAGACAACAGTGGCATTGATGTATCCATCTGTCTGACATCCCAACTCCACAAGTTGTTTTTGCATCAAGCTTTTTTTATGTTAAAAAACAAGGCAAATTAGTTTTGGCAAGATATGACTACTTTAATTTTTGTTGTTTAAAACTAGAATTGATTGGTAGTTGGCACATTATGTATTGAAAAAAAAAAAGAAAAAAAAAAAAAGATTTACGCAGTCACCTGTTCTGAGCATAATATCTTGCATGCTCAGGTAGGGGCTGATGTAGCGGATAGCTGGGACATGGATAATTTGCAGGCAGCTTATGCCAGTGATATAAAACCTCTGGTGGGTACTCATCTATAAAGACAAAACACAGAATTCAATTTCTATGCAGTTAAGTTATGGCTAAATTATCTGCAGAGGCTACTCATTCAGGCCCACCTGGAATCTTTGTGCACAGAGCTTTGCAGATTTCCATAGAATTGGAACACCAGTCATTCTAAAAGTTCTACACCTCCCCTGGCCCATTGAGTCTTTGTTAAATATTTTGGCAAACCGAACAAAAGAATACAGGCTTTCAAAATAGTCTCTGTGGTGATCCACCAAAATGAAAAACCTTGATGAATCACACAAACATTTTTTCTTCTAAATTAAAAAAAACAAACATCTACTGGACATTTCACTCTTCATTGTTAGCTAACTATGGTTTCAGTATTTGCAAAATATTTGGCTTATCAGCCAAGCTAAATATAAAATATAAATATCCGCCTAAGGGTACATTCGGGTATAAAAATATGAAAATACTTTGTAGGGCCATAAAGTTGAGTCTTTTATCAGTAAACTTGTAATTATGAATGTGACATTTGGTCAAAAATATAAGTAAATTAATCGAATAAAGGCACTTTTTAAAATATTAAGTGAAGCAAAAAATAAATAAATAATAATAATCCCATAAAAGTGAGAGATAAATTTCTCGATCTCTTCCCACAATATAAGTCAATATAGAATGTGATTACACCAAGTACTACATGTTCCTGGATCAACATCTTTGTTGGTCCAGGAAAAAACATTACAAACAACCAATCAGATTCAAGGGACAAGTTTACAGCGTTATGTCAAGTTTAGGCTTATATAGGCATGACTATGTTGATCCAGGAACATGTCTTACTTGGCAAAATCACGGTGACCGTTTCAATTTAAATAATAATGAGGAGATTTGGTAACACTTTCTATGAAGTCCATGTTTATAATGAATTATAGCTCCATTTATACTTATTTATAAGTAATTATTACTTGTCAGGAAAACAGACTCAGCGGAAACGGTAAGTAATGCAATAGAGGGCAGTTTATTAAAACAGATGCAGTGAGATGGGAATGCAGATGATCATAAAACAACAACCAGAGTGAAAATAAATATATTAATCCAAATGGATGAGTTGCTCCACACACACCTTAGATTGCTGATGAATGGAATGATGATATTGTTCTCTTATCTTAAGGAGTGGAAGATAAAAGGTAGACACAGAGGTAAGTATCCACAGATAAATAGCACATACACAGCAATCCCCAGAGTTAAATTAGCTCTGCTCAGAGAACATTTGGAAAGAGAAACACAACAACTACAAGTGACTTCCAGCCACAGCCTTAGATGAAATCAACTGAAGATAAAAGACATTCAATCTCTCAAGATCTTAGCAGAGAAGGATTAAACAACTCCACAAACAGCATTACCAGCTTCACTTATTATGACCGCCGCCGAAGTTTTTTTTTTTTTTTTTTTTCGTCATCTACTGAATTTTTTCGTCAACGATACCAGGGACACCGAAACACCGGGGAACATGAAATTTGGTGGGCATGTAGCCCCACTAGACTTTTACGGAAAAATTTCGTTTGGTCCCCGGGGGCCACTCCCCCCCCGCGCTGGGCCCCCCCAAACCCAAAAAATGCAGTTTTTCCTAAATAACTACCTGAACCGTGGCACCGAGGACGAAGAATTTTTTATGGTATGTTGGTCTACTAGACTTTTACGGAAAAATTTCGTTTGGTCCCCGGGGGCCACTTCCCTACACGCGCTGGGGCCCCCGTGAATTTTTCGTCAACGATACCAGGGACACCGAAACACCTGGGAACATGAAATTTGGTGGGCATGTAGCCCCACTAGACTTTTACGGAAAAATTTCGTTTGGTCCCCGGGGGCCACTCCCCCCCCCGCGCTGGGCCCCCCCAAACCCAAAAAATGCAGTTTTTCCTAAATAACTACCTGAACCGTAGCACCGAGGATGAAGAATTTTTTATGGTATGTTGGTCTACTAGACTTTTACGGAAAAATTTCGTTTGGTCCCCGGGGGCCACTTACCCCCCCCACGCTGGGCCCCCCCAAACTCAAAAAATGCAGTTTTTCCTAAATAACTACCTGAACCGTGGCACCGAGGACGAAGAATTTTTTATGGTATGTTGGTCTACTAGACTTTTACAGAAAAATTTCGTTTGGTCCCCGGGGGCCACTCCCCCCCCGCGCTGGGCCCCCCGTGAATTTTTCGTCAACGATACCAGGGACACCGAAACACCGGGGAACATGAAATTTGGTGGGCATGTAGCCCCACTAGACTTTTACGGAAAAATTTCGTTTGGTCCCCGGGGGCTACTCCCCCCCCGCGCTGGGCCCCCCAAACCCAAAAAATGCAGTTTTTCCTAAATAACTACCTGAACCGTGGCACCGAGGACGAATAATTTTTTATGGTATGTTGGTCTACTAGACTTTTACGGAAAAATTTCGTTTGGTCCCCGGGGGCCACTTCCCCCCACGCGCTGGGGCCCCCGTGAATTTTTCGTCAACGATACCAGGGACACCGAAACACCGGGGAACATGAAATTTGGTGGGCATGTAGCCCCACTAGACTTTTACGGAAAAATTTCGTTTGGTCCCCGGGGGCCACTCCCCCCCCCGCGCTGGGCCCCCCCAAACCCAAAAAAATCAGTTTTTCCTAAATAACTACCTGAACCGTGGCACCGAGGATGAAGAATTTTTTATGGTATGTTGGTCTACTAGACTTTTACGGAAAAATTTCGTTTGGTCCCCGGGGGCCACTTACCCCCCCCGCGCTGGGGCCCCCGTGAATTTTTCGTCAACGATACCAGGGACACCGAAACACTGGGGAACATGAAATTTGGTGAGCATGTAGCCCCACTAGACTTTTACGGAAAAATTTCGTTTGGTCCCCGGGGGCCACTCCCCCTCCACGCTGGGCCCCCCCAAACCCAAAAAATGCAGTTTTTCCTAAATAACTACCTGAACCGTGGCACCGAGGACGAAGAATTTTTTATGGTATGTTCGTCTACTAGACTTTTACAGAAAAATTTCGTTTGATCCCCGGGGGCCACTCCCCCCCCGCGCTGGGCCCCCCGTGAATTTTTCGTCAACGATACCAGGGACACCGAAACACCGGGGAACATATAATTTGGTGGGCATGTAGCCCCACTAGACTTTTACGGAAAAATTTTGTTTGGTCCCCGGAGGCCACTCCCCCCCCGCGCTGGGCCCCCCCAAACCCCAAAAATTCAGTTTTTCCTAAATAAACTACCTGAACCGTGGCACCGAGGATGAAGAATTTTTTTATGGTATGTTGGTCTACTAGACTTTTACGGAAAAATTTCGTTTGGTCCCCGGGGGCCACTTACCCCCCCGCGCTGGGGCCCCCGTGAATTTTTCATCAACGATACCAGGGACACCGAAACACCGGGGAACATGAAATTTGGTGGGCATGTAGCCCCACTAGACTTTTACGGAAAAATTTCGTTTGGTCCCCGGGGGCCACTCCCCCCCCGCGCTGGGCCCCCCCAAACCCCAAAAATGCAGTTTTTCCTAAATAACTACCTGAACCGTGGCACCGAGGATGAAGAATTTTTTATGGTATGTTGGTCTACTAAACTTTTACGGAAAAATTTCGTTTGGTCCCCGGGGGCCACTTCCCCCCACGCGCTGGGGCCCCCGTGAATTTTTCGTCAACGATACCAGGGACACCGAAACACCAGGGAACATGAAATTTGGTGGGCATGTAGCCCCACTAGACTTTTACGGAAAAATTTCGTTTGGTCCCCGGGGGCCACTCCCCCCACGCGCTGGGCCCCCCAAACCCAAAAAATGCAGTTTTTCCTAAATAACTACCTGAACCGTGGCACCGAGGATGAAGAAATTTTTATGGTATGTTGGTCTACTAGACTTTTACAGAAAAATTTCATTTGGTCCCCGGGGGCCACTCCCCCCCCCGCGCTGGGCCCCCCGTGAATTTTTCGTCAACGATACCAGGGACACCGAAACACCGGGGAACATGAAATTTGGTGGGCATGTAGCCCCACTATAGATTTTACGGAAAAATTTCGTTTGGTCCCCGGGGGCCACTCCCCCCCCGCGCTGGGCCCCCCGTGAATTTTTCGTCAACGATACCAGGGACACCGAAACACCGGGGAACATGAAATTTGGTGGGCATGTAGCCCCACTAGACTTTTACGGAAAAATTTCGTTTGGTCCCCGGGGGCCACTCCCCCCCCCCGCGCTGGGCCCCCCGTGAATTTTTCGTCAACGATACCAGGGACACCGAAACACCGGGGAACATGACATTTGGTGGGCATGTAGCCCCACTAGACTTTTACGGAAAAATTTCGTTTGGTCCCCGGGGGCCACTTCCCCCACCGCGAATTTTCGTCAACGATATCAGGGACACCGAAACACCGGGGAACATGAAATTTGGTGGGCATGTAGCCCCACTAGACTTTTACGGAAAAATTTAGCTTGGTCCCCGGAGGCCACTCCCCCCCCGCGCTGGGCCCCCCGTGAATTTTTCGTCAACGATACCAGGGACACCGAAACACCGGGAACATGAAATTTGGTGGGCATGTAGCCCCACTAGACTTTTACGGAAAAATTTCGTTTGGTCCCCGGGGGCCACTCCCCCCCCGCGCTGGGCCCCCCCAAACCCAAAAAATGCAGTTTTTCCTAAATAACTACCTGAACCGTGGCACCGAGGATGAAGAAATTGTTATGGTATGTTGCTCTTAAGGGCCCACATCAACCTAGCCCATAATCACTCATTTGTGATTTGCGCCCCTCCCATAAAAAATGAAAATGCAATATTATTCTGCTTTAATCGCCCCTATCTTCAGTTGAGATGTTCAGAACTGCACCATATTTCATGTGTATGATTAACTTGACATCCTCTGGGGGTATGCTAAGTTTCGTAGAATTTCATCCATGGGGGGGTATAAAATAAATTCATTTATGTGCACATTTAGTGACTGTACACTCATCGGCCTGTAGATGGTGGTGTTGAGCGAAGGGTTGCTGGTTTAGGATGATACTGTCACACACACACATGCAGGAATACAAACAAACGCAAGCATGCACACACACTGACATCCACACGCACAGACACACACCCATACACACACATACAAATCCACATGCACAGACACACACACACGCGCACACACATGTACGCACGCATACATACACGCACAGCAGAGGTGGGAGACTCGAGTCATATGACTTGACTCGAGTCAGACTCGAGTCGCAATTTTCTGGACTTGAGACTTACTTGACTAGATCTCTGAAAAGACTCGACTTGACTTTAGACTTGCTCCTTGTGACTTTAGACTTGACTCGGACTTGTGCCTATTTACTTGAAATGACTTGTGGAAAATAATTTATTTCAATTATTGTGAATTTTTTTTTTTTTTACGGAAACTCGTTTTCCCTCCTCTGTGGCTGTCAATCATTCTCCATTCAGTATTCAAACAGCGCGCGCGCCTCTTCCGGTTGGATGCACGGTAAAACTCTCTCCATTCTCCAATATGATATATTCACATTATAATGCATGATCTGTAGATAAAAGGCTGTGGATTTGCATAAAATGACTTTATTTTGTTGGAGTTTGTTGCTGTTTTTAAACGACTCACTACCGTGTGCTTGTTAGATCACGCACATCACAAGGACTATGAATCGGCATCAAACGCACAATAACTGGAATTTAAAACTGTGAAACAAATGATCAATAAACTGTTGGACAGATATACACTAGGATTTGTGCGCTCGACATTTCTTCGCTTTGTGCCGTGAACTTTTAAATGCGCACTTGTGCAGCGCAGCGCTGAACACTGTGACTCCATGTTGCTTTGAGCACATCATTCTGCATACGCGCTTTGTGCGTTCTGTTTTGAAGCATTTCATTATCATAGTTTTGCGCACTGAAAGGTTATTAAAAGCTTATATTTTTTTATACCTAGCCTGCTCAATACATTTAAAATAAGCATAATTTAATTGTATATTATTTCTGTGTAGTGTAGGCTATATAAATACACTTCTGAATTCTTGACATTAATATATAAATATAAAATTGTGAAATGTATGACTGCCTGATTGAATTTTATAAGAGTACTAATAGTAATTTGTTTTTATTAACATGTTTAGATTTTATAAAATTACTGTGCAGATTTTTTCAAGAATTACTTTTTGCTGCTGATTTATACACATTAAGTTTAATAAAAATGCATAATACATTTATGTAATATTTAAAGGTGTTAACTGGAATCTTACACTGCAAAATAATAACTTAAAAAGGATTAAATTCATCACAATTATGTAAGTATCTGGAAATTTGACATCACAGCAAAATAACTATATGTATGGCTAGCACAAGATGGGAAAAGTTTTATTAATTCTTGTTTACTTGTGTTCATTTTTATTTTTTTATTTTAGAGCATTTAAAGTGCTTCTTAATGATATTTTATTTATTACACACAAGTTAGTTTATTTATTTTTGTAACCCATCAGCCCTCTGTGTCTAAATAAGTAATAAAAGTCCCAGAGTTAAAAAAAATGTGTAAAACGAGCCTGTGTGTGACTTGGTATGACTTGATGACTAAGTTGCGACTTGACTTGACTTGACTTGACTTGACTTGACTTGACTTGACTTGACTTGACTTGACTTGACCCTTACAACAGAATGACTTGACTTGACTTTGACTTGCAATGTTAAGACTTGGACTTGACTTGAGACTTGCATTTAGTGACTTACTCCCACCTCTGACGCACAGACACACACACACACACATACACAAACACACACACACACACAGACAGACATGCACATACTACTACTTTTTTTAGGTATATACATAAACACGCAATACAGCCAAATTGCTCCACGTCATTTATTTTTGTGGAAAGCCAGTGCAGGCCTGAGCGGCGGTCATATTTTGTACCGCCATGCGGTACATCTAGTTACTAACCAGATTGACTTTGTTTCAGTCATACGGTTATAGAAGTTCTTATTGAGAATTAAAAAGGTTTAGGTGTTGATGTTTTATTGAAAATGTTTAGTCACCGTTACGGTGATAAGTGTCTTTAGTTTGGCAGTTTTACTCTTGGCTTTTGATATGAGTTTGTGGTCTTTGTAACAGTGTTTACAAAAACATATAATTTGTTGCAAAGAAAGTTGGAAACAATAAGTCACTTATCTTATCCCTGACCAAAAGTGGTTATTAATGATTATATTCACCATCAATAATTTCTCGCCACAGATCAAACATCCTGAAAAAAGATTTTTAAATATATTGTAGGAATTTTTTTTCTAAGACACCCACAGACAACACGAATCAGCATATGAATCTCAACAATGGTGACGTGCTAACCCTAACCATTTTTGGTCAGGAAACTTTTTTATGAATTATTTTACTGTACGATGCTGAAACACAAACATGAGGACAAAAAATCCTAGATTTAAGCATTTTGCTCCTATAGTGTGTGGTGTGCCATGATGTGACAAAGACAGCACACCACAAACGAACAGATTTTCAACCAGAGTCTCGACTGTGAACACAGGAAATCTCGCAAAATTTCACGAGACTTCAGAATCAGCATGGTGGATGATATGCAAGAAGAAATTGCGAAGATAGTGTTTGGAATGATTTTCACAGAAAATTCACGTGAAAAAAAAACCATTGTACCCACCATTATATATAACCTTTTATACAAAAATATATTAATTCTTTATTGTCTTTATTTATTCTTTATTGGATTTATTGTCTCTTTAGAAAAAGTTATTTAATCCCTCTATAGAACCTCACTGAACCCTTAACACTCAGCTTCCTGCAAGTGTGTGTATGTGAGAATGACCGTGTCTTCCATCATCTCGCTTTCTGATTGGATATTGTTTTGTTTCACGTGATAATCCCCCCACACATCAGGATAGAATTTCTGATCGTAAATATTGAACATGTTGAATATTTACGATTCGCGATCGGGGCGGCTTCGGCATTCTTCCGAGCAGGTTCGGACACTCTTAACACACCTCACACCAAGGAAAAATCTGATAAGATAATCTGTAGAACCATCAAGATAATCAGGACATAGCTAGGATTGCCGGGAGGGGGGAAATCGGCCCGAAATCAGCCCAATTATCTTTTGGTGTGTACCCAGCATAAAGGGAACGCTGATCACCATTATGGTGACCAAAACATTTAAATAAAACATCAACATCTAAACCTCTGTTAATTCTCAATAAAACTTATTTTGCCGTATGACAGAAATAAAGACAATCTGGTTAGAAATAACTGAAGCTGCTGGTAATGCTGTTTGTGGAGTTGTTTAATCCTCCTCTGCTGAGATCTTGAGAGATTTATTGTCTTCTTTATCTTCAGTAGATTTAATCTAAGACTGAGGCTGGAAAACAGTTGTCGTTCTTGTGTTTCTCTTTCCTTCAGTTATTCTGCTTGTTAGCAGCAGGTGTTCATCACTAATGCTCAATCATCACTTAATTATTTACTAAATTATGTCATTAACTCTGATTCAGAGTTACTTTAACACTCTTTAGAGTGGGACCAAATGTTCTCTGATCAGAGTTAATTTTACTCTGGGGATTTTGCTGTGTAAGCGTCTTATGACGAAGACCAGACATTGGAGGTGTGTGTGGTGCAGGCTTTTATGCAGCGTGGTGAATGAGATGATTGATTACAGACCAGGTGGGAGATGACGTGAAGGTGGAGCTTGGCGATTCTGTGACATTACTATTCTATAAATATATTTATAAAGACTCATTAAGACTTATACTGCATTATAAGAAAATGTATAGTTACATTTATATTATTTTTATAACTACTAATAAGTCATGCATTTGCTTTTTCAAAGTGCATACTGATAATCTATTATACGCTTTTAATTTTTTCATAACTCATATCTCTTTTAATTTATTTTATAACTGTTTTAATTTTCTTACCTTTTATTTTATGATTATTTTAATTCCTTTCTGTAAAGCACTTTGAATTGCCATAGTGTATGAAATGTGCTATATAAAATAAACTTGATTTGCCTTGCATAGGCATAGACTTTTTTAATAATTCAGATTTATTTCTGTCAAATAAGTGAATATATTGTTAATAGCTGTGTTGTGTTCTTATTAATACTTATTGTGTGATAATATAGTTACTAAGCTCAATAAATGCATAATTGATGGCTTTCAGTAAAGTGAAAACATTGAATACAATTTTCCTAAAGCAAATGTTAAGAAATCACAAAGATGTGCTCATTATACATTTTAAGTTGCTGCTATTAAGCAATTTATTTTAAAACTGCTATAAGTAATACTATGCATATGTCTGAGGAGATTTTAACAAATCAAAATTATCATGCATGACATCTAATGCAAACATTAGCCATCAAAGACATAATTGATAACTAATTGGTACAGCAAACAAGTGTCTCTGGAACTATTTTATATTTGATCATTTATAAATCAGTGTATAATGCATTATGAGCGTGCACATTGCAAATGCATGAATTATAAGTAATTATAACAAATAATATAAATGTAACTATAACTGTTCTTATAATGCAGTATAAATCTTAATAAGTCTTAATAAATATATTTATAGAAAAGTAATACTTATAATAAATGGGGCTATAATTCATTATAAGCCTAGACTTCATAGAAAGTTTTAACGGAGATTTATTTTACCTTATTTCTAATATAAAACCTCTAGAGTAATAACTTAAAGATCTTCAAAACAAACCCCTTCAAAATAAAAGTTTGGTTTAACTTGAAGAAATTGTGACAGAAATATATTACTATTGCACAGTAGAATGTACTTCTCAAAGAGAAGATAATAATAATAATAATAATAATAATAATAAATATTCCTCCATGTTTTAATTTTAACAGTAAACCTTTTATCCAGCACTTTGTTATGCCATAAAAGGAATTGTTCAAATTTCATTTTAATACATCTTAGAAGACTTTAACTTAATTGTTAAAGTTTTATGCTTTTATTTGATAAATCCAGAAAAAAAACCAGACAATAGAATTTCTGTATATATATATATATATGTATGTATATATATATATTAAACATTTGAATAAATCATTGAGTTTTTAAAGTTTTATGAATTCAATTCACTAGGCATGCTTGATTACTAAAGTTTAATTAAACCATTAAAAAACAAGACAAAAAAAAATCGATAAAAAAGAAAACATAATTTAGGGGAAAAAACATATTTCATATGGCATGTCTTTAGATTAAATTTTATTTAACCATTAAAACTGAATTTGGCCGATGGATGATATCTGATGAAAACAAAATGCTTATGATCTACATGCAAACAGACGTGTGTTAAAGGGGTCATGACATACCCTTTTTATTTTAATATGTTCCTTTAAGTTCAATTATAATGTTAGTCAAGTTTATTCGCTTATCTTTGCAACACATAAATATTCCCCACCTCATTCTGTCCTCAGTCTCATCAGTAAATATATACGGTTTATAAATAATATAATTGGTAAACATTATATCCCTCTCCTTTTCACCTCACTCCTCACCACTGCTATATGGGGTATAGAAGTACCAAGGTAAAGTAAGCATTGAGGTGTTGTTGTGGAGGCGGCCAGATGCAAATGTCTACCACAGTGTGGAAGAATAACGTGGGGAAAGTATAAAATAAGTTATTTTAGCAGCTTGGTTTCTCTTGCTCTCTTTGGAGTGAAGAGGAATTTTCGAGGTCTGAAACCTATAGTATTTTTATAGCAAAATGACCACTTGTCAAAATGTCAAAAGATTAAAGAAAATTTGATTCCTCATATCATGATCCCTTAAATCATACCAATAACAGACATACCGTAAAATCCTGGCTGTTTTGGTGGAGAATATCTGCAAAAATTTTCACCCAGGTCAGAGCGAAGAGGACTAGGCTTTTCTAGACTCTCCTCATCCTCACTCACAGGGTTTCGGGCATGTGAATATAGGACAGGGGAATTGCAGTGGTTTTGAATGTTGATGCCTGAGAAATCTTCACTCAGATCTTCTATGTGGGCTCTACAGTCTCTCTGAAGGTGTCTTCCAGAACTTTGAGGCAAGTAGAGACTGGGCAGGCCTGCAGGACTCGCTGTGCGTTGTGAATCACTTATGGAGAGTTTGGTGAAGTGACTAACCCTTAAAACTTTAGGAGTAAGCCCACAGCAACCATCTGGGTAATCCTGCCTGCTTACATTGCAGACACATATTTCAGGGCCGAATCTCCTACTTTTGCCTGCCTCATTAGAGTTGTGTGTCTGGCACTGCTGGCATGTTGGCCAGGCCAGATTGAGAGAAGACGATGTCATAGACTCATCCGTCTCTACAGGCATACTAAGATGTGGACAGTGATCTGTGAAAACAAAACAATCGGACAAATGGAGAAAAAAAGAGAGAGGTTTATGTATGTTGAATGAAAGGAGTAAGCAATAATGTTGTCTATACATTTGGTTGATTCAGACAAATAACTTTTAGAGGCATTGACTTGTTTAATTATTTTAATTAATAAGTACTGTAATGCAGTGGTTCTCAACTGGTGGCACCATGACCCTAAAAAGGTGACATGTCTGTTCTAGTGCCACAGAAAGCAGGGACAAACTATGCTAAATAATACGCAACCTGCCATATAATGATGCACTGTTAATAGCATAATAAACTGGCTTATAAACATTATAAAAGAAAATCCTTCCCATACACTTTGTTGGTAACTTTAAAGGATGTGTATCCTGTGTGATATAATATCAGAAATAGACTACATTACAGAAGCACAGGTAATGCATACCCTTTCACCACTACGCATGTGCCTTGACGTGGTCAAGGGGTGGTTACAGTCAAACTACATTTTTCAATCCACTGACTTACATTCATACATATGCCAATTAAGGAGACAGGACATGCAAGCTCATGTGAATTTAAATTTCCAAAGTTTAAGTTTGGTGAACTTCATATAATTTGGTGAAATTCATATCACACGAAGATGTGTGACCAAAATAGATTGATACGTCAAGTCAAGTCACCTCTATTTATATACAGTAGTGCTATAAAAACAAAAATTCACTAAAAATATACATAGGAGAGATCATATAATAATAACAACAATAATAATAATGATGATGATGATGATGATGATGATGATTCCTCATTTAGACATATCTGAAGAGATCCCATCCCAATCTGCCGTAACTCATTCTGTGAATGTAGTATATGTGTACATACATTCATTCACATGTATATGGGAACATGTATGTGAAATATATGTACACAATAAAGGTTAAAACTTTGTGAATACTACATGTGATGCTATTTTTGTCTTCATTTATAAATATTTTATATGTATTAATATATGAAAAATATAAGCACTAGTTTCCCATATATGGAAATGTATTATGTAATATATTGCATTATATTTTGCAGTATATTCCCATATATTTCTGTTCCGTAAGGGTAATTAGAGATGGCCAATTCTTTGGGCAAGTCTCTACCTTGCATCCTACACACACCCACTCAAAGATCTGCTAGGTGATACAAAGGATTGGTGCTGGGGAAAACCACAAAAAGAGGCTTTTCAGAAATTAAAATCAGAACTGAGTTCAATGTGAGTATTGGCCTAAATGCGACAATGCGTTTTTTTTTTAAGGATGACGTCATTACACACACCATTTTATCAGCCAATTATTTATCTGTCTTTATTTATCTTATATATAAATATAAATAACAAAGACAAAAAACTAAAAACCAATCAATTCCCAAAGGACAAAATCCAGTCTCGCCAGGGAAGAAAAGACTATCGCAACTTCCATGTCGACTTTAAATGAGATTAAACATTGGCAATGTCTATATCTAAAAATCACTTCCACTGGAAAATTTAACCCCACCATGAATAAACGGAGAAATAAAGCATGCTTGGCCTTTTATGCCATAAAGCGACAATGTCCCATAGAGATCTCGATTACAATATGAGCCAGATTCTAACATCTTCTGTGGCTTGTTGCACAAAGCTGGTTTCAGTTACAATACCATACAAGGATCAAGATTCAAGAATATTTTTCCACAAAATTCTCAACAAATCAAAACCATATTGTGTTTTAATGTTTTATTTTGAATGTTTAACATTTGTTTGTAGTTCCAATTATGCTCAGTTTTGTTTCACAGAATTTGTAAAACAAACAAATTTTCCTGTAAAACAGGTTTTCTTTTATCGGAAATATTTTATTGTTATTTTGGGGTGAAATTTGACCCGGGCATGTTCTGGAAGGCTTGGGGATATTCATACAGTATAATACAGGCTTGGTGATGTGATACAGTATGCTGCTGTAATGAATAGTGTAAAACAAAGCTTGTCAAAACAGATTTACCTTGAAAAGATTCCATTGCTTTTTCCGTATTCTTGAATTCAGACTGTGATTTCTGATGGGGTAAATAACACAAAAACACACAACACGGTTCAGAAAATTATATATGAATCAATAGAAGGCATTTTAAGTAAAACAAAGTAGCCTACAACTTAGCCTAGTTCGTGAGGCCTCTTGTGAGTCCAGAGTTGAAAACTCTGACCTCTCTTTATGAAACAATACCAATCGTCAAAGCACATACAATACTCTAAAGTTCAATGCAACTTTTTATTTTAAATAGATCAATAGTTTCAAGATCAAACATATGCACGAATAGACTCGTTTACTGATTACAGGATTGTCGGTTTCTTACCTGTTCAAGAGCTTATACGTGTCTCTTCCTGGATAGCGTCACACCTGCTTTCGGTTCGTTCAGGAAACGTGCACTTATATGCAAATTGGGGGAATTCTACATTAGGCTTGTTTGAGATGCGCCTTGCCTCGCCTGAAATGCAGTCGAGAGTAGGCGGCTGCAGTGAGAGGAGGAGTGAAAAAAGCGCAGGCAAGCCGGACAGATCTCTCTTCTCGTAGTGGATTTGACACCTGCGAGATCAAAGATGGATATCGCGGGATTCACGCTCGTGCACAGTGTTGCTAATGAACTGGATGTAATTCAATTTATGTTGCTTTTATATGAAAATAAATAAAATGAACAAGACACCCAAAGTACTTGTTATTTAATTCCATTCCAAATACATGTTTATCAATATTTTTTTCTTTAATACAGACATATGTGTTTTTATTTATTTATTTTTTATAAAAATTAAATTGCATAACCCATAGAGATCGCACTGTTAGATAGTTTGGGAATATTCACACATAACGTATACACATAAAACATGATATCAGAGTTTTAAAATCAAACATTTTAAAAGAGAACAATACATCACGGTTGTTTAAACCAATGAACATTAAGCTGTGTCGTCAGCAAGTCGTTTCCCATCATGCTTCTGATCAGCGCAGTCGGTGGAGAGCAACTAGGCTTGTTTGAGATGCGCTTCGCCTCGCCTGAAATGTAGGCGAGAGTAGGCGGCTGCAGTGAGGGGAGGAGTGAAAAAAGCGCAGGCAAGCCGGACAGTTCTCTCTTCTCGCAGTGGATCTGACAGCTGTGAGATCAAAGATGGATATCGCGGGATTCGCGGGATTCACGCTCGTGCACAGTGTTGCTAATAAACTGGATGGAATTTAAGTTCTGTTGCTTTTATATGAAAATAAATATAATGACCAAGACACCCAAAGTAGCCTACTTATTTAATTCCATTCCAAATACATGTTTATCAGTCTTTTTTTCTTTAATACAGACATGTTTTTTATTTTATTTATTTTTTATAAAAAATACATTGCATAATCCATAGAGATGGCACTGTTAGATAGTTTGGGAATATTCACATATACATAAAACATGATATCAGAGTTTTAAAATCAAACATTTTAAAAGAGAACAATACATCACGGTTGTTTAAACCAATGAACATTAAGCTGTGTCGTCAGCAAGTCGTTTCCCATCATGCTTTTGATCAGCGCAGTCGGTGGAGAGCAACTGCGCTCAACTGCAGAATCCGACAGGTGCGCCTTGCGCTCGCGAGAGATTTTTGACATACGTCAGCATGACATCAGAGCAAGGCGGACCGCACTCGGACACATTTCTAACCGGCATGCATCTCGCGCTGATCACCGGTGATCGATTCTGCGCAGATTTTGCTCATCTCAAACAAGCCTACTGCGCTCGACCATCTATGCGCTCGACTGCAGAATCCGACAGGTGTGCCTTGCGCTCGCGA
This sequence comes from Rutilus rutilus, assembly GCF_951802725.1. Classification (NCBI taxonomy): domain Eukaryota; kingdom Metazoa; phylum Chordata; class Actinopteri; order Cypriniformes; family Leuciscidae; genus Rutilus; species Rutilus rutilus. Next base: position 15,994,872 of record NC_140220.1, on the reverse strand, counting down.
GAGATTTTTGACATACGTCAGCATGACATCAGAGCAAGGCGGACCGCACTCGGACACATTTCTAACCGGCATGCATCTCGCGCTGATCACCGGTGATCGATTCTGCGCAGATTTTGCTCATCTCAAACAAGCCTATTCTCTTTATGCAAATATTGCGCAGCGAAAAGTCTGAGCCATCCAATCAAGTTAGAGAACAACGGGACGATCTGAAATCCAACGCTAAACTAGGCAGGATTTCACATTTTCACCAGAGAAGCGTGTGCAAGGTGTAACCCAGGTTAAAAAACCAGTATTAACAAAGAATTAGAAAATTCAAATCCTATATATATATATATATATATCCTATATAAATTCTCTTTTCATTTCATAAATTATTTTCATGCGTTTTAAAATAGCCAATTAAAATTAGTTTTATTTGGGAGGATTGACCAATGAGAGTGCATTTCTGTTTTCCATATTTCGCACGCAGTTAGAGACCGCGTTCTTTTTGATTGCTATCGCAGACGAGAGCAGACGTCAGTTGAATCTCTCCAAGGAAATTTGAGAGATAAGTTATCTTCTTTGAGAATTTGATGAGAATTACATGTATATTGTTCCAGAGACGATGTAGTGGAAGAGAAGTAAATTTGATATGAAAGAGACCGAGAAAAAGAGTTAAATTGATTTTATACTGTGTGACGCAGTTACGGAGAAACCGCATATGTGACGCAGTTACGGAGAAGCAGCCGTTGTAACACAGCGCGTTCACAAATTGAGGTTTATTTATTGAGAAACAGAGACTTATAATACGAATATATTTTTGAGTGAGGAAGAGAAAAGGATTTTTCTGAGTTGTAACCGTTCTTCAAACCTGAAAAAAAAGGTTTATATTCAAGCTCATCTGGTCTTGGTCAGGTTTTTTGTTTTGTTTTGTATTCTCTCTGTTTTCTTCTTGTCTTTTCCTGATTTAAATTTTTCATCGTCGTCGAGTGTGTGCTGAATTGAGTTGATGCTGCTGTGAGATCGAATCTTTCCGGATTGGAGTTCCTGGATTTTGTCTTAACTCTCATGTTCGCGGAGGGAGTCGGGACTGGCGAGCCGCACGAGTCTAACAACGAGTATTGATCGATTGCCTGAAACTGACATTATCGTTGCCGAACTGGATGGTAGGAAATTGAACTATAACAGCTCTCACACTTTTCACTATTACTGGGAGGAATTTCATTCACGAGGAGAAACGGACAAAATCATTGTCATTACCCATTTCAGCCATAACTTCAGAGACTGCACTCAACTCATGTCGAAATTGAAAGGTTAAATTCCTGAAAAAAAGAATTTAAATGTGAATTTATTCATTATTTGTTTTATTTTGTGTTGCTTGATCAAAGGTAATTGTTTTTTTTTTGTCCATTCTTTTATTTTGTTTTGAAAAATTAGAAGATAAGAGAAGAATTTCAAAAGGAATCAGATTAGGAGTTTAGCTTGAATTGATTATATTGGGCTTCCGGTTATGGCCGCCGTAGAGTAAGACGCGAGAAGCATCGCTCCCACACAAAATCCTTTTTATTGCATTATTTTGAGCAAAGCGCGGTTTTACTTGTATTTTTCTTTTTCCGAACTGGACTGACATATTTGGGCAACTTTTGAGGATGCCTCCTAAGAAAATATTCGAGAATAAGAAGGAAACGGCTACCGAAGATTCCTCGGCGTTAACCTCAGGGGCTAGCCCGACATCGCCGCCTCAATGGTTCCAGACAGAACTGGAGAAAGGGCTTGCGAAGCTTCAAGTCATGATCGACGGACGTATGTGTGAAATCCGCGACTCTGTTGATAAAGTGCACAGTGACCTTCAGGAAACGAGACTAAAGCTGAGCGAGTTGGAATCGCGTCAGGACGGATTTGAAGAAGCTATTGTTAATGTGCGTGAGGACATTGCTGAGGGTAAAAAGCACGTGGAGTACGAAATACTCACTCTGAAAGATAAGGTCGATGATCTTGAAAATCGCTCCAGACGCAACAATTTGCGCCTTGTTGGTTTTCCTGAAGGAGTTGAGGGGAGAGATGCCGTGTCATTTGTGGAGGAATGGCTCCCTAAAATCATCGGTATGGATCAAGAACGGCCCTTTGAAATTGAACGAGCTCATCGTACCCTTCAGCGCCGGCCGTCGGAACACGAAAGACCGCGAGCCATTGTAATTAGACTCCTTCGTTTTAGAGATACAGTCACGATATTGAATGCTGCACGGGAGAAAAAAGACCTGACATATGGAAACTCAAAAATAATGATCTTCCGAGATATGTCAACAACTCTCTACAAGAAGAAACAGGCGTTTGCTTCTGTTAGAGGGCGGCTCCGGGACCACAACATCTCCTACAGTATGCAGTACCCAGCTACTCTGAGAGTGGTTCTCCCTGAGGGTGCACGATCCTTCGGTTCAAAAGATGCCGCCGAGGCTTACTTAAAAGCCCACCATCCAAAACTTTTGTTGCCAGCGAGTTCGGAGTGAGACTGTAGGTAGGCTACATCATGAATAGTGACTGCATTTACGAAGGACTCTGAGTAGCTACCGAACGGTCGCTGCTGAAACCTAATACTAAGTAGTCCGAGATTGTTTTGATATGAGTCACAAGTGCCTTTATGCTTATGGCCACTTTGGTGATTTGTTTGCAAAGTTTTACCTGTAATGTTCGGTAGATGGCGTTATCTGCGCTAATTATTTCCTGGTTAAAGTTGGGATGCCTTAGCTTGAAGTTGTGCACGTTCTGTATGCAACGTTACGCGAATGTGTTAGACATAGTAGTTGTTTACGGGGAAAGTGTTATGTCTGTGGGTGGGAGGTTGGGAGGGGGGTTTGTGCCACATATTTTTATTTTTATTATTATTTTTTTTCGTTTTCTTTTCAATTTGACTGATAACTGATAGAGATAAGTATAAATATCTGTCCTGGAATGTTAATGGGATTAATAATAATTTAAAGAGAAAAAAAATTATGTTGTTCTTAAGAAAAAATAAGATAGACATTGCTCTCCTACAAGAGACGCATTTGACTGAAGAAGATCACTGTAAGTTATTACGTCAGTGGTCTGGGCAAATATTTTTTTCATCATATAGCTCTCATTCAAGAGGGGTTGCTATTATGATCAATCGCAGAGTGCCTTTTGTTTTTGAAAGCATGGTTAAAGATAATTATGGAAGATATATTATTCTTAAAGGATATATTGCTTCTGAGAATGTTACAATAGCAAATGTATATGCCCCCAATCAAGATGACCCTCAGTTTTTTCATAACTTTCATTTTAAACTGTTTTTGCCCTGTACAATCATTGGAGGTGATTTTAATTTGGTTTTAGATTCAGCAGACAGATCACCTAACAAAGGTTTTGTCTTAACTCCATCAGCAAGAGTTGTGAAACATATAATGGCTGAACTAGAACTGTTAGATATTTGGAGAGCTTTGCATAATAAGCAAAATGATTTTTCTTTTTATTCTCGACCCCATAAGAGTTTCTCTAGAATTTACCTTTTTCTTTTACATAAAAGACAAGAACACTTAGTTGAATCATGTGAATACCTCCCACGAACTTTGTCTGACCATTCCCCTTTAGTTCTTTCAATTTATACCCCTACTACTAAATTGTATATTAGAAGATGGCGGTTCAGTAATTATCTCCTTAACGACCTTGATTTTATAGACCTTCTAAATAACAATATAGAAAATTTCTTGAATTTCAATGCTGGTTCTGCCGCTTCAGGTATGATTTGGGAATCACTTAAAGCTTATCTGAGGGGAATAATCATAGCATACTCATCCGGAAAAAAGAAAAAATATCAAAGTCAACTGAATGACCTTTCTAAAGATATTAAAAAGTTGGAACAGGACTATTCTATATGTGGAGATGAAAGTATTCTACATAGACTAAATTCACTGCAGCTTGAGTATGACATGCTGTCCACTAAGGAAGCAGAGTGTATCCTCCTCAGAACCAAACAACGATATTACGAGCATGGGGACAAAATTGGCAGATTATTGGCCTGGCAAATAAGAAAAGATGATGCAGTGAGGTCTGTAAATGCAATTCGTCAAGTAGATAACACTGTCATTAGAGACCCTAATCTTATTAATCAGGAATTTATGCAGTTTTATAAGCTGTTATATACCTCACAGCATACAGATATGGCGAAAATACACTCTTTCCTAGATAGACTTGATATACCTTCACTTACCGAGGAATGCAAGGACTGTTTGGAGAAGGACATAACGGAAATTGAAATACAAGAAGCGATATCTTGCTTAGCTGTTGGCAAATCACCTGGTATGGATGGCTTCTCCATGGATTTTTTTAAGGCTTTTCTACCTAAATTAATCAAACCACTAAATGATATGTTTTTGCAGGCTATAGAGACTCAGCGTTTACCTGACACTCTTGAACAGGCTATGATAACTCTTTTACTTAAGCCTGGTAAAGACCCTCGTTTATGTGGCTCCTATAGGCCGATTTCATTACTTAACTCAGACTACAAGATTTTTGCCAAAATTATTGCTTTAAGATTGGAAAAAGTTATCTCACAATTGGTACACATGGATCAAACAGGATTTATTCAAAATCGATGTCTCTTTGACAATGTTCGGAGACTTTTGAATGTAATTTTTTCTGCTTCTCAAGTTGATTCTCCTGTTATTGCTATATCTTTAGATGCCGAAAAGGCTTTTGATCGTGTTGAGTGGCCCTATTTGTTTACAGTCCTTCAAAAGATGAACTTTGGTTCTAAATTTCTTAATATGGTCAAAATGCTTTATAGCCATCCAACAGCAGTCATTCAGACCAATAACGAGATCTCGGCACAGTTTTCTTTGGAGCGGGGTACAAGGCAGGGCTGCCCACTATCTCCCCTTTTATTTTCTCTTGCAATAGAACCTTTAGCTATTGCAATTCGCTCACATGACACTATCAGTGGTTTTACAACCCTTCAATCTAAACATGTAATCTCTTTATATGCGGACGATATTATGTTGTATTTGACAAATGTAGATTCTTCCATACCAGCCTTGTCAACTCTATTACAAGAGTACGGGATTATATCTGGTTATAAAATAAATGTGAGTAAAAGTGTCTCTATGCCTCTTAATAGAGCCGCTTCGCAATTGTCCCTTAAAAATTTCCCTTTTGTCTGGAACACAGATAAATTTCTATATTTGGGATTACAAATACCTAGAGATTTGTCTCAATTATATAATTTGAACTATGCTCCCCTGCTTAGAAGTGTAGAAAGAGAATTAGATAGATGGAAATCTCTTCCTATTTCATTAATTGGTCGGATAAATTCTATTAAAATGACTGTGTTGCCAAAATTTTTATATTTGTTTCAGGCACTCCCCCCTGTGTTACCAAAGTCTTTTTTTAAGGATCTCCATAGAGGTATTTCTAGGTTCTTATGGAAAGGGAAAGTTCCTCGGGTAAAATTAAATTCACTGTTTATGCCTTTTCAGAATGGTGGACTCAAACTGCCTGACTTTTATTTATATTATTGTGCAGCTCAGCTGCGCATTGTCTGGATCTGGCAATCAAAATGTATTTCCCCTCCTGCTTGGCGACAATTAGAAGAGGCCCAAGTACAGGGTATAACCCTTGCTGCAATACCTTTTGTCTCTATAAACTATTTGAAGAAATTGACCTCTAATCCACTAATTGTTGGTACTTCTAAAATTGTTGCAGACCTCAGGAAAAAGATGAAATGCAAGCAGACTATGTTCAGATCCACTGCTTTTTATTACAATCCTTTTCTACCCCCTGTCCTCAAAGATGGCATAGCCAAACAGTGGTATGATCAAGGCATTCAAACCTTTGACAAATTTTATGAGGAGGATACACTCATGTCGTTTGAGCAATTACAACAGAAATTTACCCTTCCCTCTAAATTTTTCTTTAAATACCTGCAAATTAGACACTACATTCAGACCCAACAAGGTGGTCGTTTATCTAAGCTTCCTCTTTCACCTCTTGAGGCTATCTTGGCAGAGAAAAAAGGTCCTAAGGGTCTCATCTCTTTTATCTATACCAAGTTGTTACAACTGATGGCTGGTAACATTCGTGACGTAAAATCTAAGTGGGAAAAAGACTTGGAGTGCTCATTCACAGATGACGAATGGAAAGCAATATGTGAGAAAGCTCAGACTTTTTCTATCAATAGTCGTCATAAACTCATCCAATTTAATGTGATACATAGAGTTTACTATACTCCAGTTAGATTGCACTCTTTTAAAAGCTCCTACTCAGAGATCTGTCCTAGATGTAAAGCAGATAGAGGGACTCTTCTACATATGCTGTGGTCTTGCCCTGACCTGGAAGAATATTGGAAAGGGGTCTTAGAGATTATTGCTATAGTTGTAGGTACTAATGTGCCTAGAGAGCCTAGACTTACCCTCTTAGGGGATACTACACTACTTGATCAACAAAGAATTAATCTGAGATTTGTCAGACTAGCTCTACTAGCAGCCATAAAATGTATAACTTTGAGATGGAAGGATTCTAATCCACCTTCTACTTCCATGTGGATTAAAGAAGTGTCATCTTACATGCCTTTGGAAAAAATTGCATTTCGTTTGAAAAAGCGTCAAGATTTGTTTGTCAAATACTGGGGTAGCTTCATTTCTTACTTGGGTATAACAGGATAGAATGCTTAGAACCTAACTTTTTATATTTTCTTGTTTAATTTTATTCATGGTTTATTTGTGGCACTATGGGTTGAGGTTTGGGGCATGTTTAGGGCAGTATGTGCGGGGATGAAAGATTTGTTTTGACTATCCTGTACTTTGTTGTACTTGTGTTTAACTTGGAAAAACCCAATAAACATAATGTTCAAAAAAAAAAAAAAGAATTGATTATATTCTAAATTTTATTTTGTTTCTTTTATTTTCCAAAAGAACCACTGAAATATGTGAAACCTAAGAAGTTTTAAACAAAAGTGTTTAAAGAAATTAATTGGTTTGAGACGCACACTTAATTGTATTTTATTTACTTTTCTATTTCCTGTATTTTATTTTATCTATCTCTGTTTTTCTTTAACATCTTGAAATTCTTGAATACACATTTTTTATTATACTAAATCAGTTACAACTTAAACCTTGTGTGAGTGACTCATTATTGTTGGGACATCCTATTCTCTACAGGCGAATTCTAGGCTTCTGATTTGACTGGTCCATACGCAGACATTGTCTGTATCGAATTTAGTGAAGGGTTACAAAGTTGGCGAGAGCCAGCCAGGAGAATTTGGAGTGTCATACAACAATAGTGATCTCTCAGTGTGAAAAAGCAGTTTAGAACAGTTCAGAACAATGGACATTGTGAGACGAGAGAAAGTGTGTGTTCGTGATGCCGTTCTAGCAAGCGGTTTAACACTATCCGAATCGGATCAAGATCTTGAGTCATGGCTGATGCGCTATGGTAGCATAAAGCGAACATTGCTCATTGATAGTCCGTCCTCCGAATTTCATCAGCAAGCTATAATAGAGTTCCAATATAGCTCCGCTATGGATGCACTGCGACCCTTGTTGCCATTACGAATTGTTAGTACTTCTAATGCAGACACATTCTTTAATGTGTGTGCCTTGAGCAGTGTTTACACTCAGACGACTGGGGGTGATGTCACTAGCAATTATCTAGAGGAACTGCAAGAAATGGCTAGATTTAGCGGAAGACCTTTGCAGGTTGTAATTCAAGAGGAGCTAAAAAAGCTTAATGCTGCTAGTGCTTTCATTGAACCGTCATCCATGTCAAGTGATGAAACTGATTGTCCTATTGTGGCTGATTCTCAAACCCGTCGATTATCATCTCAGTCACAAAGAGTAGTTGAAGAGACGACTACATCTTCATTGTCAGATAGCGTACATTTGTCAAGTAGTCAACAAAGCAAAGATCAAAACCTGACCAAGACTGAGGCAAATGCGGTGCCCTCGTGTACTGCTCTGCCCATGGATGTATTAAGCCCCCCTAGCGTGCAAAGAGTTGTAGTCGAACACATTGTGCGAGCTACTGATGCTGTTTCAACTCAGTATGTTCCAGTGCGCTTGAGGTCATTTTCAGGGAAAATTCCCCGACCAGCTAATGAACCCGACTTTGATACCTGGAGGGGGAGCGTAGATTTTTTGCTTGATGACCCATCCATTTCTGACTTGTCTCGAACCAGGAAAATACTGGACAGCCTTTTGCCGCCTGCGGCTGATGTTGTAAAGCACGTTGGCCCTCAAGCATCTCCAGTGGTATATTTAGAGCTGTTAGAGTCCGTCTATGGGTCAGTTGAAGATGGCGACGAGTTGTTGGCAAAATTTATGACATTGTTGCAAAACCAAGGTGAGAAACCCTCTAATTACCTGCATCGGCTGCAAGTCATGTTAAGCGCGGCAGTGCGTAGGCAAGGCATTCCAGAAGCAGAGCGTGACCGCAGTTTATTAAAGCAGTTTTGTAGAGGGTGTTGGGATAACCGTTTACTTGCAAATTTGCGTCTTGAAGAAAGAAAGAGCAACCCCCCTTCATTTGCTGAGTTAGTAGTGTCTGTTAGGGCTGAGGAGAACAAGCAAGCTTCCAAGGAGGAGCGAATGCAGAGCCATTTAGGGATGAGTAGACTCAGCTCACACCCTTTTAAGGCAAAAGCTACCGTACATCAGTTGTCCCCTAATGCTAACGAGTTTGGAGGTGAAGAGATCGCTCAAATGGAGCAGGTAAAAAGAACAATGTCAGGCATTCAATCACAGTTAACTTCTCAGAAGACTTCAAGTTCTAAGAAGGAGCGGGCTGATTCCCAGGAAGCAGCAGAGTTCTCAAAATTAAGAGCAGAAGTAAAAGAGTTGAGAGTGCAAGTCCAGGCTATAGAGTCCGCTGTGCCTAAAACAAAATTTTGCACTGACTCGAGTACTTCAGAACTTGCAGAGCTAAGGAAGCAAGTAGCTGCATTAAAAGCTCAAATGGTTACGATTGAAGCACAGAAAAGTCCAACACAACACCAGTTAGGTTCCCGTGGAAATTTTGAAAAGGCGTGGCCCAGACCATTTGAGTCAAATGAGAGTGCAGCAGGTTTGCCCCGACCTCGTCCAGGGTACTGTTTTCGCTGCGGCGAAGATGGGCACATGGTTGCCCAGTGTGAAAATGACCCAGACCCTTCCAAAGTAGCCAGGAAACGGTGTTTGTTGAGAGAGAAACAAGCCCAATGGGACTTGCAGAACCAAGGGAAATCGCAGCAGGTAAACTCCAGGCCGTCTCTGCAGAAGGGCATGTAGAGAACGGCTCTGAGTTTCAATGCCCTAAAAAGAGCAGGGAAACCTTTGACATTTCTTCAAAAGGCAGAATGTTTAGAAGGTTGCCAAAAGGATTAATTGGGACAAAGTGCACTGCCCAGTTGTGCATTAACGGGATAGATGTAAATTGTTTATTAGACACTGGGTCCCAAGTGACCACAATTCCATCCTCATTCCACAAGGCACATTTAGCAGATCATCCAGTGAAGCCGTTAGATGCCTTGTTGGAGGTAGAGGGGGCCAATGGGCAGTCTGTACCCTATTTAGGGTATGTAGAACTTACTTTAACCTTCCCTAAAGAATTTCTAGGATTAGAGGCTGAAATTGATACTCTAGCTTTAGTGGTTCCTGACTTGGTGGGAGTGCAACAGATTTTAGTTGGAACAAACTCTTTGGATACCTTGTATGATACTCATGCTCAAGGAGGAGACATTGAGCTCAACCCATCTTTCAATGGGTATCGAGCTGTGCTTAAGGTTCTGAGCGCCAGGCATGAGGAGAGATGTGCAGAGACTTTAGGGCATGTAACTTTGGGTGGAGAAAATGCTGAGATGGTGCCTGCGGGTGGTAGTACAGTGTTTGATGGTGTTGTTTATCTGAACAGCTGCCTACCCGAGAACTTAGCAGTCATTGGGCCATCTGAATCATCTAACTTACCTGGTGGTTTGGTCATTGCCAGTGGTTTACACACCCTTCCCAGCAGACGTTCCGTTAGTGTGCCTGAATTGGTTAGAAATGAAACCCATGCTGACATCGTGATTCCTCCTAAGACAGTGTTAGCTGAAATGTATTCGGTTCAGAGGGTGATTGAGGCACCTCAGGACGTTTACTCCCCACAAGCCAGAGCAGAATCACAAGAAACGCAAATACACATTGATTTCGGTAACTCACCTTTGCCTACGGAATGGAAGAGTCGGATTTCTGCCTTGTTGAGTGAAATGCCTGAAGTTTTCGCTTTGCATGATATGGATTATGGTCATACTGACAAGGCGAAACATCGCATTAGACTCAGTGATGAGACTCCTTTCAAACATAGACCCAGACCAATTCATCCTCATGATGTCAATGCAGTTAGGAAGCACTTGCAGGAGTTGTTAGATGCTGGAGTGATTAGGGAGTCTGAATCGCCTTTTGCTTCTCCCATCGTTGTGGTAAAAAAAAAAGATAACTCTGTACGGCTTTGTATCGATTTCAGGAAGTTAAACGCGCAGACCATTAAGGACGCTTATGCCCTTCCAAATCTTGAGGAAGCGTTTTCGGTTCTTACTGGCTCCAAATGGTTTTCTGTTCTCGACCTGAAATCTGGATACTATCAGATTGAGATGGACGAGCAGGATAAGGAAAAGACGGCCTTTGTGTGTCCCCTGGGGTTCTGGGAGTTTAACCGGATGCCCCAGGGTATAACAAATGCCCCAAGTACTTTTCAGCGGCTCATTGAGCGTTGCATGGGGAACTTAAATCGAAGTGAGGTTCTGGTCTTCATTGACGACTTGATTGTGTTTTCTGAGACCCTTGAAGAGCATGAACGCTGTCTACTACAAGTCCTTAATCGGTTGAAAGAGTACGGCTTAAAACTTTCTATCGAGAAGTGCAGTTTTTTTCAGACATCTGTACGGTATCTGGGTCATGTTGTGTCCCAACATGGTGTGAGTACTGACCCAAATAAAATAGAAGCCGTAAAAACCTGGCCAAGACCACAGAATCTTAGAGAGTTGAAATCCTTTTTAGGATTTGCAGGGTATTACCGTAGATTCGTACAGGACTTCTCCAAGATCGTTAGACCCCTAAATAGTCTCACAGCCGGGTATCCCCCAGTTAGGAGGAAAACTAAGTGTAAAGAGGTAAATCGGCCCTACTTTAACCCAAAAGAGCCGTTGGGGGATAGATGGACTGCTGAATGTCAAGAAGCGTTTGAAACCACTGTGAACAGATTGACAACCGCTCCAATTCTGGGTTATGCTGATCCAAGGCTACCTTATCTATTGCACACTGATGCCAGCACCACCGGGCTCGGTGCTGCTTTGTATCAAGAGCAGGAAGGCCAGCTTAGGGTCATTGCGTATGCAAGTCGAGGTTTGACTCGCAGTGAAGCAAAGTATCCAGCTCATAAGCTAGAGTTTTTGGCGCTTAAGTGGGCGGTTACCGTTAAGTTTAGTGACTATTTGTATGGGAGCGAATTCACAGTAGTGACCGATAGTAATCCCTTAACGTATGTCCTAACTTCAGCAAAACTCGATGCCACAAGTTACCGGTGGTCGTCCAGTCTGTCTACTTTCAATTTCAAAATCCAGTATCGAGCAGGTACCCAGAATCAGGACGCAGACGGATTGTCTCGACGTCCGAATGGTCAGCTCAGAGATGATTTGGAGTCCCAGAAGGAACGGGAACGCATAAGACAGTTCACCTTAAACCATTTAGGTGAGGCCGAACAGGGACAGCAGGTTATGCTTCCTGAGGTAGTGAGAGCTATATGTGAGCGGAATCAGATTCACCAACCTTCTCCTGTAGCTTTGGTTGAGTCCTTAGTTGTGACTGCAGACGTGTTACCTCAGGCGTTTATGGATGAGTGCGACCATGGGTTACCTGCCATTCCTAGATTGTCTGAGGATGACTTGATGCGTAGACAGAGAGAGGACCCTGAAATAAGAGAGGTCATTGAATGTCTAGAGTCTAACGAAAAACCACACAGTGTGAAAGGGAAATGGTTGGAAATGGTTTTGTGGTTTAAGGAATGGAATAAGTTTGAACTGAGAAACGGATTGTTGTATCGTAAGCGTCTGGACCAAGGAAAAGTGCAAAGACAACTAGCATTGCCTAAAAATCTCAGGGAGATGGTACTTACCTGTTTGCATGATGATATGGGCCACCTAGGTGTGGAAAGGACCCTTGATCTTCTTCGTTCCCGGTTTTACTGGCCACGAATGGCAAATGCCGTGGAAAGAAAGATCAGGACTTGTGAGCGTTGTGTCAGAAGAAAGTCTCCTGTACAGAAAGCTGCTCCACTAGTAAACATACAGACAAGCAGGCCATTAGAGTTGGTCTGTATGGACTTCCTGTCAGTTGAACCCGACCGCAGCAACACTAAGGATATTTTGGTCATCACGGATCACTTTACGAAGTATGCTGTCGCTATTCCCACTCGAAATCAGAAAGCTCAGACAGTTGCTAAGTGCCTCTGGGACCAATTTTTAGTACATTATGGGTTTCCAGAGAAGCTACACAGTGATCAAGGGCCAGATTTTGAGTCCCATACCATCTGGGAATTGTGTAAGATCGCTGGCATTCGCAAAGTAAGAACGACGTCGTACCACCCTAGGGGAAACCCAGTAGAGAGATTTAATAGAACTTTGCTGCAGATGTTGGGTACTCTAGAGAACAAACAGAAAGCTCACTGGAAAGAGTATGTCAAACCCCTAGTGTATGCGTACAATTGCACCAGAAATGATGTTACCGGCTACTCTCCTTATGAGCTCATGTTTGGAAGGCAGCCTCGGTTGCCAATGGACATTGCGTTTGGCATCTTGAACGACGAATCTTGTCAATCCCACTCAAAGTATGTAACCTCTCTAAAGAATAGGCTAGAAGAAAGCTACAAATTGGCTTTGGAAAACAGTATGAAAATAGCCGAACGGAATAAAAAGAGGTTTGACAGAAATGTAGTGGTTTCCAGTTTGGAAGTGGGTGATAGGGTTTTAGTTAGGAATGTCAGGTTGAGAGGCAAACAGAAACTGGCAGACAAATGGGAATCAGATGTTTATTTAGTGTTGAAGAAAGCAAAAGATGTTCCTGTGTACACCCTTTGTCCTGAAGGGAAAGAGGGTCCTGTCCGTACGCTGCACCGAGACCTGCTCTTACCCTGTGGGTTCTTACCTGGTGTGGAGGCAGATGAGACAATTTTACCCAAAGTGCGTCAAAGACGTCGAGCAAGGTCTCAGTTGGATACGGAAAATGCTAATGAGAAGGGAAATTCAAACGATGAAGAGAGTTCTGAGAATGAGTCTAATTGTTTTTTACCCAGAGATGTAGTAGAAGTGGTTACACGTTACATACCACCTGAAAGTTCTTCCTATAATTTGGGGAATTTCCAAATCACAGACACTGTTGAATCGGCAGGAACCAGTCAGACAAATGTTGATTCCCTGAAAGAAAAACAGTTTGAGGTTAGTGAGGTAAACGAACAAGTGTGTGACGTGAATGAGAACTTGCCTGTAAGTGATGGAGTGGAGTCTGAGAATATGGATGTTGATCCTGGAGAAGATAGAGCAGATGACACTGTAATAGTGTCTGGGGAGGATGATTGTATTAACCATGGGTTGGTGAATAAGTCGCTGGAGGATGTAATCCCGAGTCTATTTGAAGATCTGAGGGTTGTTCAGGATGAGGGAAATTGTCCTAGACCTGGTATAGTTCCTGAAGAGGGTATGTCAGAGGAAGATGACCCCCAGTCTGATGGTGTTAGACGTTCCTCAAGGCAAACCAAACCCCCAAAGAAGTTTCATTATCCTCAATTAGGAAATCCTTTAATTTCAGTAGTCCAGTCCTTATTACAAGGACTAAGTAATGCTTTTGTTCAATCCGAAGAAAATTCAAATTTGATCTGGGGTAATTGTGTCATGGTACCGGGTGATCCTTTGTCAGTGTTGACAACACAGCCGTATGCATGCCCGAGGACGTGCATAAGATCAACAGGGGGAGGGTGTAACCCAGGTTAAAAAAACAGTATTAACAAAGAATTAGAAAATTCAAATCCTATATATATATATATATATATCCTATATAAATTCTCTTTTCATTTCATAAATTATTTTCATGCGTTTTAAAATAGCCAATTAAAATTAGTTTTATTTGGGAGGATTGACCAATGAGAGTGCATTTCTGTTTTCCATATTTCGCACGCAGTTAGAGACCGCGTTCTTTTTGATTGCTATCGCAGACGAGAGCAGACGTCAGTTGAATCTCTCCAAGGAAATTTGAGAGATAAGTTATCTTCTTTGAGAATTTGATGAGAATTACATGTATATTGTTCCAGAGACGATGTAGTGGAAGAGAAGTAAATTTGATATGAAAGAGACAGAGAAAAAGAGTTAAATTGATTTTATACTGTGTGACGCAGTTACGGAGAAACCGCATATGTGACGCAGTTACGGAGAAGCAGCCGTTGTAACACAGCGTGTTCACAAATTGAGGTTTATTTATTGAGAAACAGAGACTTATAATACGAATATATTTTTGAGTGAGGAAGAGAAAAGGATTTTTCTGAGTTGTAACCGTTCTTCAAACCTGAAAAAAAAGGTTTATATTCAAGCTCATCTGGTCTTGGTCAGGTTTTTTGTTTTGTTTTGTATTCTCTCTGTTTTCTTCTTGTCATTTCCTGATTTAAATTTTTCATCGTCGTCGAGTGTGTGCTGAATTGAGTTGATGCTGCTGTGAGATCGAATCTTTCCGGATTGGAGTTCCTGGATTTTGTCTTAACTCTCATGTTCGCGGAGGGAGTCGGGACTGACGAGCCGCACGAGTCTAACAACGAGTATTGATCGATTGCCTGAAACTGACATTATCGTTGCCGAACTGGATGGTAGGAAATTGAACTATAACAGCTCTCACACTTTTCACTATTACTGGGAGGAATTTCATTCACGAGGAGAAACGGACAAAATCATTGTCATTACCCATTTCAGCCATAACTTCAGAGACTGCACTCAACTCATGTCGAAATTGAAAGGTTAAATTCCTGAAAAAAAGAATTTAAATGTGAATTTATTCATTATTTGTTTTATTTTGTGTTGCTTGATCAAAGGTAATTGTTTTTTTTTTGTCCATTCTTTTATTTTGTTTTGAAAAATTAGAAGATAAGAGAAGAATTTCAAAAGGAATCAGATTAGGAGTTTAGCTTGAATTGATTATATTCTAAATTTTATTTTGTTTCTTTTATTTTCCAAAAGAACCACTGAAATATGTGAAACCTAAGAAGTTTTAAACAAAAGTGTTTAAAGAAATTAATTGGTTTGAGACGCACACTTAATTGTATTTTATTTACTTTTCTATTTCCTGTATTTTATTTTATCTATCTCTGTTTTTCTTTAACATCTTGAAATTCTTGAATACACATTTTTTATTATACTAAATCAGTTACAACTTAAACCTTGTGTGAGTGACTCATTATTGTTGGGACATCCTATTCTCTACAGGCGAATTCTAGGCTTCTGATTTGACTGGTCCATACGCAGACATTGTCTGTATCGAATTTAGTGAAGGGTTACAAAGTTGTTATGAACAACTCATAAAATATTGAATGGTTGATGGTCAAATGGCTGAGAGAGAGAGTGACAGAGAAATAAAAAATTGTACGTTGTAACATATGACAGCTTAAAATGTTATATATCTGATCTAATTTAAAAAATACACAAGATAAACTAATAGTCTGTCAATAAAATACATTTATATTTTTTTCATATAAAAATCGTATTTTTAATAATTAAAAATGACTCACTTTTGAGTTTGACAATGAACAAAAACAAGATGACGAAACACTCAAATTCAGAAAAACGCATAACTGAACACAGCTCGCAAGGAGAGATGACAAAGACGAGCCAGAACACATTTCTTTAAATAATAATTTCTGAACATTGACTCTCAGTTTTTATTTACATCTTTCTCATGGTTTCTCAATAACATTCTCAAAAGTTTTTTTAATTTTTTTATTTTTTTAACATTCTCAAAAGTAATAAATGTGAATTATTGTTGCTTACGTCATTTTAATAGCGGGGCAGTAACGCAGTGTTACAACACGCCCCACCTGTGCAACTGGGATGTAAATCTGGCTGTTATAGAAGCATTAAAGAGGTATCTAAACTGCTAAATAACAGATTGAAGATTGAATAAACTATTTTAAAATAAATGTTCAGCGATATCTTTCAAAGATTTTGAATTTTGGCTAATGTTTTTTCTATATATAGTGTTGATATGGCTAGTAAATACACAAATTGCATCATGTCTGCATGGGTGGAAGTGTTTTAACCTTCACTCTACCCTCGGGTCATTTTGAAATTTAAGAAAATGTGGTGTTCATCGCAGTGGTCCAAGACCTATAGGACTTTTGTCTCACTTGAACCACGAATGCGTTTTTCCACAAGAGGTCGACCGACACCAAAATGTTAGATATTTTGAGCTTATTTGACCTGGATGTTGCATGTAAGCTATGGCAGTTATTTTGAATTTAATTTGAAATTTAAATTTGAAAAGAATGTGAATAATGTGCTTACATTCTATTATTTATTAATAAAACATAGTCATTTAAAGGTAAAAAAAAAATCTCCAAAAAAAATAGCATTAAAAAAATAGAAGAAATATTATCAAAATAAAATTATATAAGCATCACCTGTCCCCCCCTTATTTACAAGCCCCCTACCAACATGCACCCACATCTCAGACATGACCTTGCTTGCAAAATCCTATATGATTTATTTGAAACATTGTAATTAATACAGTAGGATACAAATGGGCTAAAAGCACACTTTAAGAAAAAATAGCTTTTCACTACTCCCATAGAAGTTTTTTTTTTCTTTCTTTTTTTACATTAATGTAGATTATGTTCAACAGATTTTGGGCCAGATTTAACTACACGTGGCTTTTTGAGATTATAAAAAAGGACTTGGCAAGATGGGAAGTACTACCTCTCTCCATGTTTGGATAGAAACAGTGAAAATTAATATATTGCTGAGACTTCTCTTCCCATTTCAATTCCTAATTTTAGATACTATTATTGGGCTGCTCAGCTTAGGGCTATGGCTGCTTGGCTTGGTAATAAGAAGGCAGAATGGGTTAATATTTGTCACGATCCACACTAGGAAACACAGGAGAAGATCCAAATGCAGTAAGTATCTTTAATGAGGGAAGTTCGTTACTCAAAATCCAGTCCAGGCAGAGGTCATAACCAGGGTAGCAATCAAGCATAAACAAACAAAACAACGGGCAATAACAGACTTAGAAACAGAACTCAGAAGTGGCGTGATAATTACAAGGACTCCGTGACACATACTAAAACAGACAGGGTTATATACACAGGGAAATGACAATGCTAATGGGGAATTGGCTGCGTGCAATGATTAGTGACAAGGGACAGCTGAGTGCAATGAAGAAACAAGGATCGTGGTAGTTCAGAATGTGACAGACACAGTGGGGAAGGAGGACATCTAGTGGTGACCCAGGGAACTCAAACCAGACACTGTGACATAACCCCCCCTCTACGGAGCGGCTACCAGACGCTCCAAGACATGACAGACAAAACAAGAGTCCAGGCGGGAGGTGGACTGGTGGAGGATCAGGGGGAGGGATGGGGGGCCAGGTCCATGGAGGGAAACGGGGACAGGGAGTGACAGTTCATCTGGCGGCCAGGGCAGAGACGACAGTCCATCGACCAGGGTGAAGCAGACGACTCATCGGGCGGCCAGGGCGAAGCAGACTTTCCCTCGAGTGGCCAGGGCGGAGCAGGTCGTGCAGGCGGCCAGGGCTGAAACGACAGTCCATCGGACGGCCAGGGCGGAGACTCTCCCTCGGGCGGAGACTCTCCCTCGGGCGACCAGGGCGGAGACTTTCCCTCTGGCGGCCAGGGTGGAGACGGCCCCTCGGGTGACCACGGCGGAGACGACCCCTCGGGCGGCCACGGCGGAGACGACCCCATGGCACAGGAACAGACACCAGCTCAGGAACTGGAACAGACACCACCGGCTCAGGAACTGGAACAGACACCACCGGCTCAGGAACCGACACCACCGGCTCAGGAACAGACACCACCGGCTCGGCGGCGGCCATCTTGTCTGAAGACACAGGTTCGGCGGCGGCCATCTTCTCCGAAGACACAGGCTCAGCAGACGTGACGTGAACAGGCTCGGCGGCGGCCATCTTGTCCGAAGACACAGGCTCGGCAGACGTGACGTGAACAGTCTTGGCGGCGGCCATCTTGTCTGAAGACACAGGCTCGGCAGGCGTGACGTGAACAGGCTCGGCGGCGGCCATCTTGTCCGAAGACACAGGCTCGGCAGACGTGACGTGAACACTCTCGGCGGCGGCCATCTTGTCCGAAGACCTAGGCTCGGCAGGCGTGACGTGAACAGGCTCGGCGGCGGCCATCTTGTCCGAAGACACAGGCTCGGCAGACGTGACGTGAACAATCTCTGTGGCGGCCATCTTGTCTGAAGACACAGGCTAGGCAGACGTGACGTGAACAGGCTCGGCGGCGCCCATTTTGTCCGAAGACACAGGCTCGGCAGACGTGACGTGAACAATCTCTGTGGCAGCCATCTTGTCTGAAGACACAGGCTCGGCAGACGTGACGTGAACAGGCTCGGCGGCGGCCATCTTGTCCGAAGACACAGGCTCGGCAGACGTGACGTGAACAATCTCTGTGGCGGCCGTCTTGTCTGAAGACACAGGCTCGGCAGACGTGATGTGAACAGGCGCGGCGGCGGCCATTTTGTCCGAAGACACAGGCTCGGCAGACGTGACGTGAACAGGCTCGGCAGACATGACGTGAACAGTCTCCGGACTGGCAGACTTGCGTCTCCTACCCCCTCTCCGTCTACAACGGCGAGACGGTGGCTCCAACCCGTCGCTCACTAGCCCAGAGTCGAAGGGGGGCCATGGTGGAGAGTGGTGTTGGATTCCCTCTCGACCAACCACTCCTCTGCGACCTCCCCGGGTCCCACGAAAAATGACCAGACGGGTTCCCTCAAAACGCTCTCTTCCTCTCCCGCTCGGTGGCCGGGGCAGAGAAGTTGGCGAACATACCGCTGGATCTTTGTGTGTGACGGAGTCCTTCTGTCACGATCCACACTAGGAAACACAGGAGAAGATCCAAATGCAGTAAGTATCTTTAATGAGGGAAGTTCGTTCAAAATCCAGTCCAGGCAGAGGTCATAACCAGGGTAGCAATCAAACATAAACATAAACATAAACATAAACATAAACAACGGGCAATAACAGACTTAGAAACAGAACTCAGAAGTGGCATGATAATTACAAGGACTCCATGACACATACTAAAACAGACAGGGTTATATACACAGGGAAATGACAATGCTAATGGGGAATTGGCTGCGTGCAATGATTAGTGACAAGGGACAGCTGAGTGCAATGAAGAAACAAGGATCGTGGGGAATGTAGTTCAGAATGTGACAGACACCGTGGGGAAGGAGGACATCTAGTGGTGACCCAGGGAACTCAAACCAGACACTGTAGCTGTGTCCCAATGTTGAAGGCTGCATCCTTCGAAGGACGCAGACTTCAAGGATGCAGCCTATGCGTCCTCTGAAGGACGCACCATGTAGCCTTCCTAGGATTTCATAATTGTGCAACCAGGTGTTCCCGATCACCGCTCCTGGCGCCAAGCAACGGTGCGAGAGGACAGCTGCTATCCTGATCATTCATTTTGATAACTGAGTAAACAGCTATGGAGCCAGAATTGGCTATTGTCATTTTTATGTTTTATATTTTACTGGAGGTCATGGTGTGCCCCGGCGCTGCCGGATCATGTATTTTCGGTTTAGCCCTGTTTGAATACAAAACCCAATTTAATATAAAAAGTCCAGTATTTCTCGCGCTCGTCATCTGCAGCTGTCACGGTTGCCAGGCGACAAGAACAATCCTTCGGAGGCTAGACCGGTCCGAGCGCTTCAGATGCGCCCTTTGATATGGGACGCTGCTGTAGTTAGCAACAATTTGTTAATATTGTGACAATAAGCCTACATTTTGTTAGTTTAATTTTCGGAACTGCATATTTCGTTAAGTATTCACTTACAAATGTGAAGTAACCTGAAGTACTTTTTTCCCTCACATCACAATGTGATTACATTACACTACACAAAAGTATATAACAACCAGATATTACTGTATATTGAAAATATACAGAAGTAAAATGCAACATAGCCTACGCAGTAATGCAGTAGTAGCCTAATATAAATGCAGTAGTTATTAAAAGTACTTTTTTCAGAAAGCCGTCGATTGAATCAGCCCTGCAAACCTGTTGGTAGACAACTTAGTGGATAGTGGAAATATGCACTTTAACACTCTGGAGACCATCCCAGATGATGTCCCACCAGCAGGAGGCCTTACCAGGGGCAGCCCATCCCGGTCCAGCAGCTCAGCTCAATAGAGTCTACATCATTTTTTTCTTATTTTATGTATTGTAAAATTAAATGTTTATGTTGATTTTGATATGTTTAACGTATTTTGTAAATAGTTGGAAAAAGTACTTTAATGTAGCCTAAAGAACAAATGATTTTCATTTACCAATTTTATTTGAAAAAATAAAAAGGTATAGAATTTGTTTCATGCAGAAAGTATTACTGTCATTACAAAAATAAACAATGTCCAGAACAATTCATTCTCTTTTATTTACACAATTAAAGTTGCATAAAAATAAATGTACATAATTTTTCTTTTAAAAAAATAAAAGTGAAAAAAGTTAAACAAGAATATGTAGAAAATATATATATTTTTCAATCATTCTCTCAAGAAGAGAAAACAGCCTGTCCATCCTCTCCCTTCTTTCCTGTGCACTCCTCGCCTCTGCCTCCCTCTGTAGTTGCATTTCTTCTCTGATCAAGTCCAAAAACTCATCCTGTCTCGCCGCCTTTGTGCTGCTGCTGCCCCTGGCTCCTCCTCACCGTGGGCACCCACTGCTGAACTCGGCCCTGGTGTGTCCTCAGGGATTGAGGTGATAAGTACAGGGGGGTTGGTGCAATGCCTCTGTCCCAACATCTCATCCATGAGGACAAACCAGGGCCAAGTTGCAGCAGTGGGTTTCCCACTCACACCCTCTCCTGTCCCAGGACACTTGCAATCCTAAAGGCAGAGCAAATGAACCATATTGTTAACAACAACAGGACAATACATTTCAGCAAAGATGTGTGTATTACTTTTCTTTATATATATATATATATATATATATATGTATATATATATATATATATATATATATATATATATATATATATATATTAGGGCTGTGAAAAGATTAATTAAAAGTTTGTGTTTACAAAATATATGTGTGTGTACTGTGTATAATTATTTTGTATATATAAATACACACACATGCATGTATATATTTAAGAAATATTTGCATACATATACTGTATATATTTATATATAATTTATATCATATATATATATAATTTTTTATATATAAATAACACATTTTTCTTAAATATATACATGCATGTGTGTGTATTTATATATACAAATTTAATTATACACAGTACACACACATATATTATTTTAACACAAACTTAAGAAATCATATTTCTGTATACTAAAATTTGGTTAAAACCACATAGCTTGCATGACAGCACTACAAAAACACATAAAAGTGAAACCCCATTGCCTTATCTATTGCTTTTCTTATTGGTTTGGGCTTTATTGGGTGAGTGATATTTCTTATAATACACAAGTGCAAATATTACAAATAGGTCGTTAAACTAATAACGGTATTACCACAAGTTTTGCCTAAAACTACCTGATAAATGAAGCCACGCAATGGTGACGAAGGAGTTAAGAAGAAGTTTATAAGAAAATTTAACTCTGGTTTCGCTAGCTATTTGAGTAAATGAAAACATAATACTTACATTTAAATGTGAATTTGCTGTCCACCACCGATCTCTAGTCTCGGCCGCCTTTAAAAATAAATAAATAAATGCTGTCGTCAACGGCGCGCAATGACTTATGGGGTAGAATAGGCCGCTAAGTGTCCATTTATGTATCCTTCTTTTCACGGGGAAACGAAGGGTGCATTTGGCGTCGCTTTTGAATCAGGGAAGCCTTCGTCGCGGCGCGATGACGCCAACCAGCCTTCGAATACGGCCTTCGAAGGATGGAGAATTGAATTGGGACAGCCTTCATCGAGCCGCGGTGACGCAATCGGCCTTCAAATGCGACCTTCCAAGGATGCAGCCTTTAGGTGTGTTCGACATCGGCTGCGGCTGGATGCAACCGATCGGCGAGAGTAGCCGTGTGCAGGCGGGGAGGAGCTGCAAACGGAGACGTGAAGTCGGACACTCTCTGGTTCCCGTAGTGACCGCTCACGTGGTGTTTGCATACTTTGCCACAGCTGCAGTGAAATAAATGAAATATTTGCCAAATAATACACAGATGTTTCAAAGACATTTTCAATCAATACTTTATGTACTGCTTCATACAGTGTCTGTTTGAACAAGAATAAAGTTCAACTATCAATGAAGTGGAGTCTACGTTTTTTAAGCAGTTTTAATTTGATAAACATGACACAATATAACATGACAACGACATAAAAAGAGTGTTTACTGTTATAATAAACTGATTTGAGAGCTTTAGAGGAACTAAAGGTGTTCGAATAAACACGAAACACACGTGATCGTTGTCATGCGGTGAATCCGGCCAATCGTGGAACAGCTGTGTCGTCATCAGCCCACGTGCAGCCCAGTGCAGCCGCTCTTGAGAAGCTGCGCTGGCTGAGTTCTCCGGCTACTCTCGAATTGCTCTCGTGGTACTTTGATGGCATACGTCACAGTCACGTGGCGTCGGCGCTGTATCAAGTCGGACAAAATTTCTAACCGGCATGCACTGCTTTAAGTCAGCCGCCGATCGGTCTGCGCAGAGCTGCATGAAGTCGAACAAGCCTTTTGAATTGGGACGTCCTTCGTTGCGCCGCGGTGACGCATTCGGCCTTCAAATACGGCCATCCGGCCTTCAAATACGGCCTTCGAAGGACGCAGACTTCACTTTGGGACACAGCTCTTGACAATATTGAACAGAATTCACTTCCTGGAGTCTCTTTGAAAGTTCTGCCATTCATGGATTTGCAAGCACAGAAAAGAGTGAAGAAAACAAATATATGGATACTGTCACACTCGTGTTCAGGCAGGAAGACAAAGACAGACAGATCAAAACACTCAGGGGCGGTTTCCCGGACAGGGTTTAAGTTAAGCCAGGAGTAGGCCTTAATCTAGAATAGTTAATCGTGTCTTAAAAAATGGCTTTCTGTAACACAGATTAAGTAAGGATTAGTTACACCTGGACTATGGAGTCCTGAACTAAAATAAACCAGATTAATTTAAAACCAACTGCGCTAATCTGAATTAGCATGATAGAGGTTGCCTATAAAACATGGAATAAACCAAGAAAAGCTTAAAATTGCATGGAACTGAGAAGCAAATCCAAGGAAACAATGGAATCAGAAAAAGACTTACATCAAAAAATGTTTTAATAAACAAGAGCAAATTATTTTTAAGCAAGCTAAATAAACTGCATTCCAGCTATGGAATAAAAGAAAATAAATTCTGGAAGTCTGTTTGTAATATATATATATATATATATATATATATATACAATACCGTTCAAAAGTTTGGGGTCAGTAAGATTTTTTTATGTTTTTAAAAGAAGTATCTTCTGTTCACCAAGGCTGCATTTATTTGATAAAAAACAATTAAAAAAAACAGTAATATTGTGAAATATTATGACAATTTAAAATGACTGTTTTCTATTTTAATATATTTTAAACTGTAATTTATTCCTGTGATCAAAGCTGAATTTTCAGCATCTTTACTCCAGTCTTCAGTGTCACATGATCCTTCAGAAATCATTCTAATATGATGATTTGATGCTCAAGAAACATTCATTATTATTATCAATGTTGAAAACAGTTGTGTACACATTTTTTTCAAAATTCTTTGATGAATAGAAAGTTCAAAAGAACAGCATTTATTTAAAATAGAATATTTTCTAACATTATAAATGTCTTTACTGTAACTTTTGATCAGTTTAACTCATCCTTGATGAATAAAAGTATTGATTTATTTTATTTCTTTCCCCCAAAAATAAAATTAAAATTCTTACTGACCCCAAACTTTTGAACGGTAGTGTGTGTATATATATATAATATGTGTGTATCCAAGTACGTGTCCACTTTGAAACACAATGTTAATCTGAAGTTAAACCTGCCTCCTGGTAGGTTTAATTTAAGCCTTGATTTAGTCCTGGAGTAACTCTAGTCTTCCTCCAGGAAATCAGCTTATTAAACTCTGGACTAAACTAAATCTAGGACTATTTAAAGCAGGGGTGTCCAAACTCAGTCCTGGAGGGCCACTGTCCTGCAGAGTTTAGCTCCAACCCCAATTAAACACACCTGAACCAGATAATCAGACCTTGATTTAAAGGGCAATTTTAGTCTAGGATTAGGCTTAATCTCTGTTCGGGAAACCACCCCTATAAGTTTAATAATTCCTTAAGCAGGCAGACAGGTGATAAAAAATAAATAAAAAATACAACAGTGATCAGACAGAGAATGAATGTGAGGGACCAACTTATATAGCAAACATGGATGATAAATAGAACACAGCTGAACCAAATTAACTCATAATGACGGTGACCATGGTCACAAAGGAGTGGTGGAAAAACTGAACAAAGGAAAACATGTGACTAATGAAATCAAACTAAACATAATAGTAGGCTTGTTTGAGATGAGCAAAATCTGCGCAGAACCGATCACCGGTGATCACCGCGAGATGGAAGGCCAAAAGGGCCAAAACGTGTGAAACTAGGCTTGTTTGAGATGCGCCTTGCCTCGCCTGAAATGTATGCGAGAGTAGGCGGCTGCAGTGAGGGGAGGAGTGAAAAAAGTGCAGGCAAGCCGGACAGATCTCTCTTCTCACAGTGGATTAGACACCTTTGAGATCAAAGGCTGATATCGCGGGATTTACGAAATTTATGCTCGTGCTACAGTGTTGCTAATAAACTGGATGTAATTTAAGTTCTGTTGCATTTATATGAAAATAAATATACTGAACAAGACACTCAAAGTACTTGTTATTTAATTCCATTCAAAATACGTGTTTATCAATCATTTTTACTTTAATACATGTTTATAGCCTATAGGTTATATATATATATATATATATATATAAATTATACAATGGCATCACATAACCAATATCACACTGTCAGAAAGGAATATTCACTCATAATTTATACACATAAAAACATGATATCAGAGTTTTAAAATCAAACATTTTAAAAGAGACCATACATCACGGTTGTTTAAACCAATGAACATTAAGCTGTGTCGTCAGCAAGTCGTTTCCCATCATGCTTTTGATCGCTCGACTGCAGAATCCGACAGGTGCGCCTTGCGCTCGCGAGAGTGTTTTGACATACGTCAGCATGACATCAGAGCCAGGCGGACCGCACTCGGACACATTTCTAACCGGCATGCATCTCGCGGTGATCACCGGTGATCGGTTCTGCGCAGATTTTGCTCATCTCAAACAAGCCTACTGTCGTGTAAACACGTAATTACGTGTTAACACGCAATTTACGTGTTAACACGTCATTTACGTGTTATCACGTCATTACGTGTTAACATGTAAATGGTGTGTTAACAAGTAAATAGTGTGTTAACATGTTAATTGCGTGCTGGCACATTGGAAACCATGGAATTTTACTGGCTGGTATGGCTATCTTGCACAAGCACAAATAACAAACAAATCCTGTAAATTGCAGGATTAAATCTAAAATAAAATGTTAACAATGTCTTTAAAAATGGACAATGAGCATAAATAAATAGCACACATAATTATTTTATATTTTTTTGAACATTTTGAGAATCAATTTGATTTGTCTTGGGCCACTTACTGATATTTAGTTTTTCCTCAATCAAACTTCTTTAAATGAATAGTTGCTCTCAAATCAATTAACACAACATACAAAAAACACCCTTCTGTTGATGAAACAGTTCAGTATTCACTGCACAATGAAGCACTGCAGTCTATTAATGCATTTATTAAAAGTAGCCTATATGTAGTATCATCAGAACTATTCTCTTTGATGTTATAACATATTCAACTATAGACACACAAATACACTACTAATATGTTTTTATATTTTTAATAATTAATAGTGCCTTGTATTGTTTTTCTGAGTGGAACCATCCCTACACCCAAAGAGCACAGAGAGGTTACACCCCATGCAGCACTTTTTGCATTCCTTGGTATTAATGAAAATGCATGTTGTGAGAAAGCCCTACACCCCCTGAGTGTTTGGTATTATACAGCGATCAGCAGGTGTGGACATGCAAAATCGGCAGCTGAGTTACAAATCAGACCGACTGGTCTGTTATCCAACCATGTATATGTTTTTTCTCAGTGGGTAAATGATTAGGGGTGAGTTTTCGTATATATTTCGCCTTTGTTATTGATATTATTGTTCTGAATGTTGAGATTTGCTCGTAAAATGAACGCATTTTAAACTGTGTCACAAAGTGAAACCAAACCGTTTTCATATCAGACTTTGAGCTCGAAAATGATTGTAATTAGATATAGTCAGCTGCAAATATGGATTGACCCCAAAAAAATTCTAACAAAAGGTTTCTCAGTGGTTTACAGTAGTATCAGATGTACTTAAAAACATACTAAAAGTTTACCAAAGTTTGACTCCAAGAAAGGCCTCATTTTCAAAATGGCGGCCGTCAGGACCCTTAAAATGACCATTACTCCTTTGTATTCCTCCTAGACCAGGAATACTGGTGCCAGATATATGTTTGGGCCATGTAATTTTCTAATTAACATATTTGCATGATAGATAAATGATTACAGTACAATTATATAATAAAGTAATTGGTTACAAGCATATTTATGCAAAAAAATAAGTAAAATTTCCCTTAAGGCGAGACACTACATGTGAATAGGGTACATTTTTTAACTAGCAGATATCACCATGAAACTTTCCCAGTTGATTGTCTACATTAAGATGAGAAAAAAATGTGTTACAAGTTTTCTGTAATTTAATGTTTAAATATGCAAATTAGGCATTATCTAATTAAATATGCGCTTATTTGCATATACAGTGAGGAAAATAAGTATTTGAACACCCTGAAATTGTCATCGTAGGTGCATGTCCACTGTGAGAGACATAATCTAAAAAAAAAAATCCAGAAATCACAATATATGATTTTTTTAACTATTTATTTGTATGATACAGCTGCAAATAAGTATTTGAACACCTGTCTATCAGCTAGAATTCTGACCCTCAAAGACCTGTTAGTCTGCCTTTAAAATGTCCACCTCCACTCCATTTATTATCCTAAATTAGATGCACCTGTTTGAGATCGTTAGCTGCATAAAGACACCTGTCCACCCCATACAATCAGTAAGAATCCAACTACTAACATGGCCAAGACCAAAGAGCTGTCCAAAGACACTAGAGACAAAATTGTACACCTCCACAAGGCTGGAAAGGGCTACGGGGAAATTGCCAAGCAGCTTGGTGAAAAAAGGTCCACTGTTGGAGCAATCATTAGAAAATGGAAGAAGCTAAACATGACTGTCAATCTCCCTCGGACTGGGGCTCCATGCAAGATCTCACCTCGTGGGGTCTCAATGATCCTAAGAAAGGTGAGAAATCAGCCCAGAACTACACGGGAGGAGCTGGTCAATGACCTGAAAAGAGCTGGGACCACCGTTTCCAAGGTTACTGTTGGTAATACACTAAAACGTCATGGTTTGAAATCATGCATGGCACGGAAGGTTCCCCTGCTTAAACCAGCACATGTCAAGGCCCGTCTTAAGTTTGCCAATGACCATTTGGATGATCCAGAGGAGTCATGGGAGAAGTCATGTGGTCAGATGAGACCAAAATAGAACTTTTTGGTCATAATTCCACTAAACGTGTTTGGAGGAAGAAGAATGATGAGTACCATCCCAAGAACACCATCCCTACTGTGAAGCATGGGGGTGATAGCATCATGCTTTGGGGGTGTTGTTCTGCACATGGGACAGGGCGACTGCACTGTATTAAGGAGAGGATGACCGGGCCATGTATTGCGAGATTTTGGGGAACAACCTCCTTCCCTCAGTTAGAGCATTGAAGATGGGTCGAGGCTGGGTCTTCCAACATGACAATGACCCGAAGCACACAGCCAGGATAACCAAGGAGTGGCTCTGTAAGAAGCATATCAAGGTTCTGGCGTGGCCTAGCCAGTCTCCAGACCTAAACCCAATAGAGAATCTTTGGAGGGAGCTCAAACTCCGTGTTTCTCAGCGACAGAAACCTGACTGATCTAGAGAAGATCTGTGTGGAGGAGTGGGCCAAAATCCCTCCTGCAGTGTGCAAACCTGGTGAAAAACTACAGGAAACGTTTGACCTCTGTAATTGCAAACAAAGGCTACTGTACCAAATATTAACATTGATTTTCTCAGGTGTTCAAATACTTATTTGCAGCTGTATCATACAAATAAATAGTTAAAAAATCATACGTTGTGATTTCTGGATTTTTTTTTTCTTTTGATTATGTCTCTCACAGTGGACATGCACCTACGATGACAATTTCAGACCCCTCCATGATTTCCAAGTGGGAGAACTTGCAAAATAGCAGGGTGTTCAAATACTTATTTTCCTCACTGTATGTGCCACGAGAGAAGCTCGCCCGTCTAAACATCGTACGCCGGTCTGCCCTCGAAGACCACACCCCAACAAGTCAAAGAGGCGTCCGTCGTGGCAACCTGCCAACGGCAAACTACACCCATCTTGACCCCCTGAAGTAAAAAGGGGGAGTCTTTCCACCTCCAAAGAGCGTGAAGGCAACTGCGTGACACTTTCAGCAGGCGGAAGGCAGACCAAGAAGGGCGGATGCCCCTGAGTTTCATCCAGCACAGGAATGGTCTCATATGAGGGAGACCCAAGGGCAGCACAGGAGAGGCTGCTGCCATGAGCCTCAGAAGCCTGCGACATACGCCCACCGCTACATGATGGCCGAGCCTGAAACAGGCCAAGCACGCACAGAGACTGGAAACTCGAGCAGGGGCCAGACGGGGCTGCATCGAGAGAGAATAGAGTTCGGCACCCAGGAAAGGGTTCTGCTGAGAAGGAGTTAAGACATTCTTCTGAGCATTCAACCTGAGACCAAGAGACCGGAGGTGGTGGAGAATAACGTCCCTGTGACGAAACACCAACTCTCTGGAATGAGCCAGAATAAGCTAGTCGTCTAGATAATTTAGTACATGGATGCCCTGGAGCCTCAAGGTTGCATCCATGCACTTGGAGAATGTCCGCGGAGCCAAAGCTGGACCAAATGGAAGGACCCGATACTGATACGCCTTTCCCCCAAAGGCGTATCTAACCTGAGGTTTAGTATAATGCCACCTTTATACTCAAAAACATCTATATAGTCCAGTCATTTTAAGCCAAAATGGGGGTCAACCTTGAACAAATTGCAACAGAAGCAAACTCAACTGATTTTGTATCCTCAATATGTCTTGAGTAAGGGAAAAAAAGTCCAGAATGATCCCATTAGGGGAAAGTTTCGAAAAAGACCCAAACATAGCCTATTCATACGCCTATTCATTCTTTTTCTTACGTGAATAGGGTAAAAATTTTAACCTTTAGATATCACCATGAAAATTACTGAGTTGATTACTTGCATCAAGACAAACAAAAAATGTATTACAAGTTTTTTTTTAATTGTTTGTTAACATGGATAAATGGTGCATCTTTGTCTAATAATGAAGGAGTTTGGACATTTTAAGGGCTTCCTGCCCATCTTGGACGCCATTTTGAAAATTACACCTTTCTAGTGGTCAAACGTTGGTAAACTTTTAGTATGTTATTAAGGACACCTAACACTACAAAAAACAGCTGCGAAACCTTTTGTTAGAATTTTTTTAGGGTTAGGTGGTTTTTTTCCATATATGCAGCCGCCTAATAAGATATTCTCTAGTTTCAGATCACCCGGTGTGTTCAATATTGTTTGAAAATGTTGAATTTAATGACATTTTATGTTTGCTGCTGTAGCCTAATATTGAGCATACGCAACGTTGCGATCGTGCAATCTGCATGTTATTGTTTACTTTATTATTTTATTAATATAATCACGCGGTTTACCCAAGTATGTTAATTTATATATTACTTAATAACTGAATGTTTGTATCATTTACTGATATGCTTAACTGCATGTTTGTATAATTTACTGATATACTTACAACTTATATATAGCCTACTTGTATTTTCCGGACTCTAAGTCGCTCCGGAGTATGACCCAGCAAACAATTTTACGTTCTGGGAACGTTCTGGGAACGTTAGTTTTTGGTTCCCAGAACGTTCTGGGAACGTTCCCAAGAACGTTCCCTATTGGTTAGCCAGGAAAGTTTTCTTTACGTAAATAGAACGTTCCCTTTAGGTTAGGGGAACGTTCCCAGAACGTTCCGAGTAGGTTCCCAAAACGTTCCCAGAACGTTCCGAGTAGGTTCCCAAAACGTTCCCAGAATGTTCCCTTAACCTAAGCACATTTCAGGAATTTTACGAGAAGGTTCCCAGAACGTTCCCGGTAGGTTCCCAGAACGTTCCCCTAACCTAAGCACATTTCAGGAATTTTACAACAAGGTTCCCAGAACGTTCCCGGTAGGTTCCCAGAACGTTCCGGGTAGGTTCTCAGAACGTTCCCTTAACCTCTACTGATGTCTATACATAAATAATCAGTCAACAAACCAATACTTCTACATAGTTTATGTTCACAAGAATAAAGTTCTCTGAAGGTTCCCAGAACGTTCTCCTAACCTATACATTATGATGTCTGTACATTAATAATCAGTAAACAATTAAGCCATACTCTGCATAGTTTATTGTTCACAAAACATAAGAATAAGGTTCTCTGAAGGTTCCCAGAACGTTTGTCGGTACATTAATAATTAGTTTTTACAAGCCACTACTTATACATAGTTTATTATAGTACAAAAAATTTTATTTTTCTTTTTGTACATAAGAATCTTATGAACCATGAATATACATATAAAATGACTTGCATTTAAAGAAATTATCTCAATCTCTGAAATGGGAAATTAACATTTTATTTTAAACAACAAACAATTTATAGGTATGGAAAGGTGTAAAAACTAAAACTGAAAATGTGTGCAGTGAACAAAAAACTGTGAAAATGTGCGGTGAACAAAAAACTTGAAACTTCTCCATCTTCACTTCCCCATCAGTTGCAAAACAAAAACAAGGGGGGGGGGGGGGGGGGGGGGGACAAGTTAGAGCAATTATATTATAATAGAAAACATTATATAATGCTTTTAACTTGCCCTAGTTTTAACTTAAAAAAAAAAGAATAAAAATGATACTTCTATGAAACTGAAGTCACCATGCAAGCCTTAAGATATTAATTAATTTGCCCTGCATTAATTTAATTGCAGATTACTGCATAAGTGACGTCCATTGAAGATAATAAACTAGGATATATACATAGGAATATAACTACTACTACTTAATATACTATGAGGATTATACACTACTTTTTACACTCATCTAGTAATTATACTTTCTAAAGTTAAAAGTTTAGATTTTATTAAAACTAATATCAAAACTTTATTTTGTATGAGGTACATTGAATCATTGAAAACTAAAACAAAACTAACACAATTACATATCATTTTAAATGCCTGTGTGGGGCAAATTTCAGGACCATAGATATCAGGTCTTCGATGTCAGTGGCCTTAGTCTTGTAGACCTTCTGCATTGCCCCTAGATGTAGGAATAAAAGTATGTAAACATTGTAGCCATTTGAGATATGGTATTATTCGAAAATGTACATTGGGACAAGAACAATTTTCCAAAGCGCAACATTTTTTGAATAAAAAAAAAAAAAAAAAAAAGGGCTATAATTAGAGAAAACCACTGATAACTTGCCTATGATTACACTGCAAATGTTGAGCTTCAGGAAGGGCAGTTTGCCTTTTTTGCCTTTCAGGCTGTAGGCACCCAACACTTCATTGGTTGCAACCCTGCGCATTATTTTGCGCAAGGTTGCACCCGCGTTCACTCCTCCAAGGGACCGAAGATAATTTGTCTGAAAGAAAGAAAGAAAGAAAGAAAGAAAGAAAGAAAGAAAGAAAGAAAGAAAGAAAAGAGAAAGAAATTTCATTCATTTTTTCATTTACTCAGTTAGCCAGTAATCATAATGACTCAGTTAGCCAAAAATCAGATATGCAGAAGCAGCTGGAAAACCAAGAATGTGCAGGACACAGATGATTTTTCTGTGGGTAGAACAGTATAGCATGAGTTCTGAGTTTGTTATGGCCAAGAAAAAAACAACAACTTTATAGTAATAAAAGTATCCTGCATTAAGGTTTGCGTGCCACCTGCTTTGAGTTGAATCACATTATATTTTGTTATAATTTGTTTTGACATCCATTTGTTGCATCAAGGTCACTACTATTTGTACCAGGTTGTAAATAGAGCTATTCTCATTTGGAAAAAAATCTGGTAATAGATTTGAGTGTCTTGCATAAGTATTACCATCTTGGCCCTTTTTTCCTTGCTTTCTAATTCCTGGTCAAGAGTCTGCAGCTCCTCAACAGTTTGGCATGGCCCCTTTTCCAGGAATTCCCCATCCTCCTCCGTCACTGTTACGGCTACTGCAGCCAGTAGCTGCCTCTGCATGGCCAGGATGTCCTGCTGGTTTTCAACAATTTCTTGAAGTCTTTGTAAGACTTTTGTGCGATAGCCTGTGAAGCAATATCGCAGTGTTAAAAAATGTGCAGTATTACTGTAGTGTTGAAAAACAAAATTGGACTTACTCTTTGTCCCAGAGTCAGAACACTGGGGCTCTTCTACAAGAAGCTTTGAAGCAACTGTGGCATAAAACAAAATTTTGCCATCTATAATTATTAATAGTCACAATAAATATAATATTCTGAATTTCAATATATAATATTCTGAATTTTAGAATAGAAATTTAGAAACATACCTTCAAGGGGCTGTGACATGCTTTGCAGGTGGGACTCCTGCAGCGATTCCTCTGCTGTATAAACACATAAAAAGAATATGCATTTTCAAAACGGGTTTTCAAGGGCCACTTTTCAAAGTTTAGCTCCAACCTTAATCTAGCAGACCTGATTAAGCTAATCAATGTTGATTAATTTAATAATTTAATTATTGAAATTTATTTATAATTGAAGGAAGTTTAGTTTAATCAAGGTTGAAGCTAAACTCTGCAGGAAAGTGGAAATCAAAAGCCACATTAACCCCCAGTTTCATAGACAAGGCTTATGTCTAGTCCTAGATTAAATTTTAAATCTAAGCTATTTCAACTGAAAGAAACGTGCACTGACTGATCATCTTGTTTTTTCTTAAGTGACCTATGAACTATGAACCTAATCCTGGCTTAGGCTAAGCCCTGTCTGTGAAACCAGGCCATATAGATTCAGCATTAATGAATGAGTCACAGGTTATAATTAAACATGAAAATAAAAAATATATATACTTACATTGTTGAGAAAGATAACTGGAAATATCTTCTTTTTTGACGAGAGAGAGAGAGAGAGAGAGAGAGAGAGAGATTCATTCATTCATTCATTTGGGAAGATGTGTTTGCTCATAAAAGCATACTTGTATATTATACAAACCCTTGTCCAGAGGATGAATATTGGAGATTGATGAATCTGTAAATACAAAATTGAATGGCTGATAAATGGAGACATTGGGTAATAGTCATCTGGGCCATACTGTAATTGAGGGTACATCTTATGCTGGGTACACACCAAAAGATTTTTTACATCTTATAAGATTTTCAAAATGTGACAGACCACAAACATGTGGACAAAAAATCCTAGATTTAAGCGTTTTGCTCCTTTAGTGTGTGGTGTGCCATGATGTGACAAAGACAGCACACCACACACAAACAGATTTTCAACCAGAGTCTCGACTGTGAACACAGGAAATCTCGCAAAATCTCGCGAGACTTCAGAAAAAGCATGACGGACAACATGCAGGAAGAAATTGCGATAGTGTTTGTAATGATTTTCACAGAAAATCCACGTGAAAAAAACATTGTACCTACCATTATATATAACCTTTTATACAGAAATATATTCATTCTTTATTGTCTTTATTTATTCTTTATTGGATTTATTGTCTCTTTAGAAAAAAATATTTAATCCCTCTATAGAACCTCACTGAACCCTTAACACTCAGCTTCTTCTTTTTTTTTTTTTATCTTTTTTTTTATTGATTTTAAGAATGACAATTACAGTCAGGGGGTACAAAGAGTAAAGCCGATAAACAAACATAAAAAAGACATATACATAAACAGTGACAAACTTAAAAGTTAAACAAAAATTTGAAAATGTTTACAGATTGAAACGCACTTTGCAGCTTTCTTATTTTTCAAACTCAATATTGTGTTTAGGTATTGTAAAATTTCTGCACTTAAAATGAAAAACAAAGGCTTGTTTCCTCGAAATTTACACTTATGAATAGGCCTACTTAATCTCAACATTAAGCTTCCTGCAAGTGTGTGTGTGTGTGTGAGAGAGAATGGCCGTGTCTTCCATCATCTCGCTTTCTGATTGGATATTGTTTTGTTTCACGTGATAATCTCCAGAACGTGCGCGCGTTTGTCCTCGGGGTTCCCCCCACACATCAGGATTTCTGATCGTAAATATTAAACATGTTTAATATTTACGATTCGCGATCGGAGTGGCTCCGACGTTCTTCCGAGCAGGTTCGGACACTCTTAACACACCTCACACCAAGGGAAAATCTCATAAAATAATCTGTTAAACCATCAAGATAATCGGGACATAGCTAGGATTGTCGGAAGGGGGGAAATCGGCCCAAAATCAGCCCGATTATCTTTTGGTGTGTACCCAGCATTAGGTCTGTGAGATCATTTTGATTCTCATCATTCTCAATGCATACTTTATAGAAATGTATACCAATCACTTCTCTAAATGTGGAAAATGTGGATGTTTACTGTTAAATTAGGACAATACCCTCCAAAAAATTAATAGTCACACATAATTTGTATTACGTGATATGTTCTCAAGAAGCCCATTGATGAAAGACTAGATGTCATGTCTTCTCTCTTTTCTGAAATATTGCTTAATATAGCAAATCTGTGTCTAGACTGTTACACAAATATAATTACAGCAAATTGTTAACAAGTTGACTAAAACGTATACCCGTAAAAATAAACGTCCCATACGCTTAGTAGCTCTAGGTGTCTATGTAAAAACAGTCAGTAACATAGTTGACCAGAAGAAATATATATTTTTATATGCTTTTTGAAACTCACTCACTGTGTTAACAACTTACATTTTGGTGGATGAGGTTTTGACACATCTTTTTTCTTTTTTGGTAAAACCCTTCCATCATCTGAAATGGAAACATGCTTCAAAATAGAGTTCACAAATTGTCATTACTCATTTATTATTACGTTGGCTTCCTGTTTTTTTGTTGTTGTTGTT